>NC_045784.1:40204917-40804917 GCF_008692025.1 Phocoena sinus | reverse complement strand
GTAGGTATAATTTCTGTTATCTGGGAGTTTACATGTTAAGAGACATGGCCTCCGTGAAGTGAGACATAAACTGTATATATAGGTCATTTTATTAACCTTGGACCATGTCACCAGGCCTGATAACAACCAGGGCTTAGCCAGGGACTTGGTAGCTCTTTGGAGGTATGGTCCAGGTTTATCTTACTTTACATGACCTGAGACTTCCCATCTAACTTTTATCACCTAGCCTGACCTAGCCTGACTAGTTAGTTATGCATTTGGGTTAACATTCATATTCTTTTAGCCAGGGACCCACCTGCAGAAAAGAGTTATTGCTTTTGTCATTTATAGTTTAGTTCAACTGGACCGGATTTCCTTACCTCCTCTGGCTGAAACTGACTGAGAGAATGACGGTTTCACTTGTGGGGAGGAGAAATCAGTACCTTGGGAACATAGATTGTTTTGTGGAGGAGGGCCTAGTTTGCTCCTTTCCATCTTCCCCCTAAGGTAGGAACTCTGCACTGAGAGAGGGAGTGAGAGTTGGCACATCATGAGGAAGCTGACACACTTGGATGAACCGCGTTGGGAGCTGTAGAAATGGATAACGAAGGATGTCGGGGAGCCTGAGGGTACTGGCAGATCTCTTTGGTCCTAAGCCCTGGTGTCCCCGGGCTCTGGCCTGACTTCTTTCTGGCATCCCTGATAGGATGTCCATTTTTGCTCATCTCCTGGGAGATGAGGGGCATGCTCCTGGCTTCCCGAGCAAGGAATTCAGGAATGAGCATTCAAGACACCATCTCCCCGCCAAATCCTCCTGCATACATCTCTCTCAACTGAATCTACTTTCTAGGTGGACTATGGAGAGCTAGACATTAAGATTCCTTTTCTATCAGCCTATGACTTCTAGCTTTGAGGGAAGCACATATATTGCCCATGAAGTCATGTGTTCTGTTCGGTCCTTCCTCTCAGGCTGGTCACGTCTCATGGTCTCCCAGGGCTTGAGCCGTTTTGCCCCATGCATCCTGGGATTTCCCCCTTTCTTCCCCCATATAAATAGGCAATTTGTTGCCTGTGTTCTAAGACCTTGCTATTTCTGCTTTTGACTGGAGTCTATTCTGGTACGATTGTGTGGTAGCTGGGCACTGCAAAATGAGTCAGTTCCTGCAGTTTGGTTACAAGTTCTCAAAAAGTATTTCAGAATGTGGATGTGGTCAGCAGAGTCATTTTCCAGGCATCTAAAAGGAAACCCACATCAACTGTAACAATTGAACTGCGAACCGATGGCCCTGCACAGCAGAACTGGGCCTGCTTTTCCTCAAAGGAAAGCCCGTAGCAGCCCTCAAATCCAGCCTGCTCTACAGATCTTAAAGGAGAATTCTTCTCCATGCTTGCAAAACACACTTTAGCTGTGACTGTTTGTGCAAACAACGTGACAGAGGTTTTGGCCTTCGTCACTTTTTGAATGTAGGCACACGTCTGACATAAAAAAATTATTTTTGGAAAATAGGATCTTATGGGATTAGAATATAATTAGTACAAAGTGTGAAATGTGGTTTAGAGACAGAAACTTTGGTGATTTTCAGCTAATGCACTGAGGAAGAACTAAGATGGTTTAGGTACTAGTAGAATACATGGAAATATAATTACTTTTTTACTAAGTTCAGAACTTGTGTAGACTTAGCAGCAATACTGATAAAAAAATAAAGTTCTTTTCAAGCTTTAGAAGAATTTCAAGTTTGTCATAACATTTAGAGAATATTTTAGTTCAGCATAGGTTTTAGGAAATAGTCATTGTGAAGCTTTTATCCTCTTGGGTACCCATGAATTATGTAAAATTTTGATTGAGTTCTTAGTTACCAGTCTTGTACCACCTGTTAAAAAAAACTGGGGTTTCTAATAATTAGAAAACAAACAACATAGAAAAAGTGGACAAATGGTTTGAACAAACACTTCACTAAAGAAGATATATAAATGACAAACGTGCACATTAAGAGATGTTCAACATCGTTAGTCATTAGGAAAATGCAAATGAAAAAGACAATGAGATACCACTACACACCTATTTGAATGGCTGCAGTTAAAAAGCCTGACTGTACCAAGTGCTGGCAAGGTTTTGGAGGATCTAGAGCCCTCATAATACATGCAGGTCAGTGTAAAATGGTACAAACATCTTGCAAGACAGTTTGGCAGTTTCTTAAAATGTTAAACATACACCTACCATTTGATCCAGATATTCCACTCCTAGGGAAAAGAAAGCATGTGTCCCTATGAAGACTTGTACATGAATGTTTACAGCAGTTTTGTAAGTAATAGCTAAAAACTGGAAATAACCCTAATGTCCACCAGCAGGTGAATGGATCAATCAATTGTGGTGTATCCATATGATGGGTTGTACTCAATAGTGAAAAGGAGTGAATTACTGATATAGTGAACAACACAGATGACCCTACACTAAGTGAAAAAAGCCAGACCCCCCTCCCCCCACAAAAAAAGTACATACTGTATGATTCCATTTATATAAAATTCTAGAAAATGCTAAGCAATCTATAGTGACAGAAAGCAGATCGGTGGTTGCTTGGAGTGGGGGAGCTGTGAGGGGGCAGGTGGGAGTGATTACAAAAGGGTGTGAGGAAACTTTGGAGCTGGTGGATAATTTCACTATCTTGATGGTGGTGATGGTTTCACTGGTGCATATGTATGCCAAAACTTATCAAATTGTACACTTTAAATACGTGCAATTTATTGTGTTAGTTCTTAATTTAAAAAAAAAAAACCTTAAAAAAATGAGCAATCATTTTTATAGATGGAGGGGTTTAAAAATGCCCTTATTTGGCAAAATAAAAGCTTAGCCTCTCTTAGGAGAAAAAAAAACTGATGAAGTTTTAATGGTTTGGGGATAGAAATATAACCTTTTAGTACAGATGAGAAACCAAAGTTAAACTGTAATAATTGCCATCGCTTTAGTTCCTCCTGTTTACAAGGTTTTGAAGCAAGTGGCTCAGAAAGTATCTGCTCCAGCCCCGGTTTATTAGCATTTGCACTTAAACACAACTACTGTAGCACTCACTGTATGATGGGGGCTAAAACATCTGAAGCAGGGTTCAGATTACAAAGACATGAAAATGCTACCATCGTATTCTACCACTGTGAGAAAAATAAAATCTCTTCTATTTGCAGAATGCATGAAAATTGGTAAAGTACTTTAATAAACCTCATTTTGTGGGGTCATCTCAATGATCCCGTTATAGGTAGGGTAAGTATTATCCTCATTTGCTTGGGGAGCAAACTGAGACCCAGTGAAGCCAAGCTGTTTGCCTGGATCACAGAGCCCCCTTCTTCTTAGGCAGAGGTCACCATTCTCCCCATGGCACCTTGCTGCTTCCCCAAACTCATGTCATTGAGTATTTGGCCTGGACTTTTTGCTCATCAATTTGTCAAGCAGTTACTAGAGTCCCTTCTATTTGTATATGAGGTGTTCATGGCAATGATCCCCTCTAATCCTGTTTCGCCATCTGTAAATAGATAATAACACAACCACAGGCTTCACAAGGTTGTTGTAAGGGTCAAAGACTTGGATGTGAAAGAACTGTGATAGTTGGGCAGTACTGTATACACAGCGGGTGTTGACATTTACTACGTGATTGCCTTCATCCGGCCTGATTACGGATGGCACAGTACTGAGCGGGTGGCTTTGTAAAACCAACAAGGAAACATGAGAGCTTAATTCCATTATTCGCACCGTGGCTTCCATCAAAATTGCCATGTTTCATTATAAATGAAATCTGGTGCGCTGGATTATTTTAAATTTTTCTTTAAAAGATCTCAACAGTCATTTGTTTTGTCCCGGCCACGGAAACTGGTGGCTTTGAAAGGAAACAGCATAGAGCTGAAGGCGCAGGTGCCATTAGAGTTTACTTAGCCAAGAAGGTTGGCCCATGCCTGGCACCCCCTTTCCCTTTGGTTGTGTTGACTGACACGTGTCCTTGCTCTCTGTCGCTTTCAGTGGCCGTCTGTCTTCAGTATCCCTCTTCCTTTTCACATTCCTGGTTTGGGGGCAGCTTCCTCAGCAGAATTCTTGACAGGTCTGTGGCAACCCAAACTTCTCCCTACTGTATGTGATAAACTGTGCGGGGACCAGTATAGGCTTTAGTACTGTCTAGTACAAAACACATTTTCAGGAGACGGGGAAAAAATTCTGTGGCCCAGTAAGTTCAGGAAAAGCTGGGTTGAACAACATTAAATAAGTTCCTCTCCTGCAGGACTTTTCAGAACCTTTCATGTTTGTATCGAAACTTCAAGAGGGGCATATGGCACGTCTACAACATTTCCTAAATTTAATAGATTCCAAGAACTGTAGGGTTTTTTTTTTGAGTCATCTCTTGGTTTAATACTCCAAGGAACACACTTTGGGTAATGCTCTTTCATGTAACCTGTTATTTGATATATTGGTAAAATGACAATTTTCTTAAGCGTTTTCTGTCTGTCCCTACTGGCACATCTAAAACAAAACGTGACGTGTTTTCTTTTCTTTTCTTTTTTTTTTTTTTTTTTTTTTTTTTTTTTTTTTTGTGGTACGTGGGCCTCTCACTGCTGTGGCCTCTCCCGTTGCGGAGCACAGGCTCCGGACGCGCAGGCCCAGCGGCCATGGCTCACCGGTCCAGCCGCTCCACGACATGTGGGATCTTCCCGGACCGGGGCACGAACCCGTGTGCCCTGCATCGGCAGGCGGACTCTCAACCACTGCACCACCAGGGAAGCCCGTGACGTGTTTTCTTGACCGAGCCTCGAGAATTCTAGTTTCTCAACTTTTTATTCATGATTTTAAAATTTATTGAGGTTCATTTAACCTTAGAAAATCAGGAGATATAATAATAAGAGCATACAAAGATTGTAAGGTTTTGTCTGAGTATGAAACTCAATCTAGGGAATACCTATTTGTTTTATTTGGGGTTTTTTTTTTCCCCACCAAATCCTCTAGATTCTGCCCTTTTAAGTATCTCCATTTATTCCATCCCTGATTCTGTGGCCCGTCCTGGCCTCCACAGGGGCAGATATGAAAGAAGAGTGGTGATGTACATAACAGCTCTCTTGTGTCAGCATAGGGTTTGCATTAACTTTTAGTGTTTCCAGTAGTAAGATGAGTTTGACTCTCAGCATGAAAAGGATTATCATCGTATGGATGGCTTTTTTTTTTCTTTTCTTTACAGTTTGTTCCCCAGACTATAGAAAGTTTAATAATCAGGCTAGGACTTAAAGGAGAGAGAGTGTCAGAATGAATAGTAATTGTCCGTGAGAAATTTCAACAGGTTTGATGCCTTTGCCTCCCAGCGAGAAATGGGAGGCAGGAGGACGAACATGGGGTCAGGAAGGGGAGCAGGCAATGCTGGACTTAGTAAATTGGGATCATTCCTGGCTTGTCACATCTACATGGGATGTATAGCCACAGGCTGGATACCCCAGGAAAGCTTGGTCTTGTGGTTTGGATTGCTCATGGGGTCTTGAGGTTGACTGCTCTTCTAGAATTGCCATGTTACGTCTAGTGTGTTCTCATTAGACGTCGAGGGTTCCCCTTCATTTCTGAGCTCCTTATAGACCCCCTTTTCTCTAAATGAGAGGCTTTTGCTATTCCTTTTTGACTAAAAATGACTTCTAGAGCCCCCCCAACACACACACAAACATTCTCTTGTCCTCTGAGCCAGTCCTTTCAAGGTTATACTATGCTTCAGTGCCAAGTACCTCTCCTGACCTCTTTCTCCACTCACAGAAAGGGGAACCAGATTTCCCCTGTGTTACTTACCATCAATATAAACCGTAGTTTTGTTTCTGTTAATTCCCCTTTCAACCTAGTGATAAAGGTTGCCACTGCTGCTCCCCCAACCCCGCACAGGAAGAAAGACTTCCTTCCTTCATCTCTTGACTTTGCCCAGGCCTATGAATAATCTTCCCTTTCTCTTGGACTCCGGATGCTCACCTTTCTAAGTTTTTTTTTTTTTAACTCCCGAGGGTCACTCCTCCTGTATCCTTCTGGTTTTCTCCATCTGGTAAACTTCCTTTTCTAGCTAGTTCACAGAGGATGCCCATGAAGCTGTTGCCCCATTGATGAGTGCCTCAGTGTTGTAAATGAGTGTTGGGCTTCTCTTCTACTCCCTTTTGGCTGTATTGACCGACATCTCTCCTCTTTGCTCTCTTCAATGGCCCTCCTTCTTTGGTATCCCTTTTCCTTTTTCCATTCCAGACTACTTCTGTGACCATCTCAAAAATCCATCTCCAACTGTGAGCCGAGAGCTTAATCTTTTGATATTTTCCTCCATTATTTTTTTGAATCTGACTTTTAATTAGATGGGTAGTGTTTCCCTGAACACTTTCATTTGTTCTACAGAACTGTCCATCCCTTGTCAAAAACCCTTCACTGGGATCATCAACTAATAAGGTGAGAAGAAGGTGGAGAAAAATGCTGTTGGCAAGGCTTTTCATGGCCCTTGGTTTGTACAGAGTTATTACCGCTGAAACTCTTTTTGTTTCCTTACGACCAGTTGGCAAACTGGTCGTACATCCACTGGGTGGCGCCCACTCTGGGAGCGAATATTTGATGCATTCTCTAGAAGTTTCAAAATAGCCAATTACCCCCTTTTCCTTTATTTAACACATATCAGAACAGTCTTTCTCTATAAATCTCAATTAACGTTCCCATTTTCTCTTTGTTACACAAGTACCATTCAAGTTTTCACCTTATTCCTCCTTGCTAAACGTCTTGTGGGTGCTGTAGCTGCTAGGTCATCAGATAGTATCAGTATGTATGATATATACTACATTTAGCCCTCCACCATTTTTTTCTTTTTTTGGTCAACACATTCAATTAAAAAATCTTTTTTAATTGAAGTATAGTTGATTTACAATGCTGTGTTAATTTCTTCTGTACGGCAAAGTCACTCAGTTATACACATACATACATTCTTTTTAATATTGTTTTCCATTATGGTTTATCCCAGGATATTGTATATAGTTCCCTGTGCTATACAGTAGGACCTCGTTGTTTATCCATCCTACATATAATAGTTTGCATCTGCTAACCCCAAACTCCCAATCCATCCCTCCCACAGCCCCCCAGGCAACCACAAGTCTGTTCTCTATGTGTGTGAGTCTTTGTTTCATAGATAGGTTCATTTGTGTCATATTTTACATTCCACATATAAGTAATATCATATGCTATTTGTCTTTCTCTTTCTGACTTACTTCACTTAATATGATAATCTCTAGTTGCACTCCACCATTATCTAACCATTTTTATTAGCCCCTCCAAATCTTCACACTTATCTGTTAGCTGTCTCCCCTTCTCTTCCTTTGTGATATGAGCCATTTACACAAACCACATAATTTTAAAAGTCAACATGCTAACTAGCACAGGGAGATCAGCTCAGTGCTTTGTGTCCACCTAGAGGGGTGGGATAGGGAGGGTGGGAGGGAGACGCAAGAGGGAGGAGATATGGGGATATATATATATATGTATAGCTGATTCACTTCGTTACACAGCAGAAACTAACACGCCATTGTAAAGCAATTATACTCCAATAAAGATGTTAAAAAAAATCAACACGCTACCATAGACCTCATAATAATTGAAGCCCAATGTTAGCTGCTGGTAGACATGTATGAGTTTTGGAAGAGGCTTCATTTGCTCACAACATACTTCATTTCATAGCCATCACAAGCAAAGGAAATTGTAACCCATGGATGTTCCCTTTGTTCTTCCTTCTATCCTCTTCTCCCATCCCCCACCATTACCTGTTCAATTGTCTCAATTCTTCCATTTCATCAGAGTTTACTTGTCCTATGGAATGAAGGCAGTTAGGATAGCCTTCCTGAGCCCCATCTTCTGTACTACAAGGCTATTCTCCTTGTGCTACAAGGGACTGTATAGAAATGTTCACCTTGAGAGAGTGCTTTCACTAGTCTGCACTTCTGTTAGGAAAATATCCTCTTTTACAAATAGCTTGATCCTATAAGCACCCACAGATATTATAGAAAAGTACCATAAAACTAAGATGGGAAGTGAGTAATGTTTAAAGGATAAAGAAATGTAAGAATTTTCCTGAAATGGAGATAGTCTCCTATTGTTTTAGGTTGTTTTGTTTTTTGAAGAATATCAGTGCAGGTGCCAGGCACGTCACTCAGACTTCTTTATTTGACAAATATTTATTAAAAGATGACTATGATCCAGTGTACCTGCTAGTACCTGGGGAGTCTCAAAAGAACGGGACTCAATTCTTACCCTCACAGAGCTCATATTCTTATAGGGAGATGTATTTCTAAACAAATAATTAAAGAACAATTTGGCTTGTGTTTCTGCCTGAGACACAGACTGAGTGATCAGGGAGCTGGCCCTGAATAGCATGCAGCTAACTTTTCGGGGGACTCCGGGAAGGCCCCTTAGAATCCTTCTAGACTCTTCTAGAATCTCTTTGAGCCAGGCCCAGCAGAGGGCGAAGAGGGGCTGGGCAAGCAATATGTAGAGGCCAAGGATTTGCTCCTCCTTAGTCCATCTGAGCTGAGTGAAACTTGATGGGAAGAGTCAAGGAAGACCAAGCGAAGAATTTTGTACCATGAGAACATTTGGTGACAAAAGGAGTTCTGTATAGTAGTGAAAACGGAGGCTTGGTAGAGATTTGATTATAAATGAAACCTGCACTGTTAGGCGTATGTGATGTCAATGCCTTTAGAAAATAGCACAAGACTTTGAAATGAGACCAAATTTAGAAGGACCCCAGTAATAGTATAGAATAGTAATGGGTTAATTGTTATTAAAAGTCTGTATCAGGGATTCTTGGGAGAACTGTTTTTTCTATTTACAGGTTCAGAAAAGAGTCACCTTACTTGGATACCTTTTTTTTCACTTACCATTGGTAGAAGAATGCAGATTACTTTATTTCATTTTTTTTCCAATGATGAATTCCTCACCACTATTGCATACTGCCAACATTGTGTGAAGAGAATTTCGAGAGGGGGAGAGTGACAGAGAGAGAGATGTTTTCACGTGGATTTAGTGCAATTAATTTCTGGAACTTGTCCTTAAAAAGGCAGTTACTTAGGTGAAAACTATACTTTTTCTCTGAGGGCTTTTAATGAGTAAAGTGATTCATGTTTTCATCCAATGGTTGTTTAAAAAAAGTTGGTTTTCATTGAGAAGGATTAAAGGCATGTGCCTAATTGCTAAATATTATTTTTTAAAAACTGGTCTGAGTCTGTCTTTATGGGCTGAGTGGTTTCGCCTTTAGAAGCTTGTTTTAGGACCTCGTGCCAACCCCATCCCTTCCCAGGCCTGTTTAGACTAGAGTTATCTGGCAGGGAATTTTTTTTTTTAAATGTCTTGAGCAGGAACATCTCAGAAAACGTTCACCTCAATCTTCAAGTTGACTTCCCGAGCAATTTACTAAATAAGTGATATGAGAATCAAGTGACCATCAGCTGGTATAAATGTTTTTGGTCAGTGTAGTCACGTGCTGGTTATGGTGAGACCCTGGCTCAAATGCTCTAACGTAACACAAAAGGAATCCAAGTTCACAAGAACGTACTTTAATTAGACACCTGTATTTAAAAGGTTGGTTTTTCCTCGGGCATAATTTCACCCCACGGCACACTGTGTCTACATATATGTGTGCATTTCTTTCCTGGGCTACAGTTAGAGTTAGGCTTTTTGTTCTTAACCACGTGGAAGGCAGTTTGTTTGTTTTTTGTACACAATTTCATTGAGGTATCATTGATATACAAAGAACTGCACATATTTAATGTGTACAGTTTGACGAGTTTACGTGTGCAAACACCCATTATCATCACCACAATCCAGGTAATAGACGTATCCAACAGCTAACATAGCTTCCGTTTGTCTATTTTAATGTGTGTGTGGTCAGAACACTTAACATGAGGTCTACTCCATGGGAGGCAATTTTTGTTAGAAGTAAAATCTTTGTTCGAGTAATGTACTGGCGTGTGTTCTGTCAAATCCATAAATATGCTGTTGTATATTCCTATTTAGTTCCAGAAGGCTGCTAGTACATGTGCTAAAATATGTGAAAAATCATGGTTGGGGATTGGAAGGGGACATCTAGAGCCAAACTTTACAATTTTGACTTGGTAAAGTTAACATTCTGGCAGTGCTATGAAATTGTTCATCCCTCTTCATTTACTGCCACGTACAGTGCTTGGGGTCATAATTTCTTTCCAAAAACTACAATTTCTAAAGTTAGGGATGCTTTGGGGAGGCAATATAGAATCATCCAGATAATCCCTTAAAAAGACAAGGAAGTCTACTCTTCCTTTCGTTGAATGACCCACGAAGCAGCATTTCATTAATTTCTAGTGAAACTTTGATGAGAATGTCAGCTTGGCTTTAAACATCAGTGGGTTTCTTTACTTCTTGGTTGGATTTATGGGTTGCCCCTGTTCTCATTCCGGAGGGTAAGCTCTTCAAATTCTAGGTTAACGTTTCAAGAAATGGTCCTTATCCCAGTTCCAAGCAGGCTTTCCAACAGCAGGTAGCAGGCTTAACTTTTAATCGGTCTTTTCCTCCCTTTTAACTCTCTTTCCCATTATGTGTACCTCAAATAAATGGTCTTTAGCCAGCATGGACGGGCTTTTTTTTGTTGTTTATGATTGTCTTTGTTTTGTTTGTTTGCACTGTGAATAGGACTTGAGCATTGAGTACCTTGGTTATAATTCTTTCACCCGTCCCTGGGGTTTAATTGTCTTCTTGTTAGATAATAGAATTATGTAATTTGCGATTTTTAGTTTGACTTATTTATAAACTTCTAAAATGTATTATTGGTTAATAGTCTATGCTATAGTATATTTCTTATATATTCTCTATATTTTAATAAACTTTAAAATGTGTATTATATTGGTTAGTGGTTGACACTAATCTATAGAGTAACCTTTAATAAAATTTTATTTACAGTTTTTCCTTTTTGTATTACCTAGATAAATTTAAAAGTAAGGGGAAAAAACTGTCTTAACTTTATAGTTCTTTTGACTTAGGAAGATTTAGAGGATAGATAGGGTGAGCTTTGAGAATTAAAAATGCCATTCTTCTAATCTAAATATAGACCAAAATTTATAAAAGATAATCTTTTGGATTTTGGTTTTAAGACTAACCAAGCTAAACCCTTGCCTCACTTTAATTGTTAGTCTTATTATTCATAAAAATAGTTACGAACATTTAGTTTTAGTGGTTTATGAAATGTAAGTTTGTATGTTCTGTAAATGCTTTGTTTTATATTGAGGGTAAGATTCAGCCAAACCTGTCTAAGCAGTCTTTTTTCCTACTTTGGTATGTATCCCCTGGCTTTTTAGGTAATGGCAAAATGTCCTTCATAGATTAAGTTGTTTTTAATTTATTTAAAAAGAAAAAAAAAGCCCAAGCAATCAAACAAAAACCTACTTCACTTTATAAATTCCATCCTTCTCCTTTCCTAAGAGCTAACCACCTGGTGAAACACTATTATTATAATTTGGCAAGTGGGTTCCCTCTTAAAATTAGACACCTGTGATTAAATAGTTAAATCATTCCCTTGAAATTTATATATTTAGAGCTCTCAGAAAGCTGGTTGTCTCTTCTTACACTCAACACATTTTAAAATTATTTATTTATTTTTAAATATTTTAAATTGGAGTATAGTTGATTTACAATGTTGCCTAACAGATCTTTTTAAAAGCTACCTTTTGGGCAATAAATATTCCCATCCAGCTTCATGTTCAGTCCAACTGTACTAATGTAAAGTTCTAAGTATAGACTTTCTTCCAATTGACGATAACTTTCCTAAATCTTTTCTAAGTGATAGCCAAAGCATTTTAAATTCATAAGAAGGTCAGATTCTAAAATGTGTGTACTTGGTGCAAACTTGCATAGTCATTTACATTCTTAAAAAAAAATCCTAAAAGTGGAAAACAATAATTGGCTACAGCGGTCATATGCTAATATAAGAACGCCTTCTCCAAGACACCAGGTTTCTTCCCACTTTGGGCGGGGCCTTTGTTCTGAATCTCGCCTCTCTCTGCCATGTTCTCTCACCACAGGTGTGTGCACAGTTCTCCTCTTCCCCCGTCAAAGAATCTGCTCAAATGTCATACCCGCAGTGAGGCTTTTCGTGAAAAGCCTTGTGAAAAATAGCATTCCTTTTCACTGTGGAAATAACTATCAGTACCTGTTGAGTTGCTTTTTGTCTTTCCCTACCTGCACCTCAGATCTTCACCTTTCAGTTTCATGAGTGCTGGGTCTTGTTTCAGTGTCACATCCCCAGTGCCTGGCAGAAAATAAGGAGAAGGCTCTCAGCAGGCATTTCTGGGGTGAATGAATGAATCAATGAGGAAGACACTTATCCTCTAACTTCTTTATACCTACATGGTATTATGGGAGGAAAGCTTGGGACTGACATACCAGTGAGATGCTGCTTTGGATACTTTGTAATGTATCTTTTTTGCAGTTTTGCTAGGTGTTTTAGAAACTTGGTAGAAATAGCTGTATCATCCTCAGATTATAGAGGAAACAATATACTGCAATATACAGTATTCTTTATCGTACATATGTGCATCATTGCTAGATTACCCAAGTTAAAGTGTAGTAAGGCAGACAAAAATGCTCCAAGACCACAATGGAATGGTGGATTGGGTTTTTTGTTTGCTTGTTTATTTGTTTTTCATATATATACATACATATGTGTGTATATATATATTTTACATTTTACTGCAAAAACATGCCAAATAATCAACTGTAGATTTTCTCACAGACAATCATGCATGCTCTAGAAGGGCAGGGAATTTCATCTTTTTTGTTTGCTGCTGGCTCTCTAGCACCTGAGAGAGTATCTGGTACTTTCCTCAATATCACTCAATCAACATATGTTGAGTAAGTAAATAAATCTAGAGGTTGTTTTAAACTGCAGACATGGGGTTAGTGTCAGACTGTCAATAAAGAAAATATGCAATTGAAACCTCCTAATACCATTCCCACGTAAGTTTCCAGGATTGATGTCTTCTCTTTCCTTCCACAGAACCCCTCCCTAGAAGGCTGCGGATCATCTATCTGCTGGAATGTGTAGGTACCCTCAATGGCTCAGTAGCCAGTGTAGATCCTGTCTTTTGTAATCAGTAGCTACATCTGGCTACTGGGTCTCTGATGGCATCTTCTACCTTCTGTTACAGTGTCCTGAGTGAGGTTATTGGGAAGCACTCAATAATAAGGCTTTACCTTGATTTACACACACATGTACACACAGGATTAAGTTCTTGGGTGGGTGGTAAGTCTTCCATTATTAGCTGGAGTGTGGGAACCATCAGGGTTTTATGAATAATGAGGTGCATTTGATTTCAGGACCACAAAGGGGAGGAATCTAGATATTTTATCTGTGTATTGTTTATCTGTTTTTTTCTCTCTCCCTCCCCTGTGGAAGGTATCATTTGGTCACAAAACTATCTGTCTATCTATCTATCTGTCTATATATCTATCTACCCACCTACCGATCTATTTTATCCATCCATCCATCCATCTTTTTCATCTCTTGACGTTTAAATGGCATTCTCAAAATAATGTGGTAATTTAAGGAAATTTCATTTGTAGTAAATACATCCCAGCAGTGCACTTGTGATTTGTGGTTGTCTTTTCCCTGTGTTGGAGAAGATAAATGCCAGAAATCTTGAATGCAGGGGGCATTTATGTTGAAATCATATGTGGGAAGGCTTGCAGGCACAACATCCAGGTCTAGGGCATGAACCTGGCATACAATGTAGATTTCTGTGTTTGTTGGGCAACAGCTACATTGTCTGCTGGGTTTCAGGCTGCCTGGAAACACGTTCTTCATGGCTATTTTCATCAATGCTTCACCTATACTGTTTTGGAATAACTTTTCCAGGTGGCATAAGCCAGTGGGCTTTATCATTGGACAGAGTGCAGAGAAAGGACCCCACGAAAGCTGATCACCTTAGTAAAACATGATTTTGTTATGATTTCACCAAGATGGTCACACACCAGCCCGGGAAACTCTATGAACCAGAGACCAGGTGTAATGCCATCCTTCCTTCTCTGCCTCAACTCAAGGATTGGTCACCTACATGTTATTAGTAATTATTATTTGGTTTCTATTCATATTTACTATCAGAAGTCATAGCACCTATGGGCCTCATCACACTGCCCTGCTACCTCACAATTCCTACTCATTTTGGCTTCCTGCCCACCAGCAGGAACCCGGTTTCTTTTTGTTCTCCTTTTACCACAGCCCTGTAATTTTTGTGAAGGACTCTCAGTCTCACCAGAATCCATATCTCTCACTCTGTCCCAATATCCCACCCCATTGTTTTCTCCCTGAAGTGAACTCTAGAATTTAAGTAAACTGGATTTTTTTTACCACTGTCCACCATCTCTTATGAAACCGGAAGAAGAGCAACTTTCTTATGGAATGACCAAGAACTTGTAAAGATAAACCACCAGTTTGCAGGAGAAAAGGAAGAAAAGAATGATGGAAATAGCTTCTGGAAAACTATTTTTTACATTATGTTTTGTTTGTCTGTTCCTGGTAAATAAATTTAAATCTCTAAGCATTAAAAAAAAATAGACCAATCTAAACCATTAAATTCTCAGTAATAAAGGAACATAACTTTTAAAGGAGCTGTTATAAATTCTTGGTTATATGAACTGGAGATATTTAGTTAGTAAACATGTATTTTAAATGAATATGACTTAACAGATTTAAAGTAGAAAATGAATATACGGAATGAAAGGATAAATGTCTGCATGTAATAGTCGATTTTAGTGATATAATGTATTTTTGTCACCCCATGCTGAATTCAGTAAAAATAAAGCCAATGACTTGGAGCTTTTAAAAGATTGTGCTTTTTTGTGTGTGTATGTGTGTCTTTTGGCTTTCTATCCACCAATCAGTTCCATTGTCTATTCTGTACCCAAGTCACTGGCCTTTGTGCCCTGTTAAGAGAAAGTCATTCTACTCGAGCTATTTGACAGCTTTTGAAGAGTGAGAAGAGTCTCTGGGAAGCATGGTTACGTTTAATAAATTATAATTATCAAAGGGACAGTTTTTTTTTTTCTCCAATCTCCACTCCTGTACTTGTGATGTTCTGAGTCCCTTTGGCTGTCATTAAACAAGACAGTGTTGACAATGGAGGCTGGTGTGAAGAAGAACCCCCTGGTTACATGGTCAGGTTTTCATTTCCCTCTCAAGTCTGATGGACCAGTATTGAACTGATCCCCAAAGCAAGAATAAAGGTACAAATGACTAGGGGCTTGTTTTCTCACTTTTTCTCTCACTCTATGGGACCCAGGAAAGGATGGACGTTGGTATGTTGGCTTTTCCTAGAAAAGGCACAGCACCCTGGCTATATGATCACTTTTTTAACTTTCCATTTTGAAACAATTCAGACCTTAAAAAAGTTAACCAAAATAATATAAAGACAGTGCTGGTGGGAGTTTAAAATGGTGCAGCTGTTTTGGAAAAGTTTGGCAGTTCCTCAAAAAGTTAAAACAGAGTTACCGTGTATATGACCAAGCACTTCCACTCCTAGGTACGTACCTAAAAGAACTGAAGATACTTAAACAAATACATGTGCACACATGTTCATATTCATAATAGCCAAAAATTGGGAATAACCCAAATTCCTGTCAACTGATGAGTGGATAAACAAAAGATGCTCTATACATACAATGGAATATTATTCAGCCATAAAAAGAAATGAAGTACTGGTAGGTGCTACAACATTGAATGAAACTTGAAAATGTTACACTAAGTGGAAGAAGCCAGACAAAACAGGCCAAATATTGTATGATTCCATTTGCATGAAATTTCTAGAATAGGCAAGTTTAGAGAGACAGAAAGTGGAGGAATGGTTGCCAAGGGCTAGGGGGAGAAGGGAGAGGGAAGTGACTCCTAATGGGTAGAGGGTTTCTCTTTGGAGTGATGAAAATGTTCTGGAATTAATGTCCAAGTAATGTTTGCATAACTTTGTGAATATATTAAAGACTACTGAATTGTACACTTTGAAAGGATGAATTTTATTGTATGTGAATTATATCAAAAATACAGAGTGCTCACATACTCCTTGCCAATTTCCCAGCTGTTAATATCTCATGTAACTAGTTACAAAAATCAGTAAATTAACATTGATGTGATAATATAATCTAGATGCCTTATGCAGCTTTCATCACTTGTCTCAATGTTGTCCTATTTCTCATTCAAGATCCAATCTAAGATACCACATATAGTTGTCCTATCTCTAGTTTCCTTTATCCCAGAATGGTTCCTCAGCCTCGCTTTGTCTTTCATGACTTAGCCACTTTTGAAGAGTACAAGCCAGTCATTTTGTAGACTGTCCCTCAATTCGAGTTTCCCTGATGGTTCCTTCTGCTTAAATTCAGGTTACATGTGTTTGGCAAGAATACCACACAAGTGACATTGTGTCCTTGGTGCATCATATCAGAAGGCACTTTATGTTGGTCTGTTCCATTACTGGTAATGTTAACTTTGATCATTTGGTTAAGTTGGTGTCTAATCCAGGCTATTTACATTTTTTTCCTTGCTTTAAAAACATTTCCTTTATCACCATCCTGTACCCCCATTTTCCTTCACTTCCCACCCAAAGTTAACTATGTTTAATATACATCATTTAATTTGTAAACATTCTTGAAAATATATCTTGTTTTTGGCATTCAGGTATTTTTTTTAATTTTATGTTTTTACTTTTGGCCGCATTGGGTCTTCTTGCTGCACGTGGGCTTTCTCTAGTGGCGGCGAGCGGGGGCTACTCTTCGTTGCGGTGCATGGGCTTCTCATCGTGGTGGTTTCTCTTGTGGAGCATGGGCTCTAGGCATGCGGGCTTCAGCAGTTGCAGCACACGGGTTCGGTAGTTACAGTGCACAGGCTCTAGGGCGCGTGGGCTTCAGTGGTTGTGGCGCACGGGCTCTAGAGCACAGGCTCAGTAGTTGTGGTGCACGGGCTTTGTTGCTCTGTGGCATGTGGGATCTCCCCGGACCAGGGATCGAACCCATGTCCCCTGCGTTGGCAGGCGGGTTCTTAACCACTGCATCACCAGGGAAGTCCCAGGTATTTTTAATTTACATGAGTGGTACTATGTTATAGCTCATTCTGTTTTTTTTTTTTTTTTTAATTAAGCACTATGTTTTTAAGGTCAGTCCACATTGCTGTCTAATTTGTTGCTTCTAATTCTGCATAGTACTCGATGGAGTCGCAACTAACACATTTCATCTATACCATTTCTAGTAATGGACCCCAAATGGGAACCAATTTCTTGCCACCACAAATTACATCATAATAAACATCCTAATACATGTCTCCTTCTGGATCTGTGTAGGAAATTATTTGGAATATATAATGAGTGGAGTTGTTGGATCATAATAGGTACACACACTCACACACACACACACACACACACACACACACATGCACACACAACATAGCCCTCAGAATGGCCTGATCAGTCTCTGCTCCCAACGTCAGTGAATGAGATGTCCTATGCATATCCCTGCCAATAATTGATTCACTGGAGATGTTTTTGCCAGTCTAAAAGGTGTAAAGTGATATATTATTTTAATTTTCATTTCTCTAGTTACTAATGATTATGAACATCTTTTCATATGCATTTGAGCTTTGGGAGTTTTCTGTAAACTTCCTGTTCATATCTTTTACCATTTTTAAAATTTTTAAATTCTGAAGTATAGCACACATATGGGAAAATGCACATAAAATAAGTGAACAACTCACTGAACAGATTTTTGTAACCATCACCCAGGTTAAGAAATGGAATATTGCCAGTGCTTCAGAAACACTATTCTGATGAGTCCATCCCAGTCACTATCCCTCCCCCTCCCCAAAGGAAACTCCTATCCTAAAATCTAAAATTATAGCTTAGTTTTGTTTGTTAATGAAGTTTCTATAAGTGGAATTATATGGCACATAATCTTTTGTGTTTGACTTATTTTTCTCAAAAAAATGTGAGATTTATCCATGCTTTATGTAGGTGTAGTTTGTTCATTTTCATTGCTGCATTTCAATCCATGTTAGTAAACATTTGGATATTTCCAGTTGTGCATCCAGTAACCGCGCTATGAATGTTCTTTTACTTACAACCTGATGGGACATGTACACTCATTCTGTTGGCGAATACCTAGGAGTAGAGGCGTTAGGTCATGGAATTTGGCTAAGTCAGCTTTAATAGATAATGCCAGTGCTACGTGGTGATTGTTAGACTTCACGCTTCCACCAACCATGTATGGGAATTACTATTGCTCCACATCCTTACCAACACAGTATTGTACGTCTTCTTAATTTTAACCGCTCTGGTAGGTATTTAGTGATATTTATGGTGCATTTATTATGATGATTAATGAGATTGAGCACCTTTTTATATGTTTATTAGCCATTTAGATATCCACTTTGGTGAGGTACCTGTTCAAATCTCCTGCTCATTTTTATGTTGGGTTGGGTTGCTCGTTGACTTGTAGGAATTCTTCATATATCCTGGATGTGAGCTGTTTGTTATTTTATTACGAATATATTTTACTCTGATTTCCCTTTTATTTTCTCAGTGGTTTCAATGGTCAAAAATTCTTAATGTAATTCAATCTATCAATCTTTTCTTTCAGAATAAGTGCTGGTTTTTGTGTACCCGCTTAAAATCTTTCCCTATTCCAAAATTTTTGTTATTTTGCCTTTCACATTTAAATCTACAGTTCTCCTGGAATTGAATTTTGTAAATTGGGTGTGTTAGACGTCAAATTTCACTTTTTAATATAGGGTTGTACAATTTACCCAACGTTGTTTGCTGAAAAGACTTTCCCCAATGCTCTGCAGTGTCACTTTTGTTGTAAGTCAAATGCCCATATATGTAGGTGTCCAGATATCTATTCTATTTTATTGGCTTATTTGAGTATTCTTCTGCCAGTACCACATTGTCTTTACTACTAAGCCATATAAATTTTTTTAAACATCTTTATTGGAGTATAATTGCTTTACAATGGTGTGTTAGTTTCTGCTGTATAACAAAGTGAATCAGCTATACGTATACATATATCCCCATATCCCCTCCCTCTTGATATCCACTAGAGTTGTTGTTTGATATTGCTTGGGATATTTATTTTAGGCATTTTGCATTTATGTTATAAAATTTCAGAATCCGTTGTCAATTTTGACAAACAGTTTAGGATTTTAATGGGAATTATAGTCAGTAAATTTTGGGAGAATTGACATTTATACTTTACTGAGTCTTCTGATACATGAATATTGGGATCTCTCCATTGGTTTAGGTCTTCTTTATTTTCTTACAATGTTTCATAGTTTTCCATGTAGAGCTCTTGCATACCATATGTTAGATTCAGAGGTAACTGATCTTTTATGATGCTATTATAAGTGGTATCTTCTTAAAATTTTACTTTGTAATGGATTGTTGCTGGTATATAAACATGTGTTTTTTGTTTGTTTTGTTTTTACTTTGTATCCAGCAACTTTACTAAACTTACTTGATAATTCCAAGATTAACTATAGATTCTTTTGAAGTTTTCTATGTATACAAATATATCTGTGAATAAGTTTTCTTTCTTTCTAATCTTTTTACTTCTTATTTATTTTTATTTACTAATTGTACTAGCTAGGACATGTAGTACAGTGTCAAATAGAAGGGTAGATAGAGGGCATCCTTATCTTGGTATCAAAGGGAAAGCTTTCAACATTTCACCAGCAGGTGTGATGTTTACGATAGTTTCTTTGTAGAGTAGACATCTTTTAAGACAGTTTGCCTCTCTTCCAAGGTGGTTAAGAGTTTTTATCAAGAGTAAATAGTGAATTTTATCAAGTGCTTTTTCTAGATTTATTGAGATGGTCATCTAATTTTTGTCTTTTTTGTTTAGTTAATGTGGTGAGTTACACTGATTTTTTACACTGATTCACCTTTAATGAGGTATAATTTACATACGTTAAAATGCAACCATCTTAAGTGTATAGTTTGAAGAGTTTTGATAAATGTATATACCCATTAACAACCATTACAATCAAGATATAAAGCATTCTATTACCCTCAAAATCTCCCTTGTACTTCTCTTAAATAATTCCCATCATTGCCACACACAGAAAGCACACAGTGATCAGCTTTCTATCCCTGTAGATTGTGTTTCCTTTTCTAGAGATTTATGTAAATGGAATTATACAATACGCAGCCTTTTGGGTTAAGCTTCTTTCACTGGGCATGATGTTTTTGAGATTCATCCTGTTGCATGTATAGGTAGTTTGTTCCTTCTTATTGCTGAGTAGTATTCTATTGTATGAATATCACACATTTGTTTATCCATTTACCTGTGGATGGACATTTGGGTTCTTGTCAGTTTTTTACTGTTATAAATAAAGCTTTATGAGTATTCAATCTTTGTATGGACATATATTTTCTTTTCTCTTGGGAAAATACCTACGAGTCATAGGTAGTTGTATTTTTAATTTTATAATTTTATAAGAAACTGCTAAACTGTTTTCCAAAGTGATTTTATCATTTATCTTGTCACCTACAACTTATGAGAGTTCCATTAGCTTTACATCCTTGCTAACCCTTGGTATTGGCAGTCCTTTTTAATTTTAGCTACACTTACGGTTTCATTTCATTATGGTTACACTTATGGTAGTATTTCATTATGGTTTTAAATTGCACTTTCCTAATGACCAAAGATGTTGACTTTCTTTTCGTGTGTTTATCTGCCATTCATATATCTTCTTTGGTTAAATATTTCTTTATCTTTTGCTCATTTTTCATTGGATTGTTTCTCTTCTCATTATTGGGTTTTAAGAGTTCTTTATATAGTCTGGGTATAGATCTTTTATTAGATACCTGTTTTGCTAATATTTTATCCCAGCCTGAGTCTGTTGCATGCGTTTTCATTTTCTTAAGAGTATTGTTGAAAGAACAAAAGTTTTTAATTTTGACATTTAATTTATGCATTTTCCTTTTAAGATTATCATGCTTTTAATGGCTTATTGAAGAAATCTTTGACTACCACACAGTCAGGGAAAAAAATGTTTGTTGCATTTCCTTACGGAATATTCATAATTTTAGGTTTTGTATTTAGGTTTATGATCCATTTCTAGTTAATTTTTATGTGTGGTTTGTAGTAAAGGTAAAATATTTTTTTCCTTGTAGATTTCCAATTTTTCTGAGCACCATTTGCTGAAAAGACTATCCTAGCCCTAGTTAATTATCTTGTCCTCATTTTTAAAAATCAATTAACCATATATGTGTGGGTCTATTTCTATGCTTTCTATTCTGTTCTGTTGATAGGTGTATCCATCTTCATGTCAATTCCAGTGTCTTGATAACTGAAGCTTTACTGTAAGACTTGAAGTCAGTAGTGTATGTCCATTAACTTTATTCTCCTTTTTCAAATCTTATTTGGTTATTTTAGATCCTTTGCATTTCCATACAAATTTTAGAATCATCTTTTATTTTTTACAAAACAACCTAGTGGGATTTAGATTGAGATTACATAAAACCTGTAGATATATTTGGAGAGAATTGTTATCCTAACAATGTTGAGTCTTTTGATCCATGAACATGGTATGGACATTTCCTTTTATTTAGGGCTTTAAAATTTTTTCTCAGCAATGATTTCCATTTTGCAAGACTAGTGATCTTGTCCATATTTTGTTAAATTTATTCCAAGTATTTCATGTTTTTTCAATGCTACTGCAACTGGTCTTTTTAATATCAGTTTCCAATTCTACATTCTACATACATAGAAATACAGTTGATTTTTATATATTGATTGTGTTTTCTGTGACATTGCTAAACTTACATATTTGTCCTAGTCTGTCTGGGCTGCTATAACAGAATACCATAGACTGTTGGTTTATAAACAAAATAAATTTATTTGTTTTATATATATATATATTTAAATTTTATTGAAGTATAGTTGATTTACAATATTGTGTTAATTTCTGCTGCACAGCAAAGTGACTCAGTTTTACATATATAAGAAATTTATTTCTTACAGCTCTAGAGGCTGAGAAATCCAAGATCAAGGCACTGGCAGATTTGGTGTCTGGTGAGGGTCTGCTTCCTTGTTTGCTGTGTGGAAGGGGATATGAGCTCTCTAAGGTCTCATTTATAAGGGCACTAATCTCCTTCACAAGGGCTCCAACCACATGACCTAATCACCTCCCAGAGGTCCCACCTTCTAAAACTATCACATTGGGGGTTAAGGTTTCAATATGAATTTGAAGGGGTCACAAATATTCAGTCCTTTGCAGTATTCTTGTAGCTTTTTGTAGATATTTCAGGATTTTTTTAAACAAACATGGTCATGTTATCAGCGCATGAAGATAGTTTTACTTTTCAATATATATGTCTTTATTTCTTGCCCTGTTACCCTGGGTAAGACTTCAAGTACAATGTTGAATAGATGTTGTGAGAACAAACATACTTTCTTTTTCTCTTTTTTTTTCATGTATTAAGATGATCTTATGGCATATCTTTTTTAGTCTATAAGGTAAATTACATTGAATGATTTTTCAAATGTTAAACCAACTTTACGTTCCTGGTATATACTCTACTTTGTCAAGATGCATAATCCTTGCTAGTATTTTGTTGACAATGTCTGCAGATATGTTCATGAGGGATATTAATCTATAGTTTTCTTCTCATAATATTTTTTTTCTGATATTCATATCAGGGTTATGTTGACCTCATAAAATGAGTTGGGAAGTATTCCTTCCTCCTTTAATTTCTTAAAGAATTTGTATAAGATTGGTAGTATTTCTTTTTAAAAATATTTGATAAAATTCACTACTGAAGTAATCTGAGCCTGGAGTTTTCTTTATGGGATGATTTTAAATTAAGAATTTAATTTCTTTAATAGATACCATTCTTGAGATTTTCTGTTTCTTCTTGAGTCAGTTTTCATATTTGTATATTGCAAGGAATTTTTGTCTTTTCACTTTTTTCCTTGATTTGGTTTCAACACTTTTCTTTCAGCAATTGATAGAACAAGAATACAGAAAATCAATGAGGATATAGAAAACTTGGAGAACACTCAACCAACTTAACCTAATTGACATTTATAGAATATTCCACTCAACGTCAACATAATACACATTCTTTCCAAATACACATGGAACATGCACCAAGATAGACCATATTCTGGACCATAAAACATGTTTCTATATATTTTAAAGGATTGAAAACATATAGGGTATGTTTTCTGGTATAACAAAATTAAATTGGAAATAAACAACAGATACTTGGGAAAATATCAAGTATTTGGAAATTAGCACTCATCTAAGTAATCCAGGGAGAAAAAGAAAATTAGAAAATATTTTGAACTGAATGAAAATGAAAATATAGCATATCAAAGTTTGTGAGATACAGTTAAAAGCAATGCTTAGATGGAAATGTATAGCTTTAAACATTTATTTTAGAAAAGATGGTGGTCCAACATCAATTATATAAAATTCTACCTAAGAAGCTAGAAAAAGAAGAGCAAAGTAAACCCATAGTAAGTAGAAGGATAACAATGAAAAAAAAGAGCAGAAGGCAATGCAATAAGAAAATGGACAGGGACTCCCCTGGTGGCCCAGTGTAAAGAATCTGCCTTCCAATGCAGGGGACACAGGTTTGATCCCTGGTCAGGGAACTAAGATCCCACCTGCCGCGGGGCAACTAAGCCCATGTGCCACAACTACTGAGCTCGCGTGCCTCACCTAGGGGGTCTGCATGCCGCAAACTACAGGGCCCACGTGCTCTGGAACCCGTGTGTCACAACTACAGAGCCCAGGCGCCCTGGAGCCCACACCACAACTAGAGAAGAGAAAACCCGCACGCTACAACTAGAGAGAAGCCCATGCTCCACAATGAAAGATCCCGCACACCTCAACGAAGATCCCGTGTGCCGCAACTAAGACCTGACACAGCCAAAAATAAGTAAATAAATAAATAAAATAAATAATAAATAAATCTAAAAGAAAGAAAGAAAGAAAAAAAATGGACAAACAATAGAAACAATCAATTAAACCAAAACCTGGCTTTTGAAAAGACCAATAAAATTGAAAAATCTCCAGCTAGATTGATCAAACAAAAAAGAGAAGCCACAAAGTATGTGAAAAATGAAAGGGAACATCGCTGCATATCATGTAGATGTTAAGATCTTACTATTGAGTAGGGTGTATCCCTAAATTTTTCTTTTTTGAGGTTTGCTTATCTTCTTATGACCTCTGTTTTCTGTATAGATGTTAGAGTAAATATACTGCATTTCTAAAAAAAAAAATCCACCTTGGATTTTGATTGGAATTGTATTGAGTTTATAAATCAATTTAGATTGAATTGAGATCATTATAATACTGTCTTCACATCAAAGAAAATGAATTTCTCTCTTTTATGCAGATCATCTTTCATAATCATCAGTAAAATTTTTGTTTTCTCTGAAGTCTTATATATTCTTAGATAAAATAATTACTAGATAAATTATTTTATCAGTGGTATTTCTGATGTAGAGAACACATTGACTTCTGTAGGTTGTTCTTCTATCTGGCAACTGCTCAACTTATTAGATTTAATAGTTTATATTCTGTTGGCTTTTCTAGGGAGATGAACTTATGTGAAAGTAATAATAGTTTCATGTATTTCCTTCTAACACTTAACCTCTTATCTCTTTTTCTTTTCCTATGCCTCTGGTTAGCATTTCCAGAACCATATTAATTAGTGGTAGTTTTAGTGTGCATCTTTGTCTTATTCCAGATCTTAAGAGGAATGCATTTAAATTTTCTATGATAAATATAATGTTGGTGGTAAGTTTTATGAAGTACGAAAAGTCACTTCTATTCCTAAACTGCTAGTTTTTTAAAATCATAAATAAATGTTGAAATAAATTAAATTATTTTTCTACATCAACTGAAATAATATATGATTTCTTTCCTTTAGTTTGTTGTAAACCATCCCTTAATCCCTGGTGTAAACATGATCTGTTTTTGTTGTTGTTGTTGCTGCTGTTGTTTCTTTTTAAATTAATTTAACCAATATTGTCTTTAGGAATTTTGCATCTATATCCAAAAGTGGAAGGGGCCTAGATTTTTCTTGTATGTATATTATACTTCAATGTGAAGCTTATGTAATATTTAAAAATCCAAGAACCTGGGTGAAGAAAGTAGGAAAAAGTGACTTCTGAGCTCCTTGAGATTCCACAGAATATCTGATTTCTCATCAGCCATGGGAACAGATTGACCTCCTACTGAGGTAATCTCATAACCTAGCTAATTCCCTATTCCTTTGACTTACTTCACGAGGTTTCAGTTTAAGGGCCCAGTGTTGACTGTTTCAATGTGCATATTTAAAGTTACTAAGTGGGATTCCTTAAGTGAATAATAATACATCCATGCAACTGTTCAAAATAATGAGATAGATCAATCTAAACACACTAATGTGAGAGAGCACCAAAGATGTATTACTAAGTGAGAAAAGCATGGTGTAGGGTTATGTGTATAATACAATCTCATTCACTATTTGTATGTGTGCATGAAAATTTTCTGAAAACATACTCAAGAAAATGTTAAAGTGGTTATTTCTGGGAAGTGGGTTGAGGAGAGAGGAAGATGACTTCCTTTTCAGATTATACCCTCCTGTCATATTTGAATTTTTTTAATCCTGTGGTTTATTGCATTTATATAAATCAAATGAAAAATAAACTCCCCAGATATAATTTACAAATGCCTTTTATATGTGTATCTCAGATATATCAACTTATTACCCTCCTAATATTTGAGAGTTCTTTTTTTATGTATGCTAGGAAAGGGAGTAATAATGCTACATTAGAGAAAGCATCCAGAGTTGAAGGCTGCATTTATTAGGGCAGCTTTACATGGACGAAATCCATGATAAGGTGAAGATCCATTGAAATTCAGTCAGAATCCCACAAGGACAATACCTATATCCCAGGGTTGCAAATTGCCGCTCTGACACTGAGTACCCTCTCCGTGGCGGTTCGGGTGCTGGTCGGCTGTAGATAGCTGGTTTGTTTAGACCCATCACCTCTATAAAGAAATTGTGATTTGAAAGCGCCCGATGGATTTGATTTGAAAGCGCCTGATGGATTACTTATCACATTTACATAAACAGGACAGTGCATACATATACTTCATTACCCCTTGCTTCGCATTTATTTTGTAAGGCTATTTTCATTTAGTTTAAGTTTGGTTTCATTGAAATACATTAAAAATTTAACAGATCATAATTCCAGTAAAAGCAACCTTTTTTTTTTCTCCCTGGTTATAAAAGTAGTAACACTCAATGTAGGAGAGGCAGAAAAAGCAAAATAAAAATCCAAACTCTAAGTATAGTTTGGTGCATATCTTCCCACTCTCTTTGACCATGAATATATATTTTCATATTTTACATACTGCTTTGTGTCTGGATTTGCTTACAATCCATCACAAACCTTTCCCCAAACCCAACATTGTAAAACAACTATGCCCCAATTAAAAAAAAAAAAACCTTTCCCCATAACATTCATTATTCTAAAACATGATTTTTGGCTATGTAATATGGTTACCCTATAATTTACTTAACCAATTGATTATTAGACATTACATAATTTTTAGTACTATAAATTATACAAAGAGACATACATAAAAATGATTTGTTTACCTTGCTTTTAAAAAAGAGTCTTAGAAGTATGACTGAGTTCAAAGGATATAAATATTTCTAATCTTTTAATACAAATTGCTCTCTGGGACAGTTGTGCCAATTAACAGTCTTACAAGCCCATAGGTTCCAATTTCCTTGCTACGTTATCGCAATAATATCGCTTTTTACATCTTTACCAATTTGACAGGTAGAATTGGTATCTTGGTTTAATTTGGATTTATTTGGTTACTAGTAAGGCTGAACTTATTTTGATATACATGAACTATGACTTTGTCTTTGATTCTATACTCAAGCACATGGTAATGTGGTAGATACTCTCTGAATAACTCAAAAAGTGTTGGTTGATGAACTGACTGTACTATTGAAATTTCCTTTTTTTTAAAAAAAATTCTTGGACATCTAGATTTAAATTGTACTCTATTGCTGTAAGTTTTTCTATTTCAGAACTCTGCCTCTTTTTTTCCCTCCTCTTAATAAGGGTGTTCTAGATAATGAAAACATTAGCTCTTTTGGTAGGAGTTTTAAAGGCCAAGGACAGAGTTTTATCGAAGCTCCATGTGTGAAGATGACAATCTTAATTTAAATTTGTTTGATTCTGTCTTCCAAAACATTCCCAAGGACGCACAAATTCTTTGTTATACACAATTGTAGAAATTGAGATTGAATTAGCTAGCAAGGACACAAAACTTTATGGCAGATGCAGTATATTTTTGTCTCCTGTGAATTTCTGTTTTACTTGATGGCATTTAGCTTCCTTGCCTTCTACAAGCAAATCTGGTAAATAATAGTTTACATATAATTTCAGATTTTAACGCAAATGTACTTAGGTAACCCAGAACATATATAGTAACTGGAATTAGAGATCTTATATAAAATATGCTTAACTCTTGAAATAATTCATTGTGTTTGTGACTAGTTATTGCCAAGTTAGCAGGAATGTGCTGTTAGAAGGAGGTTATTAATTGATAACCATCATCTGTTAACAGAGGCTGTAAATTTTAATTAATCCACAATGTTTAGGAAAGGGTTATTTTGGCTAATTGAATAGTATATTCACTCCACATGGGATATGGATTTTTGAAGTAATGAAAATTTAGCAAAATGTATTTATCACTAAATTTAAATTATTTCCATTTTTAATTTAGAAGACATCAGAATTATGAAATTCCTTAGTAATGTATATGATCCTTAACCGTAATTGTATAGTGTTCTACAAGGATTAGATTCAATGCTTTAATAATCTCTTCTCTGCTTGAAATTAGCTTATTGCCATTTGCTGAGAGAAACAGAGTTTTTTTCATAGTTATTTTTTCATAGTTTGTATTCTAGAAAGCCAGTTTACTGTATATCATTTTTTTTTTAACCTCACACAAAATTTGAAATTAAAGATAGGTAGTTTTTAATACTTTATTTCCATTGGGTCTTATTAATCTTAAATTAACCTCTCATTTAGAAAGTTAATCTAGTAGACAAATAACAAAAAACATAATCTTGTTTTATTTATTCTAGGGTACTGCAATTCCCATATACTCTTCTTAAACTGTGGCATTTTTGTCACCTCATTTGGACACATAAAAACCAATAACTTGTGTTAATTCTGTGGAAGGAAATTGAAGTATCTTAAATCATTTGCTGGGGTATTCTTATGAATTGTTTTACAAATCGTTCCTTTTCTTAAAGTTTTAGTTGTTTTTTTCTTATTTATAGTCTAATTTTCTAAAAGTTGTGGGGAAATGTACAAAGTTTAAGAGGCAAATAGGTCTATAAGACTTATGGAGAAGGTCCCTGATCTCTCCCCTTCCACTCTCCCCTTCCCCAACATTTCCCACTCCCCAGAGACAACCACATTCAACTGCTTTCTTTCTTTTCTGGGGGGTATTTACCTCTATATTTCTAAATAAAATCCTTACACTGCTATTTCTTGATTTGTCAGTGCTAAAAGTTGCCCTCTCACCATCCCACACAAGTACACTTTCCATGACCTCTTCTCCCAATGTAGCCATATAGAAATCTCAACTGGAGCAATATTCAGTGTTTAATTATTATGACTTTGTAATAAAAGCTAGTCACAGCCAAGCCATGAAGTATAAGACGACTACTTTTTCCTTACTGTGTAACTTTTTGTTTTCCCTGTAATGAATAATTTTCTTGTCTCTTTTGTTTGTTTAGTTTTCTGGGTATCTACAAGTACTTCATCCCCAGACTCTTCTCTATCCTTCCTCTCAATAAGTTTGAGTACATTAGATATTCTCTCAGTTTATTGTTTTTTCAGAGAAGTCTCTCCCAAGATCTGCTTAAATATGGACAGCTTGCTCCCTAGGCTTGCTGAATACTGTTAGCCTAGAATCTCCTTTCACCACCATCTTAGGTGT
This sequence comes from Phocoena sinus, assembly GCF_008692025.1. Lineage (NCBI taxonomy): Eukaryota > Metazoa > Chordata > Mammalia > Artiodactyla > Phocoenidae > Phocoena > Phocoena sinus. The sequence continues at coordinate 40,775,887 of NC_045784.1, read as the reverse complement.
GCTTTTTTGCCTTCTTCTTGACTTGGTTCTCCTATTGCTTTTTCTCGTATTTCCTCTTTGTATTTTATTGTCCTTTTTGATGAACACATCCTCCAGTAGTTTCCCAAGAAAGAGGGCATGGGAGATAAAATTTTTGAGACTATAGGTGTTTTACTTTGCCTTCATACTTAACTCCTAGTTTCACTGAATGTAGAATTCTAGTTGGGAAATTATTTTTTCCTTCAAGTTTTGATGGCATTGTTCCATTGTTTTCTAGCTTCCAGCGTTGCTGTGGAAAAATAAAATGCCATAATGATTCATGATCCTTTATATGAAAGAACTTTTTTTTTCTTCTCTTGCTCTCTGGAGAGATGTTTTCTTTGTCTCAAGTGATTAAAACTCTGCCTTGATGTGGATCTATTTTTCTCTGTTGTGATGAGCTCTTTTAAACTGGAAATTCAAGTCTTTTAATTTTGAGAAATGTTCTGGAATTATTTTGTTGATGATGTCTTCTCATCTGTTTTTCTTTGCCCTGTGTTTGTGGAAGACAGGAATGCAAAAGAGAGACAGCTCTTACTCTTCTTTATAAGCCTTATAGAACTATTTGCCTCTTAAACTATATACATTCCCCTGCAACTTTTACAAAACTGAGCTATAAATAAGAAAAAAAACTAAAACTTTTTATTTGTTTGTTTGTTTTTGGTTTTTTTTGCGGTATGCAGGCCTCTCACTGTTGTGGCCTCTCCCGTTGCGGAGCACAGGCTCCGGACGCGCAGGCTCAGCGGCCATGGCTCACAGGGGACCAGCCGCTCTGCGGCATGTGGGATCTTCCCGGACCGGGGCACGAACCTGTGTCCCCTGCATCGGCAGGCGGACTCTCAACCACTGCGCCACCAGGGAAGCCCTAAAACTTTTTAAAAGGAACAACTTGTGAAACGTAAGAGCTCATTAGAATACCTCAGCAAATGATTTAAGTTACCTCAGTTTCCTTCTACAAAACTAACTCAGCTTATTCAAATTTAGATCTTCTGAATTGGTCCTTATCTTTTTTCTCTTTTTTTTTGTGGTACACAGGCCTCTCCCTGTTGTGGCCTCTCCCGTTGTGGAGCACAGGCTCAGCGGCCATGGCTCACGGGCCTAGCTGCTCCATGGCATGTGGGATCTTCCTGGACCGGGGCACAAACCCGTGTCCCCTGCATTGGCAGGCGGACTCTCAACCACTGCGCCACCAGGGAAGCCCTTTTTTTCCTCTTATTTTTAATCACATATATTTTGCTCTATTTTCTGAGAGATTTTCTCAACTTTATCTTCCTAATATTTTACTGAATTTTAATTTTATTTCCAATAGCTCTTCAACCCTTTGTGTATTCTGAACGTTCTTTTCTCATACCATCTTGTTCTTGTTTTGTGGATATAATATCTTACCTCTCTGAGACTATAAATAATCCTTTTTTTAAAAAAAAGTTTTCTTCTCTCTGCAAAGTTTGTTTCCTGCTTTTTTCTGTTTGGTTATCTTGTCTACTTTGTTTCATATTTCTCATATCTGCTGACCTTGACTCTTTGAACACATTAAAAAGCTTTGCTTACATGAGTAGGTTTTTCAACTGTGGGAAGCACTATAGGATGATCTGCCTGATCTATTTCATTAGGAAATCCCCAGCGATAATATATTTTCCCCCTTGAACTGGTCAGATTCCCAAGAGAGGACCCTATCACCTCTTTCCAGCATTTGGGAATCTGATGGGGAAAAGAAGGCTGGCATCAACATTTAGTGTGGAAAATTTCCTTTATTCTCCTTATGTTCATTATAGTATCTCTTCCATCTGCTGCACTTGGTGTCCCCTAGTCCAGAAACTTGCTGTCCTTCTCATCCACTAAAATGAATAAAACTTCAGTCTTTTGTTAGGATGAGGTAAGATCTGTCTTGGCTGTTTGGAGTGGAGGGACACTTTGGGATCTAACTTCTTACACAGATTTTCAATGAAACCTCCTTTTTTTAGCCTTACCTTAGCTGCCATTTCTACATATGCCACCAATCCCTGAGCTCTTAGGAAATTCTGAAGTGCAAAATGGGTTGTTTCTTGGCTTTCCCACTGCTGGCTTAGAATTCAGCTGAATTGAGCCTCTTAAGTCAGTTACCATTTATCCATCTGTCATCCACCTTCCTTCATTTTACTGCTGTTGTCTTCTCTCTCTTCTCTTTGTTCTTATGGTTCTATGGCAGTTGTAATAATGTATGTGCTCAGTTGGTCATTATTATCCAAAACAGTGCCCTCCTTTTAACTTGAATTCAATATAATATCCTTGTGCTTTTCTGATACATTTATTTCCTCCCATTGCTCCCATTATCCCTTTATCTCCTCAATCTAGCTATATGTTCAAATGTTAGATCTCATTCATGATATACACATAAGGTTCTGAATGACAGTTGCAGATTTCAGTGCAACTGTTGGAAAAAACCATATGTGTTTGAGTGTGCACGGGTGTGCGTGCACACACACACACAGAATATGATTAGGTTAAACTCCTTGTTTATTTAGGGAAGAACATAGAATCATCTTGGAAGCAAGTTGGCCAAACAGAACAAAGGCAGGTTCAGCATAACTTGAGAAGCTATCCTTCCAGCTCTGCCCCAACATCCCTTGGAAGCTGCAGGTGACACTGACCATGCAAAGTTGAAGTGTTTTGTTTACTTTTTTGACTTGGGAACTCATTTTTAAAAAAACTACACCACAGTACCACTGAAGAAGAATTTACACAAATGTATGCCCTTAGAGGGAAATATTTAGAGATACCCTAGAATATTAGAGGCAAGCTGGAGGGTAGATGGGCAACAGATTCTTGAGGAAACTCAGCATCAGCAAGACCCCACACTCATTTAAAGGAAAATACAGAGTGAGTGTGAAGGTGTCCCTGGACATTCTCTGTATCCATCTTCCCAGTGTCCTGGAAAGCCTATTTCCCTACAGTCTGTCCACAGCCTTCAATAGAATACTCCTTTTGTTGGAGTGACTCTGATCCTATGTTTGGTCAAAAGATCATCTAGCATTAAATTTTAAAACAACTTCCCAAATGTTTGACTTTAGTGTTTATGGGATAGAGTAATGTTGATGTCCAAATGAGTCTTTTTTTAAAATAAAAGCCATTTATTACTCTTGCAGCCAGTAATATTATTGCTGACATCATACCTTTTTAGTTCTAAGCAATTACTGATCTACATAAATGATACAGAAACTTGCAATTTTAAAGAGTTTGCCCTCTCACTTTGCATATGGCCTTTCTCCCAGTAATACATTTTGTTTCTTTGTAATGGAGCGCAGTAGGACTCTGTTTAGTGTGGATTGGTTTAGTTATAGAAGCTTCAAAGACTGTTCTAGGGTAAAATAAGGTGCTCAAGACCTTCATGCAGCCTTATAGTAGATGCTACAAGGACCGTAGTGCTTAGTGCAAGTCTATTGACAGAGAACACTTTTTAAGCCTCTAAATGGCAAACATAAGTGAGTTCAAAAGGCCTATAATTGGAAACAGAGTGATAGTGTGTCACCAAGGTATAAATAGCTAAATAATTCATTTTCATTCATAAAAGAAAATAATACGTGACCAAAAGGAGTAAGCTGAATATTCTCCGTTCTTTTTAGTTGTCACTCCAAATTGCTGTTTAAACAAAGACTTCTTGGGTGCAGAGATAATAAACCCAGAAATTTTTACCCCAGCAGACCTTGGTGAGCTGTAGCCATTATGATAGCAGCCACCAAAGAGGATTTTCACCCATAAGCCAAGGAAGGCTTAGCTCAGATGCCCCAAATTTTACTCCTTACCCTGAAAATGCTTTTAGCAAGTTTAAGTGTCCTGCATGTTTAGCAGTTGGGTCAAAGTTAAATAATCAGCAGTTTTACGAGTTCTTGAGGTATTTAGTCCTTTTGGCAAAATAGATTTTTCTCATTTGAACTCAGCTCAGTTGCAAGGAGTTTGGTCTAAGTCTGAGCCCTCATATTAAGGAGTAAGCAAAGTTCATTTCCATTTTGTTCTTTCCTACAGGATGGCTGTTATTAAGTTAATATAATTCTTTCCTTAGTAACTAGTATTATATATTTTAGGACTCTGGATCAGAAATGTAAGAAAATACCCTCAAATTCATTTTTTTCAGACTTTTAAAAGACAACACAGACTCAAATTTCAAGTTGACATTTCTGAACAAACTGTACAAACTACACTTTCTGCTGCTTTGGAGTGTAAGAGGATTTTTTTTTGGATGTTTGTTATGTGGCTTACATGGCCTCTGGTCAAAGTTACCATTTGAGCTTATGTTTGATCTCTTGTAGAAATGTTCTTTTATCCCCTTTCAATAACTGAATCTACATACAGCCCATGGTTCATTAGTATTCACATTTTAATCAGTCCCAAGACCAAACATAGAATTGAAGAAAATTTTTAACCTGTAACATACATATCTAAGTTGATGGCATGCATTTCTAAAGTTGTATATCACATTAAGAAAAACACTTGAATGAAAGGGCATATATGGAGTGTTTTAAAATTCAAATACTAATGCCATTTGCTGGAAGAGTTATAGCTAAAAAAAAAAAAATCCCTCTACAGGAATTTGACAATCAACTTGCCCTCTGTTCTGCATTATGCATGCTTAAGATACGTTTAAAGTCTTTGGGCTACTTTCCAATGTTACAAGGAACCAGTTTTGTTGGTTTCTCTATTTTAAGGTCCCATTTTCAAAACAACCTCATAGCTGGGAGAAACTAAAAAATTAGAAAATTAACTTTAGAGCATATTATATAAGTTCCTTTTTAAAAAATACTACCTTTTCAAGCTCCAGGGGTGCCAGCAACTCACAGAGAACATTGCCCTCATTTTACAGATAAGAGTACTGAGATCCAGCTGGTAAGCCAAGATATGTGTCTGCTATTGGCAAAATAACTTTAAAGAGTAGTAATCATAAGCACGAGTGTATCAAAATGATATAGCTATATATCTAATTTTGAACATGTTAGCACATAATAAATTTGAAGAAAATAAAATTATTATATATAACTATATAATTATAATATATATTATATTAATATATTATATAACAATTATATATAGTTATATCTGATATAAATAATTCTAGTATATATATCAGCTATATACTATATATAGTTATATCTGATTATATATATATATGGGCTAATTTGACTATTTGGACTCTGAACATTCCTAGTCTGCATTCTTAAGAATAATACCCCAAAAATGGATATGAGGCTTGAACGCTACAAAAATTTTGTAAAGCCCTAGCTTTAAGAATTTGATTCAGTAGACATTTATTGATGCCTGCCATGTGCAAGGCACTGTGCCAGATGCTAAGGAGGTATTGAATTTCCTTTAACAAACAATCCTCAAATCTCAGTGACTAAACACTTAAGTCACAGGCCCATGTAGTCAGCAAGTGTTGGCAGGATGGTGGGATGCTCCAAGCGTTATCCAGTCTGTAGCTCCATGTGACAGACTGGCTGGATTCTCACCAAACCCAGCCTGAGTTGGAGATGGCAGAGTAAATTAGTCAGGGTAAGTTACACACAGTGGTGTGCTGGAGTTAGTTCATACAGGCTCACAAGAGCCAATGGTTAGCATCCCTTCCCAGCTCTGTGTTCAGTGACATCATTTTGGTAGCTTGAAATTGGCCATGGTGGGAGTATTTATACCATGGAAATTTATACCATAGCAAACTCTACAAATCAATGTTTTTTTGTTTTGTTTTATTTTGTTTCATTTAGAGATCCAGTTGCTAAACATTTACCAGCACACAACTGGTTATATAAGCTGCTTTTATAAACAATCCCAGTATCTCAGTGAATTGACGCAATACATTTTTATTTCTTGCTCACATCACCATATAATGCCAGCTGACAGGGGACTCCACTCCAGGCAAAAACCAGAGATCCAACTCCTTTCATTGGGGGGCCCAACTATCTTCACATGGCTTCACCGTTACCCTGGGACGTCTGCTTACAGACAGAGGCTAGGTGGAAAGAACACAGAGAAGGCCCAACACCTCTTAATTTTTAATGCCTCAACCCAAAAGTGATCCTTTACCTCCATGCACTTCCAGCAATGAGAACTAATCACAAGGCCCCACACAGAAGCAAGAGAGACAGCAAATGTTTGGCAGTGGAGGATAGGAGAGGAAGTAACACCTTAAAGTTATTGAAGGGCTAAACAAATGTTTTTTTTTTCTGGATTCAGGAAGACCTGGATTTAAGAAGTACTTATTACATTGAATAAACCCCACTCATGTGATGTACATTTGACCATTCTATTGATCAAAACAAGTCACAAGAGGAAGGGGAAAAATGTCACCTCTTGAGGGGAAAAGCAATAGAGTTACATTGCAAAGGAGCATGGACATAGGAAGGTGTGATTTTTAATAATCTACCACAACATAGTTCCAGCAGGATTCAAGCAACCCAGGCTGCCCTCTGTTCTTGAAAGCCATTTTGTGACTTTGGCTGTCTGTGATGCCAGCCCTAGAGATCAATTCAATTTGCCTGGTGCTCGCAAGACATGGGGAGAGCCCCAAATTCTTCCCCAGCTTAAATCTGCCAACCCACTCTTAGGTCTCAACTTTTACAGTGTTTTGTGTTCCAGCCATTTGTCTACTGATCATTTCCTCTTTACCAGGCTTCTGACTTTTTAAAATTGAAGTATAGTTGACGTACAATATTACTTTTCAGGTGTACAACATAGTGATTCAAAAATTTTTAAAGTTTGGACTTCCCTGGTGGCACAGTGGTTGAGAATCTGGCTGCTAATGCAGGGGACACGGGTTCGAACCCTGGTCTAGGAGGATCCCGCATGCCGCGGAGCAACTGGACCCGTGAGCCACAACTACTGAGCCTGCACGTCTGGAGCCTGTGCTCCGCAACAAGAGAGGCCGCGATAGTGAGAGGCTCGCACACCACGATGAAGAGTGGCCCCCGCTCGCCACAACTAAAGAAAGCCCTCGCACAGAAACGAAGACCCAACACAGCAAAAATAAATAAATTAATTAATAAACTCCTACCCCCAACATCTTCTAAAAAAATTTTTTTTAAGTTATACTCCATTTATAGTTATTATAAACTATTGGCTATATCCCCTGTGTTGTATCCTTGCAGCTTATTTATTTTATACATAGTAGTTTGTACCTCTTAACCCCTTACCCATATCTTGCCCTTCCCCCCTTCCCTCTCCCCACGGGTAACCATTAGTTTGTTCTTTATATCTGTGAGTCTGTTTTTCTTTTTTGTTATATTCACTAGTTTGTTTTACTGTTTAGATTCCACATATAAGTGATATCATACAGTATTTGTCTTTGTCTGTCTGACTTATTTCACTTAGCATAATAACCTCCAGCTCTATCCATGTTGTAGCAAATGGCAACATTTTGTTCCTTTTTTATGGCTGAGTAGTATTCCACTGTGTGTGTGTGTGTGTGTGTGTATACACACACACACATATATATATATATATATATATATATATATACCACATCTTCTCTAACCATTAATCTGCTGATGGACACTTTGGTTGCTTCCATGCCTTGGCAATTGTAAATAGTACTGCTATGAACATTGGGGTGCATGAATCTTTTCGAATTAGTGTATTTGTTTTCTTTGGATATATACCCAGGAGTGGAATTGCTGGATCATATGGTAGTTCTATTTTTAGTTTTTTGAGAAAACTCCATACTGTTTTCCACAGTTGCTGCACCAATTTACATTCCCACGAACAATGTACTAGGGTTCCCTTTTCTCCACATCCTTGCCAACATTTGTTATTTGTGTTCCTTTTGATGATAGCTATTCTAACAGGTGTGAGGTGATATCTCATTGTTGTTTTAATTTGCATTTCTCTGATAATTAACGATGCTGAGCATTTTTTTCATGTTCCTATTAGCCATCTGTATGTCTTCTTTGGAAAAATGTCTATTCAGGTTTTCTGCCCCATTTTTTAATCAGGTTGTTTGTTTTTTTGATGTTGAGTTGTATGAGCTGCGTATATATTTTAGATATTAACCCCTTATTGGTCATTATCATTTGCAAATATTTTCTCCCATTCAGTAAGTTGTTTTTTCATTTTGTGGATGGTTTCCTTTGCTGTGCAAAAGCTTTCCAGATTAATTAGGTCCCGTTTGTTTATTTTTGTTTTATTTCCTTTGCTTTAGGGGATAAATCCAAAAAAATATTGCTACAATTTATGTCAAAGAGTGTTCTGCCTGTGTTTTCTTCTAGGAATTTTATGGTTTCTGGTCTTACCTTTAGTTCTTTAAGCCACTTTGAGTTTATTTCTGTATATAGCATTAGAGAATGTTCTAATTTCATTTTTTTACATAGCTGTTCAGTTTTCCCAGCACCACTTATTGAAGAGACTGTCTTTTCTTCATTGTATATTCTTGGCTCTTTTGTTGTAGTTTAACTGACCATAAGAGTGTGGGTTAATTTCTGCGCTCTCTATTCTATTCCATTGATCTATATGTCTGTTTTTGTGCAGGTATTATACTGTTTTGATCACTGTAGCTTTGTAGTATAGTCTGAAATCAGGGAGTGTGATACCTCCAGCTCTGTTCTTTCTCGAGATTGTTTTGGCTATCCCGGGTCTTTTGTGTTTCCATACAGATTTTTAAATTATTTGTTCTATTTCTGTGAAAAATGCCCTCAGTATTTTGAAAGTGATTACACTGAATTTTAGATTGCCTTGGGTAGTATGGTCATTTTCACAATATTAATTCTTCCAACCATGAAAATGATGTATATTTCTGTCAGTTTGTGTTGTCTTCAATTTCTTTCATCAGTGTCAAATAGTTTTCCTAGTACAGGTCTTTTACCTACTTAGGTAGGTTTATCCCTAAGTATTTCATTCTTTTTGATGTGATTGTAAATGGGATTGTTTTATTATTTTCTTTCTGATAGTTTGTTGTTAGTATATAGAAATGCAACAGATTCCTGTGTATTAATTTTGTATCCTGCAATGTTACCAAATTTATTGATGAGCTCTTGTAGTTTTCTGGTAGTGTCTTTAGGATTTTCTACATATAGTATCATTATCTGCAAACAGTAACAGTTTTATTCCTTCCTTACCAATTTGGATTCCTTTCATTTCCTTTAATTGTCTGATTTCTGTGGCTAGGACATCCAATACTATGTTGAATAAAAGTGGAAAGGGCTTCCCTGGTGGCGCAGTGGTTGAGAGTCTGCCTGCCAACGTAGGGGACATGGGTTCGTGCCCCGGTCTGGGAAGATCCCACGTGCCACAGAGCGGCTGGGCCTGTGAGCCATGGCCACTGAGCCTGCGCATCCAGAGCCTGTGCTCTGCAACGGGAGAGGCCACAGCAGTGAGAGGCCCGCGTACAGCAAAAACAAAAAAAAAAGTGGAGAGAGTGGGCATTCTCATCTTGTTCCTGATCTTAGAGGAAATGCTTTCAGCTTTTAACCATTGAGCATGATGTTAACTGTGGGTTTCTCATATATGGCCTTTATTATGTTGAGGTAGGTTCCCTCTATGCCCACTTGCTGGAGAGTTTTTATCACGAATGGATGTTGAATTTTGTCAAATCTTTTTCTACTTTGTGGCTATTGAAAAATCCTTGCATCCCTGGTATAAATCTTACTTGATCATGGTGTATGATTCTTTTCATATATTGTTGGATTCAGTTTGATAATATTATGTTGAGGATTTTTGTATCTATGTTGACCAGTGATATTGGCCTGTAATTTTTTTTTTGTAATATCTTCATCTGATTTTGGTAGCAAGGTGATTCTGGCCTTGTAGAATGAGTTCAGAAGCATTCCTCCCTCTGCCATTTTTTGGGATAGGTTGAGAAGGATAGGTATTAACTCATCTATAAATGTTTGGGAGAATTCACCTGTGAAGCCATCTGGCCCTGGACTTTTGTTTGTTGAGGGTTTTTAAAAAGTTATTAATGATTCAAATTCATTACTGGTAATCGTTCTGTTCATATTTCCTTTTTATTTTCTTTTTAACCTCTTTATTGGAGTATAATTGCTTTACAATGGTGTGTTAGTTTCTTTATAACAAAGTGAATCAGTTATACATATACATATGTTCCCATATGTCTTCCCTCTTGCATCTCCCTCCAACTCACCCTCCCTATCCCACCCCTCTAGGTGGTCACAAAGCACCGAGCTGATCTCCCTGTGCTATGCGGCTGCTTCCCACTAGCTATCTGTTTTACGTTTGGTAGTGTATATATGTCCATGCCACTCTCTCACTTTGTCACAGCTTACCCTTCCCCCTCCCCATGTCCTCAAGTCCATTCTCTAGTAGGTCTCCATCTTTATTCCCATCTTGTCCCTAAGTTCTTCAGAACCTTTTTTTTTTTTTAGATTCCATATATATGTGTTAGCATACGGTATTTGTTTTTCTCTTTCTGACTTACTTCACTCTGAATGACAGACTCTAGCTCCATCCACCTCACTACAAATAACTCAATTTCATTTCTTTTTATGGCTGAGTAATATTCCATTGTGTATATGTGCCACATCTTCTTTATCCATTCAACGGTCAATGGACTCTTAGGTTGCTTCCATGTCCTGGCTATTGTAAATACAGCTGCAATAAACATTGTGGTACATGACTCTTTTTGAATTACGGTTTTCTCACGGTATATGCCCGGTAGTGGGAAATAGCCCTCTTAGAACTGCTTTTTCTGCATCTCATAGATTTTGGTCACTTTATTTGTTTTCATTTTTCTCCAGGTGTTTTTTTATTTCCCCTTTGATTTCTTCAGTGATCCATTGCTTGTTTAGTAGCATATTGTTTAGACTCCACATGTTTGTGTTTTTTTTTGTTTTGTTTTGTTTTTTTTGCGGTACACGGGCCTCTCACTGCTGTGGCCTCTCCCGCTGCGGAGCACAGGCTCCGGATGCGCAGGCTCAGCGGCCATGGCTCACAGGTCCAGCCGCTCCGCGGCATGTGGGATCTTCCCGGACTGGGGCACGAACCCGCGTCCCCTGCATCGGCAGGCGGACTCTCAACCACTGCGCCACCAGGGAAGCCCTGTTTGTGTTTTTTGCACTTTTTTTCTTGTAGTTGATTTCTAATCTCATAACATTGTAGTTGAAAAGGATGCTTGGTATTATTTCAGTCTCCATAAGTTTACTGAGACTTGTTTTGTGGCCTAGCACGTGATCTATCCTGGAAGATGTTCCATGTACACTTGAAAAGAAGGTGTATTGTGCTACTTTCAGATGGAATGTCCTGTATATATATATCTATTAAGTCTATCTGATAATGTGTCATTTAAGACCAGTGTTTCCTTATTGATTTTTTGTATGGATGATCTGTCCATTGATGTAAGTGGGAGGTGTTAAAGTCCCCTATTATTATTGTGTTATTGTCAGTTTTTCCTTTTACATCCATTAATATTTGCTTTATGTATTTAGGTGCTCCTATGTTGGGTACATCGATATTTACACTTGTTATATATTTTCTTCGGTTGATCCCTTGATCATTATGTAATGCCCTTCCTCATCTCTTATAACAGTCTTTATTTTAAAGTCTTTTTTGTCTGATATACGTATTGCTACCCAGGCTTTCTTTTGATTTCTATTTGCATGGAATGCCTGTTTCCATCCCCTCACTTAAAGTCTGTGTGTGTCTTTAGATTTGAAATGAGTATCTTGTAAGAAACATATATACAAGTCTTGTTTTTGTATCCTTCAGCTGCTCTGTGTCTTTTGATTGGAGCATTTAGTCCATTTACATTTAAGGTAATTGTTGGTATGTATGTTCTTATTGCCATCCTGTTAATTGTTTGGGGGTGGTTTTGTAGGTTTTTTTGCTTCTTTCTTCTTCTTTTGTTCTATTCTCTTGTGATTTGATGACTGTCTTTAGTGCTCTGTTTGGATTCCTTTTTGTTTTTGTGTGTGCATCTATTATAGGTTTTTGGTTTGTGGCTGCTATATGAAGTTTTTATATAGCAATCTCTCTATATATGTGATTATTTTAAGTTGTTGATCTCTTAATTTCAAATGCATTTTAACAACCCTGAATTCATATTCTCTTCCCTTATATTTACTCTTTTTGATATCATATTTTACATCTAATTATTTTTGTGTGTATCCCTTAATTGCATATTGTGGTTGTAGATGATTTTACTACTTTTGTCTTTTAACCTTCCTATTAGCTGTGTGTGGATGATTTCCTACCTTTACTGTATGTTGGGCTGCTGACTTCTTGAAAGCGAGGCCTGGATCTTTCCCACCTGTATATCTTCAATAATGCCAAGCACAGCTTTGCACATATCAGGCTTCAATAAATGTTGATTCAAATTGACCATCCCAATTTTGGTCAAACTTTTCTTCTTGATCTGCCCCAATATAAAATTATTTCTGATAATCAGTCTGATTTTCGTTCTGATTATCATTCAAGAAAAGAAAGCAAATAAAATAATACTGAGGTCTCCTAGAGAATTCCTGAAAACTATCCTTTGTTTCTAGCCACACTGTTTCTCATAGGCAAATACCATCCTTCATCTGGTATCTATGCCTGTGGTCAGCCTTCTAGGAGCAGCCCAAGGAAGGCCAAATACTTAGTGGGTACTGGATAGAGCCACTGGAAGAATAGAAATCAAAACTTTCCACAACTGGCTTTTCAAAAAGCACAAAGGAATGGAGCCTCAATATTGTAAAGGGCTATGAACCCTGTGTGGGAAAACACCATACAAAAACAATGAAAGAAAAAATAGCTAGCATAGCATTGCCAAACCACATACATACCTCTGTTCCCCTACCCCAGCCTGAAGTGACTATAGATTACAGTGAAGCCTTAGGGAACTTGTTGTAATTCCAATTATATTCTACTTGATTCCACTGCTGCCTCATACTCCATCTGCCCTCACCAAAAAAGTGTGTCAATATATTCACCACTAATTCTGGGGCAGTCTTTGTCCTTTAGATGTGTTTGTAGACCCCCTCCACTCTGGTGACCCCTGCTAATTCCAAGATGAGGCAGTTTCAGATGAGTTCAAATACTTTGCCCACCAAATTAAACTGGATACTGATGCAATTTTAATTTCTCCCTTTTTCCATCCCTACTTGTGATTTGGGGAATTAGCCAGGCTTCTCAATCTGCTTGTCTATAAAGTTGGGCTATCCATTCACATAAAAGAGAAAATCTGTGAAAAACATTGAGATTTTTTTTTTCAGAGATGACCCAGCTTGAGTCAGATTTTTATACCTCACCCATTCCCAGGCGCTGAGAGATGGGTAGCTTCTTCCACCCTAAGGTTCTTTCTGGGACAGAAACAGCCCACCTTTCATTTTCCTTCCAGCTTATTCTTGTCTCACTGCCGATGTTTTACTCTGTTATGTAATTTTTCTTTGTTGTTAGCAGTTGGATGTTTAATTTTTTAAATGTAGTGCATTATTTGCATTTGAATTAAAAACTTTAAAATCAAAGAATTAATGGCCATCTATGTGAACTGTTTATCATAAATCATTGATTCAAAGCAAAACAATTATCTATAGAAACTCCATACTTCTACCATATAACTGCTGTATTTTTAATAGCTTCATTGAGGTATAATTCACATAAAATATGCTGCACATATTTAAGGTACACAATTTGATAAATTTTTACATATGTGTATAGCTATGAAACCATCTTCACAATCAAGATAATGAACATGTCCATCACCTCCAAAACTTTCCTCATGACCTTTTACAATCTCTCCTTTCCACTCCTTATAGCCCTGCCCATCCCCACACCCATCTCTGGACTGGTAGGAACAGGCACTATTCACTATTCCTGGCTCTGTGTGACCACTGGACACTGTTCCTTCTAAACCTTTGGGGTGGTTCTCTCCCCAGCCTTGTGTAGTTTCCTCACACACATACTGATCAGTACTCTGCTGAATACTTAAGGGGGGCCCTCTGCAGCTCTTCTGAGTTTTTTCTCTATATACTTTTCTTATCTCTACACTGTGAACTCCAGTTGCCTTGATATCCCTGGACTCTCAGCTCCATATCTTCAACTCAAGGGTTCTTCTGCTGTGCCTCCAAGTTCCTCCTCCCTGTACTGTGACCTGGATACCTTCTCCAGGTAGTAAGTAATAGTGATTATGGAGCTTACTTCCTTTGTTTCCTCTCAGGGATCACTGTCCTTATTTGCCTGCTGTTCAATGTCTTAAAAACCATTGTCTCATATATTTTGTCCAATTTCTTAGTTGTTTAAGATGGGAGGATAAATTTTCTCCCTGTTCTCCATCTTGGCTACAAGAGGAAGTTCCTCATAGTACTTTTGTTTGCTGTAAAATATTTAAAGGGCAATAAAAATTTCTGCTAATACACTGTAGGAAAATGTTTTTCATGAACTCAATAAGCAGATTTGGAAGGTAAATTTAATTTCCCAACTCCTTAAATACAAGGGCATGGGACTATTAAGAAAGTAAATATTCATTATAACTGCATTTGAAGGAAGATGGGTGAAATGAATAAAATTTAGAAGTGAGTAAATAAGGAGACATGATTTCCAATTTCTTTTCCCTTTTCTCCATTTTCTTACACTGCCTTCTCTCCAATGTCTGCCCGCTCTCCTCAATTTAAACTTTACCACCCAACCCATCCATGTATCCATTAATCCACTTATCAAATGCTACTGAGTGCCAGGGATAAAATGAATTATAAGACAGGGAACCTCTTGCAAGGTGCTCATATATGATGGATGAGATTTCTCTTGTCATATAGGTGTGAATAAAATGCTGAGGGCATTAACTTGGGGTGGGGTTGAGGAACAGATCAAGGAAGGCCTCTCCTGGATGGGTACATTTGAAATGGGTATTGAAGAATAAGTAGCATTTAGCTAGGTGGAGATGGGATGGAGGAGGCATTTGAGAGAGAGGAAATGAGCCAAGGTAAGTGTGGCAAAAAGATCAGTCCTGTTTGTAGAGTGGTGAAAAACTGACTATGGCTGGAGTCTACGGGATGGAGGTGTGACTTGGCAGGGAATTAGGCTGCAGAAGTGGTTGGGGCTAGGTTAAGGAAAACTGTGAGTGCCAGGTCAAGGAATCTGGATTTTAATCTTCCAGCAACCTGAAATTTTGGAGCAAGGAGTGGCATGATCACATGTGGGTCCTGGACTCTCTAGGAGAGGAAAGAAGCAAGAGGGCTCTTCAGGAGGCTGCCGAAGCCATCCAAGAAAGGATATGTGGACTAATCTGAGAGACGTTTCTGCAGGAGAACCTACAGTGTACAGTGACGAGTTGCACACCAAGAATGAATGAGAGGGAGACTTGAGGATAAATGCCTCTAGGTTTTCCAATTTGAGAGAATTGACAAATGTCATGTCATTAACTAAGATGGAGACAGAAGGCAGAATAAGCTTAAATTATCTTTTAGTCTCACTGAGTTTGGAGTTTTTATGAGCCACTCAGGTGGATAATTATAGCAGCCAATTAGATCCCAAGAGAGATGCTTGAGAGTCAATAGTTGTGGTTAGAATGATCAAAATTGGTTTTGTCATAGTATATAAAATGAGAAGGAAATTAATATGTTACTCTTGCTTTCTCAAAAACCTTAATGAAGAATATTGTACTTCAAATTTCTATCAAACAAAGATATTCATGCAGGCCAATTTCTAAGTGTCCCAGTGTAAGAGATAAAATTCTGCTATAATATTCTCTCAGTGAGCAAAGGAATTTAAGGTATTCTAATCATCCCTCATGAATTCTAGAATTTTATGTGGTGTAATAATGTTCTTTAGTGAAAATGAAAGTATCAGACATGAGGCATATATTGTCATAGACTTTCTAAGCAGTGACCATTGGAAGAGAAAAGTAAGAGGGGTAGCTATAAGAGATTCTTAGGAGTCAGTGCTGAGCCCTTTTCCAAAGAGTTGCTATTTTAAGGTCAGTTCTGATTTAAATATTCCTGGTACTGAATAAACAGAGGAACTTGGGTCAGCCTGAGTCAGCCTCACACCCTCAACTGACTTCATCAACCAAGACACATTCTAACTTGGCCATTTTATGAGCCTATGAAAGTGAGACCTATTTGAGGAAGAAGTGATTTGGTTTGACCTTCAAGCAGTGGAAAAGAAAACACTTGCCACTTCAGGAGGACTTCCTCAGAGGAGGCTCTCCTCAGACAGTAGAAAGCACTGACATTTCTCAGGCTCTTGAAATGTCAGAAATATTGGCTACAACATTCATATTCATGAGGACTACTTGTTTGAGCATTATTTCTGGACAACTTTGTTAGTGCCAGTTAGTCCAAAGCTCTTACCAAGTTCTTTCCTTCCTTAACTCTCCTGGTCCAGGGTAAGCAGTGTCACAAGTCATAAGAAGGCTCCTGGAAACGTCTTATCCAAGGCTACAAGATATAGGCAGAGAGAATGAAGAACCCAGGTTTCCTGGATCCTAATCCACTCCCCCAAACATGGCATGGTCCTATTCCTCTATTCCAAAATCAGACATCCCATGGCATGATCACTCAGTTTTCAGACTGAGACAAGATTTGTTGTTTTTTGTGTCTTTCAGGGAAGTAGACAACATCAAGAAACTTCTTGTTCCTCAAGTGCCATCTAGTATGAGTAATTCTCAAATACACCAGAGATTACAAAATAGCTAGGATTTGCAATCACACCGTTTAAAAGTTTTCTTCTTCATGTTATTGGAAGTTGTGTCAGTGGAAATAAAGAAATGCAATCATAAACTCTCTTCAGGAACCTCTAGACCTGCAAACATAATCCTAAGAGGAAATAGTGTTGTCACTTATTCCAGAATAATTGGAAGGTCCTTGAGAAGGTAGAAGTTGATCTTCAGACAGCTTAGAAATTTTTGGTAAGTGGAGCCTGTTTCTGGAATCCAGGGCTTTCTGTCTGCTGGGAAGAGAGTGCTTAAAAACGATGGTGAATGGGCAGCTATAAGCCACACCTATAGATGTCCAGTGCGAGAAATGGAGAAAATGGCCTTTTGTTTTCCAGGGCCATCCACAATGAACTTTGAAGGAAGTGCACAGAATGCTCAAATGGAGTAAAAGCCTTGAGCCATTTGTATCCAAAATAAGCTCTAGGTAATGATGAGTCATCTTAAGGATGTGGTGCAAAAGGTTAGGGGCAAGGAGCTCACACTCAAAAGGCCACCACCCTTGTCCCAAACTGCTACTGATCTCTGAACTTCTACCACCACTCACTCCCTAGCCACCCTCTTCTTGGAATTTATGGAAGAAAAACAGGTGCTACCACCAGGATGTGAATTAATTAACCAAACTGGTTCCCTGGTTATTATCTGGGTCATTGGTTGGTAAAGGAGAAAGTAAGCAACCCCAAATAAAACTCTGTCTCCTTTGCAATTTTGCTTACTTATTATATCGCTGTCTTTGGGGATTCCTGATTACCTCAGAAGTGAGAATACCTTATAATATGCTACTTTTTCTGGTCATTTTATTAGGTATTCTATGTTCCAGGTTTTGTGCTAAGCATTTTATGAATATGATTCTTACAAAAGATCCTGAGATGTGGATAATATATCTATTTTATAGATGAGGAAACTAGGAGTCCCTGAGGTTAAGTGACTTAACCAATGTCACTGAGACTCAAACCTGGGTCTGTGTAACTGCACTGTCCTATTCTGCCTAGACTTTTGTTACATCTCTAATGAGTCATAATGATAGTTTTCTCCATACTTAATCATAAAGCTATGGCTTCTCTTCAAATAACTTTTAAATGGTTTTCCACTAAATAGTGTTTAGGGTTTATACTCATTCATTCTCACTATTTAATTCAGTCTTCCTCAGGGCCAACTTGTGTCCCATTTGCCTGGACAAACTTTGCTGCAGCCAAACTAAAATAATTCATGTTCTCACATACCCCCAATATTTTCCAGTGTACATTCTTTTTCAAGAGCAGAAAAATGGGGACAGTGTGTAGAAAGAACTGCATGGTGTCCATCTTCTGCTCATTGTTGGGACAGACAGAAGCTGAAGACATTGTTTTAAGGAGGGCTGTGTCAGATATGAGACATTCAACGTATCTTCGTGTCTATGTAGATGGCCCTGGAAAACAAAAGACCATTCTCTCCATTTCTCCATAGACTTAGTAAGGCTTCAGTCCCAGGAGTCAAAAGGACCATGAGGCCATCATGGCTTCCACTATAGCAGCTTTGGGTGCACAGGAGATAAATTCCTGGGAGGTATACCATACTCACAGAAGGGGTGGTGGCTCTGCAGAGTGGGCACGGCTGGGATATTGCCTCTTTCAAAACATCGGATAAAGACCAGACTGGAAGAATAAGAGAAGACAGTGCATGAGCACATGCAAAACACCCCTTAAGGTCCTGGGAATAACTGAAATGACTTGGGAGAGAGATAGTTCTGGGCCTGAGGCCCAACATTATCCAGAGATATCAAAGAAATATGAGTTATCCCCATTCGGTGACCTCACCCTCATTTGGACTAACCAACTGGTGGGGCTTGGATAAGATTGAGTTCTATAGTTCATTCATTTGGGAGACATGTGTTAAATACCTAAGATGTGTCAGACCCTGTGCAAAGCTCTGAGGATCCAAAGACAAATAAGACCCAGTCCTTGCCCTCTGAGGATTTACATCATGATAGCAAGTCTACTCTTTATGTCTGCAAGAGATTTTGTCCTGGAAATGTCTTAGGCTCTTGCCCCAAGATTGCTACCAGTGGCCACACAGGTTGTATTCTGCTCAGAGAGTATGATGTGAATGGCAACCCCTTGTGTTACAAATTGAACAACCTCACTTGGTAGCCCTGTTTGCCCACATATTCTCCACCTAAAAAACCTTCCCCTGCAACTCTGTCTTCCAACTCCTTCCAGATGCATCTCTGATCTGAACTCTTTTCTCTATCCTCACAGTCCCCTCCTGCCCACAAACCCCAAGGTGTCCCATTTTCCTCAGACCTTCTTTGGTATATTCTGTCTATAATGGTAACCTGAAAATTAAACAAAGCCTGCATGCACCATCTCTTGTTCAATGTTTTCTTTTACTATTATTTTAGCCCTGTGCTCTTATTCAGCTTTTGGCCAGCCTGAATCTTATGTTCTTGCATGGTTTTCAGCTGTAAGGGTAGGAACTGTGTCCTATCCATCTTTGTATCTCCCTACAGGGCTTGCACATAATTGAAATTCAATAGAACAAAAGAAGAAAGTACTGTTTAAGATGATAGAACTTTCAAAGAGTGAAAGATGCCAGTTGAAATGGAGTATCTGTGACAAAAATCTTCAGTCAGTAAGTTTTTCAAATTCTTTCAGTTGTTGACTCTCAAATATTTATGCTAATATGGGGGGAAATATTTATGCTAATGACAACCAGGAAAAGCACAGATGTTGGAAATTTACCAAACTGAAGACTAATTCTAGCCAACTAATTCTTTTCACCAAACTTCCTGCAAGAGCATCTAACAAGAAGAGGGGCAGGCATCATTGACCCCTTGTAACTCTCCTTTGAGGGAGTCAACCTCTTTCTTTCTCGGGTTCAAACCGTTAGTGGGAGGTCCAAAGTATGGTGATCTGAGGGTACAGGAGGAAGATGGAAAAGGAAAGGGAAAAAGCAAAAGATCTGAAAATTAAAGAAAACGTATAATTGTTGATATAGAGCTTGGATTTAGAAACTTAGAAGATATCAGCTAAGGTCATTTCCATTTAATTACTTAAGTAATTTTATTCTTATAAAGAACAGTTGCTTTTTTCAAGGAAAGAAGGAAGGAAAGAAAGAGAGAGAAAGAGAAACAAAGAAAGGAAGAAAAAGAAGGAAAGAGAGAGCGAAGGAAGGAGGGAGGGGGGGAGAGGGCAAGTGAGCAGAACATTAGGGGAAGAGGCGGAGTCTCCAAACAGACCACTGCTTGCCTTTTTGTTATTCTATTGAAGTTCAATGTGCTTTAATTGACACAAGAGTCTGGAATGCTCTGAAACTCTGACTAAAGGGACCTCCCTGGGTAATTTAAACTTCCGTTCTCATTCATAACCTTAACCACAAGGTTAAACTGGCACCCCGTTCTTTTTAAATTTCATGAGTAA
The DNA here is from genome assembly GCF_008692025.1 of Phocoena sinus. Lineage (NCBI taxonomy): Eukaryota > Metazoa > Chordata > Mammalia > Artiodactyla > Phocoenidae > Phocoena > Phocoena sinus. Next base: position 40,755,874 of record NC_045784.1, on the reverse strand, counting down.
AAAATGTACTGAAAATGATTACTCTAGCTAGAATGAGTGATATTTCCTCCATATCTACTTTCTGACAAATAGTACGTCCTAAACCAGGTAGCTGACTAAGTCCTTAGTCACAGAAACAGAAATTTTTCATCTGAAGTCAGTGTTTTCCCCCTCTGAGTTGGCCAGGCTGCCCCATCTGCTCTGGGACAACGGAGTGCCATGAGTAGATTAGAAACCTAACCTCAGGGGAGTGAGATACTCAGAGGAAAACCCCAGCATCCTGTGATCTCTGATTGTAGCACCACACAAGGACATTAGGAAAGAAAATGCAAATAGCTTGACATAGACTAAGAATTAGTAGGTTCTGTGGTCTGATACTAGGGAGTCTGGGAAGACCCTAATGTCACCTCCCCCCACAGGATTGTGGCCTTCTGAGGTAAGGCTCTAATCCCTCCTCAAAGGTCAACTGATTAAGGTCCCAAAGTGTCGTTAGTCACATCTTCATGTGAATGCATAACTTGAAATAAAGTTTGGAGAGAAGGAGAGAAAGAGCGAGAAGAGCAACGCAGGTTAGGGGGTACATGTCAGACCCCAAGGCAGAACCTTGGAGAGCTGGGTGCCTTTGAGAAAGTTCTTTTGCTTCTCTGAGGATCTTGACAGTTGATCTAACTTGATGATCTTACTTCTCTCTCCCCTTCCTTCCTCCCTTTCTTCCATTCTCTGTCTTTCCTTTCCTCCTTTTCTACAAGTATTTTTGAGCCCCTACTCTGGCTTTGTTCTATGGCATTAGGAATATAACTGTAAATAAAATAGGCTGTCTCCATCCCACTTAACTTACATTCTGGTGGGGGAAACATAACAAGCAAATAGTAGATGTGTAATACAGATAGTCCTCACTTTGCATTGTTCCGATTTACATGAATTTCAATCACCATGATTTAGTTAACAGTAGTCACCCAACAAACAGTTCAAATTTCAGTCATCACCATAAAGTAATTATGAGTAATTGCATAGAATACAAATTTCACTGCTAGCTCTCCAGTCCACAAATCAATATGTAAATAAGAGATGCATGTTATGGTATGATCAGTGACCAATCACATCCCTTCTTTTCAAAGTGAATCAGTGACTAGTCACTGCACATCTGTTGCTCAGTTCACACAAGGACAGCAAAGCATGTAGTTGTATTGTCTCCTTGTCTTCCAGTGACAGAGAGACGTTGCAGGGAAAATAATTTAACTTTTATAGATACATGTATATGTAAAAATATATATATATATACATTTGAATTTTAAAAGTTTATGTGATAACAAAAGAAAACCACTACTACTGTTGGATAATGCTCCAGGTCACCCTGATTCTCTTGAATGGAAATGTGAAAATTTGCTTTTTACCACCAAACACAACTTCATCCAATGGACCATGGAGTTATTTCAACATTTAAAGCCTAGTAGATGGACTTTATAACAGGCTATTGATGACACAACTGGAGAGAGAGGGGGATACAATTTCATGCAATTTCTTTAGCTGAGTTTTGAAAAAAATATAAGTCATGCAATTGAAAATATTCAAGCATATAGCAAGTAGTATGCACACAGCAGGTCAGGAAAGTTTACTGTGCTGTGTAAGTAACTTTACAGGTTTCTAATAGAAAGTAAACGAAGTTATAGAATAAAGAGCTGACTCTGAGATGTGGACACAGTGCTGCTGTTTGAGAGGCTCTAGCTTTGCAGTCAGAGGACGTTAGAAAGGTAACTTTATGGGCTTAAATGAAAAAAGTGAGCATGACTCATCATGAAAAGGATGAAGAAGTCCCAGAGGAAGGCACACCAGCAAAAAAAGTTAACATTAAAGGAACTCTTAGAGATTTTTCGTGACATTGAGAACACAAAGGACAAAATGTTGGAAGCTGGTCCAAACTTAGAAAGGAATATGGCTGTTCAGCAAGGAATAAAAATAATGTTCTCTCCATGTCATGAGTTTTACAATAAGAAGAAAGAGGCAAGCACTGCTCAAATTACTCTTCATAAGTTTTTTTAATTGGCAAAATATACACAACATAAAATTTGCCATTTTAACCACTTTTCAATGTACAGTTGTGTCATTAAATATATTCACATTGTCGTACAACCATCACCACTAGCCATGTCCAGAACTTTTTCATCATCTCATACTGAAAATATGTACTCATTAAACACTAACTCCCCGTTCCCTTTTTTTACTTTTTAACATCTTTATTGGAGTATAATTGCTTTACAATGGTGTGCTAGACTCTGCTTTACAACAAAGTGAATCAGCTGTACATATACATATATCCCCATATCTCCTCCCTCTTATATCTCCCTCCCACCCTCCTTATCCCATGCCTCTAGGTGGTCACAAAGCACTGAGCTGATCTCCCTGTGCGATGTGGCTGCTTCCCACTAGCTATCAATTTTTAATTTGGTAGTATATATAAGTAGATGCCACACTCACACTTTGTCCCAGCTTACCCTTCTCCCTCCGCGTGTCCTCAAGTCCATTCTCTACATCTGCACCACTTATTGAATAGGCTGTTCTCCATTGTATATTCTTCCCTCCTTTATCAAAAATAAGGTGACCATATGTGTGTGGGCTTATCTCTGGGCTTTCTATCCTGTTCCATTGGTCTATATTTCTGTTTTTGTGCCAGTACCATACTCTCTTGATTACTGTAGCTTTGTAGTATAGTCTGAAGACCGGGAGCCTGATTCCCCCAGCTCCATTTTTCTTTCTCAACGTTGCTTTGGCTATTCAGGGTCATTTGTGTTTCCATACAAGTTGTGAAATTTTTCTTTTTTACATCTTTATTGGAGTATAATTGCTTTACAATGGTGTATTCGTTTCTGCTTTAAAACAAAGAGAATCACTTATACATATACATATGTTCCCGTATCTCTTCCCTCTTGAGTCTCCCTCCCTCTCACCCTCCAAATCTCACCTCTCTAGGTGGTCACAAAGCACCAAGCCGATCTTCCTGTGCTATGCGGCTGCTTCCCACTAGCTATTTTACGTTTGGTAGTGTATATATGTCCATGCCACTCTCTCACTTTGTCCCAGCTTACCCTTCCCCCTTCCCATATCCTCAAGTCCATTCTCTAGTAGGTCTGTGTCTTTATTCCTGTCTTACCCGTAGGTTCTTCATGACATTTTTTTCCATAAATTCCATATATATATGTTAGCATATGGTATTTGTCTTTCTCTTTCTGACTTACTTCACTCTGTATGACAGACTCTAGGTCCATCTACCTCATTACAAATAGCTCAGTTTTATTTCATTTTATGGCTGAGTAATATTCCATTCTATATATGTGCCAAATCTTCTTTGTGCATTCATCCAATGACGGACACTTAGGTTGTTTCCATCTCCTGGCTATTGTAAATAGAGCTGCAATGAACATTTTCGTACATGGCTCTTTTTTTTTTTTTTGGTGCGGAACGCGGACCTCTCACTGTTGTGGCCTCTCCCATTGCAGAACACAGGCTCTGGGTGCTCAGGCTCAGCGGCCATGGCTTACGGGCCCAGCTGCTCCACGGCATGTGGGATCTTCCCGGACTGGGGCACAAACCCGCGTCCCCTGCATCGGCAGGCGGACTCTCAACCACTGTGGCACCAGGGAAGCCCGCATGACTCATTGAATTATGGTTTTCTCAGGGTATATGCCCAGTAGTGGGATTGCTGGGTCATATGGTAGTTCTATTTTTAGTTTTTAAAGGAACCTCCATACTGTTCTCCACAGTGCCTGTACCAATTCACATTCCCACCAGCAGTGCAAGAGTGTTACCTTTTCTCCACACCTTCTCCAGCATTTATTGTTTCTAGATTTTTTGATGATGGTCATTCTGACCGGTGTGAGATGATATCTCATTGTAGTTTTGATTTGCATTTCTCTAATGATTAATGATGTTGAGCATTCTTTCATGTGTTTGTTGGCAGTCTGAATATCTTCTTTGGAGAAATGTCTATTTAGGTCTTCTGCCCATTTTTGGATTGGGTTGTTTGTTTTTTTGTTATTGAGCTGCATGAGCTGCTTATATATTTTGGAGATTAATCCTTTGTCAGTTGCTTCATTTGCAAATATTTTCTCCCATTCTGAGGGTTGTCTTTTGGTCTTGGTTATGGTTTCCTTTTCTGTGCAAAAGCTTTGAAGTTTCATTAGGTCCCATTTGTTTTTTTGTTTGTTTGTTTTTATTTCCATTTCTCTAGGAGGTGGGTCAAAAAGGATCTTTTTGTGATTTATGTCATAGAGTGTTCTGCCTATGTTTTCTGCTAAGAGTTTGATAGTTTCTGGCCTTACATTTAGGTCTTTGATCTATTTTGAGCTTATTTTTGTGTATGGTGTTAGGGAGTGATCTAATCACATACTTTTACATGTACCTGTCCAGTTTTCCCAGCACCACTTATTGAAGAGGCTGTCCTTTCTCAACTGTATATTCCTGCCTACTTTATCAAAAATAAGGTGACTATATGTGCATGGGTTTATCTCTGGGCTTTCTATCCTGTTCCATTGATCTATCTTTCTGTTTTTGTGCCAGTACCATACTCTCTTGATTACTGTAGCTATGTAGTATAGTCTGAAATCAGGGAGCCTGATTCCTCCAGCTCCGTTTTTCGTTCTCAAGATTGCTTTGGCTATTCGGGGTCTTTTGTGTTTCCTTACAAACTGTGAAACTTTTTGTTCTAGTTCTGTGAAAAATGCCAGTGGTAGTTTGATAGGGATTGCATTGAATCTGTAGATTGCTTTGGGTAGTAGAGTCATTTTCACAATGTTGATTCTTCCAATCCAAGAACATGGTATATCTCTCCATCTATTTGTATCACCTTTAACTTCTTTCATCAGTGTCTTATAATTTTCTGCATACAGGTCTTTTGTCTCCTTAGGTAGGTTTATTCCTAGATATTTTATTCTTTTTGTTGCAATGGTAAATGGGAGTGTTTTCTTGATTTCACTTTCAGATTTTTCATCATTAGTGTATAGGAATGCTAGAGATTTCTGTGCATCAATTTTGTATCCTGTTACTTTACCAAATTCATTGATTAGCTCTAGTAGTTTTCTGGTAGCATCTTTAGGATTCTCTATATACAGTATCATGTCATCTGCAAACAATGATAGATTTACTTCTTCTTTTCCGATTTGGATTCCTTTTATTTCCTTTTCTTCTCTGATTGCTGTGGCTAAAACATCCAAAAGTGGGCTTCCCTGGTGGTGCAGTGGTTGAGAGTCTGCCTGCCGATGCAGGGGACACGGGTTCGTGCCCCGGTCCGGGAAGATCCCACATGCCGCAAAGTGGCTGGGCCCGTGAGCTATGGCTGCTGAGCCTGCGTGTCCGGAGCCTGTGCTCCGCAACGGGAGCGGCCACAACAGTGAGAGGCCCGCGTACCACCAAAAAAAAAAAAAACATCCAAAAGTATGTTGAATAAGAGTGGTGAGAGTGGGCAACCTTGTCTTATTCCTGATCTTAGTGGAAATGCTTTGAATTTTTCACCATGGAGGACGATGTTGGCTGTGGGTTTGTCATATATGGCCTTTATTATGTTGAGGAAAGTTCCCTCTATGCCTACTTTCTGGAGGGTTTTTTATCATAAATGGGTGTTGAATTTTGTCGAAAGCTTTCTCTGTATCTCTTGTGGTGACCATAGGTTTTTCTCCTTCAATTTGTTAATGTGGTGTGTCACATTGATTGATTTGCATATATTGAAGAATCCTTGCATTCCTGGGATAAACCCCACTTGATCATGGTGCATGATTCTTTTAATGTGCTGTTGGGTTCTGTTTGCTAGTATTTTGTTGAGTATTTTTGCATCTATGTTCATCAGTGATATTGACCTGTAGTTTTCTTTCTTTGTGACATCTTTGTCTGGTTTTGGTATCAGGGTGATGGTGGCCTCGTAAAATGAGTTTGGGAGTGTTCCTCCCTCTGCTATATTTTGGAAGAGTATGAGAAGGATAGGTGTTAGCTTTTCTCTAAATGTTTGATAGAATTCGCCTGTGAAGCCATCTGGTCCTGGGCTTTTGTTTGTTGGAAGATTTTAAATCACAGTTTCAATTTCAGTGCTTGTGATTGATCTGTTCATATCTTAGATTTCTTCCTGATTCAGTCCTGGCAGGTTGTGCATTTCTAATAATTTGTCTATTTCTTCCAGGTTGTCCATTTAATTGGCATAGAGTTGCTTGTAGTAATCTCTCATGATCTTTTGTATTTCTGCAGTGTCAGTTGTTTCTTCTCCTTTTTCATTTCTAATTCTATTGATTTGAGTCTTCTTCCTTTTTTTCTTGATGAGTCTGGCTAATGGTTTATCAATTTTGTTTATCTTCTCAAAGGACCAGCTTTTATTTTTATTGATCTTTGCTATCATTCCCTTTATTTCTTTTTTTTTTTTTTTTTTTTTTTTTTTTTTTTACGGTATGCGGGCCTCTCACTGTTGTGGCCTCTCCCGTCGCGGAGCACAGGCTCCGGACGCGCAGGCTCAGCGGCCATGGCTCACGGGCCCAGCCGTTCAGCGGCATGTGGGATCCTCCCAGACCGGGGCACGAACCCGCGTCCCCTGCATCGGCAGGCGGACTCTCAACCACTGCGCTACCAGGGAAGCCCACCTTTATTTCTTTTTCATTTATTTCTGATCTGATCTTTATGATTTCTTTCCTTATGCTAACTCTGGGGTTTTTTGTTCTTCTTTCTCTAATTGCTTTAGGTGCAAGGTTAGGTTGTTTGTTCGAGATGTTTCCTGTTTCTTAAGGTAGGATTGTATTGCTGTAAACTTCACTCTTAGAACTGCTTTTGCTGCTTCCCATAGGTTTTGCGTCATCGTGTCTTCATTGTCATTTGTTTCTAGGTATTTTTTGATTTCCTCTCTGATTTCTTCATTGATCACTTTGTTATTAAGTAGTGTATTGTTTAGCCTCCACGTGTTTGTATTTTTTACAGAGCTTTTCCTGTAATTGATATCTAGTCTCATAGTGTTGTGGTTGGAAAAGATACTTGATACAATTTCAATTTTCTTAAATTTACCAAGGCTTGATTTGTGACCCAAGATATGATCTATCCTGGAGAAAGTTCCATGAGCACAAGAGAAAAATGTGTATTCTGTTGTTTTTGGGTGGAGTGTCCTATAAATATCAATTAAGTCCATCTTGTTTAATGTATCATTTAAAGCTTGTGTTTCCTTATTTACTTTCATTTTGGATGATCTGTCCATGGGTGAAAGTGGGGTGTTAAAGTCCCCTACTATGACTGTGTTACTGTCGATTTCCCATTTTATTGCTGTTAGTATTTGCCTTATGTATTGAGGTGCTCCTATGTTGGGTGCATAAATGTTTACAATTGTTATATCTTCTTCTTGGATCGATCCCTTGATCATTATGTAGTGTCCTTCTTTGTCTCTTCTAATAGTCTTTATTTTAAAGTCTCTTTTGTCTTATATGAGAATTGCTACTCCAGCTTTCTTTTGGTTTCCATTTGCATGGAATATCTTTTTCCAGCCCCTCACTTTCAGTCCGTATGTGTCTCTAGGTCTGAAGTGGGTCTCTTGTAGACAGCATATATACGGGTGTTGTTTTTGTATCCATTCAGCCAGTCTGTGTCTTTTGGTTGGAGCATTTAACCATTTACGTTTAGGGTAATTATTGATATGCATGTTCCTATTCCCATTTTCTTAATTGTTTTGGGTTTGTTATTGTAAGTCTTTTCCTTCTCTTGTGTTTCTTGTCTAGAGAAGATCCTTTAGCATTTGTTGTAAAGCTGGTTTGGTGGTTTTGAACTCTCTCAGCTTTTGCTTGTCTGTAAAGGTTTTAATTTCTCCATCAAATCTGAATGAGATCCCTGCTTGATAGAGTAATCTTGGTTGTAGGTTTTTCTCCTTCATCACTTTAAATATGCCCTGCCAGTCCCTTCTGGCTTGCTGCGATTCTGCTGAAAGATCAGCTGTTAACCTTATGGAGATTCCCTTGTGTGTTATTTGTTGTATTTCCCTTGCTGCTTTTAATATGTTTTCTTTGTATTTAATTTTTGATATTTTGATTAATATGTGTCTTGGCATGTTTCTCCTTGGATTTATCCTTTATGGGACTCTCTGTGCTTCCTGGACTTGATTAACTATTTCCTTTCCCATATTAGGGAAGTTTTCAACTATAATCTCTTCAAATATTTTCTCAGTCCCTTTCTTTTTTCTTTTCTCCTTCTGGAGCCCCTATAATTTGAATGTTGGTTTGTTTAAAGTTGTCCCAGAGGTTTCTGAGGGTGTCCTCAGTTCTTTTCATTCTTTTTTCTTTATTCTGCTCTGCAGTAGTTATTTCCACTATTTTATCTTCCAGGTCACTTATCCGTTCTTCTGACTCAGTTATTCTGTTATTGATCCCTTCTAGAGTATTTTTAATTTCATATATTGTGCTGTTCATTGTTGCCTGTTTCATCTTTAGTTCTTCTAGGTCCTTGTTAAATGTTTCTTGCATTTTGTCTCTTCTATTTCCAAGATTTTGGATCATCTTTACTATCATTATTCTGAATTCTTTTTCAGGTAGACTGCCTATTTCCTCTTCATTTGTTAGGTCTGGTGGGTTTTTGTGTTGCTCCTTCATCTGCTGTGTGTTTTGCTGTCTTCTCATTTTGCTTATCTTACTGTGTTTGTGGTCTCCTTTTTGCAGGCTGCAGGTTCCTAGTTCCCGTTGTTTTTGAAGTCTATCCCCAGTGGCTAAAGTTATTTCAGTGGGTTGTGTAGGCTTCCTGGTGGAGGGGACTAGTGCCTGTGTTCTGGTAGATGAGGCTGAATCTTGTCTTTCTGGTGGGCAGGTCCATGTCTGGTGGTGTGCTTTGGGGTGTCTGTGGACTTATTATGATTTTAGGCAGCCTCTCTGCTAATGGGTGGGGTTGTGTTCCTGTCTTGGTAGTTGTTTGGCATAGGGTGTCCAGCACTGTAGCTTGTTGGTCGTTGACTGAAGCTGGGTGTTGGTGTTGAGATGGAGATCTCTGGGGGATTTTTGCCGTTTGATATTATGTGGAGGTGGGAGGTGTCTTGTAGACCAGTGTCCTGAAGTTGGCTCTCCCACCTCAGAGGCACAGCACTGACTCCTGGCTGCAGCTCCAAGAGCCTTTCATCCACACAGCTCAGAATGAAAGGGAGAAAAAGTAGAAAGAAAGAAAGAAAGAGGATAAAACAAAATAAAATCAAGTAAGGTAAAATAAAATAAAGTTGCTAAAATAAAAAAATTATTATTAAAAAAATATTTTTTTAAAAAAGTAAGAAAAAGAAAAAAACGGATGCATAGAACCCTAGGACAAATGGTGACAGCAAAGCTATACAGACAAAATCTCACACAGAAGCATACAGATACACACTCACAAAAAGAGGAAAAGAAGAAAAAAAAATAAATCTTGCTCTCAGAGTCCACCTCCTCAATTTGGGATGATTCGTTGTCTAATCAGATATTCCACAGATGCAGGGTACATCAAGTTGATTGTGGAGCTTTAATCCGCTGCTCCTGTGGCTGCTGGGAGAGATTTCCCTTTCTCTTCTTTGTTCGCACAGCTCCTGGGGTTCAGCTTTGGATTTGGCCCTGTGTCTGCGTGTAGGTAGCCAGAGGGCATCTGTTCTTCGCTCAGACAGGATGCGGTTAAAGGAGCCACTGATTCAGGGGCTCCGGCTCACTCAGTCTGGGGGGATGGAAGCCACGGAGTGTGGGGCGAGCCTGAGGCGGCAGAGGCCAGCGTGACGTTGCACCAGCGTGAGGTGCACCGTGCGTTCTCCCAGGGCAGCTGTCCCCGGATATTGGGACCCTGACAGTGGCGGGCTGCACAGGCTCCCCAGAAGCGAGGTGTGGAGAGTGGCCTGTGCTCGCACACAGGCTTCTTGGTGGCGGCAGCAGCAGCCTTAGTGTCTCATGCCTGTCTCTGGGGTCCGCGCTGTTAGCTGCGGCTTGCGCCCATCTCTGGAGCTCCTTTAAGCAGCGCTCTTAATCCCCTCCCATCACGCACCAGGAAACAAAGAGGGAAGAAAAAGTCTCTTGCCTCTTCGGCAGCTCCAGACTTTTCCTGGGCTCCCTCCCAGCTAGCCGTGGTGCACTAACCCCCTGCAGGCTGTGTTCACGCCACCAACCCCAGTCCTCTCCCTGCAATCTGACCGAAGCCGGAGCCTCAGCTCCCAGCCCCGCCCGCCCTGGCAGGTGAGCAGACAAGCCTCTCGGGCTGGTGAGTGCCAGTCGGCCCTGATCCTCTGTGCGGGAATCTCTCTGCTTTGCCCTCTGCACCCCTGTTGCTGCGCTCTCCTCTGCAGCTCTGAAGCTTCCCCCCTCCGGTGGGTTTAATTCTGTCCCAGAGATCTCTGAGACTGTCCTTAATTCTTTTCATTCTTTTTTCTTTATTCTGCTCTGCAGTAGTTATTTCCACTATTTTATCTTCCAGGTCACTTATCCGTTCTTCTGCCTCAGTTATTCTGCTATTGATTCCTTCTAGAGTATTTTTAATTTCAGTTATTGTGTTGTTCATCATTGTTTGTTTGCTTTTTAGTTCTTCTAGGTCCATGTTGAACATTTTTTGTATTTTTTCCATTGTATTTCCAAGATTTTGGATTATGTTTACTATCATTATTCTGAATTCTTTTTCAGGTAGACTGATCTGGTGGGTTTTTACCTTGCTCCTTCATCTGCTGTGTTTCTCTGTCTTCTCCTTTTGCTTAACTTACTGTGTTTGGGGTCTGCTTTTTGCAGGCTGCAGGTTTGCAGTTACCATTGTTTTTTGGTGTCTATCCTCAGTGGGTAAGGTTGGTTCAGTGGGTTGTGTAGGTTACCTCGTGGAGGGGACTAGTGCCTGTGTTCTGGTGGATGAGGCTGGATCTTGTCTTTCTGGTGGGCAGGACCACATCTGGTCGTGTGTTTGGGGGTTTCTGTGACCTTATTATGATTTTATGCAGCCTCTCTGCTAATGGGTGGGGTGGTGTTCCTGTCTTGCTACTTGTTTGCCATAGGGTGTCTAGCACTGTAGGTTGTTGGTCGTTGAGTGAAGCTGGGTCTTGGCGTTGAGATGGAGATCTCTGGGAGAGCTTTCACTGTTTGATATTATGTGGAGCTGGGAGGTCTCTGGTGGACCAATGTCCTGAACTCAACTCTCCCATCTCAGCAGCACAGGACTGACACCTGCCGGAGCCCCAAGACCCTGTCAGCCACACAGTTCAGAAGAAAAGGGAGAAAGAAAGAAAGAAAGAAAAATAAAATAAAAAGTCATTAAATTAAAAAATAATTATTAAAAAATTTAAAAAGTCATTAAAAAATGAAAGAAAGAAAGAAGAGTGCAAACTAACCAAAAAACAAATCCACCAATGCTAACAAGTGGTAAAAGCTATACTAAAAAAACCCAATAACAACAACAACAAAAGAACCAAAACAAAAAGAAAAACAAAAAAAAAATACAGTCAGGCAGAACCCTAGGACAAATGGTAAATGCAAAGGTATACAGTCAAAATCACACAAGGAAGCATACACATACACTCTCACAAAAAGAGAAAAAGGAAAAAAATATATATCTATATTTAATAAAAAAAAGAAGGAAGAGAGCAACCAAATCAATAAACAAATCTACCAATGATAGTAAACTCCAAATACTAAACTAAGATAAACATGAAACCTAAACAAATTAGATGCAGAAAGCAAACCCTAAGTCTACCGTTGCTCCCAAAATCCACTGCCTCAATTTTGGGATGATTTGTTGTCTATTCAGGTGTTCCCGAGATGCAGGGTACATCACATTGATTGTGGAGATCTAACCCGCTGCTCCTGAGGCTGCTGGAGAGATTTCCCATTTCTCTTCTTTTTTCGCAGAGCTCCTGGGGTTCAGCTTTGGGTTTGACCCCGCCTCTGCATGTAGGTCGCCTGAGGGCGTCTGTTCCCATCCAGACAGGACCAGGTTAAAGGAGCGGCTGATTAGGGGGCTCTGGCTCACTCAGGCCGGGGGGAGAGAGGGGTATGGAGTGTGGGGTGGGCCTGCAGTAGCGGTGGCTGGTTTGACGTTGCAACAGCTGAGGCACGCTGTGTGTTCTCCTGAGGATGTTGTCCCTGGATCACGGGACCCTGGCAGTGGCAGGCTGCACAGGCTGCTGGGAGGGGAGGTGGGGATAGTGATCTGTGCTTGCACACAGGCTTATTGGTGGCTGCAAGCAGCAGCCTTAGTGTTTCATGCCCATCTCTGGGGTCCGCGCTGATAGCCGTGGCTCACGCCCATCCCTGGAGCTCACTTAGGCGGTGCTCTGAATCCCCTCTCCTCGTGCAGCCCGAAACAATGGTCTCTTGCCTCTTCAGCAGGTCCAGACTTTTTCCTGGACTCCCTCCCAGCTAGCTGTGGTGCACTAGCCTCCTTCAGGCTGTGTTCATGCAGTCAACCCCAGTCCTCTCCCTGGGATCTGACCTCCAAAGCCACAGCCTCAGCTCCCAGCCCCCACCCATCCCGGCGGGTGAGCAGACAAGCCTCTCAGGCTGGTGAGTGCTGGTCGGCACCGATCCCCTGTGTGGGGATCTCTCCGCTTTGCCCTCCGCACCCCTGTTGCTGTGCTCTCCTCTGCGGCTCCGAAGCTTTCCCCCTCCGCCACCCGCAGTCTCCGCCCGCGAAGGGGCTTCCTAGAGTGTGGAAACCCTTCCTCCTTCACAGCTCCCTCCCACTGGTGCAGGTCCCGTCCCTATTCTTTTGTCTCTGTTTTTTTTTTTTTTAATTTTGCCCTAGTCAGGTACGTGGGGAGTTTCTTGCCTTTGGGGACGTCTGAGGTCTTTTGCCAGTGTTCAGTAGGTGTTCTGTAAGAGCTGTTCCACGTGTAGATGTATTTTTGATGTATTTGTGGGGAGGATGGTGATCTCCATGTCTTACTCCTCTGCCATCTTGAAGGTCTCCCCCCATTCCCTTCTTCCCCCAGCCCCTGGTAACCTCTATTCTACCTTCTGTGTCAATGAATTTCACTACTCTAGATACCTCGTATAAGTGGGGTCATATAGTATTTGTCTTTTTGTGACTGGCCTATTTCACTTAGCATAATGTCTTTAAGGTTCATCCATACTGTAGCATGTGTCAGAATTTACTTTCTTTTTTTTAAGATCTTTTTAAGGCTGAAAAATATTCCATTGTATGTATGTACCACATTTTGTTTATCCCATTTAGCTTTTTTCTACCTTTGGGCTATTATGAATAATGCTGCTATGAATATTGGTGTGCAAATATCTATTCAAGTCCTTGGTTTTTAATTCTTTCATGTATATATCTAGATGTGAAACTGGAATTGTAAATCACAGGATAATTCTATGTTTAATTTTTTGAGGAACTGTCATACTATCTCCCATAGTGGCTGCACCATTTTACATCTCTGCAACAATCCACAAGAGTTCCAGTTTCTCCACAACTTCAACAACACTTGTTATTTTCCGTGTTTTTGTAAAATAATAGCCATCTTAATGGATTTGCAGCAGTATCTCATTGTGTTTTGATTTGCATTTTGGTAATGATTAGTGACATTGAACATCTTTTCACATACCTTTTGGCCTTCTGTATATCTTCTTTTGAGAAATGTCCATCCAATTGATACATTTTCTATAAAGAAATAAAACATTTAAATTCTCAATATTCCTAATGTTTAAAATTACAGTGTAGTAAATAAATCTTTATTTTATAAGTTTTTCATATTTATAAATGTTTATAACCAATGATAGGAGTGTTTTTAATGTTTTGACCAAAAATTTTAATGGTCATTAATGGAGCAATCATAATTTTCCCCATTTATTATTAAGAATGCTTTGCAGAAGTGTATGACCATTTTTATGGTCCCCACTACCATGCAAAGTGAGGATTTCCTCTAGAGTGTTAAATTAGTGATCAGGGATATGAAAATAAAGCAGGATGAGGGGATAGGGAATGATGGACTGTGATGGGAGAATAGGCTATTTATTTTATTTTATTACTTTTAAAAATATTAGCTTTGTCTTATTTTATTTTGGCTATGCCATGCAGCTTGTGGGTTCTTAGTTTCCCGACCAGGGACTGAACCCAGGTTCTTGGCAGTGAATGCCCAGAGTCCTAACCACTAGACCACTGGGGTAAGGGAACTAGGATCCTGCAAGCTGCGCAACCAAAAACAAACAAACAAATAAACAAAATCAAAACAAAACAAGAAACAAAGAAAACGAAACAAAGAAAACAAAACAAAAAACCAAAACAAAAAGAGAATGGGCTATATATGTCAGTTGTTAGGCAATGCCAACTCTGGGAAAGTGAAATTTGAGTAGAGGCCTAAACGGAGTGAGGAAGGTAGCTATATCCCTGCCTATGGGAAGTGCTTTCCAGGCTTGGGGAATAGCTAGTGGAAAGGCCCTTAGATGGGATCCTGCTTGGCCTTTTTGGGAAATAGTAAAAACCTCACTATGGCTAGAGCACGGTGAGGGAGGGGGAGAGTGGTAGCAGATAAAGATGGAAAGGTAGACAGGGGCCAGATCATATAGGGCCTTGTTGGCCATGGTATGTACTTTGGGTTTTATTCTAAAGTGATGGGAAGCCATTGGAGGTCTGAGAGTGATGTTATGTTAGTCCATAGACCATCTGATTGATTAGGCTGAGTTCCTCTCCGAAGAGAAGAGGAGAGAATGAGGTTACAAAAGTTAACTTCACCTACTTCATAATTTGCCTAATGGCCAATTTTGGCTTGAAAATGAAGAGACGATAAAAGACTAAGAGGAGACTAAGACCTACTCATAGTTTTATTAAGCATCCCATATGTACCAAGGAGGCTTCTCAACTCCTTCAGTCTCACTAAGAGCCTCCTGGAATTTTCCCAGGAGGCTTTCAGGACAAGACACTTCTCACCCAGGACATGGAAGACGGAGGGTTCCTCGTCAACAGAGCTATCAGAGGACATGAGTGCTCCCGAATTTCCAGAGAAGCAGTAGCCAGATTTCTTTACACACCAAGCCAGGTTCACAAACCCACAAGCCCATCAGTCAGGCAGGGAGTACAAATTGGTAAAGCTGGCCCAGGGAGGCTGGTGAGATGGCAAGCTTGTGCCTTGCCTAAAGGGTAGCCATTGGCAGCTCCTACTAGCTCCCATCATGAAGAAATACGGCCCCGGGGGACCAAATCTTCAAGAGAAGCAGGAAATACAGATTAAAATCCTGGGTTTTGAGTAGTGGCAAGTAATTTAAAACATTTAACACATCATGCAGGCTGTATATAAATGCACCTATGACCCTGGTGTTCTTATTTCTGATCTTAAAGGACCTTGCCCCTCATACACCTCTCCATCATTCCCTAAGAATATTCATGCAGAAATCAGAAGTGTTACCTTTCTTGAGAAGGGAATTATACTTAATTGAAAATCTCAGTGTCTTTTAGTGACCTTTCAATTCCAAGTTTAATGTGCCTTGACCACTGAAAAGGCCTTTTATAAAAGGATCCTGGATTTGGCAAAAAGCTCTGAATTGGGCAGACATTATTATTTAGCATCTAAGTATCCATTGTTTTCTTAAAACACTACAAACCCTTAAAAGGTATGGTAACTTAATTAAGCAAGTAACTTGATACAAAAAGTAAGAAACATCACCAATGTCATTGATTTACAAGGCAGGAATTCACTAAGAAAAACTTATGCTTGCTACACTCTAATTGTAGAGAGCCAAGAAGAGCAAAGCAAATACAGAGAGCATTTTGATTAAGGGTTAAGTGGATTTTTTTTGTGTTGAACTTTCCAAAAAGATCTATTGAAATATTTGTACTACTGAGAAATTGTATACATGCATATTTTTTTTTCACTCCTAGAAAAGCTCCATATTTATACTGATGTTTTACTTTCACTTTCCTGCTTCTCATTTGTTTCAAAGAAAGGAGAAGTTTAAATGGGATTTTGTAATCTGAGGCTATATTATGAGAGAAGGGAAATTATATCAGTCTTTCAGGGCCAAGCTTTTTAAAGATTTTTTTACTTCTGAAGGCAATTTAGTCAATTATTTAACTTGAGAACAAAAAATTTCATATCTTTAAAAAATATCCCCGTGATTGTTACCCTTCTAAACTCAAAAAACGCTGAAGAAGAACTTTTTTACGGTACCTTAAACCACAATGTCTGTTACTCAGTGTTAGGTTAGAAAGAAATCTGCAGTGTGTAATTCTCCTAGACTCTTCATTCGATGTAGATAATTACTCTCAAATTATTTAATCATCTCTTCTAAGAATATCAATATCTCATCTGATTGGTTGGCTTCTGTAGTAGCAATAGCTTCAGAGCTTCAAAATATTTTGGCTTAGCTCAAGCTAATGGGAAATGGAACACATTCCCAGCCTCAGAAGTTGGGCATCCCAGCTCCTTTTACATGGATAGACCAAGAGGGCTATTTCTCACTGCTCCAGAGTAACACCAGGGAAGGACACAATTTCTATGTTAATTTTAGGGACATGTGAGAACTTACAAGGATCCAGCGAGGATCTAATTTAATTTAACAAAGGACTGATTCCCACCATATCCCATTTCTGAGACGTTTGCTTTCACAGGGGGAGTTAAGTGATCTTTAAGATCCCTACCATACCTAGAAGCCTACGACTCCACCTTTAAAGTTCTTACAGCTCCCATTGTATTTATTATGTTTAGTCAATGAAGGAGGGTCGTGAGATCTGTCAGTATATATGGCACATGGCTCTGAATCCAAAGAATATTTTGTACTTTCAGAGAATGCTGTTCATGGAGTAAAGAAAAAGTGGTCATTTTGTGCCACGCCCCTCACAGAGCAAATATGGGGCTTGTATACAGCACATTTCTCTAAAACAGAACTCAAATACTTTTGCATATAGGTGGATTTGATTTTTTATTTTGTTATTTTTTCCATTGTAGAAGAGTGTCCTATGAGATAAGAAGTGACAAATACCAACCTGATGTTGCAAAAGAAATCAAGATAAGAGGGGTGTGAAAGATTGTCTCCAATGTCTGAATGAATCAATGCAGAACACTGCTCACAAATTTAAGAAACCAGGTCATGAGGCACAAAGCGGAGATTCTCTTTAGAGTTTTTATTATGAGACTTTATGATGGAGAATTAACACTAGCATGCATTGCCAAAGGTTAGGCCAACTGTATTAGTTTCCTATTGCTGCCATAAGAAATTACCAATTAAGATATGGCAGATCACATGACTTTTAGCACTTCTGTGTAACAGACCTGGATAAAGGTACCATGTCCAGTCTGGCCTAGAGAAACCTTAGGAAAAGTCTTTGGACAGAATCAGGAAGAATCTCTGAGAAACAGTATCAGGTCACGATTTGTTCGGCCTGGATTTGTTTCCTATGGGGTTCCTATTGACAGAATCTCCACCTGCAATGCTCCCTGCTAAAATGCCTAACTACTTTGATCTTGAGAGGTTAATTCTATACTTTTGTAATTTTATACTAAGACCCTAATGAATAAAGCTACACAGTTGTCAAAAAGAGAGAAATTACCACAAATTTAGTGGCTCAAAACAATACTAATTTATTATCTTATGGTTCTGGAGGTCAGATGTCCAGAATCTGTCTAACTAGACTAAAGTCAAGGTATCAGCAGGGTGACTCCTTTTGGAGTCTCTGAGGGCAGAATCCATTCTCTTGCTTTTTCCAGTGATTCTAGAGGCAGCCTGCATTCCTTGGCTCATGGCCCCTTCCTCCATCTTCAAAGCCAGAAATGGTGGGTTGAGTCCTCCTCAAATCACTGACACTAACTCTCCTGCCTCCCTCTTATAAGGAAGCTTGTGATTACATTGGACCCACCTGGATAATGCAAGATAAGCTCCCTGTCTCAAAATCTTTAATTTAATTACATCTACCTTTAAAGCCCCTTTTGCCATGTAAGGTAACATATTCATTTGTTCCTGGGATTGGGATATGAACATCTTTGGGGGTCATTATTCTGCCTATTACACTAGCCATACTGCAAATGTCAATGGGCTCTAGGGGTGGAAGTTCAGCAAGTAAACATTATGATTTCTTTTAAAGTATCAAGTTTAGGGCACTCCCCTGGGGGCTTCTATTTACCTTTGCCTATTATGTTTCCCAGCTAGGGCCAATCTCATTTTACAGATGAGAAAACAGAAGCCCAAAGGGCAAAATTGTTATCTCTAACAACCCTCCAGTGTGATCAAGGCAGGAGTAAGTCTGGAACATGGAGCTCTCGATGCTCTGTCAGCATGTTCCTCACCTTTCTCCAGTGCCTCTTCTCTGGGAAGTGTGTCCTAAAGAGATGTCGGAGTGAATTTGGCACCATATTGAGTAGCATTGGGCAGGGTGGGCGTTGAGGGTAGATAAAGGAAGGGAAACAACATTCTACCCAACATTCTACAACATTTGTCTAAGAAGTAGACAAAGCAACCACACACAGGTTGTACTCTCAGGCACTGCTCTCCACTCTTACACAGACTTTTAAAGAGGGTCCCTTCCATAGTATCTTCTAGACTTTAAGGTGGATGATGATAGTGGGCATGCTTCATCTTATATGTACATAATGAGGTATTTGAGTCCACTGATTTCTTTGGTATATCAGTAGAGTAAAATATTTAATAACTAGAACCAGTTTTGGGGATCAATTGGGAGACTGGGATTGACATATACACACTACTATATATAAAACAGATAACTAATAAGGAACTACTGTATAGCACAGGGAACTCTACCCAATACTCTGTAATGGCCTATATGGGAAAAGAATCTAAAAAAGAGTGGATAGATGTATATGTATAACTGATTCACTTTGCTGTACACCTGAAACTAACACAACACTGTAAAACAACTATACTCCAATAAAAAATTTAAAGAAAAAGAACCAGTCTTGGGCTCAGACCCTGGGGGGCTCCACACCCCAGCTCTAGCGTGTACCATTGGCCATGTGAACGGTGGAAATAGCACCCACCTCGTGGACTAGATGTGACAAATAAAGAAGCTAATCCACAGAAAGTGTTTGGCGGGGTGGAAGGATGCAATAAATGCCAGCTGCTGCTATTATTATTGTTATTAGGACATCAGCTTGCCCTTCACGAGCTGGCCCCTGCCCAACTCCCAGCATCATCTCCTACAGTTCTCTCCCCTTCTCCATTGCACTCCAGTCACACCAGCCCAGCCTTCTTTCTGACCCTCAAGCAGGCTGTGGAGAGTCTTTGTAGTTGCTGTTCTTTTAACTTGGAATTCTTCCCCCAAATATTTACATGTCTACCTGTATCTCATTATTCAGGCCTTAGCTCAAATATTACCTCCTAGAAAATTCTCCTCTGACCACCCCAACTACAGTAGCCATTCCCACCATCCCCAGTCACACCCTGTACTATCTTTTTCTTTTATCCCTTTAGTGGTTGGACATTATTAAGCTTTGAAATTAACTTCCTCCCTCTTTCTCCTCCTGCCTCTCTCCTTATCTATAGACTTTAAGCTCCTTTCATTCAGCAGTTTTATCATGTTCATTGATATATCTCCAACACCTAGAATAGCGCCTGGAACACCACAGGAGTTCAGTGTTTGCCAACAGGCTGACCAACTGATAATAGACTACCATCAGAACAGATGTTAGTTTAATGTATTAATTAAAATTTTTTGTTTTCTATGAGCATTGACCTTTTGGGACCCATTCTCCCCACCCTTGTTAATTACCCTGGTTTCTCTTTGATGTCTCTTCACCCCTCCCCAGCTCTTCCTCCTCTTCACCTCATTCCTTTAGGGCCATAAAGTGGGCTCCTCCCTCATTCCAAGTACATTTAAAAGAATTATAGTAAAGTACTCTCAAAGTTCAAGGAACTTAAAAGACTCAAAGAATGAATCATTACTGGTGAAACTTCAGAGGCCATTGTTGGTTGATTGGGTACTATTTCTGGTCCCTTTGCCTCCCTGATCTAAAGCACAATTGCATAATTGCTTGCAGGCTCATGAGAGTTAAGGGCTTGCCCAACTATGTCTTATATCCAGGGTGTGGCACAGTGATTTAAGCATATGACAAGCACTCCGAAATGTGTGTGACATGAATGGGGGCTTCTACCTACTCATAAAATTGTTTGAAAGAAATGCAAATCAACAGTGATCAAGGAAGTATATAAGAATCCTGCCTTATGTCCTGGCAGACCTCCTTACCCCTCTCAGAATCAGGCCAAAGGCCAGCTGATCTGCCAGTGGAGAGGGGGTCAAGAAAGAGTGGGGTGGGTGAGTGCCCTGTTCCTAAGCCCCATCTCCTAGGAGATGGAGTTTGGCAGAACCATTGAGGTCCCCAAGTGACGGTCAAGAGCTGTCAACAAGAAGAAGCAATACCTCTTGGTGTTTCCTTTGAAAAGAGGAAGAGAAATCCCATGGCTAAAATCTTGGGACCATAGAATTTCGAAATTGGAAGGGTCTCTGGGAGTCATCTGACCTATTTTCAATTAAATTACTAGCCCACAATAACCCAGTAGTGGAGCTGGGAATAGAACTCAGGACTGATACCCATTGCCTTGTTGTAAGGATAGAAAGAGATGAAGTATGTAAGGCAATTTTCTCCTTCTCAATCATCATGTACTAAAACTCGAAGAACAAATGTAAGGCTGTATAAATAGATATGCATACCCTTCTTTATTTCATACACATTATATATATATATTCATCAAAATTTCAACTTAATTTAGCTGGAAAATAGAAAAATATGTTTAAGCTTCTGATCTCAAATTCCTTACCCTCAAAATAAATCCTTATTCACAATATGGCAAATGTTTATACTGAGTTAATATTCTAGGTGCTTCTTCACTCTAGTAAACAGTATTTTTTTAATGAGTGCTGGGTTATACATTGTAATACACAGATGGGCACACATTTATACTTCAGAAGATTTCAGAAGAACAAAATATTGTTGGCAATTGTACCCCTTCCTCTCCTCATCCTCCCTCTCCTCTCCTCTCTTCTGTGCCCCAAATTTGCTCTTCCCCGCAACATGTCAACACACAAGGAATGCAGTCTCCCTGGGAAATATATGAGCACTGCTCAGCATTGAATTTTAGCTACCTCCAACATCTAAGCTCTTTAAGACTACCTTGAATAATAAAAACATTAGCTTTGCAAAGTTACTATACCTTTCTTCCCTTAGAAAATGGAACAATTTTTAAAAAGCTTTGGGACATAAATGGTTAAAATGTCAGCTCCCTCTTGTTTTTACAATTCTTAAATCATTTATTTATTTTCCAGGGGTGCGGAGGGTGGGGGTGATGGTATTGATTCTCTGCCTGGTATTAATTTTAAGAATTTTCGGTGTGTCATTCTTTGTGTGTGTGTGTGTGTGTGTGTGTGTGTGTGTGTGTGTGTGTTTCTCCCTTTGGAAAAACAAAAGATGGGTTTCCTTGCCCACCATGGAAAAAATGTAACATACAACTCAATCCCTTCCTGAGAGCACGGAGGACCAAAAGCAGGCAGCTTAGATCAGGGTGGTGAGGAAGTTTTGTCATTTCCAGAAGGAAGTATGAGTCATAGTGTGCGACATTTTGGGAGGCCTGAATCAGAGCTGTCAAGGAAGTCAGTTCTCAGACAGTTTAACTTAGAACCACAATGTAATTTAATTTAACACCTTCAATATCGTGTCTTTCTCCAAGATGGCTGCAGACATAGATGTTCCAATTATTTCCCTTCAGGAACGGAGAATAATTTAACAGTTGAAGAAGTCCCCTAATCCATTTCTGAGCAACTAAGCCTGAAGATTATAATTAACATATATCTTGTGAAAGGATAAAGGAGAGTGGGTAAAAGAGGGAGGGAGGATGCTGCTCTAAAATCTATTAATAAATGAAAAAGGGTCAAGTTAAATTAGATTGTTAGAAATATTAAATCCTTATGGACAGATAAGCATTTTAACAAACACCCTTTTCCTCTTTGAGACCAAAATGGACTTGAGAAAAAAATCTTTCCACACACTCAAATTTCTAGATGCTATAAGATTCTGTCCTCTTTTGCAAAGGCTCAATACCCAGAAGGGTTCCAGAATGCTAAGGAACACTCCATATAACCATTCAGAAGAAGATGGTCATGGGTGAGCTTCAGGGATGAGAAGAAATTCTGCTCTTTGGGGCCGGGAGAGGGGTGGCACTGAGTTGGGGTGGAACCAAGCAGGGGAAGAAGTGCAGAGATAGCAGGATGCAATGCCTTTCCTAGATGGGTTTGGAGCCACTACTAAGAGGTTTGGGGTAAAATAAGTTAGAAATGTTTTGAAATTAGAGGCAGAGAGCATAGAAAAATCTTGATACATTATGGTTCCAGGAGCCTGATGATTCAGAAGCCTAATAATATTCATTATAACATGGTCTGATAATCAAATAGATTTGGAGTGAATTCAGGTAGATAACTTTGGGTTCTGCCCTGTTCCCAAACTCCACCATTATCTCCTGGAGGCCTGAGAACCGAGAAGGGTGTTACTTTAGGACGATCATTTCCTGTGGTTGGTTTTACTTTCAGCTAAGCATTTGGGGGAGCCAGTTGCTGTTAGGCCTGGGAAAATTTGCTTGGGACTGTTACAGCCCTTGGAAACCCTAAGAACATGTGTGTAAATGAGAAAAGAAGAAAGAGGAACATATGTTCTGCAATCTAGAAATTTAAGAGATACACACACATGCAATATGAGGCATGAGGCCGCAAGATCCATTTGGGATATCAAAGGTTGGCAAGATACCAGCAGAAAAGGGACTTTCCCATTGGTCCAGTGGTTAGGACTCCGCACTTCCACTGCAGGGGGCACGGGCTCAATCCCTGTTTGGGGAACTAAGATCCCACATGCCCCACGGCATGGCCCCCTCAAAATAATAATAAAATGAAATAAATAAAAATAATAAAGATAGTAGCAGAAAACCTGTCCTCCTGCCCTTCTATATGTAGGTTGTAAAGAGACATTATTGATACCAGGACTTATAAGACCTTTGTAAAAGTTTTTCTCTGAGTCAGGTATAAACTGTCTAGGACCTGTCCCTGGGGTTTGAGGGGGGTGACTGTTTGCCCCGTCAAACTTCCTAGGATTCAGTGGACCACACAACATTTGCCTCCTTCAAGATGCCTTGGTACTGTCACAGAAAGTACTTTGGGACAGAAGCAAAATGGAAAATCATGGGATATATGGTCAGAAGGCCTAGTTTCAACTTTTCAGTTTGTCCTTGCAAGCTATGAGCTGGGAAACTCTCAGTCTGGGCTTCAGGGTCTTGATTCCTAGAAGTGAGAATGAGGACACCAGGGTTGCAGCAAGGACCAGATGAAGTAAGTACTGAGCAGTGGTAAAGCCATAGCACCCTGAGCATTGCCACATGATAGTGTGGTAACTGTGCACAGTGAGAGGGCCTTTCTCCTTCTAGACCATTCTTCGTTTCTTCTTCCTGGTTCATAAAATAAGATTCCTCAGGTGTGTTCCCTCCTTCCCTCCCACCACTGCCATGGTTCAGACCTTTTTTCTGTTGCATCTGAACCATTTTCAGGAGGCTCCTTCCTGAGAGCTTCCACCTTGATCCTTTGCTCTCACTGTTTCCACTTCCTGGCACACTCTTCCCCCAGATGCCCACATGGCTTGCTGCTCAAATGTCAGCTCCTCAGAAAGGCCTTCCTCAGCACCCTGTGTAAAATAGCCCCCAGATCCCCCACACCCAATCTCCCTTACCTTGTTTTGTTTTTTCCATAGCACTTATAATAAACCTCTATAATCATTTGGTTATTTTTATGTAAATAAATACTTTATTTTTGAATACTTTTAGATTTACAGAAAATTTGCAAAAATAATACAGAGAATTTCTATATGCCTCTTTCCCAATTTCCCCTGTTGTTAGCTTCTTACATTGCTAGGGTACATTTGTTAAAACGAAGGGACCACACTGATACACTATTATTAGCTAAATGCCATACTTTCTCCAGATTTCCTTAGTTTTTCCCTAATGTCCCTTTTCTGTTCAAGGATCTCATCCAGGATACCATACGACATTCATCCTTAGCTTCCTCTACTCTCTGTGAGAGTTTCTCAGACTTTCTTTGTTTTTGATGACCTTGACAGTTTTGAGGAGTACCATCAGATGTTTTGTAGAATGTCCCTCAATTTGGGTTTGCCTAGTGTTTTTCTCATGGTTAGTTTGGGTGTTATAGGGTTTGGGGAGAAAGGACATAGGGTGAAGTGCCCTTCTCATCACATTATATCAAAGTTCATACTATCAACAAGATTTATCACTGTTGATGTTAACTTTAATCATCTGAGACAGTGTCTATCAGATTTCTCCACTGTAAAGTTAATTTTACCCCCCTTTACATACTCTACTCTTTGGAAATAAGTCACTAGGCACAGCCCACACTCAAAAGGTGGGGACTTAAATTCTACCTACTTAATGAGGAAGTATCTACTTAAATTACTGGGAAGTTCTTGTGTGCTGGAGGTTTGCGTCTTCTCCATTTATTATTCAACCGTTTACTTATATCAGTATGGACTCATAGATATTTGTTTTATACTCTGTGTTATAATCCAATACTGTATTATATATTTTTTGCTCAAATTGTTCCAGCCTTGGCCATTGCGAACTATTTCAGGTGGCTCCTGTGTCACTTTGACATTATTTTGTTATTTGAACACTTCCTTACTTTTTGGTGCTACAAGATGCTCCAGGCTCATATCGTATATTTCCTGCCCCAACCCTAGTATCAGCATTTCTCCAAGAAGTCCCAGTTCCTTTTCTTAGAGAATGTTATTAGAAAACAAGATCTGGGTTTTGGGTGTGCTTGTTGCTGGGTGTCTTTGCTTCTAGGCCTTCTCAGAGGACAAACCTAAGAAACTCACGTATGCACTCACATCTATAATTATTTCTGTATGAATTCATCTGTATCTGTGTTAAGCTAAATGTAAATTTATACTGATGTCTTTGACTCTAATCCAGTATCACATGGATCATTCTAGCCTTCTCTCCTTGCTTATCTGTAAGTTCCCTCACCAGTGGTGAGCAGCCTGGCTCCCACCATCCATTTATTTATTTGTTCATCCCAGTATACATGTACAGCAATGTTGGAATTGTTAGGCCATATCCCCATGAGAAACAACTTTAACAACTAGCGTTCAGTGTTCCTATACAGTCCCTTTTGTCTTTAGTCTTAGTGTGTATAGTGAAAACACCATTTGTCAAAGTTACTTAGGTCAGCACCTTTTGCTCAGTCTCCTCAGTGAGGTTATGTCTTACATAATACAGTTAGATTTTTTTTTGTCATAGTGTGCATTCTATCCTGGGATCCCCCAACCTCCTGGTTGATTTTTAAAAAATTTTTGTGTGTATTAAGTTTCACTCTTTGTGCTTTAAATTTCTGTAACTTTTGACAATTGCACAGCATCATACATCTACCACTACAATACAGATTAATTCCACAGCCTAAAAATCCCTTGTGCTTCCCCTAGTTCCATGCTATTACCTGTTTTCCCTCCAGTAGAATATAAGCTTCATAATGACAGGGATTTTGTCTGTTTGGTTTGATGTTGTATTCTCAGTCCCTAAAAAAGTGTCTGGTGTGTAGTAAGTGCTCAATAAATATGTTTTTGGAAGGCAAGAAATCATCTACTCTTGCCTTTTGCAATCCAACTCTCCTGTCCTCCATAGTAAAACTTCTAAAACTTCACATAGAAGCATATCAGTTCCTGGCCTGGAAATTCATCATGGTATAGAGAGACATTTGTGCATATAGGCCCTAGCCAGCTTCTCTCCCCCAGGATGGGTTACACGCTCCACCCCTGTAAGTAAGCATATGTATAACTCTACTATAGTATTTTCTACCATATACTACAATGATTCTTTTTCCCCTAGCTTTATTGAGGTGTAATTAAGAAATAAAATTGTGTATATTTACACTAATATGTATAAAATAACTAATAAGAACCTGCTGTATAAAAAAATAACATAAAACAAAATTCAAAAAAAATTGTGCATATTTAAAGAATACAATGTGATAATTTGGTATATGTATACATTGTGAAATGATTACCACAATCAAGGTAATTTACATATACATCACCTCTAATAGTTACCATTTTTTGTGTGTTTGAGAATGCTTAAGATCTAGTCTCTTATCAAATTTCAAGTATTCAATACAGTATTGTTAACTATAGTTATCATGCTATACATTAGGCCCCTGAACTTATTCATCTTATAATTGAAAACTTGTACTCTTTGACTAGCATCTCCTGATTTCCTCCACATCCCAGCCCCTGGTAACCACAATTCTACTCTATAAATTTGACTTTTTTTTTGGATTCCACATATAAATGTGGAATATAAATTACTTAGCATAATGTCCTCTCGGTTCATCAGTGCTGTTGCAAATGTGGCAGAATTTCCTTCTTTCTCACGACTGAATAATATTGTGTGTGTGTGTGTGTGTGTGTGTGTGTGTAAAATCTTCTTTATTCATTCATTCATAAATGAACACTTAGGATGTTTCCATATCTTGGCTATTGTGAATAAAGCTACAATGAATGTGGGAGTGCAGATATTGCTTTGAGATACTGATTTTATTTCCTTCAGATATATGCCAGAAGTGGGATTATGGATCATATGGTAGTTCTATTTTTAATATTTTGAGGAACCTCCATATTGTTTTTTATAATGGCTGTGCCAATTTATGTGTCTACCAACAGTACACTAGGCCTTTTCTCCACGTCTTTGCTATCACTTATCTCTTGTCCTTTTGATAAAAGCCAACCTAACAGGTGTGAGGTGATGTTTCACTTTGGTTTTGATTTGCATTTCCCTGGTGATTAGTGATGTTGAGCACCTGTTCATGTACCTGTTGACTGTTAAGTCTTCTTTGGAAAACTGTCTATTCAGGTCCTTTACTCATTTAAAAATGGCATTATTTAGGTTTTTTAAATTTTCTATTGAGGTGTATGAGTTCCTTATGTACTTTGGATATCAACCCTTTATCAGGTATACGGTTTGCAAATATTTTCTACCATTACGTAGGTTACCTTTTCACTCTATTAATTGTTTTTCTGTGCAGGAAAAACACAGAATGTGTTTTCTCTAGGAATTTTATGGTTTCAGATATTACATTTAAGTATTTAATCCACTTGAATTATTTTTACAAGGGCTGTAAAATAGAAGTCCAGAGTTATTCTTTTGCATGTGGCTATTCAGTTTTCCCAGCACTGTTTACTGAAGAGACTACCCTTTCCCCATTGTGTGTTCTTGGTGCCCTTATCAAAAATTAGTTGACTGCATATGTACAGACTTATTTCTGAGCTCCCTATTGTGTTCCATTGATCTATGTGTATGTTTTATGCCAGTACCACATTGTTTTGATTACTGTAGTTTCACAATATAGTTTGAATTCAGAAAGTGTGTTGTCCTCAGCTTTGTTCTTCTTTCTCAAGATTGCTGTGGCTGGTTGAGGTTTTTTGTGGTTTCATACAAATTTTAGGATTGTCTTTCAACTTCTGTGAAAAATGCCCTTAGAGTTTTGCTAGAGATTGCATTGAATCTGTAGATAATTTAGGATTGTATGGGCATTTTAACAATATTAATTTTTCCAATCCTTGAAAATGGCATATAGTTCACTTATTTGTGTTTTCTTCAATTTATTTCATTAGAGTCTTGTAGTTTTCAGTGTACAGGTTTTTCACCTCCTTGGTTAAATGAATTCTTAGGTATTTTTATGCTATTTTAAATGGGATTGTTTTCTTAATTTCTCTTTCTGGTAGTTCATTGTTAGTGTGTAGAAGCAGAACTGATTTCTCTATGTTGATTTTGTATCCTTCAGCTTCACTGAATTTGTTGATCAGGTCTAACAGTTTTCTGAGTCTTTAGGGTTGTCTATATATAAGATTATGTCATCTGCAGAGACAATTTTACTTCTTCCTTTTGGATTTGGATGCCTTTTATTTCTTTTTCTTGCTTAATTACTCTGGGTAGGGCTTCCAATATTATGTTGAATAACAATGGCAAGACTGGGCATCCTTGTCTTGTTCCTGATCTTAGAGGAAGCTTTTCAACATTGAGTATGATGTTAACTGTGGGCTTGTGATACATGCCTTTTGTTATGTTGATGTACATCATTCCTTCTATACCTAATATTTTGAGAGTTTTTATTATGAAATGATCTTGAGTTTTATCAAATGCTTTTTCTGCATCTATTGAGATGATAATATGATTTTTATCCCTTATTCTTTTAACATTATGTATCATATTGAATGACTTTCATGTGTTGAATTTCCCCTGCATCCCAGGAATAAATTTCACTTGATCAGGTGTGTGATCCCTTTAATGTACTGTTGAATTCAGTTTGGCAATATTTTTGTTCAGTACTTTTGTGTCTATACTCATCAAGGATACTGGCCTATAGTTGTTGTTGTTGTTGTTTTCTTGTAGTGTCCTTGTCTGGCTTTGATATCAGGGTAATGCTGGCCTAGTAAAATGAGTCTGGGAGTGTTCCTTCCTCTTCAATTTTTTGGAAGAGTTTGAGAAGGACTCATATTAATTCTTCTTTAAATGTTTGGTAGAATTCATGAATAAAGCCATCTCGTGTGGGCTTTACTTTGTTGGGAGGATTTTGATCACTGATTCAATCTCCTTATTTGTTATTGGTTTATTTCTTCATGATTCAGTCTTGGTAAGTTGTATGTTCCCAGGAATTTATCTATTTCTTCTAGGTTATCCAATTAGTTAACATATAATTGTTCATAGTAGTCTTTTATGATTCTTTGTATTTCTGTATCAGTTGTAATGTTGCCTCTTTCATTTCTTATTTTATATTTGAGTCTTCTCTCTTTTTTTTCTGAAATCCAACTCTGAACCAGAGCTAGTGTCTTTGCTGATATTTTCAGTGATAGTCTTTACTGGGCAAAATGGCCAGGATCAGAACCAGAAACTGACCCAAAAGGCTCTGAGAGTGCAAGCTCTCTCATTGAACCAAGGACAGAGGGGCACACTTCACCTACACCACCTTCCTCCAGCACCACCCTTGGACATAGATAATCTGTACACTGCTCCTTAGAAGGACCTGCTTTGGCCTTTCGTTAGGATGGCTTCACCCTGTGTGATGAGGATTCCATGAATCCAAGGAGATGTGCCCATACAGAGGCTGTGGTCCTTCTTCTGGACCATGCTTTGGGTAGCTGGGACCCTGAGATTCCCTTCCCAGATGACTCCAAACTGGTTTCCAGAACCTGTGTAGTCCTCTTCCCTGGGCCTGTCTTCCTGAGGGTGGATATACCGTGGGGTGCTTCCCCCTGAGAATAGTTCTATGGGTGGAGGTAGGATATGAAATCTGGAATGTCTTATGTTCACATAGCTGTGTGCATGGTCCCTCACAGTGCATAACTGCGTTGGATATGAGCAGAGAGAAACTGGTCACAGTCTTAGGGACTCATTGATATTTTTGTCCAAAATTCTACCAATGTTAAGGATGGATCCACTTTCCTCCACCCCAGGCTGAAAGGTGAGTTCACTGGAATTTAGGTCCATTCATTAGAATCTGATCTAAACGTTTTGTCTTGCTTCTCTCTGATCATAAGTTACAGGTTGGGTCATAAGGTTGTTCACTGTTCATGAATGGGCTAGGACAGCATCAGGGGTGCATGAGCTCTTGGCTGAGATATATATGGAACTATCAAGAGACTCCAGGAAGGGCAAGGGCAATCTTGAGCTACAATGACATTGCTTTCTTGAGCATCCTTATACTAGGCTCCCAAACACATTTCCTCTGATTCATCAAGGGAAGGGTCTGTGTCTTAGTCTATGTTGAATCCCTTTCTTTTAGCATCAAGTCTGGCTCTCAGCAGATACACAATAAATGCTCATTGAACCTTACTGACTCTTCCTAGAAACTATAAAGTAAGATATTATCATATTCACCCTAGCAGAAAAGAGCAGGTCTCCCAGTCCTCAGGTCAAATAAAACAAAAGCCGTGGCCTCATTAAAAGAACCAGAGATGCCATTCCTAAAGCAATTGTCAGCTGCAACAGGCACTGGACAAAATATATGGAAGGAAAACCAATCTTTATTCCAGCATTAACAGATCTTTGCAATGGCTAGAGCTGTAGTAATACACTCAAGGACTCTAAAATGTTTGTTCATTAAGCCATGGTTCTCAAATTTTAGGGTTCAGCAGAATAACCAGGAGGGACTTTTAAAAACATATACTCCTGAGCCTCTCCCACAGAGTATCTATCTGATTCAGTAGCTGGGGGTAGGATCTGAAAATCTGCATTTGTAACAAGTTCCCAGGTGATGCTGATGATACTGGTCTGGATATCATACTTTGAGAACCATTGCTTTAAGCAAAAGAAGAAAGCTGCTTAAATTACCAGTAAAGACCTTCACACAAACCAATGTGAGATATAAAAGAGTTTGGTAGATAACCCCAAACCAGGATCATGAGAGAAAAAGAGAATCCAGGTTGAACAAATCAGAGATATTAAAAAAAGCCTCGGGAGCCAAATTGGAAGATGCTCATACTGGCGAAAGACCAGACAATTTGAGCTTCCAAAGGATAATAATTGCAATTGAAATCCATCAAACATGTTTAAATCCATGAGTTCTTAATATTTAAGAAAACACATTGGTCATCGCTGGGGGATAATAAAGGGAAAACAACCAAACACTTACCCTGCTTTTCCTACATGAACCCTCTCACTGAGTAACAATTATAAATGAGAGGTAACATCTCATTATAAAAGTATTTTAATTAATAAAAATAGAATTAGAAAATCACCATTTTACAGCTTCCCAGTGAATTGGTAAATCCAGGCATACAAACATTGACAGTTGATAATATAAAAATAGAGACCATCAGATATTATGTAACCCTACCAATGAAAGAACAGAATACCACCTATATATAGATACAGTTTTGCCAAAGAGATTGAACATGATTCTGGTCAAGCTTCTGGAACCAGCTGCCAATTTTCAGGGAATACTGAGGTCAGAGGAATATGCTTAAATGCACTACAATTATACATACAATCAAAAAAATCCAAACTGGGAAATTTTACAGATCAAATTCTCCCAGTTCCTCAACAGATAAATAATATGAAGAAGATGGAGAAGGAAACTGTCAATTAAGTGACTTCAGTTTTTTAATGGGCAAGAATAAACTAAAGTACATAGAAATGCACCCGTGGGTGACAAGACAATAAAGAAAAGCAAGTCAGGATAGTGGTTATTTTCGGGGGAAGGAGGGGTTGGGATTGGGGCAGGGAATTGAGAAGCTTCTAGGATGGTTGACAAAGTTTTCTTTCTTGATCTGGGTGATGATTACAAGGGCACAACTCCATTGTGTGGTGAGATTTTTTGTATCTATGTTTTATTTTACAATAAAAAGTTTTTAAAAAAATCATTCAACCACTGTTGTAGACAAAACAAAATGGTGAACTGTTCAGGGATATGTTCCATGTGAAAATACTTATTTTATAGAAACCAAATATATTTTTTCAGACCTAGGTCTGCCTTTCTTATGAAGTGTTTGGGCGAAGATAATGTTGGAGTTAGTGGATAGGATAAGTCGGAAACCATTCATGCTAAGCAGAGGCTTTCTTCCAGTTTAGTGCACTATGAAAACTACTGACAAAGTTAGAATAAAGAATCCCAACTTAGTCTTTGATACTTGCAACTAAATGATAAATGAACAAGACTTCAGAGGATTGGATATAGAGAGTTGTGAAGACAAAACAAACTCTCGAGGTTGTTTCTCCAATTTGAGAAGGAAAATGTTGAATCTTGGTTCTAGTTGCCATATTGTTAGCTAGGGATGAGTATCCTTTGTTGAGCCCTACTCAGCACCCACTTTGGTACTGCTGATTTGCCTCTGTGGCCTTGAAGCTCTGGGAGTTTATCTGACTTTTTGTGCTGCCCAACCAGTTCAAGACAAGTGGATCAGTCTCTTGGTCTGATAGGCTATAAATTTGTGATGTTCAAAGGAAGGGAGAGACCCTACCACCTCGCTATACCCACAGTGCTGAGCACAGTCCAGACACATCACAGAAACTAAGAGTCTGTCAGTCTGAAATGATTGTCCCTCACACTGACCTCATTTCTACTTTTCATGGAAGTTGAAACTATGTGGAATACTTGAAAACATTGTTGAAAGTATGCTTGCAGAATTAAAACACATGATTCATATCCTAAAATCATCTTGGTTTGTAGCAAAAGGGTAATGACTAAGTCTTTAACAATACAAATAAAAAAAAAGCTGAACTACCCAACCTAAAATATTATGCACACTCATATGTATATATACCTGTTCTTTTCTGACGGTACATGAATAAATGCTTTAATAATTATAGCTAATGTTTAATAAGAGGCCAGGTAATGCCTAGGACATTTTACATATATTAACTCACTTAACCTTCATCACAGCTCAATGAGGTAGAGACTATTATTTTGCACATTTCACAAGTGAAGAAACTGAGACACAGAGAGGATATGGATGCTGTCCAAGATCACACGTACTCCCCTGCTATTCCTTGTTCCGCTTCAGGCTCTTCACCATGTGGCAGCCTAAGTGATTTTTCTAAAAATAGAACACAAACTATCAATGCCTAACCACTGCTTTTAGGGCAAAGTCCAAATGCTATAAAATGGCTGCAAACACATCATCTGAAGGTAGACTTCTGCGTATCTCTCAGCTGCATCTTTCAGCCATCCCTGCCTCCTCAATCTCTTTCCCAAAGCAACTTCATCCACCTCCTTCAATGTGTCATTCCCTACTGCACCTCCCTGCTTTCTCACATGCTGAGCCCTCTCCCTGGAATGCTTTCTCTTGGTTTCTTTGCCTAACACCTACTTTCTGTGGATATCCTCCTCATGATGTCTCCACAAACATACAATACGTTAAGACACTGTAGTGTGAATTCTCCTACTGTACATGTTACCTCCTCAGTTGGTGTGACTGCTTGTTTCCTTATGTGTGTTTCCTGCTAGATTATAAGCTCTATGAGGTCATGGAACCTGACTATCTTATTAACACTGCCCTTCCAATATAAAGCCCCACGTTCCAGCAAGTAGTAGGCACTTAATAAGTATGTATTGGATTCTGGTTATTGTTATCAACTGGGTTTTGATACCTAGGCCAGAAATGTAAGTTTATGATACAATCATATAACAAGAGTTGAATCATGTCAAACATACACCACAAATTTGTTTCTAAACAGATTCTACATTCATGGCCAAGACAGACCAGCATGGGAGTCCTGGAATGGTGTTAAAAACTGGGATAGGGATACAAATAAGAAAATACAGTATAAGGCAGAAAAAAAAAATCACTATAATTTTCTTCTGTGTGTATGGGGGGCAGGTAGGAGTGGGAAATCATGTGCATCAGACTTAAGAACGGAACAAAAAAGATAAGAGATATTCTTTGAGAAGATAAAATAAATTGATAAACCATTAGCCAAACTCATCAAGAAAAAATGGGACAAGACTCAAATCAATAGAATTAGAAATGAAAAAGGAGAAGTAACAACTGACACTGCAGAAATACAAAGGATCAGGAGAGATTACTACAAGCAAGTCTATGCCAATAAAATGGATACCCTGGAAGAAATGGACAAATTATTAGAAATGCACAACCTTCCGAGACTGAACCAGGAAGAAATAGAAAATATGAACAGACCAATCACAAGCACTGAAATTGAAACTGTGATTAAAAATCTTCCAACAAACAAAAGCCCAAGACCAGATGGCTTCACAGGCAAATTCTATCAAATATTTAGAGAAGAGCTAACACCTAGCCTTCTCAAACTCTTCCAAAATATAGCAGAGGGAGGAACACTCCCAAACTCATTCTATGAGGCCACCATCACCCTGATACCAAAACCAGACAAAGATGTCACAAAGAAAGAAAACTACAGGCCAATATCACTGATGAACATAGATGCAAAATTCCTCAACAAAATACTAGCAAGCAGAATTCAACAGCACATTAAAAGGATCATACACCATGATCAAGTGGGGTTTATCCCAGGAATGCAAGGATTCTTCATTTACACAAATCAATCAATGTGATACACCATATTAACAAATTGAAGGAGAAAAAACATATGATCATCTCAATAGATGCAGACAAAGCTTTTGACAAATTCAACACCCATTTATGATAAAAAACCGTCCAGAAAGTAGGCATAGAGGGAACTTATCTCAACATAGTAAAGGCCATATATAGACAAACCCACAGCCAACATCATCCTCAATGGTGAAACACTAAAACCATTTCCACTAAGATCAGGAACAAGACAAGGTTGCCCATTCTCACCACTATTATTCAACATAGTTTTGGAAGTTTTAGCCACAGCCATCAAGGAAGAAAAAGAAATAAAAGGAATCCAAATCGCAAAAGAAGAAGTAAAGCTGTCACTGTTTGCAGGTGACATGATACTATACATAGAGAATCCTAAAGATGCTACCAGAAAACTACTAGAGCTAATCAGTGAATTTGGTAAAGTAGCAGGATACAAAATTAATGTACAGAAACCTCTTGCATTCCTATACACTAATGATGAAAAATCTGAATGTGAAATTAAGAAAACACTCTCATTTACCATTGCAACAAAAGGAATAAAATATCTAGGAATAAACCTACCTAAGGAGACAAAAGACCTGTATGCAGAAAATTATAAGACACTGATGAAAGAAATTAAAGATGATACAAAGAGATGGAGAGATATACCATGTTCTTGGATTGGAAGAATCAACACTGTGAAAATGACTACTACCCAAAGCAATCTACAGATTCAGTGCAATCCCTATCAAACTACCACTGGCATTTTTCACAGAACTAGAACAAAAAAATGTCACAATTTGTATGGACACACAAAATACTCCGAATAGCCAAAGCAATCTTGAGAAAGAAAAACGGAGCTAGAGGAATCAGGCTCCCTAACATCAGACTATACTACAAAGTTACAGTAACCAAGACAGTATGGTACTGGCACAAAAACAGAAAGATAGATCAATGGAACAGGATAGAAAGTTCAGAGATAAACCCATACACATATGGTCACCTTATCTTTGATAAAGCAGGCAAGAATATACAGTGGAGAAAACACAGCTTCTTCAATAAGTGGTACTGGGAAAACTGGACAGCTGCATGTAAAAAATGAAATAGAACACTCCCTATCACTATACACAAAAATACACTCAAAGTGGATTAAAGACCTAAATGTAAGTCCAAACACTATCAAACTCTTAGCAGAAAACATAGGCAGAACACTCTATGACATAAATCACAGCAAGATCCTTTTTGACCCACCTCCTAGAGAAATGGAAATAAAAACAAAAATAAACAAATGGGGCCTAATGAATCTTAAATGCTTTTGCACAGCAAAGGAAACCATAAACAAGACGAAAAGACAACCCTCAAAATGGGAGAAAATATTCGCAAATGAAGCAACTGACAAAGGCTTAATCTCCAAAATTTACAAGCAGCTCATGCAGCTCAATATCAAAAAAACAACCAACTAATCCAAAAATAGGCAGAAGACCTAAATAGACATTTCTCCAAAGAAGATATACAGATTGCCAACAAACACATGAAAGAATGCTCAACATCATTGATCAGTAGAGAAATGCAAATCAAACCTACAATGAGATATCATCTCACACTGGTCAGAATGGCCATCATCAAAAAATCTACAAACAATAATGCTGGAGCGGGTGTGGAGAAAAGGGAACCCTCTTTTACTATTGGTGGGAATGTAAATTGATACAGCCACTATGGAGAACAGTACGGAGGTTCCTTTAAAAACAAAAAATGGAACTACCATACGACCCAGCAATCCCACTACTGGGCATATACCCTGAGAAAACCATAATTCAAAAAGTGTCATGTACCAAAATATTCATTGCAGCTCTATTTACAATAGCCAGGACATGGAAGCAACCTAAGTGTCCATCAACAGATGAATGCATAAAGAAGATGTGGCACATATATACAATGGAATATTACTCAGCCATAAAAAGAAACGAAATTGAGTTATTTGTAGTGAGGTGGATGGACTTAGAGTCTGTCATACAGAGTGAAGTAAGTCAGAAAAAGAAAAACAAATACTGTATGTTAACACATATATATGCAATCTAAAAAAAGAAAACGGAAATGGTCCTGAAGAACCTAGGGGCAAGGTGGGAATAAACTCACAGACCTACTAGAGAATGGACTTGAGGATACGGGGAGGGGGAAGTGTAAGCTGTGGCAAAGTGAGAGAGTGACATGGACATATATACACTGCCAAACGTAAAATAAATAGCTAGTGGGAAGCAGCCGCATAGCACAGGGAGATCAGCTCGGTGCTTTGTGACCACCTAGAGGGGTGGGATAGGGAGGGTGGGAGGGAGGGAGACGCAAGAAGGAAGAGATTTGGGAACATATGTATATGTATAACTGATTCACTTTGTTATAAAGCAGAAACTAGCACACCATTGTAAAGCAATTATACTCTAATAAAGATGTTAAAAAAATCCTCAACAGAAAAAAAAAAAAGGATGAGGTTCAGTCATCGAGCTGCACCTGTGATCCGAGACATTGAATGGTGGCACAGTGGTGTTGTAACTAAGAGTGCAAGCTCTAGAGCTAGTAGCCCAGTTCCACCATTATGGTAGCAACTTCTGTGTCTCAGTTTCCTCATCTATAGAATGGGTTAATGATAGAACCTACCACATAGAACTGTCATGAGGATTAAATGAGTTCATAAGAATGAAACCCTTAAAAGAGTGCTTGGCACACAGAAAGTGTTCAATGAGGGTAAGCTATTAGTATTGTTCAGTCAATAAAGACAATCTAGTGAATAACTCTTGTAATTCTCAAAGCCCTCTTTAAGGTGACTATGAATATCTCTGTTACTCATGAATTTTTCTCAACTCAAGACACACAAAACCAAGGTTCATAGCAACCAAAGAACAATTATCAGCCATCTTCCTGGAGGACAATTTCACTTGAAGATTTAAGGCAAAAGTAAACATTCTGGTATTAATATAAACAGAGATTGCATATAGAGTGAAATTTTAAATTTGTATAAATGTTTACTATAAAGCATAAAACTTTCAAGAAATTTCTTGCTTGTAGCACACCAACTCCAGGGATTAACCTCCAGAATCCTGGGGCTGAGTTTGGTCTCCTCTCTTTGAAAGAATTTGATTTTGAAAAGACAATTTTATTTCTAAGTCCTTTGGGACTACCTCACTGTAATCCCCATTTCAGACAAGATAATCAAATATGAAACTGCTTCTTGCTCAGGAAATATTTCTGTACATTAACAAAATCAAAGTAGAATAAATGATAATTAGAAAATGACCAGATCATAGAAAACTTCATAGTGACCCCATCTTTATATTATTACTCGCTATTAGGGTAAATATTTTGAGCAGTTATGCCCTTGCCTTCTTGTAGTTAACAAGGTTAAATAGGAGGATATCTATACACAGGCATAGTTACTGGAATCAACAAGGATGGGGGGAAAAAGACACATAACCACGGGACAGGAATAAGAGTCATCTATCTCAAAACAACATGCATGGAATTGATCCATGTTCTTTCTCTGAGAGATGCCATCTGCTTTGGGTGTCAAGGATGGAGGAGGTGAGTGACTAAGACTGGAATAGCAGAGTGATGGCAAAGGAAAGCTTGGCCACCCCCAGAATCTTATTTGTGTTCTCTCCATTTTTTCTCTGTGGCCTTCCTTCTTTCTCCTAGACAACCAGTGCCCTCAAGCCTTTTCGCCTCTGTTCAGCTCATCAGTACTCTTCATCTGCTGCTGTGGAACTAATAACCTCACCCCATTAAAGAATATATGACTAATAAAGACTACCATAGTATCTTTACTAAGAAGCTTGCCTTTTTTAAAAAAAATAGTGATTTACTTTTATATATGATTATTTGTAATATTTATTTTGATAATTGCAAATTTTCAGAAAAGTTGCAATAGTATACACTACTCAGTTTCACCAATTATTTACATTTTGCCTCGTTTGCTTTATCATTCTCTCTCTTTCAAATATATATGTATATATTTGTAGTTCATTTGTTTCCCGAAACATCTGAGAGTAAGTTGGTGACATCAAGCCCCTTTACCAAGTACTTCAGTGTGCATTTCCTAAGAACACATTCTCTTACATAACCATAGTACAGCAATGAAAATCAGGAAATTTAACACTTATACAATGCTATTATCTAATCCACACTCCATATTCAAATCTCACAATTGTCCCAATGTCCTTTATAACTGTTTTGTTTTTGCCAATCCGTAATTTGACTCAGGATCATGCGTTGCATTTGGTTGTCATGTAACTCTAATTTCCCTTAAACTGGAGCATTCCATGAGCATTTTCTTGTCTTTTTTGTCCTTAACAATTGTGCAGAGTACAGACTAGTTATACTGTAGAATGTCCCTCAATTTGGATCTGTCTGGTGTTTCTTCATGATTAGATCCTCTGATAGGAGCACCACAGAAGTGAAGTTGTTATTCTCCAGTGCACTGTATCAGGAAGGACCTAACATTGGTTTGTCACAATATTGGTGATGTTAAATTTGATCCCTTTGTTAAAGGGGCATCTGCGAGACTTCTCCACTGAAAGGTTATTAGTTTTCCCGTGGTAATTAATAAGTATGTGGGGAGATTCTTCGAGACTATGTCAATATGTTCTTCATCCAACTTCTACTCACAAGATTTGGCATCTGCTGATGATTTTCTAACTCCGTCATGCCGTCTACATTTATTAGTTGGCATTCTCCTTTAAGGAAAACATTTTCCTTTCCCCCCATTTATTCATATCAGTATAGACTTATGGGTTTTTATTACATTCATTGGGCTGTAATCCATTACTGAATTATTATTTATTTTAAACCTCAAATTATCCAATATTTCACCAGTGAGAGTCCCTCCAAGCTGGGTTCTGTGTCCTTTTGATAGGTTCCCGCTATTCTTTGAGCATTTCCTTATTTTCTGGCACAACAAGATATTTCAGGATCATCTTATGCTTTCTATGCCTCAGCCCTGGAAGCATCCATTTCTCTAAGGTGCCCTGGTTCCTTTTAATAGAGAATAGTATTTATAAAACAAGATATGGCACTAGATATATTCATTGTTACTGACGTGTCAGTGTTTCCAGGTACGTTCAGAGAATAGAGCTAAGGAATATAGACATGTATGTGTATTCACACACATACAGACAATTATATGTAAACATACATACATATACACAGAAGGTTGCGATTTTGGTTTAAGGCAAAAGAATCAAGCATTAGCTCAACTTTTGTTCTCTAACAAAATCAATGGAAGATGGCACTTTTAAGGAGTAAGATGTATGTCTCTTGGTGATTCTGAAATCACACCATGGTGATGAAGTTCTCTGCCTAAGGGTTGACCTGGGAGTGAGCTTTAAAATGTTGTTCCCATTCATTTGTATTGAACCATCAAAACACTGCCAAAGGCGATAAGGCGATCAGAGGCTTTGAAGGAGAGGGTAGTTGACAGTGATTCAGGATCGACCTTTTGCACCTAGGAAAGAGTTGTGGACAAGCCTGACAAATAGACTCTCTCTTCTAGAAATGAAAACAATTTAGAAATAAGAAGATTGTATTTATGTCAGAGCAAAACTGCTGATGAATTTAGGAAGCCACCTGTTATTTCAAGTGAACCTGTCATCTAGCCTCACTGTGTAAAAGTGAGATCACATATCTTATGAGATATGGGATTACATATCTTACTGTTTATTATTAGTTTCTTTGACTACCTGAAGACAGGTGATCACCATGTCTTACTCAGCCCTGTACCACTGTAGCACTTACTAACCTGTAGTTGTTCAAGAAATGTTTGCTAAGAGTTTCTTACTTTGGTTTCCTTGGAACATTTAAAATGACCTTAATGGGCACTCATAACTTTTAAGGTAATAATCGTCATTTACTTTTATTAGAAACCTTTAGTTTGGCTCATGACAATAGATCCAGCAAAAGGAATGATTGTTTACAACAGCTTAGACAAAAGGGCTCCCTTTGGAAAAAGAAATGCACTAAGATAAATATTACATTCTACACTCAAAACACCTTCCCACTTAAAAAGAGTCCAGGTGCAGAGGGAGGCTGCTAAGCTATGGCAGGGAGAGCTCCGCAATGGAAGCCAATGTCATCTTCCTAGTAGCTCATAACTGCATGATCTTGAATAGGTTCCATAACCACTGGGACTCAGTTTCCTTTTCTGTAAAATGGGAGTATTAATACCTGACTGCTGTGGCCTGAATATGTCTCTTCAAAATTCATATGTTGAAATCCTAATGCCTGATTTAGGAGGTGGGACATTTGGGAGGTGATTAGATTGTAAGGGTAGAGCCCATGAATGAGAGTAGTGCCTTATACAAGAGACCCCAGAGAGATACATCATGTGAGGACACAGCGAAAAGGAGCCAGCTATGAACTGGGAAGAGAGCTCTCATTGGAATGTGACCATGCTGGCACCTTGATCTTGGACTTCCTAGCCTCCAGTACTGTGAGAAGTAAATCTCTGTTGTTTATAAGCTACACAGTCAGTGGTATTTTGTTATAACAGCCTGACAGATTAACATACTGCTTTATAGATTACTTATGGGAATTAAATAGGATAATGAATGCTGAAGGTACTGCATGTCTCTTTTATGCCTTCCAGGTTCAGTTGGAAGGAATGTTGGGGGCTACAGCAGGGAAGGGTAGGAGGAAGATTCTTGGGATGGGCTTGGCCATTGTAAAGGAAACTCTTTTGACTATACAGATACACTTAGAAGTGTTACAGTCTGAAGTTTTCATGTTAGAGGGTGTACTCTTTTTCTGGGGCTGCCATTAGAAAGTACCACAAACTAGGTGGCTTAGAATAACAGAAAGTTATTGTCTCACAATAAGTTATGGAGCTCAGAAGTCCAAAGTAAAGGTATTGTCAGGGCTGTGCTCCTTCTAAAGACTCTAGGAAATAATCTTTTCCAGGTTTTTCTCCTAGCTTCTGGTCATCTCTGGCATTCTTTGGCTCATAAATGGCTGTCTTCTCCAAGTGTCTCTTCACATTGTCTTTCTTCTGTGCATGTCCAAATTTCCCCTTTTTATAAGGACACTGGTCATATTGGATTAGGGCTCAACCTAATGACTTCTTTTTAATATGACTACATTGGCAAGGACCTAATTTCCAAATAAGATCACATTCTGAGGCACTAGGGGTTAGGACTTAAACATATCTTTTTGGGGGGACACAATTAAACCCATAACAGAGGGGAAATGGCAAAGTCAAGTCTGATCCAGGTGACGGGATATCAAAGGCATTTGAAGGTCTGTTCTACATGAGAGGAAGGATGAGGGGAGGCACACACAGCAATAAGAAACTTTCTACTGAGGAGATTCCTCCTATCAAGTCCAATGTGGTGGGTTAAAAATGGCCACAGGGGCTTCCCTGGTGGCGCAGTGGTTGAGAGTCCGCCTGCCGATGCAGGGGACGCGGGTTCGTGCCCCGGTCCGGGAAGATCCCACATGCCGCGGAGCGGCTGGGCCCGTGATCCATGGCCGCTGGGCCTGCGCGTCCAGAGCCTGTGCTCCGCAACGGGAGAGGCCACAACAGTGAGAGGCCCGTGTACCGCAAAAAAAAAAAAAAAAAAAAAAATGGCCACAAATTCTTTGTCACTTATCTCATTGAGAGGTGAGATATATATCTCCTCTGCTGAATCTGGGATGGACTGTGATTGCTTTGACCAATAGAATATGGTAGAAATGATGCTCTGCCAATTCCAGACCCAGCCTTTAAGAGGACGGGCAGGTTTTGCTTCTTTCTTCTTGAAGCCCTGAACCATCATTTAAGCAATCTGATTACCCTGAGTTTTCCATTTTGTGAGGCAGCTCAAGCTAGCCACATGGAGAGTCCATGTGGGAGAAGAGACAGAGAGACAGAGACAGAGACAGAGATAGAGACCCAGCCCGCCTCCAGCCATTTCATCCTTCAGCTGTCCAAGTCATCCAAGCTGAGGCTCCAGACTTTGTGGAGCCGTGACGGGCTTCTCTGTGCCATGTTTGGATTCCTGACCCAGCATTAGATATAATAATAAACTGTTGTTTTAAACCACCAAGTTTGGAGTCATTTGTTAAGCAGCAATAGATAACTGGAACAGCCAGTGACAGGATCTCGGAAATGGAAATATCCAATGGATGTGAAGGTAGGGATAAAGGGACTGGATGTTGTTCTTGGAGGAAAGGGTCCTGGTAGTATGAGCAAGTGAGTGGGATTTGGAGTTGGTTCCAGTACCAGCGGAGGCTCAGAAAGCATACCAGCAGAAGCCAGATCACGTAGGCCACGTAACTACATTGTGGAGTCAGGGAAAGTCTGCTGACTTTGGGGATGGAGATGGAGGATGGAGTTAGGGGTGACATGAACACCCATAAGTTCCCTCTGGACCTGCTGGAAGACACACTGGTAGCAGAAACAAATTCCAGCCACTAGTGCCAAGCTTGATTCTCATTGGTCCATGGACTGGGAGGCAAGTCTTCACTGCCCAAAGCTAGAAGGGTATGGGTGGATGGATGGAGGGATATCTACTGGGGTGAGAAATGGAATGGGGTTTTCCTGGGATAGGAGAGGGCTGCCGACATTACCCCTGCACTGCAGGGAGAAGAGAAGAAAGAAGACACTTTCAGATTTAATACTGCCCAGGATAAGCATGCAGAGGAATGTTTCTCCAGCCTGTCATTCAGACTGTCTACAATCTGACTCCCACCTGTCTTTCCTTCCATTGTTCTCCAGGGCTTGTCTTCATGCATGCTGTGTTCTCTGTGTAAGACACTAACTTCTTTACTTTGATGTCTTCATTCAAAATGGAGTATTTTTTCCTGGTCTCACATGTCTGAACCCTGGATACTTACAAGGGATTCC
This sequence comes from Phocoena sinus, assembly GCF_008692025.1. Taxonomy (NCBI): domain Eukaryota; kingdom Metazoa; phylum Chordata; class Mammalia; order Artiodactyla; family Phocoenidae; genus Phocoena; species Phocoena sinus. The sequence continues at coordinate 40,713,056 of NC_045784.1, read as the reverse complement.
TTGAAATGTCACATGAAGAGATGTGAGATAACCACACTCTCTGAACATCTGGGGTGTGTGGTCTACAACCTGCACAGCTATGAAAGTCTTGCCTTGTTCTTCCTTATAGCCCAGGGACTGCCCAATGTTACAACCCTCACAGCAACCCAACATCAAATATGCCTTCAACACATTTTATAGAATTGATGATTGGAAGTAAATCCAGATATTTATAAAGGCCCTGATTTTTAAAAATTTATTTATTTATTATTTTTAAAAATTTTGGCCACGATGCTTGGCTTGCAGGATCTCAGTTCCCCAACCAGGGATTGAACCCAGGCCATGGCAATGAAAGTGCCGAGCCCTAACCACTAGACTACCAGAGAACTCTCAAAAGGCCCTGATATTATTTGAAATAGAAATATTTTAGGACTCAAGTAACTCAGCCATGACCATACAGCTAAGGAAGATAGTTCCAGAATCCAAGCCCAAGGGATGGGGCTCCAGAGCCAGTGCTCTGAAATTCTACCCTGTGAGAGTTTACTGTCTATCCATAAAATATCTTACCCTGTTATCTTACTCTGTGACCATAGATAACTAAATTAGTTAAGCCAATTAAAGCCAACCTTATCAATTATAAGCTATATCAGTTAAACATGACTTTCTTTTATTTGTCAACTATGTGCAAGGTGCATGAGATGTCTCTGCCCTCAAAGATATTATGTGCTTGTAGAGTCCCTTGCTGAATTGCAGTTCTAATTTCTGGTGTGATAAGGAAAAACTCATCTGATTCAATCTGTTCTACTCTAGCTATTAACAACTTGTCAGTCACTGAAAATAGACTGTGTCAGTTCTTCCTCTTTGGGTACCCTTTATACTACCAGGTTTGAGATGCCTGGGCTATCTTGAGTCTCTCTGCACCATTGTCATTACTGAGGAGTATGGCAGGAAGCAAAAGACAGACGAGGTAGAGGCTTTACTCTTTCCACAAAACCCATCTTGGGTAGAAACTCCAAGTCTGGGGAAAATGGGGGAAGGGACGACTCAGACAGGAGCAAGTGCAGGTGTGAAGGCCAAAGAAATAGCAGTAAAAGTAAAGCAAAAGTAAAAAGTGATTGAAGGGGCTTCCCTGGTGGCGCAGTGGTTGAGGGTCAGCCTGCCGATGCAGGGGACACAGGCTCATGCTCCGGTCCGGGAGAATCCCACATGCCACGGGGTGGCTGGGCCCGTGAGCCATGGCCGCTGAGCCTGCATGTCCGGAGCCTGTGCTCTGCGGCGGGAGAGGCCGCAATAGTGAGAGGCCCGCGTACCGTAAAAAAAATAATAAAAGATTGAAGAAGGGAATTAAAAGAAGGAGAAAAATTAGAGAGTAGAGAAAAAATGGAAACAGATGGAAGTGTGGGGAGAAAGGGAGAAAGTACTTTGGAAACTGAATGAGAAGACTAAAAATAAACCAACAGGCAGCAACAATACTTAGGATCAATTGTGGTTTTATTTGCAGCTGTGTTGCCCAAATGTCACTGTCAATTTATTCACTATCTTGACTTCATTAGATAATGTGCTTATATCTTCCCCAAATATTTGCATTTGAATGAAAGTCTTTTCCCTACTAAATATTTATCTGAATTTGACTACTCAGCATACCTCACATGAGTGGAATCATACAGTATTTGTCTTTTTGTGTCTGGTTTATTCACTTGGCATGATGTCTTCAAGGGTAATCCATATTGTAGCATGTGTCAGAATTTCATTCCTTTTTAAGTCTGCATAATATTCCATTGTATGTATATACTGCATTTTGTTTATCTATTAATTTGTTGATGTACATTTGGGTTGTTTCCACCTTTTGGCTATTGTCAATAATGCCGCTATGAACTTTGATGTATGGGGTAGCTTTTTGGTCTAGTAAAATAGTAACTTTTGAACTTAGGAAAGAGATGCAGAGTGGGTTTTTAGGATGTGTTAGTTCTAGGACATTGAAGCCAACTTTACTTGGGTAAATAAGCCATCCATGGGATCCAGCCCAAGTTATCACAGTTTCGTTCAGTTTGAGTTTGGAAGCAAAATCCTAGCTAGGAATCAAGTTTTACTTGGCCTCACTTTGCAAATGCTTTTGTTTCTATCTCTTGAGGTCCAGACAGGTGAGTTGAGGCAATATTCTTGAATCTCTAGCCCAACACTTTCATAATATCATTTTTTTGTCATACCCCATTGCATCCCCAATGACAGGCTTTTTCTAGAGCAAATATCTGTCCTTCTAGAGAAAAAAAGATTTTGACTTCTACTGTAATGTGTATACACAGTCTATACATCTACCTCATTTTTTAAAGCCCAAATCAATTTATTGTCTTGTTCCCCAAATCCACAGTGAAACACAAATTTTGTAGAAAACAATGGACTAAGCCCATCAAATTTGAATTGAGTCTCTACTGGATTTGGCCATTGTTGTGGGGAGATGTTCTTCACTTGATGTGTGTTTTTTGTTGTTGTTGGCAGTGTTTCTCAGGATTTTGGTAGTTTCTTCATAAGTAGGATGGGCGGGCTTCCTTGGTGATGCAGTGGTTGTGAGTCTGCCTGCTGATGCAGAGGACATGGGTTCATGCCCCGGTCCGGGAGGATCCCACATGCTGCAGAGCGGCTGGGCCCGTGAGCCATGGCAGATGAGCCTGTGCATCCGGAGCCTGTGCTCTGCAATGGGAGAGGCTACAATAGTGAGAGGCCTGTGTACAGCAAAAAAAAAAAAAAAAAAAAAAAATAGGATGGGCCACTTTTAATCTAGAGTGTATCTGTTGAGGTGAATTTTCAAATTTTATCCATATACGAATCACAGAATGATTCTAAATATTCCGGGTTGATTTATGTCTCCCTCCCCCCACCACTGCTAATTCATATGTTGAAGTCCTAACCCCCAGTGAGCATATGACTTTCATCTGGCCAGAGCTATCAGGAGTGCTCAGTGCTTCAGGATTCTCAAACGTTAGCTTGTATTAATACATTTATAGGCAAACTCTAAGCCTGTATTTTCTTTTAAATTTTATTTTAATACTCCATGTGACAAAGTGAGATGTGTACACAAAGCATTTCTACTGCACACTAACGTGTGATAGTCGTCTCAAGGAAAAGTACTTGTGCAATTGAGTTGTGAGCTGGGCTAGTTGCTTTTTTTCATGGAAGACCATTTTTACTTGAATGAATAACTGACAGACAAATCATGGTTATTCGAACTTGGGTATTTGTTTTTTTTTTGTTTGTTTTGTTTTTTTCGGTACGCGGGCCTCTCACTGTTGTGGCCTCTCCCATTGTGGAGCACGGACTCCGGACGCGCAGGCTCAGTGGCCATGGCTCACGGGCCCAGCTGCTCTGCAGCATGTGGGATCTTCCCAGACCGGGGCACAAACCCGCGTTCCCTGCATCGGCAGGCGGACTCTCAACCACTGCGCCACCAGGGAAGCCCCCGATCTTGGGTATTTGACAGATATTTTCTTGACAATGAATGAAGTGAACCTGTTATTTCGGGAAAAACAACGGACATTTTTCTTGTTTCCTGAGGTAAGATTGTATTGCTATAAAATTCCCTCTTAGAACTACCTTTGTTTTGTTCCACAGGTTTTGGATCATTGTGCTTTCATTCTCATTTGTCTCTAGGTATTTTTTATTTCCTCTTTGATTTCTTCAGTTATCCATTAGTTGTTCAGTAGCCTGTTGTTCAGCCTCCACGTGTTTGTGTTTTTTACAGCTTTTTTCTTGTAGTTGATTTCTAATCTCATAGCGTTGTGGTCGGAAAAGATGCTTGATATGATTTCAATTTTCTTAAATTTACCAAGGGTCACTCTGTGGCCCAGCATGTGGTCAATCCTGGAGAATGTTGCATATGCACTTGAGAAGAATGTGTATTCTGCTGCTTTTGGATGGAATGCTCGATAAATATCAGTTAAGTCCATCTGGTTTAATGTATCATTTAAGGCCTGTGTTTCCTTACTGATTTTCTGTCTGGATGATCTGTCCATTGATGAAAGTGGGTGTTAAAGTCTCCAACTATTATTGTGTTACTGTAGATTTCTCCCTTTATGGACGTTAGTATTTGCCTTACATGTTGAGGTGCTCCTATGTTGGGTGCTATATATTTACAATTGTTTTATCTTCTTTTGGATTAATCCCTTCATCATTATATAGTGTCCTTCTTTGCCTCTTGTAGCAGTCTTTATTTTAAAGTCTATTTTGTCTGAGTATTGCTACTCCAGATTCCTTTTGATTTCCATTTGTATGTGTCCCTAGGTCTGAAGTGGGTCTCTTATAGACAGCATATATACGGGTCTTGTTTTTGTATCCATTCAGCCAGTCTATGTCTTTTGATTGGAACATTTAATCCACTTATATTTAAGGTAATTACTGATATGTATGTTCTTATTGCCATTTTGTTAATTGTTTTGGGTTTGTTTTTGTAGATGTTTTTTCTTCCCTTCCTCTTTTGTTTTCTTCACTTGTGATTTGATGACTAACTTTAGTGTGTGTTTGGATTCCTTTTTCTTTTTTGTGTGTGTATCTATTGTAGATTTTCATTTTGCAGTTACCATGAGGTTTTGATACTTTCAATAACTAGCCCCTAACTGCCTGTGACTTCATGAAGGGTAGTAAGTTTGATTCATTTTTGTATCTCCAGTACAACAAAGTATCCAATACTCTTCATGGGTTAAATAAAGATTTGTTCCAACAGAAAAGAAAGAATGAAAGAATGAAAGAAAGAAAGAAAGAAAGAAAGAAAGAAAGAAAGAAAGAAAGAAAGGAAGGAAGGAAGGAGGAAGAAAAACTGACAGTATTTGTTGCCAAAGATAAAATTCCAGCTTTCAAGAGAAAATTAAAATTTTGGAAAGCCTATATCCATCACCATAAGCTTGTCAACTTCTCTATATTTTAAGACCTTTTCTGATGAGATTGGTATTGATATTAATAAATATGATTTTTAAATTTTTGTATAATGAAATGTGTCAACATTTGGAAGATCTGAAAAACTTGGTGAGCCAATGTTTTCCAAATGACTAATTCACAGTTTCATGAAATCATGCATGAGTAAAAAGGTAGTCCAAGTGCAAGACAGACCAGTGAATTTTAATGTATTGGGTTGGCCAAAAAGATCGTTGGGTTTTTCTGTTAACATCTTATGGAAAAACCCGAACGAACTTTTTTGCCAACCCCAATAACAGAGAATGAAAAGCTCACTGATAGGGTCTCAGATTCCATGTTGCTATTAACCTTTAAGGAACTGAAACGTTGCATTTTGGTGTAGTATCAAAGAAGAATACCCACAATTATCTAAAATGGCTATTAAAATACTCCCTCCCTTTTCCACCTACATGTCTGTGTGAGCTGGATTTTCTTCATATATATACTTCTATCAAAACAACATATTTCGACAGCTAGAATGCAGAAGCCAGATGTGAGAATCCAGCTGTCTTCTTCTAAGCCAGACAGTAGAGATTTGAAAATGTAAAATAATGTACTCTTCCTTGCTTTAGAAAAAATTTTTTCATAAACATATTTTACTTATGCTAAATTGTAATGGGTTCGTGCCCTGGTCCGGGAAGACCCCACATGCCATGGAGCGGCTGGGCCCGTGAGCCGTGGCCGCTGAGCCTGCGCGTCTGGAACCTGTGCTCCACGGCGGGAGAGGCCACAACAGTGAGAGGCCCGCGTACCACACAAAAAAAAGAAAAATATTTATTATTTAAAAATTATTTATAAATATTTTAACTTTTCTCAGTTTTAATTTTTAATATGGTAATATAAAAATTAAAATGGAAAATGGTAAAATATGGTAATATAAAAATATCAATAGATATAACCCACTTAAACCAAACTCATTGATATTCTAAATAATTTCTGAGAATGTAAAGAAATTCTGGGCTCCAAAAATTTGAAAACTGCTGGCATGGGTGACACAGAGCAGTGGTTCCCAAAGTTAGGTCAGGGAATTCTGTATATCAGAACCACCTGGGTAGCTTGTTATAAAATGCAGATTCCTATGTCTTGTCCCAGATTGAATCAGGTTTCTTAAAGGGCCAGCCTATCTTTGTTTTCATATACTGAAATTTCCAAACAAAACAAAGCTCTAGTTTAATAAAATTAAGGTAGTCCCTTGCTAGTGTGGTCCGTTTTTCCAAGATTCTAGATGATCAAATTGAACATATTATCTGTTCTTCCAGAGACCCAAACCACACTTGTACAAATGCAGTGATGAGAGTTTTTTAGACAATATTCCCTGCAGAAATAACTTGGATATGGAAAGGAGTTGACATATGGCAGTGGATTGCATTTGACACATTTTCTCCAGCTTGTTGTGGAATCAAACATATATTCTCAAGGCTTTTCCTTCTTTCTGTTCCAGTACCAAAGCCAACCACTGTGGTGGCCATTTGAGATGAGGCAGGGGTAAGAGTGGTGCAGTTAGGCTGAGTTGAAAACAGAAGAGTGGATCTTGGCAACTAAGACATACAGAAGCCAAGCTAAGGAATGTGTTTTTCTGAAAAGCCACATCTGGACCCCTGGTTAACATCCTGTCTGGTCTTTTGCCTCAGACAAGAGGCCAACCACAGAAAACACACAGAGTATGGAAATTTGCCGACATCTTTGATTTGTCAAATACAGTAATACAAATCCAAAGCACTTTGGCCATGTGCATGAATATGTGTATGCATATGCATTCACATTCACATGTATATGGGTGTTGGAAATTTCAATACTCAACTGGGAAACATGTCTTCCTGTGGTCTGCTTCCTGGATAAAACCCGATCTCTTCCTCTAGGAACACTCAAAACAGGCAACTCAGGCCCTTGTAGTTGGAATAGCTAAGCAAAGGCATGGGATAGAAACTAGGATCTGGAAATGTGTTTTTGGTACATGGTACATAATTTCTCTTGCCTTTCTATGGCATTTGTATCATGGCAGTAGGACATTTTTACCAAGTCAGGCTTCTGACATGTGATTCTGTAGCACTCAATTCACTTGTCATTTTCTTTTGTCGTATTGATGGAGTTTTATGTTTATCTCCCATTCCTTCCTCAACCCTACACTCCTGCCATACACATCTTAAGTTGGTTTCCTTCTGATCAAATTTTCTTCTCTAAAATTTCTCCTGAGTTCTGCACAGCACAAAACATAAGAGGTTTTGTTGTTTTAATTTTTTCCATAAAGCAAAAAATTTGGCTCACAACTCACTTATGTGTTATAGAAGTAAGAAATGCAGGCATGGAACATTGATTTGAGCGAAGAAGTCAAAGAAAGAGTATCCAGAAAAATAAATCCATAGGTGGCCAAAAATATGGGAAGGATGAATTAGACTTGTGTAAGCTTAGAATACAGGTCAGTATAACAGGCTGCGTTTGTGGGTTATCATCATATGCCTGTTTCTCCCTTAGTACATTATCCCCTCTGTACTAGCTGGGCTGCTGGCCAGAGAATGATATGCTCTGATTGCCCACAATTCCCTCCTGCTTTCCCACCCTTTTTACCCCTCTTCTGAGAGATCCCGTGTGGCCACCACTGAGCAACAGAACATCTTTCCTTCTTCCCTCCAGATTAAACTTTTATTTAAGGACAGTCTGCTCTAGGCTGGATATTTGGTATGCCTTATTCCACTTGATCCTCACCACAATCCCATGGGGTAGCAATTATTAGTTCCTTTTCACAAATAAGGAAAAGTGGATGCCAGAGAACTGATTTCCTTGAGGCTACAACAACTAGTGAACATCAGAGCAAAGAATTCTGGGTGTTGATTCCACTGGACTGCCCTATCCCCACCCACCTCTACAACTTCCCCGGCCCTCCATTCCCTAAATGGATGCAATGAGCTAGAATTATCTAAGCAGCTAGTGAATGATGAGTGCTCAATGTGCTCTTCACAAGGGTAACTTTGCATCTTGATGGAAAGGTTTTAGAGCGGGGAAAGACTCTGCTTGACTTTCAGTGTTGTAGCATAAGGGAGGGGACATGTTTGGGGTCAAAAGGAACCTCCCTAAAAACCTAAAATTGTACCATGAAGAGGAGGGTACCAATCTGGCAATCCTTGGGTCATGTCTGGCAAATAGAAATATTTTGTTTGGCTCACATGGGGTTTTTAAAAACCTGAATCCTTGCCAACATTTAAAAACTAAGAGATTCCACATAAAAGGCTAGATTTGTCACTTCTCTTGAAAAAATGGAGACTCTAACATCACCGGAGCTGCCCTCTGTAGAGACCTGATCTCTCATGTCATCCCAAGCCCTACAGCTCTCCTGGTCTATTTCACTTATGCTCTAGGCTGCTGTAGGCACCTGCGTTTGAAGCCTCTGAAGTAGATGAAGGTCTCTTCCGCCAATGGGAGGGGCACCATCCCTGAAGGTTGAGGCTGTAAAGAGACCTGAAGTCTGAGATTCTGTTTTTTCTTTCTTCCATTTTCCTTCAAGAAAGGAGGCAATGAGTACCTCAGCTCCCATATCCCAAGGCTGGTAAACTTTTGACAAAAGTAAGGCCCCCATGAAATAAAAAGTGTCCCAGCCTTTAGGCAGGGCTCTGCAGTCTGATGAGGCTGTGTTCTCATTAAGAGTCAGATCTTTGCCTCAATCATACTTAAGGTGGTAAGGGCCAAGGAGAGCCGGCAGCCAGCTACACTTGCCACCAAATTTAGCTAAAAGGGGTTAAAAAGTGTCCAGATCCACAAACATGGCAATAGACCCATAAAACACACAGGACCTTACCCACCATTATGAGCATCCCCCCTTTCTCTAACCTGTCCTTCCAATGCCCACTCATGGGGAAACTGACTCTCTGCTGATCCTTAATTAATGGTGATAAATTTCCAATTAGGGAGGCCACATATGAAAAGTCATCAAAATTAATGTTATATCTTAATAATCATAATTGTACTTATAGCTAAAGTTCATTGGGCTTTTATTTTATAACCAGGCACTCTGCTAAGCTCTTCCAATGCCATATCTCATTTAATCCTTACAACAATCTTAGAATTAATTATCATTATCATTCGCTTTCTACAGAGGAAGAAACTGAGACCAAAGAGGTTAAGAAATTTGCCAAAGGTCACACCCCTAAAAAGTCCTGGAGTCATAATTCCAAGGATGTATCCCTCCCATGAGCAAAGAGAATCTTCATCCATACTCTATTAATTTTGGAAATCTTTAATTAAAAATCCACAGTAACTAGATAAGACATGAAGTCATGCTAATTCTGTCTGCTTCCTTTTGGCAGCTAGTGCATAATGCCTCTACCCTGCTCTACATTCTCCTTTGCACGTGGCTGGTGATAGAGCCGCTAGATCCCTAATCATATCTTGAAAATTTCTTTGAATATTTTTTGCCTGAAGATCTCAGATGCTGTTCCCATTTTTTTGCTTATTACCATGTGTGCTCAGTTTGGTTCAGTGCCTGATCTCAGTGATCCAAGACCTCAAACCACTGCAAGTCCATTTCATTTAACATGCACCACATTAGGAAGTGTTTTCATTTTTTTTAATGTACACATTTCATTTTCCAGAGCCTAACAATTACTTTAATTAATTAATTAATTGATTGATTGATTTTTGGCTGTGTTGGGTCTTCGTTGCTAAGCACGGGCTTTCTCTAGTTGCGGCGAGTGGGGGCTACTCTTTGTTGCAGTGCACGGACTTCTCATTGCGGTGGCTTCTCTTGTTGAGGAGCACAGGCTCTAGGTACATGTGCTTCAGTAGTTGTGGCACACGGGCTTCAGTAGTTGTGGCTCACGGGCTTAGTTGTTCTGCAACATGTGGGATCTTCCTGGACCAGGGCTTGAACCCGTGTCCCCTGAGTTAGCAGGCAGATTAACCATTGAGCCACCAGGGAAGTCCCTAGGAAGCCTTTTCAGTTGGAGTTTGATATGTGCTGGGAATTTAGTAGTGAGCCAGAAAAGTTGAGCCAATCTGTTGAAGTTCAGACAATACTAATGATTTCCCCTTTAACTGGAAATGACTTAAACTTTACATACATGGAAATTTGGTGCTTGCATGTGTCTGGATAATATTATGTCTCATAGCAGCATAAATATGGCTATTATTCTAACAGCCATCATTCTTCTGTTTTACTTGGGACTTCATGGGAGGCAGGAGTTCCATTCCCTTGTTCTCAGAAGGTTATTATTTTTTTCCTAAAAGAAAAATGTGATGTGTGCTGAGTTTTGTTTAGGTGGCAGCATAAAACAAAGGTGCAAATGTAAGTTTGAAAAAATTTGACGTTGAGTAGGTGGCTCTTAAATGTCATAGAAATCAACTCAATTAGAAGTTTGACTGGAAAACATGAAGATGCATTAACACTGCTTAGGCTGGCTTCCTATAGTCTGAAACAACGTGGCACAAAAAGTCTATTCAAAAGCACTGGTTGTAGGAAAATTGCTACCCAAAGCAGGGCTGGGCAGGGTGGTTTTGGGGGATGGAGAAAAAGAACCTTTTTGTAAATGAGCCAGAAGTTAAAAGCGAGGCGGTGATAAAACCAAGATAGCACTTTTCTGTATCAAAGCACAGACTTCACCTCTGAATTATAAAGTGGGTGCTCTTAGTGGGTGGCCTATAGGTCCACCATCAGTCATTATTGAGGCCTACAAGGCATGAGGGGAGTATGAACAGTGTCAGGAGGGTCAGGGTCCAGAGTGAGTTAAGGCACATAGAATGTATAAAGAGCACAAAAAGGACTCCATCAGTCATGCACCAAACAAGAAGTACAAGGCAGGGAAGTGCTCGTCGAATGTGAGTAGGTCACAGGGTAAAAGCAAAATGCCTCAACTTTTTTTTATTTCACAATTAAGTAGTAACTTCAGCCTCCAAAATATGTAACCAACAATTTATTGAGGGACAAAAGCACAAGATAATTAGAGAGAGATTGAGAGTGCTTACCTAATAAAATGAACTTAAATTATACCCTGGGGTCTGAAAGAAGACTTTTGGAGGATGTGAGAGGCTCCTGAAAAGAATGGAGATGATACTACAGGTCGGGTCCCCCAGTAAACAGACTCTGAGTCTGAGACTTACATTAGAGTGTACCTTTAGGACCAACACTTACAGAGGAGTAAGGGAAGCAGAACTGGACAGAGGGAGAGATTGAACTGCAATTAAATTACGACAAAGACCTGGGTTGGTCCCATGGTGGGCTCTGGAGTTGGAGGGCCTTACAGGGTTATCTTACCCTGAGGCAAGAGAGTCAGGCCTTTGTAAACTCATTTCCACCAGGTGATGAATGTGGGCTTACCCCCCACCTCCACCCCAGGACTGGTGACCTTAGGAGAGGTGGCTGTCTCTAGCAGAGGGCAATGTCTAGAGAGGGACTCAGCTGTACATCGTCAACAGCCCCAAATCCCAACAACTGGGAAAATGAGTTCCTCAATCTTGAAAGGGGTATCTGGCTGTGCATTACCATAGTATCCCAGTTTACAAAAGGAAGAGAAATTTAGATTCCAGAAACTATATACCAGTGAACTTGATATTGCATCTCAACCAAATGATTATTTTTTTATTTTTTATTTTTTTTGCGGTACGCAGGCCTCTCACTGTTGTGGCCTCTCCCGTTGTGGAGCACAGGCTCCGGACGCGCAGGCTCAGCGGCCATGGCTCACGGGCCCAGCCGCATCCGCGGCATGTGGGATCTTCCCGGACCGGGGCACGAACCCGTGTCCCCTACATCGGCAGGCGGACTCTCAACCACTGCGCCACCAGGGAAGCCCCAAATGATTATTAAATAGATGGTCTTGGAGACTTTAGAAAAGGAAGTGGTGATCACTAAGAACCTAAGTTGAGTCACTGGGAACAAGCAACACCAGTGTTAAATGCATAAATTTATTAGTGTCTATCATGGTGACAGCCCTCCAGACTCTGGTTAACTTTGCCTTTTTCAGCATTTTAAGTCAAATACCTGGCTTGATACATATAAGACACATTTATCAAACCTGCATATGACCCAGAGTTTGAAGGATAGCCAAAACCAATAAACAAATAAAATCTTTTTAAAACCTGGTCCAAACCTGGGAGATCAGCTCGGTGCTTTGTGACCACCTGGAAGGGTGGGATAGGGAGGGTGGGAGGGAGATGCAAGAGGGAGGAGATATGGGGATATATGTATATGTATAGCTGATTCACTTTGTTATACAGCAGAAACTAACACACCATTGTAAAGCAATTGTACTCCAAAAAAGATGTAAAAAAAAATATGGTCCAAAAAATTAACAGAATGAAATTTAATAGGGATAAGCATAAAGTAATTCACTGAGATCTGAAAAGTGCAAAAATGAACAGATAGGACAGAACAGCAGTTCATAATGCAAGAAGATCTAGATGAATTAGTTTGTTTTAATATTATTTAAATCAGCAGTGTAACATGATTGCTAAGAAGGCTAATTCGTTGTTGGGACTCACTAAGAGAAACATGGTGTCCAAAACAATTGAAGTACATTGAAATCTGTCATAAGCTCTACCACAGAGAGAGAGAGAGAGACACAGAGAGAGAGAGAGAGAGAGAGAGAGCTCTATGAGAGATTAAATATGTGAGATTTTTCTCTTTTTTAGAAAGAGAACTTATCAAATCATCACAGTATAGGCAGAAGCAAGAAACCTGCCTCAGAAGGAGTGATGGCCTTGGAATCCCTGAGAGTGACCTTTCTTATCATGGTAGAATTGAGTACCTCAGAAGGGGTGTCAGACTTTAAGGTGGCCCCTATGATCCTCACCTCCCAGAATTCACACCTTTCTATAATTCCCTTCCCCTTGAATGTAGGCAAGAACTGTGACTTGCCTCTAACTGGTAGAATATGGCAAAGGTGATGGGAAGTAACTTCTGTGATTATATTATAAAATTCCATCTGGCTAGCGGATTCATGCTCTTTCTCCATTGCTGACTTTGGAAAAGCAAGCTGCCATCTTGTTAAGGGGGCCTACGGAGAGGGTCACATGGCAAGGAACTGTGGGAAGCCTCTAAGAGCTAAGGGCAGCCTCCAGCTGACAGCCAGCAAGACCTGAAGCCTTCAATTCTACAACCAAAAGGGAACGAATTCTGCCAACAACCTGAGTGAGCTTGGAAGCAGATCCATCCCCAGTTGAGCCTCCAGATAAGAATTGAGCTCTGGCCAGTGCCTTGATTGCAGCCTGGTAGAGGACCCAGCTAAGCCATACTCAGACTCCTGACCCACATAAACTGTATGCTATTTTAAGCTGCTAAGTTTGTAGTAATTTGTTACTCAGGAATAGATAACTAATACAGAAGGGAAGGTACAGTAAGGAGGAGCCCCTACTGACCTGTGAGAAAAAAAGCCACTTCTGGGCAAATGGGTGGCTTTTTAGCAAATGGGTGTTTTTTTAGGAAGGAAAGACATTGGTTTTGTGTTTGTGAACCAGCAAATGCTTGATCACTTACATGCCCATACTTGACCCAATCACTGTGGCCACAGAAGATGGCACTGTGATTGAGTAGGCATGAAACCTGTGACCACCCTGAACATGGAGTCTCAGGAGCAAGTAGCAGACCCTGTTGATAACTTTTGCCTCATCCACCTCTAGTTCATTGGTAGCTGCAGAAGAGTTTCCAGTATGCTGACAGCTTTTCAACCTCAAGTTCCTGAACCTGTCTGCTTTTTTTTTTTTGCCTGAGGGTTTATTCAGCCTTCCTGTAGGGCAACCCAGAAGTGCTAGATGTATCACAGCACCTGGAGCAACCCCCAAGTAGTGAGGGATGGGAGTTAATGTATAAATACTTCAGCTTCCCTCACCCTTGATGGAACAATTGTGAGGCATGTTCCACACATTTCCTCTGAAGGTCACAGTGAAATTGAGCAAACTGCCCATTAGCACACCCTTTATTGACTTTCCTCTCTTCCTCTTCACTTCCCTCACTCTCTCGCCTGTGCTTCTGGGATCGCCTCCCAAATTAACCACCTGTACCCAAGTCCTTGTTTTATAGTCTGCATTTGGAGAAGCCCAAAGTAAGACAGAGGGTCAAACACACTTGTGTCACCTATATTGATGGGAGGTGGTGTTTCCAAGTAAAAACAGAGGAAATGTATTCAGAGCAAACCTAACTACCAGATTTCACTGCAGAAGAGTTGATTTCAGGAATTTTGCTAACTTCATTGTTTTTATTCCACAGGGAATATTAGCATCAGTATCCTGTACTTCTAACCTTAGCCATTCTCCTTACCATAGAAGGCCACTTGCAACTAGAGAGACCAAGATAGAGTATGGGATGGATTGGAGAAAGTCCATCCCTTCACCTGAAAAAAGTTAAAATACAGGTTTAGTAGACAGTGGCTCAATGGTGTCATTGAGCCATAAAGGTAAACTTTACAAACGGGCAGCTCTCTGTTGTTGAGGGAAAATTAAACAAAGTGTGAGGAAAATGTCATTTTACATACATACAGAGTATCTTATTTTGATACCAATACAATATTCAGACAATATGTTCATATTTCTTTGCTTTTATAAAACAGTCCAGAGTGATATAGAACTCAATACTCAGAAAACTATATTGTTAATTACTAAGCATATTATGATAGAGATAATATCGATTTTTGCCTTCTTGATTACAAGAACCCTGTATTAATGGAAGCAACAACGTGCCTGGCTAAAACTACTGTCTCTTAAAGATCAGGGCAGCCAATAAGATGTAAGTGGAACTGTTGTATGGTACTCTGTAGAAGGCTCCTTACAGGGTGCTGATTTAACTGGGAAGTGTGCTTTTCCCCCCTTTCCCCTTTCTTCCTTTCTGATGTCTAGATTGTTGGAGCTCTAGATCCATATTGGATGATGAAACAGTCTTGAAAATGGAAACCATATGCTAGCATGGAGTAGCAGAGAGAGTAAAGGAGCCTCAGTCTCTGACATCTGTAGACCTGCCATATCAGCTCTAGACAGCTTATCATCACAGTTCTTTCATGTGGAAAAGAAATTTTTATTGTGTTTAAGACACTGTTATATGGCTTTTATGTTGCATTCAATCAAACCTAATCCTGATATACATAAATCAGAAAACAAGTTGAAAGGCTTACTCAAAGTTATCAAGGAGGAAGATGGTTAATTATTATGAGCAATATGTATGCTTGCACAATGTGAGTATAGTTCCGTAGTAAAAATAATTATGATTTGCACGAATGCATGCACAAATATAACCATAGTTTAATAACACCAGTGTTAAGACCAGCAGTTCCCAACCTTTTTGGCACCAGGGACCAGTTTCGTGGAAGACAATTTTTCCACGGACTGAGGGTTGGGGGGGAATGGTTTTGGGATGATTCAAGCACATTACATTTATTGTGCACTTCATTTCTATTATTATTACCTTGTAATATATAATTAAATAATTTTACAACTCACCATAATGCAGAATCAGTGGGAGCTCTGAGCTTGTTTTCACTTGTCACTCACTGATAGGGCTTTGATATGAGTCTGCAAGCAATTGATTTATTATGGTCTCTGTGCAGTCAAACCTCTCTGCTAATGATAATCTGTATTTGCAGCCGCTCCCCAGCGCTAGCATCACTGCCTCAGCTCCACCTCAGATCATCAGGTATTAGATTCTCATAAGGAGCGCGCAACCTAGATCCCTCGCATGCGCAGTTCACAGTAGGGTTCGGGCTCCTATGAGAATCTAATGCTGCCGCTGACCTGACAGGAGGCGGAGCTCAGGCAATAATGCGTGCGATGAGGAGTGGCGGTAAATATAGATGAAACTTCGCTCGCTTGCCCACCGCTCACCTCCTGATGTGCGGCCCCCGGTTCTTAACAGGCCACGGACCGGTACCGGTCCATGGCCTGGGGGTTGGGGACCCCTGTTTAAGACTATGGTAGAATTCAACAACAGAAAATTCAGAATGGGAACTCTTAAGGATTGAATATTTGTGTGTCCCCCTCAATTCATATATTGAATTCCTACCCCCCTCCCTATGTGATGGTATTAGGAGGTGGAGCCCTTGAGAGGTAATTATGTTTAGATGAGGTCATGAGGGTGAAGTCCTCATGATGAGATTAGTGCCTTTATAAGAAGACCACTAGAGAGCTAGTTCTCTCCCACTCCACCATGGAAGAATACAGCAAGAAGGCAGCCATCAACAAGCCAGGAAGGGGCTCTCACAGGAACTGAATCTGCCAGCACATTTATCTTAGACTTCCCAGCCTCCAGAAGTGTGAGAAAATAAATGTCTGCTGTTTAAGCCACCCAGTCTATGGTATTTCATCATATATAGCAGCCTGAGTTATAAGACAAAAATACATTAGTTTTAAATTTTTTCTCCCCTGTGGGTATCCTAGACTCACAGATATTATATAGTTTGAAGGAAACTTATTAAGCATCTATTTTAATTCCCTCATTTTAGAAATAAACCAAAGTTTTCCCCTATGGTCAATCTGTCACCAAGTTCTGAAAATCTTTCTTTGAAATATAACAGATTTATCTCCTCTTTTTTATGTCTACTCCTAACATCAAAACAGCTCTCACCACTTTACTTGTGAACTTCAATCACCTCCTCAATGGATCTCCCTGTCTATAGTCTCCCCTTTCTTCAGTTAATTCTATACAGCTCTATTGTGAGAATAATCCTCACAAAACCCTACTTTTGCCCAGTGACTACCTTTTTAGAGCACTTGCAATGGTCCCCAATGGTGTAATCAATCAACTATAGTCAGTCATACTTTTCTCTAGTTCTAAATTTAGTCTCAATAATGGATCCATCAGATTTAGTTGCCTGTTGTACACTCAGGCATTATTTTGATTTGCTGGTGCCAAACTTCTATCTGGTTCTAAAAGAGGATCACAGTTGTTGGGGAGCTTTATTTAATGGGGGATCAGGTACTTCAGCTGGCTCTGAGTGACTGAGACCAGGTGGTGGATGAGCACAGCTGCCAGACAGAGCTTTGATTAGCCATGAAGGGGCAAACAAGCAGGAGCAGGTTGAGACATGAAGAAAGGGCAAAGATCATAGGCAATGGGGGGAAATGGGATTCACTACACTTGCCTTTGATCATGCTTTGTCTACCAGGGGCTGGTTTCTTCTCTCTGCCAATTAAAATTCTGTGACATCCACCACGATGAAAGTCAAGTCCCACTCCTCTCCCCATGAAAACTGCTTCAGTTACTTAGCTCTTCTATTTCTTTCCTTTTCACATCAATCTTTTGACTGTTGGAGGCATTTGACTTGGGATACCTTCCATTTTTCATTTTATTGTACAGCCTTGTTTGGCAGTATTATTGTTTGAGATATGCAAGGTCTATCTCTTTCAAATAATGTTTAAGTTTCTGAGGGCTGATGGTGTGTTGGTTTATATATGTGTGTATACACACACACACACACACACACACACACACACACACAGGGGCTTGACGTATAGAAAGTGCCAAAGAGATTGACTGAAATTATCTGAATGTAGACAAGATATATTTAACTTATAAATATATACAGGTGAGAAAATTCTCTTCAATATAATAAAAGTAAATTTGACATGTAAAATCTTTTATTAATAAAATTGAACATTCTATAGACATTAAAAATATAAACGCCCAAATTCTTTAGACAGGCAGAAATTCAACATTTTTTTCACTGATAGATTGGCAAGGACTTAAGGTCTCTGGTCACATAAGATTTCTCTTTCATGAAGATTTACTGCATATACATGAGCAGAGCAATTTCAATCTGATGATTAATCAGAACATGAAAATAGCCTTGTTATGTAATTTTGACAGTTCAATGGTACTCATTAAATGAAATTCTTCCTGTAATATTACATTTCATAACAACAATAGCACATCTTTTGTTATTTAATACAGACATATATACACTACCAAATGTAAAATAGATAGCTAGTGGGAAGCAGCCACATAGCACAGGGAGATCAGCTCGGTGCTTTGTGACCACTTAGAGGGGTGGGATAGGGAGGGTGGGAGAGAGGTGCAGGAGGGAGGGGATATGGGGATATATGTGTATGTATAGCTGATTTACTTTGTTATACAGCAAAAACTAACACAACATTGTAAAGCAACTATACTCTAATAAAGATGTTAAAAAAAAATACAGCATCTGTGAAAGCATATTCCATGGACTGATGTTAATGGATCTTATATTTAAAAAGAGGTTCCTGGTGGCGCAGTGGTTGAGAGTCTGCCTGCCGATGCAGGGGACACGGGTTCGTGCCCCGGTCCGGGAGGATCCCACATGCCACGGAGCGGGTGGGCCCGTGAGCCATGGCCACTGAGCCTGCGCATCCGGAGCCTGTGCTCCGCAACGGGAGAGGCCACAACAGTGAGAGGCCCGTGTACCGCAAAAAAAAAAAAAATAAATAAATAAATAAAAAGAGGTTCCTTTGTCAAACAAGTTTGGGAAAGTTAAAGAGATATCTCAGTGCCTTTTACATATTAATGTGCATTTTGATTTTCCAAAAAGAAATATGTTTTGCAATGTTTCCCAAATTACTTCAAACCATGGCTTTTTGTGGAGCAGAGCTTCTAAGGAACAAATATGGGGAAACACTAATTGATAGATTGAGTAGAGGCTTCACAATATAGTGAGAGGAGTTCTCAACTTGAAGTCATACTACATGGGTTTGTGTTCCCTACCCCTTACTTACTTTCTTACTTACTGTATAATCACAAACAGTTTATTTAACTTTTCTGAGTCTCATTTTCCTCACTTATGAAAAGGGAATGTAGTAGCTTTTTTCCACAATAGCCACTAACAATTCCTTCCCTATATGCACCCGCTATTCTCCCACGAAGAGGTGTAATCTTTCCTCTGTATCGTGGAATCTGCACTGGCTCTGTAACTCACTTTTGGCTGATAGAATATGGTGGAAAGTACACTGGGTGACTTCCAAGGCTAGGTCATAAGAAGCCTCGCTGCTTCCACCTGGTCTCTTCAAGCACTCACTCTGGCTGGCGCCAACTATCGTGTAAAAAGTCTGACTAGCCTGAGATCGCTATGCTGTAAGGAAGCCTAAGGTAACCATGGGGAGAGGCTGCATGGAGAGGGAGAGAGAGAGAGATCTAGACAAATCCAGCTGTTCCAGCTATCCAAGAACAGGCACCAGACAGGTAACTGATGAAGTCATCTTAGACATTCCAGCTTCAGCAAACACCATGTGGAAAAGAATCAAGGAACCAAACCAACGGCTAGAGCTATGTTCCCAGAGTTATGACCCCAGAAGGGCCATGACAGCCTTCTCCACCCTTCCAGTCCACTCTAGCTAAGACCTTAGTTATTTTTTCCCCAGCATCATTTATTAATGTTGCTATAGTAAAATCCGAAAATCTTACAATGTCTACAGATGATTATATAACATACATTGACACATAATATTTGAGTAGGAAAAAACTGGGTTGAATTATATATCCATCTGAATTTAGAATTGCAAGCAATAATATATTCTATGTTAGAAATTAGCACTATACATTTATGATCTGTACTATGTATAAGCTTGAACATACTAGCATTTGGATTCTTAAAATTCATAATACAGGGACTTAGGCTGGTTGCATACCATAAACTTTAGTCCAGATAAATGATTTCATTGTAATTAGTTATCTCTCCATCATCATCTCAGTTTCACTTTTTACTATTTTTGTGTAATAAGAAGAAACTATCAGTGTTTCCCTGTGCTACTTTCCTGGGCACTGTTTCCTAAATTCATTTCATGCACAGTATCCTACTTGAGCTTATAGAATCAAATATCTTTATTATTGCTTTTCCCCCCCTATCAGTTCTATCACAATTTCAAATATTACTCAGTCACTCTAAATATTTTGTCTTCTTAAAATAAAGGATAATTTAAAAATATATCTTCTAGGTTTACCTGTCACTTTTACCTTACTGCTAAAAGTTTATAATATTTTTCCTTATTTTACCAAACTTCACTTATGATTCAATTTTTAACATCTTTATTGGACTATAGTTGCTTTACAATGTTGTGTTAGTTTCTGCTGTATAATAAAGTGAATCAGTTATATGTATACATATATCCCAATATCCCTTCCCTCTTGCATCTCCCTCCCAGCCTCCCTATCCCACCCCTCTAGGTGGTCACAAAGCACCTAGCTGATCACCCTATGTGATACAGCTACTTCCCACTAGGTATCTATTTTACATTTTGTAGTGTATATATGTCAATGCTACTCCTTAACTTCGGCCCAGCTTACATTTCCCCCTCCCCATGTCCATGTCCTCAAGTCCACTCTCTACATCTGTGTCTTTGTTCCTGCCCTGCCCCTAGGTTCATCAGAAACATTTTTTTTAACATTCCATATATATGTGTTAGAGTACAGTATTTGTTTTTCTCTTTCTGACTTACTTCACTGTGTATGACAGACTCTAGGTCCATCCACCTCACTACAAATAACTCAATTTCATTCCTCTTTATGGCTGAATAATATTCCATTGTATATATGTGCCATATCTTCTTTATCCATTTTTCTCTCAATGGACACTTTGGTTGCTTCCATGTCCTGGATATTGTAAATAGTGCTGCAAAGACGGGTGTGGCACATGACACTTTTTGAATTATAGTTTTATCAGGGTGTATGCCCAGTAGTGGGATTGCTGGGTTGTAAGGTAGTTCTATTCTTAGTTTTTTAAGGAACCTCCATACTGTTCTCCATAGTGGCTGTATCAAGTTACAATCTTACCAAAAATGCAAGAGGGTTCCCTTTTCTCCACACTCTCTCCATTTATTGTTTGTAGATTTTTTTTTTTTTTTTTTTTTTTTTTGCGGTATGCGGGCCTCTCACTGCTGTGGCCTCTCCCGTTGCAGAGCACAGACTCCGGATGCGCAGGCTCAGCGGCCATGGCTCATGGGCCCAGCCGCTCCGTGGCATGTGGGGTCTTCCCGGACTGGGGCACGAACCCGTGTCCCCTGCATCGGCAGGCGGACTCTCAACCACTGCACCACCAGGGAAGCCCCTGTAGATTTTTGATGATGGCCATTCTGACTGGTGTGAGGAGATACCACATTGTAGTTTTGATTTGCATATCTCTAATGATTAGTGATGTTGAGCATCCTTTCATGTGTTTGTTGGGAATCTGTATATCTTCTTTGGAGAAATATCTATTTAGGTCTTCTGCCCATTTTTGGATTGGGTTGTTTGTTTTTTTGATATTGAGCTGCATAAGCTGCTTGCATATTTTGGAGATTAATCCTTTGTCAGTTGCTTCATTTGCAAATATCTTCTACCGTTCTGAGGGCTGTCTTTTCGTCTTGTTTATGGTTTCCTTTGCTGTGCAAAAGCTTTTAAGTTTCATTAGGTCCCATTTGTTTACTTTTGGGTTTATTTCCATTTCTCTAGGAGGTGGGTCAAAATGGACCTTGCTGTGATTTATGTCATAGAGTATTCTGCCTATGTTTTCCTCAAAGAGTTTGATAGTGTCTGGCCATACATTTAGGTCTTTAATCCATTTTGAGTTTATTTTTGTGTATGATGTTAGGGAGTGTTCTAATTTCATTCTTTTACGTGTAGCTGTCCAGTTTTCCCAGCACCACATATTGAAGAGGCTATCTTTTCTCCATTGTATATTCTTGCTTCCTTTATCAAAGATAAGGTGACCATATGTGCGTGGGTTTATCCCTGGCTTTCTATCCTGTTCCATGGATCTATATTTTTGTTTTTGCACCAGTACCATACTGTCTTGATTACTGTAGCTTTGTAGTACAGTCTGAAACCAGGGAGCCTGATTTCTCCAGCTCCATTTTTCTTTCTCAAGGTTGCATTTTCTATTTGGGGTCCTTTGTGTTTCCATACAAATTGTGAAATTTTTTGCTCTAGTTCTGTGAAAAATGCAATTGGTAGTCTGATAAGTATGGCATTGAATCTGTTGACTGCCTTCGGTAGTATAGTTATTTTCACAATGTTGATTCTTCCAATCCAAGAGCATGGTATATCTCTCCATCTGTTTGTATCATCTTTAATTTCTTTCATCAGTGTCTTATACTTTTCTGCATACTGGTCTTTTGTCTCCTTAGGTAGGTTTATCCCTAGGTATTTTATTCTTTTTGTTGCAATGGTAAATGGGAGTGTTTCCTTAATTTCTCTTTCAAATTTTTCATCATTAGTGTATAGGAATGCATGTGCATTAATTTTGTGTCCTGATACTTTACCAGATTCTTTGATTACCTCTAGTAGTTTTCTGCTGGAGTTTTTAGGAATCTCTATGTATAGTATCATTTCATGCAAACAGTTACAGCTTTAGTTCTTCTTTTCTGAATTGGATTCCTTTTATTTCTTTTTCTTCCTTGATGGCTGTGGCTAAAACCTCCAAAACTATGTTGAATAATAATGGTGAGAGTGGGCAACCTTGTCTTTTTCCTGATCTTAGTGGAAATGATTTCAGTTTTTCACCATTGAGAATGATGTTGGTTGTGGGTTTGTCATATATGGCCTTTATTATGTTGAGATAAGTTCCCTCTATGCCTACTTTCTGGACGGTTTTTATCATAAATGGGTGTTGAATGTTGTTGAAAGCTTTTTCTGCATCTACTGAGATGATCATATGGTTTTTCTCCTTCACTTTGTTAATATGTTTTATCACATTGATTGGTTTGTGTATATTGAAGAATCCTTGCATTCCTAGGATAAACCCCACTTGATCATGGTGTATGATCCTTTTAATGTGCTGTTGGATTCCGTTTGCTGGTATTTTGTTGAGGATTTTTGCATCTATGTTCATCAGTGATATTGGCCTGTAGTTATCTTTCCTTGTGACATCTTTGTCTAGTTTTGGTATCAGGGTGATGATGGCCCTGTACAATGAGTTTGGGAGTGTTCCTCCCTCTGCTATATTTTGGAAGAGGTTAGAAGGACAGGTGTTAGCTCTCCTCTAAATATTTGATGGAATTCTCCTGTGAAACCATCTGGTCCTTGACTTTTATTTATTGGAAGGTATTTATTCACACTTTCAATTTCAGTGCTTGTGATTGTTCTGTTTACATTTTCTATTTCTTCTTGGTTCAGTGTCAGAAGGTTGTGTATTTCTAAGAATTTGTCAATTTTTTCCAGGTTGTCCATTTTATTGACAAATAGTTGCTTGTAGTAATCTCTCATGATCCTTTGTATTTCTGCAGTGTCAGTTGCTCTCCTTTTTCATTTCTAATTCTATTGATTTGAGTCTTGTCCCATTTTTTCTTGATGAGTCTGGCTAATGGTTTATCAATTTTGTTTATCTTCTCAAAGAACAAGCTTTCAATTTTATTGATCTTTGCTATTGTTTCCTTCATTTATTTCTGATGTGATCTTTATGATTTCTTTCCTTCTGCTAACTTTGGGTATTTTTGTTCTTCTTTCTTTAGGTGTAAGGTGTAAGGTTAGGTTGTTTATTTGAAATTTTTCTTGTTTCTTGAGGTAGGATTGTATTGCTATGAATTTCCCTCTTAAAACTGCTTTTGCTGCAGCCCATAGATTTTGGGTCATTCTGTTTTCATTGTCATTTATTTCTAGGTATTTTTTGGTTTCCTCTTGATTTCTTCAGTGATCTCTTGGCCATTTAGTAGTGTATTTTTTAGCCTCCATGTGTTTGCATTTTTTACACATTTTTTCCTGTAATTGATATCTAGTCTCATAGCGTTGTGGTCAGAAACGATACTTGATATGATTTCAATTTTCTTAAATTTACCAATGCTTGATTTGTGACCCAAGATATGATCTATCCTGGAGAATGTTCTATGAGCACTTGAGAAGAAAGTGTATTCTGTTGTTTTTGGATGGAATGTCCTATAAATAACAGTTAAGTGCATCTTGTTTAATATGTCATTTAAAGCTTGTGTTTCCTTATTTATTTTCATTTTGGGTGATCTGTCCATTGGTGAAAGTAGGGTGTTAAAGTCCCCAACTATGATTGTGTTACTGTCAATTTCTCCTTTTATGACTGTTAGCATTTGCCTTATGTATTGAGGTACTCCTGTGTTGGGTGCATAAATATTTATAATTTTTATATCTTCTTCTTGGATTGATCCCTTGATCATGATGTAGTGTCCTTCTTTGTCTCTTGTAATAGTCTTTATTTTAAACTCTATTTTGTATGATATGAGAATTGCTACTCCAGCTTTCTTTTGATTTCCATTTGCATGGAATAACTTTTTCCATCACCTCACTTTCAGTTTGTATGTGTCCCTAGGTCTGAAGTGGGTCTGTTGTAGACAGCATATGTACGGGTCTTATTTTTTATCCATTCAGTCAGTCTATGTCTTTTGGTTGGAGCATTTAATCCATTTACATTTAAGGTAGTTATTGATATGTATGCTCCTATTACCATTTTCTCAATGGTTTTGGGTTTGTTATTCCAGGTCTTTTCCTTCTCTTGTGTTTCCTGCCTAGAGGACTTCCTTTAGCATTTGTTGTAAAGCTGGTTTGGTGGAACTGAATTCTCGTAGCTTTTGCTTGTCTGTAAACGTTTTAATTTCTCTGTCCAATCTGAATGAGATTCTTGCTGGGTAGAGTAATCTTGGTTGTATGTTTTTCCCTTTCATCACTTTAAATATGTCCTGCCACTCCCTTCTGGCTTGCAGAATTTTGCTGAAAGATCAGCTCTTAACCTTATGGAGGTTCCATTGTATGTTATTTGTCATTTTTCCCTTGCTGCTTTTAATATTTTTTCTTTGTATTTAATTTTTGATAGCTTGATTAATATGTGTCTTGGCATGTTTCTCCTTGGATTTATCCTGTATGGACTCTCTGTGCTTCCTGGACTTCATTGACTATTTCCTTTCCCATATTAGGGAAGTTTTCAACTATAATGTCTTCAAATATTTTCTCAGTCCCTTTCTTTTCCTCTTCTTCTTCTGGGACCCCTATAATTTGAATGTTGGTGCATTTAATATTGTCCCAGAGGCCTCTGAGATTGTCCTCAGTTCTTTTCATTCCTTTTTCTTTATTCTGCTCTGCAGTAGTTATTTCCACTATTTTATCTTCCAGGTCACTTATCCGTTCTTCTGCCTCAGTTATTCTACTATTGATTCCCTCTAGAGAATTTTTAATTTCATTTATTGTGTTGTTCATCATTGTTTGCTTGCTCTTTAGTTCTTCTAGGTCCTTGTTAATCGTTTCTTGCATTTTCTCCATTCTATTTCCAAGATTTTGGATCATCTTTACTATCATTATTCTGAATTCTTTTTCAGGTAGACTGCCTATTTCCTCTTCATTTGTTTGGTCTGGTGGGTTTTTACCTTGCTGCTTCATCTAATGAATATTTCTCTGTCTGCTTATTTTGTTTAACTTACTGTATTTGGGGTCTCCTTTTTGCAGGCTGCAAGTTTGTAGTTCCCGTTGTTTTTGGTGTGTGCCCTCAGTTGGTGATGTTGGTTCAGTGGCTTGTGTAGGTTTCCTTATGGAGGGGACTAGTGCCTGTGTTCTGGTGTGTGTGCTGGATCTTGTCTCTCTGCTGGACAGTGCCACGTTGGATGGTGTGTTTTGGAGTGTCTGTCAACTTAGTATGATTTTAGGCAACCTCTCTGCTAATGGGTGGGGTTGTGTTCCTGTATTACTAGTGTTTTGGCATGGGGCATCCAGCACTGGATCTTACTGGCCGTTGGGTGGAGCTGGGTCTTAGCACAGAGACAGAGATCTCTGGGAGAGCTCTTGCTGATTGATATTACATGGTGCTAGGAGGTCTCTTGTTGTCCAATGTCCTGAACTCGGCTCTCCCACCCCAGAGGCTCAGGCCTGACACCAGTCTCGAGGACAAAGACCCTGTCAGCTACATGGCTCAGAAGAAAAGGGGGAAGAAAAGGAAGAAAAATATTATTAACGTAAAAAAATAATATTTTAAAAAAAGAAAAGAGCAACAAAAGCAACAAACAAATCCACCAATGATAACAAGCACTACAAACTAAACTAAGATAAACATAAATATCAGAAACAAATCAGTTGCAGACAGCAAACCCCAAGTCTCTAGTTGCTCCTAAAGTCCACCACCTCTATTTTGGGATGATTTGTTGTCTATTCAGGTATCCCACAGATGCAGGGTACACCAAGTTGATTGTGGGGATTTAATCCACTGCTCCTCAGGCTGCATGGAGAAATTTCCTTTTCTCTTCTTTGTTCGCACAGCTCCTGGGGTTCATCTTTGGTTTTGGACCCACCTCTGCATGTAGGTTGCCCTCAGGCATCTTTTGGGAAGTCTGAGGTCTTCTGCACTCATTCAGTAGGTGTTCTGTAGGAGTTGTTCCACATGTAGGAGTATTTTTGATGTATTTGTGTGGAGGAAGGTGACTTCCACATCTTATTTCTCCACCATATTGAAGGTCCTCCCTCGACCTTACTTATTATGGAGCATAGATGAATCAGCCCCACTGTGCCCTGTCTGAATTCCTGACCCCCAAATTTGTCAGGCTAATCCAATTGTTGTTTTGCAACACTAAGGGTTTAGAGTAATTTGTTATAGAGCAGTAGATAGCCTGACAGTTTCAATGAGATAAAGAAAAGTATGAAGTTTAGCTTGATATGTTGTATAAGATGGGTTGTCATTAACAGTAGCTTCTTTCTTTTTTTCCCCCTAAGGACTTCTATCATGTGGCGTACATGCCCAAGATTGCTTTTCTTCTAATGTAGATCCTAATGTTGACGGAAAATGAAAGTGATGGCAAGAAAAAATTCAAGACTCCAAATATCTAAAACACTGAAAATGTGTGTATTTGTAGGTTGAATAGCTGGGTGAAGGAAGGTCAATTTTAAGATTGACCAACACTCAGTCATTCTAAACAAGGACTGTAAAATATCCTCCTCTACTTTCTGTATATTTGTGGTGATTTTAAAATACGTTTGCAAATTTTTTGACTCTCACCCCATTCAGAGATTGGGTCTATGTCCCCTCCCTTTGAAAATAGGTGGGATATTGTGATTGATTTGACCCAGAGTATGGCAGAATTAATGTTATGGGACTTTCAAGGCTAGGTCATAAAAGGCAATTCAACTTCTACCTTATGACCTGGAATATTTGCTCTTGAAGCTTTCAGCAACCATCAAGCAGTCTGAGTTACTAAGAAGCTCAGACTAGACCATGTAGAGAGACTACATGAAAAGGCCAAGAGACTCCATGAAGAATGAGAGATGCTTGAGCAGTCCCTAGTTTCAGCACCCTGCTATTATAGGCTTAATTATTGTCTGACTGCAATCACATGAGAGATCCAGAGCCAGAAATACCCAAAGTAGATTTTCCCTAAATTCCTGGTGCACAGAAATCATGAGATAATAAAATAATTGTTCTTTTAAGCCACTAACTTTTGGGGTGATGTGAGGTAATAGCTAATTGAAACTATGTTTGTTCAAATATATTAGTAAAGTGTTAGACTGTATTAGGTTATGATCACCAGGTGGTATCCATTTTTCTCTTTTTTTGTGTGATTCTATTAAATTGGGTATTTTTTTTAACCATTCAAATATCTGTGAACTTACATGATAAATTTACTCACGAGGAAAATACCTCTATTTGTTAAGCTAACTACAATTGCAAAAAAGTTCCTACTTATAAAATAAAAAGTTAAAGTGCATAATTTCTATTTTCAAACACTCTATCACTAATAGATTTTCTTGTGGGTGCATCCTTTTCCTGCATATTAGCAGAGCAGATACCAGAGTTTGTGAAAACGAAAAAAATTTTTTTGAAGATGGTGCTACTCACACATCTTTTCTTTGATTCATATCCAGGAAAACAGGGGAAAAAATGCTATCTTTACCCCTCTCTGTGCCATCTATTACCAGCTTCTACTCTGTTTGGCTAGAGAGAAGTGAATATCTTGGAGTGGAAGAAATTTCAAAGGATATTGTACAAGCACTTAAAGGCCAATCTAACATAGGTCCGCCTCTCATAGTATTACACTGAAACCTGCATAGTTTCTCTATTACACTAATCAGTCATTAATTTTCCATGAGCACAAACTCCACAGCCTTTCGAAAGCCCAGTTTTCCAATAGCTCCTGAGGCTTATTTCCAAATGTTTCTCTCTGCTCTCCACATGGTGGAAAGTAAAAAGACTGGTCGGCTTCTTCACCTGTTTTCAATCATCTCACAACTAAGATTACTGCGAGTTCAGCAGCTTTGCTGTAGATCTTAAAGTCCATGGAGAGTCGTGAAATCATGGAGTACAGGGCCTTCTTTTACTCTACTGGCTCTCACCTTTTTTTTCCTTATGTCTCTTCATCTTCTTCCCTTTTCACATTTTGGTTTCCTACAATTCTTATCCAAGAACTCTTTTGGATTTTAATTTTAAAAAGTATATTTAAATAACGAACTTGGCTAAAGTGGCATTTAGAGAGAAATATATATAGCCTTAAATGCTTAACCAAAAAAGAAGAAAAAAAATTAAACTGATAAGTGTTCAAGTTAAGAGAGGGTTTATAAAAACAATAGTGCATTCTTTGAAAAGACTAATGTATCTACAAATTTATGGGAAAATGGATCAAGGGAGAAAAAAACAGACAAAATGATATTAAGAATGACAAGGGATACAGACATTTAAAAGATTGTTATATTGTTATAAATAACTTTGTCTATATATTTAAAAATTTAGGTAAATATTCAAATTCCTAGGAAAATATAATAACTAAAATTGACTCAAGAAGAAATAAAATGCATAAATTAGTAGTTTAAAAACTGCTCTCATAAAGAGAGCACAAACACAACACAGTTTTACAGGTTATTTCTATAAACATACAAAGAACAAGTGTACTTATATAACCAATTACAGTGGGAAATTCCCCAACTCTTTTTATGAGACCAGCATAAACTTTATATCAAAGCCTGACTCTGGCAGTATGAAAAAGGAGAATTATAGAGCTATCTCATTGATTAATAAAGATGCAAAATCCCAAAAAACATTATCAAATAGAACACTGTGATGTGTAATAAAGATAATCATCATGACCAAATTGTATTATCCCAGCAATGCAAGATTGGATTAAAAAAAAATCTAATGAAATTTTCACATTAAAAGATTAAATAAAAAGTTTTATAATCATCTGAATATATGCAAAAACTGCTTAATAAAATTTAAAAATATGCTTGATTTTAAAATTATTAAACTAAGAACATAAAGGGGAGAGGGGGAAGGTGGCGGAAGAGTAAGACACAGAGATCACGTTCCTCCCCACAGATACACCAGAAATACATCTACATGTGGAACAACTCTTACAGAACACCCACTGAACGCTGGCAGAAATCCTCAGACCTCCCAAAAGGCAAGAAACTCCCCACGTAGCTGGGTAGGGCAAAAGAAAAAAGAATAAACAGAGATAAAAGAATAGGGACGGGACCTGCACCAGAGGGAGGGAGCTGTGAAGGAGGAAAGGTTTCCACACACTAGGAAGCCCCTTCGTGGGTGGAGACTGTGGGTGGCGGACGGGGGGAGCTTCAGAACCACAGAGGAGAGTACAGCAACAGGGCTGCGGAGGGCAAAGCGGAGACATTCCCGCACAAAGGATCGGTGCCGACCAGCACTCACCAGTCCGAGAGGCTTGTCGGCTCACCTGCCAGGGTGGGCGGGGGCTGGGAGCTGAGGCTCAGGCTTCGGTTGGAGCACAGGGAGAGGACTGGGGTTGGCGGCGTGAACACAGCCTGAAGGGGTTAGTGCACTATGGCTAGCCAGGAGGGAGCCCGGGGAAAAGTCTGGACCTGCCGAAGAGGCAAGAGACTTTTTCTTCCCTCTTTGTTTCCTGGTGCACGAGGACAGGGGATTAAGAGCACTGCTTAAAGGAGCTCCAGAGACAGACACAAGCCGCGGCTAACAGCAAGGACCCCAGAGATGGGCAGGAGACACTAAGGCTGCTGCTGCTGCCACCAAGAAGCCTGTATGCGAGCACAGGTCACTACACACCTCCCTTCCGGAGAGCCTGTGTAGCCTGCCACTGCCAGGGTCCCGGGATCCAGGGACAACTTCCCCGGGAGAATGCACGGTGCGCCTCAGGCTGGTGCACGTCACGCTGGCCTCTGCCGCCGCAAGCTCGCCCCGCACTCCGTGCCCCTCCCTCCCCCTGGCCTGAGTGAGCCAGAGCCCCCGAATCAGCGGCTCCTTTAACCCCGTCCTGTCTGAGCGAAGAACAGACACCCTCCGGTGACCTACACGTAGAGGCGGGGCCAAATCCAAAGCTGAGCCCCTGGAGCAGTGGGAACAAAGAAGAGAAAGGGAAATCTCTCCCAGCAGCCTCAGGAGCAGCGGATTAAATCTCCACAATCAACTTGATGTACCCTGCATCTGTGAAATACCTGAATAGACAAGGAATCATCCCAAATTGAGGAAGTGGACTTTGGGAGCAACATTTATTATTTTTTCCCCTTTTCCTCTTTTTGTGAGTATGTGTATGCTTCTGTGTGAGATTTTGTCTGCATAGCTTTGCTTTCACCATTTGTCCTAGGGTTCTATCCGTCCATTTTTTTGGTTTTTTTTTTTTTACTTAAAATTTTTTTTCTTAATAATTATTTTTTATTTTAATAACTTTATTTTATTTTATCTTACTTTATTTTATCTTATCCTTTTTCTTTCTTTCTACTTTTTCTCCCTTTTATTCTGAGCCATGTGGATAAAAGGCTCTTGGTGCTGCAGCCAGGACTCAGTGCTGTGCCTCTGAGGTTGGAGAGCCAACTTCAGGACACTGGTCAACAAGAGACCTCCCACCTCCACATAACATAAAATGGTGAAAATCTCCCAGAGATCTCCATCTCAACACCAACACCCAGCTTCAGTCAACGACTAGCAAGTTACAGTGCTGAATATCCTATGCCAAACAACTAGCAAGACAGGAACACAACCCCAGCCATTAGCAGAGAGGCTGCCTAAAATCATAATAAGTCCACAGACACCCTAAAACACACCACCAGACATGGACCTGCCCACCAGAAAGACAAGATCCAGCGCCATATACCAGAACACAGGCACTAGTCCCCTCCACCAGGAAGCCTACACAACAAACTGAACCAACGTTAGCCACTGGAGACAGACACCAAAAACAACAGGAACTATGAACCTGCAGCCTGCAAAAAGGAGACCCCAAACACAGTAAGATAAGCAAAATGAGAAGACAGAAAAACACACAGCAGATGAAGGAGCAAGATAAAAACCCACCAGACCTAACAAATGAAGAGGAAATAGGCAGTCTACCTGAAAAAGAATTCAGAATAATGATAGTAAAGATGATATAAAATCTTGAAAATAGAAGAGACAAAATGCAAGAAATATTTAGCAAGGACCTAGAAGAAATAAAGATGAAACAAGCAACGATGAACAACACAATAAATGAAATTAACAATACTCAAGAAGGAATCAATAGCAGAATAATTGAGTCAGAAGAACGGATAAGTGACCTGGAAGATAAAATAGTGGAAATAATTACTGCAGAGCAGAATAAAGTAAAAACGATGGAAAGAACTGAGGACAGTCTCAGAGACTTCTGGGACAATATTAAATGCACCAACATTCGAATTATAGGGGTCCAGGCGAAGAAGAGAAAAAGAAAGGGACTGAGAAAATATTTGAAGAAATTATAGTTGAAAATTTCCCAAATATGGGAAAGGAAATAGTCAAGTCCAGGAAGCACAGAGAGTCCAATACAGGGTAAATCCAAGGAGAAACACGCCAAGACACATATTAATCAAACTATCAAAAATTAAATACAAAGAAAACATTAAAAGCAGCAAGGGAGAAACAACAAATAACACACAAGGGATTCCCCATAAGGTTAACAGCTGACCTTTCAGCAGAAACTCTGCAAGCCAGAAGGGAGTGGCAGGACATATTTAAAGTGATGAAGGAGAAAAATCTACAACCAAGATTACTCTACCCAGCAAGGATCTCATTCAGATTTGATGGAGAAATTAAAACCTTTACAGACAAGCAAAAGCTGAGAGAGTTCAGCACCACCAAACCAGTTTACAACAAATGCTAAAGGATCTTTTCTAGGCAAGAAACACAAGAGAAGGAAAAGACCTACAATAACAAACCCAAAACAATTAAGAAAATGGGAATAGGAACATACATATCGATAATTACCTTAAATGTAAATGGATTAAATGCTCCAACCAAAAGATCCAGACTGGCTGAATGGATACAAAAACAACACCCATATATATGCTGTCTACAAGAGACCCACTTCAGACCTAAAGACACATACAGAGTGAAAGTGAGGGGATGGAAAAAGATATTCCATGCAAATGGAAACTAAAAGAAAGCTGGAGTTGCAATTCTCGTATCAGACAAAATAAACTTTAAAATAAAGACTAATACAAGAGACAAAGAAGGACACTACATCATGATCAAGGGATTGATCCAAGAAGAAGATAAAACAATTGTAAATATTTATGCACCCAACATAGGAGCACCTCAATGCATAAGGCAAATACTAACAGCCATAAAAGGGGAAATCGACAGTAACACAATCATAGTAGGGGACTTTAACACCCCAGTTTCACCAATGAACAGATCATCCAAAATGAAAATAAATAAGGAAACACAAGCTTTAAATGACATATTAGGCAAGATGTACTTAAGTACTATTTATAGGACATTCCATCCAAAAACAACAGAATACACTTTCTTCTCAAGTGCTCATGGAACATTCTCCAGGATAGATCATATCTTGGGTCACAAATGAAGCCTTGGTAAATTTAAGAAAATTGAAATTGTATCAAATATCTTTTCCAAACACAATTGTATGAGACTGGATATCAATTACAGGAAAAGATCTGTAAAAATTACAAACACATGGAGGCTAAACAATACACTACTGAATAACGAAGTGATCACTGAAGAAATCAAAAACTACCTAGAAACAAATGACAATGGAGACACGATGGCCCAAAACCTATGGGATGCAGCAAAAACAGTTCTAAGAGGGAAGTTTATAGCAATACAATCCTACCTTAAGAAACAGGAAACATCTCGAACAAAGAACCTAAACTTGCACCTAAAGCAATTAGAGAAAGAGGAACAAAAAACCCCAAAGTCAGCAGAAGGAAAGAAATCATAAAGATCAGATCATAAATAAATGAAAAAGAAATGAAGGAAACGATAGCAAAGATCAATAAAACCAAAAGCTGGTTCTTTGAGAAGATAAACAAAATTGATAAACCATTAGCCAGACGTTTCAAGAAAAAAAGCGAGAAGACTCAAATCAATAGAATGAGAAATGAAAAAGGGGAAGTAACAACTGACACTGCAGAAATACCAAGGATCATGAGAGATTACTACAAGCAACTCTATGCCAATAAAATGGACAACCTGGAAGAAATGGACAAATTCTCAGAAATGCACAACCTGCCAAGACTGAATCACGAAGAAATAGAAAATGTGAACAGACCCATTACAAGCACTGAAATTGAAACTGTGATTAAAAATATTCCAACAACAACAAAAAATATTCCAACAAACAAAAGCCCAGGACCAGATAGCTTCAGAGGTGAATTCTATCAAACATTTAGAGCAGAGCTAATGCCTATCCTCCTCAAACTCTTCCAAAATATAGCAGGGGAGGAACACTCCCAAACACATTCTACGAGGGCACCATCAGCCTGATACCAAAACCAGACAAGGATGTCACAAAGGAAGAAAACTACAGGCCAATATCACTGATGAACATAGATGCAAAAATCCTCAACAAAATACTAGCAAACTGAAGCCGACAGCACATTAAAAGGATCATGCACCATGATTAAGTGGGGTTTATCCTAGGAATGCAAAGATTCCTCAATATACGCAAATCAATCAATGTGATACACCATATTAACAAACTGAAGGAGAAAAACCATATGATCATCTCAATAGATGCAGAGAAAGCTTTCGACAAAATTCAACACCGATTTATGATAAAAACCCTCCAGAAAGTAGGCATAGAGGGAACTTTCCTCAACATAATAAAAGCCATATATGACAAACCCACAGCCAACGTTGTCCTGAATGGTGAAAAACTAAAAGCATTTCCACTAAGATCAGGAACAAGACAAGGTTGCCCACTCTCACCACTCTTATTCAACATAGTTATGGAAGTTTTAGCCACAGCAATCAGAGAAGAAAAGGAAATAAAAGAAATCCAAATTGGAAAAGAAGTAAAGTGGTCACTGTTTGCAGATGACATGATACTATACAGAGGGAATCCTAAAGATGCTACCAGAAAACTACTAGAGCTAATCAATGAATTTGGTAAAGTAGCCTGATACAAAATTAATGCAGAGAAATCTCTGGCATTCCTATACACTAATGATGAAAAATCTGAAAGTGAAATAAAGAAAACACTCCCATTTACCATTGCAACAAAAAGAATAAAATATCTAGGAATAAACCTACCTAAGGAGACAAAAGACCTGTATGCAGAAAATTATGATACTGATGAAAGAAATTAAAGATGATACAAATAGATGGAGAGATATACCATGTTACTGGATTGGAAGAATCAACATTTTGAAAATGACTCTACTACCCAAAGCAATCTACGGATTCAATGCAATCCCTATCAAACTACCACTGACATTTTTCACAGAACTAGAACAAAATATTTCACAATTTGTATGGAAACACAAAAGACCCCGAATAGCCAAAGCAATCTTGAGAACGGAAAACGGAGCTGGAGGAATCAGGCTCCCCGACTTCAGACTATACTACAAAGCTACAGTAATCAAGAGAGTATGGTACTGGCACAAAAACAGAATTATAGATCAATGGAACAGGATAGAAAGCTCAGAGATAAACCCACGCACATATGGTCACCTTATCTTTGATAAAGGAGGAAGGAATGTACCGTGGAGAAAGGACTGCCTCTTCAATAAGCGGTGCTGGGAAAACTGGACAGGTACATGTAAAAGTATGAGATTAGAACACTCCCTAACACCATACACAAAAATAAGCTCAAAATGGATTAAAGACCTAAATGAATGGCTAGAAACTATCAAACTCTTAGAGGAAAACATAGGCAGAACACTCTATGACATAAATCACAGCAAGATCCTTTTTGACCCACCTCCTAGAGAAATGGAAATAAAAACTAAAATAAACAAATGGGACCTAGTGAAACTTCAAAGCTTTTGCACAGCAAAGGAAACCATAAACAAGACCAAAAGACATCCCTCAGAATGGGAGAAGATATTTGCAAATGAAGCAACTGACAAAGGCTTAATCTCCAAAATTTACAAGCAGCTCATGCAGCTCAATAACAAAAAAAGAAACAACCCAATCCAAAAATGGGCAGAAGACCTAAATAGACATTTCTCCAAAGAAGATATACAGAGTACCAACAAACACATGAAAGAATGCTCAACATCATTAATCATTAGAGAAATGAAAATCAAAACTACAATGAGGTATCATCTCACACCAGTCAGAATGGCCATCATCAAAAAATCTGCAAACAATAAATACTGGAGAGGGTGTGGAGAAAAGGAACACTCTTGCACTGCTGGTGGGAGTGTGAATTGGTACAGCCACTATGGAGAACAATATGGATGTTCCTTAAAAAACTATAAATAGAACTACCATATGACCCAGCAATCCCACTACTGGGCATATACCCTGAGAAAACCATAATTCAAAAAGAGTCATGTACCAAAATATTCATTGCATCTCTATTTACAACACCCAGGAGATGGAAACAACCTAAGTGTCCATCATCAGATGAATGGATAAAGAAGATATGGCACATATATACAATGGAATATTACTCAGCCATAAAAAGAAACAAAATTGAGTTATTTGTAGTGAGGTGATTGGACCTAGAGTCTGTCATATAGAGTGAAATAAGTCATGAAGAGAAAGACAAATACCGTATGCTAACACATATATTTGGAATCTAAGAAAAAAAAATGTCATGAAGAACCTAGGGGTAAGACAGGAATAAAGACAGTGACCTACTAGAGAATGGACTTGAGGATATGGGGAGGGGGTAGTGTTAGCTTTGCCAAAGTGAGAGAGTGGCATGGACATATATATACACTACCAAATGTAAAATATATAGCTAGTGGGTAGCAGCCGCATAGCACCGGGAGATCAGCTCGGTGCTTTGTGAACACCTAGAGGTGTGGGATTTGGAGGGTGGGAGGGAGGGAGACGCAAGAGGGAAGAGATATGGGAACATATGTATATGTATAACTGATTCACTTTGTTATAAAACAGAAACTAACACACCAATGTAAAGCAGTTATACTCCAATAAAGATGTAAAGAAAAAAAAGAATATAAAGGAACTCCATTTATCTAAAGGATATCGAAAAATTTTAGAACAAAATTCATACTTAATGTAACAATGTTGACAGCATATCCTTAAAGAGCAGGTATAAGACAAGGGCCTCTGCTATCAGCACTTGTATGTTTAGAATTGTCATAATGAGCATAGTCAGGAAAGAAATTAAAGCTCTCAGGACTCAAAAAGAAGAAATAGAAAATTGTTATTTGTCAAAGTTGAGATTATTGTCTGTATAGAAAACATAACTTATTAGAATTTATAAACAAATTGGCAAGATGCAGAAAGAAAAATTAGTATTCAGCAACAACCTGCCCTCTACAGTAATTTGTTAATAGATACACAGTATTAAAAGATGTAAACTGTCATATCAAAAACATAAAATGAAGGGCAGTAAAAGGGTAGATTTTTTCTGTGTGATCCACGTTAAATTGTTATCAGCTTAAAATAGACTTATATTTCTTAGATTTTTAAATTTTTTTTTGCAGTATGTGGGCCTCTCACTCTTGTGGCCTCTCCCGTTGTGGAGCACAGGCTGCAGACGTGCAGGCTCAACAGCCATGGCTTATGGGCCTAGCCATTCCACGGTACGTGGGATATTCCCAGACCGGGGCACGAACCCGCGTCCTCTTCATCGGCAGGCGGACTCTCAACCACTGCGTCACCAGGGAAGCCCTATTAGATGTTTTATATAAGCCTTGTGGGAACCAAAAAGAAAAAAACCTACAGTAGGTACACAAACGATAAAGAGAGGGGAATCAAAGCATATCACTACAGCGCTTCCCTGGTGGCGCAGTGGTTGAGAAGCTGCCTGCCAACGCAGGGGACACGGGTTCGAGCCTGGTCTGGGAGGATCCTACATGCCACGGAGCAACTGGGCCCATGAGCCACAGTTACTGAGCCTGCGCGTCTGGAGCCTGTGCTCCACAACAAGAGAGGCTGCGATATTGAGAGGCTCCCACACCGCTATGAAGAGTGGCCCCCGCTTGCCACAACTAGAGAAAGCCCTCACACAGAAATGAAGACCCAACACAGCCATAAAATAAATAACTAAATAATTTTAAAAAAAGAAAGCACATCACTACAGAAAATTATCAATTCACAAAGGCAGACATTAAGAGAGGAAGAAGAGAATACCAGAGCTACAAAGCCACCAGAAAACAATGAATAAGATGACATTAGTAAATCCTTACTTATCAATAAATTACTTTAAATACAAATGGATTAAATTTTCCAAACAAAAGACAGAGTGACTGAATGGGAAAAAAAACAGAACCCAACTATATACTGCCTACAAGATAATCACTTCAGCTTTAAGGACACACGTATGCTGAAATTAAAGAGATGGAAAGAGATATTCCAAACAAACAGAAACCACAAGGAAGCAGGGGTAGCTATATTTATATCAGACAAAAGAGATTTTGTCAAAAACTGTAACAAGAGACAAAGAAGGTCATTACATAATGATAAAGTGACCAATTCACCAAGAAGACGTAACAATTATAAATATATATGCATCCAACAGAGAAGCATCTAAATATATTAAGCAAATATTAACATATCTGAAGAGGGACAGTGATGCAATAATAGTAGGGGACTTCAATACCCCACTTTCAACAATGAATGGATCATCCAGAGACAAAATCAATACAAAAACACTGGACCTGAACTATACTTAGGCTAAAGACCTAACAGACATATACAGAACCTTTCAACCCATAGCAGTAGAATACACATTCTTCTCAAAAGCATATGGAACATTCTCCAGGAGAGATCATATGTTTTGCCACAAAACAAAGTCTTAGCAAATTTAAGAGGCTTGAAATCATACCAAGTATCTTTTCTAACCATAATGGTATGAAACTAGAAATCAATAACAAGAAGAAAACTGGAGAATTCACAAAGATGCGAACATTAAACAACATACTCCTTAACAACCAATAGATCAAAGAAGAAATCAAAAGGGAAATTAAAAAAATATCTTAAAACAAATGAACATGGAAGCAGAATGTATCAAAACTTATGGCATGTAGTAAAAGCAGTTCTAAGAGGGAATTTTACAGTGATAAACACCTATGTTAAGAAGAAAAGGATTTCAAATAAATAACTTTATACTTCAAAAAACTAGAAAAATAACTAAGCCCAAAGTTAGCCAAAAAAGGGAAATAACAAAGATAATAGCAGAAATAAACACCAGAGAAACAATTTCAAAAGGTTAACAAAACGAAGAGCTGTTTTTTAGAAGATAAACAAAATTGACAAACCTTTTGCCAGACTAAGAAAAAAGAGAGAAGACTTAAATATATAAAATCATAAATGAAAGAGGAGACATAACAACTGGAATAAACGTATATATCTATAATTAACCAAATCACGTGTTTTCAGGTCATTAATTTGTTGTTATAAATTTGTATTAGATTAAGAATCATTTTAGAAATGGAGGCAGAAGCAATGTAGCAAGAAGTCAGCTCCTGTCAAGTCGGTTGGAACCACTGTTTGGGCTGAGGACAAAGAAAAGGACAATTCTCACTGTGAAAAGAAATCTTAACCTCTCATTCCTTAGTGATCCCCTAGGCCATCCCCTGAAACAGTTACCCAAGCCCAGTCCTAATACTCACATCTCTGGCTACCAAAATTAGACAAAACCGTACCAGCAGCCAAAACTACAAATCCCATTTGAGGACAACTCATTCTGATGAACCTGCAACTTTTACAACCCTGGAATTCTCACCACTGACCATTCTCCTTATCTATAATAACACTTTTATTTCCACCATCAGGCCAAGTTTTCTTAAAGTTTCTACCTTGTAGATTTCCTCATTCAAGCACTTTTATTAATTTTGACACTGTCATATTTTAGCTAATTCTTGAAACTCTCTCTTCCTGACATCATGTTCCTATGGTTTTCCTCCTACTTCTATGTAGGAGGAGTATCCTCCTCTATAGGCCCATTAACAGAGTCTCTCAAGACTCAGTTTGTCTAACGCCCCTTTGTCTTGTCTCTGTCTAACTCTTCCTGTGAGGCAAACTCATTCACAAGCACAGCTGATTATTAAAATGATATAACCCCATCTGAAACCTCTCCTCTGAGATTCAGACCAGAGTATACAATGTCCTACTTAGCAACTTCCCTTTCAAGTTTCAAAGATACCTCAAATTCAACAGGCCAAGTCTGACCTTATGCTTTCTCTCCAATATCTGACTCTCTTTTAGTGTTCCTTACTTTAGTCAGTAGCTCCACCAAATTGGACATGATAGAAATCCTGGAATCTTCTTTGGCACCTACATCTCTCTTACTCTTTATAACCAATCCATCAACAAGCCCTGTCAGTTTTCTCTTCTATACCCATCTACTTCCATCCATCTCCTCTTCTACCACCTTAGTCTAAGCTATAATCATTTCTTGCATATTCTATTAGAATAGTCCCTTGAAAGGTCTCCTGAACCCAGTCTGTCAACCTCTAATCCATTCAGCACAATCCATACAGAGTAATCACAAAATGGGAATTGGAGTATGCAGTGTCTCTCCAAATAACTTCATTGGCTACTCATTGTTCTGAGTGTAAGGATATACAAATGAAAATGACAAGACTTTCAAGGGTGATCTGACACTTTATCTATTCTTCCAGCCACTCTCCTCCTCACTCCTTATGGTTTAGCCACACTAACCTTATTTCTGTGCCTTGAATGTGCCATAATGTCTGACACAGGGCCTACCCATAGCTCTATCTGAACATTGTCTGAAACATTGTTTTCTTCTCCTGCACACTTCAGGGCTCAGGTCAAATTTCACTTCCTGAGTGAGGCCAGGTAGAAATGCTTTTCTACCCCACATCAGAGTACAGGGCAAAAGAGGGCTCCAGAGCAAGAAAACAAGGCATTTGTAAGACCTTGTTTTATCAATTCTTCTCTACATCTGTTTTATATGTTGGCAGCTCTATAGGTCTACTTTCTAAAACTACCTGCATCTCCTCATATCCCCACAGGTCATAGCTGCATACTTGAGAAACACAGGTCTGCAGTCTACATCCTGGCCAAACTCTGGTTGACAACTGACTCAACTTTGAGATATAAAGGGAAAAAAATCTGTCCCTTTATTGTCCCCAACGACCCTGGAATCAAGGAGTTGTTTTTCTAATAGGCACTAAGGAGTAGAAACCAAGAAGTTTCCTTTTTCAGCCCCTGTGGACACAGACCTTCAACTGTTCAAGGTTGGTTCTAAATTTAGAATTGCTAAAGTTGGAGGGTTTGCTTAATCTGACAAGTACACTATTCTCCTGAGTCTAATATTTGGAGTCTACATATTTTTTCCCATTCAAAAAATGCTACAGACTATGACTGGTCTTCAGGTTGGGAATTATAATAGTAACTTAAAAACTCCCAAATCATTCTGACTCTGACTCTTTTCACTCAAAGTCATGATAAATGTACTTTACTTTAGTAAAACTTAGTTACCATTTTCCCTGTGCTATTTTGTCTTCCATGTCTCCTGGTTTCTCCCCAGAATTTAGTATTGAAACTGCCATTTTGGGGAACACATTTTGCTAATTGTGCTCCAATTTGGATGAGTCACATGAGCCACATTGCTAAGTTGTGGCTGCACAATCAGCTCTTGCTGAACTGCCCAAAACAGAAAAATAAAACTGTAACAATCTACTCCAGAAATGGAAGAATGGGGCAAACTCCTTAGATTTGATTAAACATTAGCTTTTAGTCATTTAGGGTTTCTTCCACTTTCCCCCCAGCTTTATTGAGATATAATTGAACAT
The DNA here is from genome assembly GCF_008692025.1 of Phocoena sinus. Classification (NCBI taxonomy): domain Eukaryota; kingdom Metazoa; phylum Chordata; class Mammalia; order Artiodactyla; family Phocoenidae; genus Phocoena; species Phocoena sinus. Next base: position 40,672,153 of record NC_045784.1, on the reverse strand, counting down.
ATTACATAAGTTTAAGGTGTATAATGCAGTGATTTTATATATGTATATATTGCAAAATTATTACCACAATAAGATTAGTTAACACATCCATCACCTCACAGAATTACAATTTTTCTATCTAGTGAGAACTTTTAAAATCTACTCTATTAGCAACTTTCAAATATACAATATAGTACTATTAAATATAGTCATGCTCTCCATTATATCTCCAGAACTTAATCAGTCACCTTATAACTAGAATTTTGGACCATTTGACCATCTTCACCAGTTTCTCCCACCCCCCCCAAATCCTTGCACCTAGCAACCACCAATCTGTTCTGTTTCTATGAATTCAACTCTTTTAGATTCCACACATATGTGAGACCATACAGTATTTGTCTTTCTTTGACTTATTTCACTTATCATAATGCCCTCAAGTTTCATCCATGTTGTTGCAAATGGCAGGATTTCTTTCTTTTTTTATGGCTGAATATTCCATTTTGTGTGTCTGTATATATATATATATATATATATATATATATATATATATATATATAATATTATATATATATTTTTCTTTATCCATTTATACACTGATGGACACTTAAGTTGTTTCCATGTCTTAGTTATTACAAATAATGCTGCAGTGAACATGGAATGCAGATATCACTTCAAGATAGTGATTTCATTTCCTTTGGATATATACCCAGAAGTAGAATTACTGGATCATATGATGGTTCTATTTTTAATTACTACTTTCCATAGTGGCTGTACCAATTTACATTGCCACCAGCAGTACAAAACGCTTCCTTTTCTCTACATCCTCACAAGCACTTGTTATCACTTGCCTTTTTGGTCATAGCCATTCTAACAAGTGTGAGATGATATCTCATTTTGTTTCTGATTTGCATTTCCTTAATGATTGGTGACTTTGAGCACTTTTTCATGTATCTGTTGGTCATTTGAATGTCTTCTTTGGAAAAATGTCAACTCAGGTCCTTTGCCTATTTTTTTTTTTTTTTTTTTTTTTTTATGCGTTACGCGGGCCTCTCACTGTTGTGGCCTCTCCCGTTGCGGAGGACAGGCTCCGGACGCGCAGGCTCAGCGGCCATGGCTCACGGGCCCAGCCGCTCCGCGGCATGTGGGATCCTCCCAGACCGGGGCACGAACCCGTGTCCCCTGCATCGGCAGGCGGACTCTCAACCACTGCGCCACCAGGGAAGCCCCCTTTGCCTATTTTTAAAATTGTTTTTTTGTTTGTTGTTTTGCTATTGAGTTGTATGAGTTCCTCATATATTTTGGGTTAATATCCCTTTGTTAGATATGTGGTTTGCAAAGAGTTTCCCCCATTCCATAGATTACCTTTTTAGTTTGTTGAGTGTTCTTTTGTTGTGCAGAAGCTTTTAGTTTGATATAGTCCCACTTGTTTATTTTTGCTTATGTGGCTTGTGCTTTAGGTATCATGCCTATAAAATCATTGCCAAGACCAATATCAAGTTTTCCCCTATGTTTTCTTCTAGGAGTTTTGTGGCTTCAGGTTGTATATGTAAGTTTTTATTTAACCCACTTCATGTTAATTTCTCCAAGTAGTGAAAGATAGGGGTCCAATTTCATTCCTTTACATGTGGCTGTCCAGTTTCCCCAACACCATTTATTGAAGAGACTACCTTTTCTCCATGGAGTATTGTTGGCTCTCTTGTCAAATATTAGTTGACTGTATACATATAGGTTTACTTCTGGGCTCTCTATTCTGTTCCATTGCTCTGTGTCTGTTTATATATCAGTACTATACTGTTTTGACTATTGTAACTTTGTAATATAGTTTGAATTCAGGAAGTGTGATGCCTCCAGCTTTATTCTTCCTTCTCAGGATTGCCTTTTCCTATATCTGTAAAAAATGCCATTGGAATCTTGACAGGGATTCCATTGAATCTATAGATCACTTTGTGTAGTATGGACATTTTAACAATATTAATTCTTCTGATCAGTGAACATGGGGTATCTTCCATTTATTTGTGTCTTCTTCAATTTCTTTCATCAATTTCTTATACTTTTCAGTAGACAGATTTTTCACCTCCTTGGTTAAATTTATTCGTATGTATTTTGTTGTTTTTGATGTTATTGTAAATGGGAATTTTTAACTTTATTTTTTGGTTAATTCATTGTTAGTGAGTAGAAATGCACCTGATATTTGTATATTGATTCTATATCCTGCAACTTTACCAAATTCATTGATTAGTTTCCAGTTTTTTGGTGGAGTCTTTAGGATTTTCCATATATAAGATCATGTCATTTACAAACAGACAATTTTACTTCTTCCTTGCCAATTGGGATGCCTTTTCTTTTGTTTTTTCTTGCCTTATTTCTCTGGCTAGGACTTCAATTACTATGTTGAATGAGAGTGATGAGAGTGGGAACCCTTGTCTTGATCATTTTATTAAAGGAAACCTTTTCAATCTTTCACTGTTGAGTATGATGCTACCTGTGAGCTTTACAAATATGGCCTTTATTGTGTAGTGGTATGGCCTTCTATACCTATTTTTTGAGAGTTTTTATCATGAATGGATGGTGACTTTTGTCAAATACTTTTTCTGTATTTATTGAGGTGATTTTTATCTATCCTGATAAGGTGATGTATCACATTTATTGATTTGCATAGTTTGAACCCTCCTTGCATCCCAGTGATAAATACCACTTGATAATCATATATGATTTTATTAATGTGCTGTTGAATTTGGTTTGCTAGTATTTTGTTGATCCTTTTTGTATCTATATTCATCAGGAATATTGCCTGTAGATTTTTTTTCTTGAAGTGTCCTTATCTGCCTTTGCTATCAGGGTAATGCTGGCCTTGTAAATGTATTTGCGAGTTTTCCCTCCTCTTCATTTTTTTTTTTTTTGGAAGAGTTTGAGAAGAAGTGGCATTAATTCATCCTTATATTTGGTAGAGTTAACCTTAACCAGTGAAGTAATTTGGTATGGGCTTTCCTTTGTTGATAATTTTTTTTTACTGATGCAAACCCCTTAGTCATTATTGATCTGTTCATATTTTCTATTTCTTCATGATTCAGTCTTGGTAGGTTGCATGTTTCTGCAAATGTATCTATTTCTTCTAGATTATCCAATCTGTTGGTGTTTAATTTTTCATAATAGTCTCTTATGATCCTTTGTATTTCTATGGTATCAGTTGTAATGTCTCCTCTTCATTTATAATTTTACTTATTTGGGTCTCTCTCTTTCTTGGTTAGTTTAGCTAAAGGTTTGTCAATTTGGCTTAACTTTTTGAAGAACCAGATCTTGGTTTTGTTCATCTTTTCTGTTGTTTTCTTATTCTCTATTTCATTTATTTCTGCTGTCCTCTTTATTATATCTTTTCTTCTGCTAATTTGGGCTTAGTTTGTTCTTCTTTTTCTAATTCCTTGGATGTAAAATCAGGTTGTTTATCTGAGATTTTTCTTTGTTCTTTTGCATGTTTATATCTACAAACTTCCTTCTTATAACTGCTTTTGCTGCTTCCCTTAAGTTTTGGTATGTTGTGTTTTCATTTTTGTTTGTCTCAAGATATTTTTTATTTCCATTTTGATTTCTTCTTTGATCCATTGGTTGTTCAGGAGTGTGTTTTTTAATTTCCATGTATTTGTGAAATTTTCAGCTTTCCTCCTCTTATTGATTTCTGGTTTCATATCATGTGATTGGACATGATACTTAATATGACTTCAATCTTCTTGAATTTGTTGAGCCTTGTTTTGTGGCCTAACACATAACCTCTCCTAGAACATATTCCATGGGTGCTTGAGAAGAATGTATTATGCTGCTGTTGGTTGGAATGTTCTGTATATGTCTGTTAGGTCGTTTGGTCTATAATGTTGTTCAAATCCACTGTTTACTCATTGATATTTTCTCTAGACAACTGATCCATTGTTAACAGTGAGGTATTAAAGTCCTAAACTATTATTGTATTGCTGTTTATTTCTCCTTTTAATTCTGTTATTATTTGCTTTGTATGTTTAGGTGCTCCAATTTGAATGCATAAGTATTTACAATTGTTATATCTTCTCCATAGATTGACCCCTTTATCATTATGTGATGACCTTCTTTGTCTCTTTTGAACACTTTCAACTTAAAGTATATCTTGTCTGATATAAATATAGCTACCCCTGGTTTCTTTTGGTTACTATTCGCTTGAAATATCCTTTTCCATCCCTTCACTCTATGTGTGTCCTTAAAGCTGAAGTGAGTCTCTTGTAGGCAGCACATCATTGGATCTTGTTTTTTTTTAATCTATTCAGCCATTCTATGTCTTTTGAATGCAGAATTTAATCTATTTATATTTAATTATTGATAGGTAAGAACTTACTTGCCATTAAATTTTTTTTTCTGACTGTTTTGTAGATCCATTTTTCCTTGCTTATCTTTTTGCTGTTTTCCTTTGCAGTTTGATGACTTTTTGTAGTGGTATGCTATGAGTCCTTTATCATAATCTTTTGTGTACCTATTATAGATTTATTCTTTGGGTTACTATGAAGCTTACATATAATATATACATGTCTGGATCATCTATCCATTGTTGAGAATAGGGTAATATAGTCCCCAACCATTATTTTATTTTAAGCTAAAAACAACTTAACTTCTAGAGCATACATAAACTTTATACTTTTACTTATCCCTTCCTTACAACTTAGGTTATTGATGTTATAATTTATATCTTTTCAATTTTATGTAACCAATATCAAATTATTGTAGTTGTGGGTATTTTTAATACATTTATGTTTTTTACTTTTAATCTAGAGTTGTAAGTGAGTTATACACCACCATTATAATATTAGAGAATCTGACTTTGACTATATATTTGCCATTACCAGTGAGTTTTACACATCCCTATTTGTTTGTGATGCTAATTAGCATCCTTTTATTTCTACTCGAAGAATGCACTTTGGCATTTTTTGTAAGGCAGTTCTAGTGGTAGTGAAGTCCCTCAGCTTTTGTTTGTTCAGAAATATCTTTATCTCTCCTTCATTGGTAAAGGATGGCTTTGCCAGTTATAATAGTATTCTTAATAGACAGTTTCTTTCTTTCAGTATTTTGAATATATCATCACCCCACTCTCTGTTGGCCTGCAAAATTTCAGTGGAGAATTATGCTGTATAATCTCATGCGGGTTCTGTTGTATGTGATGAGGTGGTTTTCTTTTGCTGCTTTCAAAATTCTCTTCTTGTTTTTGACTTTCAAATTTAATTATAATGTGCTTCTTTTCAAGTGTTACCTATTTGGGGTATTTTGGGGCTCATGAATCTGAGTATACATTTCTCTCACAGTATTTGGAAAGTTTTCAGTCATTATTTCTTTTTCTTTTTGTATGTTTGAGAGAGTGTAGGTAATTGGTTTTATTGTGAAAAGTTAAAAACATACAGAAAGCAATAGAAAATGAAGAGATAAAATCTTGTATCCACAACCCAACTTTATCTGCCATATTTACTTTAGGGTTTTTCCCCCAGTATTATTGAGATATATGTTGTCATATAGAACTGTATAAGTTTAAGGTGTATGACACAATAATTCAACTTATATACTTCATTAAATGATTACCACAGTAAGTTTAGTGAACATCCTTCATCTCATATAGATCCAACATTTCAAAAAATAGAAAAAAAAATTTTCTTTGTGATGAGAACTCACGATTTACTCTCTTAAACAACTTTCATTTATAACATACAGCAGTGTTAATCTTCTTTGTTATGTTTTATGTTATGCCCCTAGTACTTATTTATCTTATAACTGTAAGTTTGTACCTTTTGACTACCTTCATCTAATTCCCCCTCCCCCAACTCCTGCCTCTGATAGCCACAAATCTGATCTCTTTTTCTATGAATTTGTTTGCTTGTTTCTGTTTGCCTTTGAAGTATAATTTACCTACAAAACTATGTTAGTTCCTGGTACACAGCATTGTGATTCAATATTTCTATAGATTTCAGAATGATCACCATAATAAGCCCAGTTGTCATCTGTCACCACACAAAGATACTACATAATTATTGACTATATTCTCACAAGGTACATTTTATACCTGTAACTCATTTATTTTGTAACTGAAACTTTGTACCTCTTAAATTCCATCAGATATTTCTCTCTTCCCACAAACCCCCTCCTCTCTAGCAACAACCAGTTTGTTCTCTATATCTATTACTCTGTTTCTGTTAGGTTATGATTGTTCCTTTGTTTTGTTTTTAAGATTCTACACATAAAAAAAGTCATACAGTATTTGTCTTTGTCTGACTTATTTCACTTAGCATAATACCCTTTGGGTCCATCCATGTTGTTGAAAATGGCAAGATTTCATTCTCTTTTATGGCTGATTAATATTCCATTGTATATATATATACTACATCTTCTTTATCCATTCACCTATCAGTGAGCACTTAGGATGCTTCCATATCTTGGCTATTGTAAATAATGCTGCAATGAACATAGGGGTGCATATATCTTTCTGAATTAGTGTTTTCATTTTCCTCAGATAAATACCCAGAAGTAGAATTGCTGGATCATATGGTAGCTCCAGTTTTAATTTTTTGAGGAATCTCCATATTGTTCTCCATAGTGGCTGCACCAATTTATGCTGCCACCAACAGTGCACAAGTGTTCCCTTCTCTCCACATCCTTGCCAACATTTGCTATTTGTTGTTTTTTTGATAATTGCCATTCTGACAGGCATGAGGTGATATCTCATTGTGATTTTGATTTGCATTTCCATGATGATTAGTTTTGTTGAGCTTTTATTTTATTTTATTTTTTTAACATCTTTATTGGAGTAAAATTGCTTTACAATGGTGTGTTAGTCTCTGCTTTATAACAAAATGAATCAGTTATACATATACATATATCCCCATATCTCTTCCCTCTTGTGTTGATGTTGAGCTTTTAATATGCTTGTTGGCCATGTATATGTCTTCTTTGGAAAAATATCTATTAAGGTCCTCTGTCCATTTTTAAATCAAGCTCTTTATTTTTTGATGTTGAGTTGTATGAGTTCTTGTATATTTTGGATATTAACTCCTTGTCAGATATCATTTGCAATATCTTTTACCATCCAGTAGGCAACTTGTTGATAGTTTTCTTCAACGTGCAAAAGCTTTTTAGTTTAATGTAGAACCATCTGTCTATTTTTGCTTTTGTTTCCTTTGCCTGAGGAGACATATCCAAAGCAGTATTGCTAAGATTTATGTCAAAGAGCATATTTCCTATGTTTTCTTCCAGAAGTACTATGGTTTCAGGTCTTATGTTTAAGTCTTTAACCCATTTTGCGTTTAGTTTTGTACATGGTGTGAGAAAGTAGTCCAGTTTGATTGTCTTGTATATAGCTGTCCAGTTTTCCTACTTATTGAAGAGGCTGTACTTTCCCCATTGTATATTCTTGCTTCCTTTGTCATAGATTAATTAACCCTGTATAAGTGTGGGTTCATTTCTGGGCTCTTTATTCAGTTCCATTAATCTATGTATTTTTGCCTGTGTCATACTGTTTTGATTACTGTAGCTTTGTAGTATAGTTTGAAATCAGGGAATGTGATATCTTCTGTTTTCTTCTTTGTTCTCAAGATCGTTTTCACTATTCAGAGTCTTTCGTATTTCCACACAGATTTTACAATTATTTGTTCTAGTCCTGTGAAAAATGCAAGTGGTATTTGATAGGGATTACACTGAATCTCTCAATTGTCTTGGGTAGCATGGTCATTTTAACAACATTAATTCTTCCAGTCCATGAACATGGTATATCTTTCCATCTGTTGTGTCATCTTCAATTTCTTTCATCAGTGTCTTTCAGTTTTCTGAGTACAGATTTTTAACCTCCTTGGATTTATTCCCAGGTATTCCATTCTTTTTGATGCAGTTGTGAATGGGATTGTTTTCTTAATTTTCTTTCTGATAGTTCATTGTTAGTGTATAGAAATGAAAACGATTTCTGTATATTAATTTTGTATTCTGCAAGTTTACTGAATTCATTGATAAATTTTAGAAGCTTTTTGGTTGCATCTTTAGTATTTTCTATGTACAGTACCATGTCATCTGCAAACTGACATTTTTACTTCTTCCTCTCCTTTTTGGATTTATTTTATTTCTTTTTCTTATCTGATTGCTGTAGCTAGAACTTTCAATACTATGTTGAATAAAAGTGGTGAGTATCCCTTAATATTTACTGTGGATATAAATGATTTTACTACTTTTGTCTTTTAACCTTCCTAGTAGCTTTATAAGTGGTTGGGCTACTACCTTTACTCTGTATTTTACTTTACCAATGTGATTTTTCCTTCCATACTTTTCATATTTCTAGTCACGGCCTTTTCTTTTCTGCTTAGAGAACTCTAACATTTCTTGCAAAGCTGGTTTCATGGTGCTGAATGCTTTTAGCTTTTGCTTGTCTGTTAAACTTTGATCTCTCCTTCAAATCTGAATGAGAGCCTCACCAGGTAGAGTATTCTTGATTTTAGGTTTTTCCCTTTCATCACTTTAAATATATCTTGCACTTCCTTCTGGTCTGCAGAATTTCTGCTGAAAATCAGCTCATAGCCTTATGGGTTTCCTTTGTACATAACTTGTTGCTTTTCCCTTGTTGCTTTTTTTTTGCAGTACATGGGCCTCTCACTGTTGTGGCCTCTCCTGTTGTGGAGCACAGGCTCCGGATGTGCAGGCTCAGCGACCATGGCTCACGGGCCCAGCCACTCTGCAGCATGTGGGATCTTCCCAGACCTGGGGCACGAACCCATGTCCCCTGCATTGGCAGGTGGACTCTCAACCACTGCGCCACCAGGGAAGCCCCTCCCTTGTTCCTTTTAATATTCTCTCTATCTTTAATTTTTGTCAATTTAATTACAATGTGTCATGATGTGGTCCTCTTTGGGTTGATCCTGTTTGGGACTCTCTGTACAAATTGGACCTGAGTATCTGTTTCCTTTCCTAGGTTAGGAAAGTCTTCAGCTATTATACCTTATAAAATGTTCTTTGTCCCTTTCTCTCTCCCTTCTCGTTCTAGACCCCTATATTGCAAATGTTAGGATGCTTGATGTTGCCCCAGGGTTTTCTTATACTGTCCTCATTTTTAAAATTCTTTTATTTGTTCAGCTTCAGTGATTTCCACTACTCTGTCTTCCAGTCTGCTGATCCATTCCTGTCTCATCTAATCTACTATTGATTCCTCTAGTGTATTTTTTATTTCAGTTATTGTATTCTTCAGCTTTGTTTGGTTCTTCTCTATATTTTCTAACTCTTTGTTAAAAACTTCTAACTTCTCACTCTGTTCATCTAATCTTCTGAGTTCTTTTTTTGAGGCATGCAGGATTTTTCATTGCGGCATACGTTCTCTTCATCACGGCACTTGGGCTTCTCTCTAGTTGTGGCATGTGGGTTTTTTTCTCTCTCTAGTTGTGGCAGGCAGGCTCCAGGGCACGTGGGCTCTGTAGTTTGTGACATGCGGGTTCTCATTGAGTCGCATGAGCTCAGTAGTTGTGGCATGCGGGCTTAGTTGTCCCGCAGCATGTGGGATCTTAGTTCCCCAACCAGGGATCGAACCTGCATCCCCTGCATTGGAAGGCAGATTTTTTACCATTTGACCACCTGGGAAGTTCCTTCTCCTGAGTTCTTTGAGCATCTTTATGATTATTACCTTAAACTCTTTACTGGGTAGATTGCTCATCTCCAATTCATTTAGTTCTTTTTTTGGTTTTTATCTTGTTCCTTCATTTGGAACATATTTCTTTGTCACCTCATTTTGCCTAATTTTCTGTTTTTATTCCTACATATTTGGTAAGTTGGTTATATTTCCCAGTCTTGGAGAAGTGGCCTTTTGTAAGAAATGTCCTATGGGACCCAGAAGTGCACTCCCCTCTGGTCAGTAGAGCTATATGCTCTGGGAGTGCCCTCTATATTGGCTGTGTGGTTAGTTCTGTTATGGTGGGCTGACTACTGTGGGCACAATTGTGGGTGGGGCTGGCCTCCAATATGGTTGGTTTTCAGGCCCTGCCTTGTATGGAGACTGCTGGCTACTTGTGGGTGGGGCTGGGTGCTGGTGTGGCTGACTGCACAGCCAGGGGAGTCCCTGTCCTGGTTTTGGCTCAATGGTGGGTAGAGCTGTGGCCTAGGGGATCCTGGGACTGGTTCCCACCCACCTGTGGGTGAGGCTTGGTCCTGTGGCTAGTGCCAGCCTACTGATGGAAGACACCATGTCCTGGGGTCTCTGGCTGTGGAGCCAGGAGTCCCAGAGCTGGTGTTGGCCTGTTGGTAGGTGGTTCCAGGGTCCAGGAATACCTGGGATTAGTGCTGGCCAATTAGTGGGAGGAACCAGGTCCTAGGGTCTCTGGCTTCAGGGCCCTGGGGTCCTGGAGTTGTTGCCAGCTGGAAGGTGGGTGGGGCCTGAGCTGAGGCGATCCTAGGAGTAGTGTCAGCCCACTGGTGGGTGGGGCCAATTTTGGGGCCCTCTAGTAGGTGGAGCCAGTCCCAGGGCAGCCAGGGGTTCAGGGAGGTCCTGGTGGGTGGGGCCATGTCCCTGCCCAGCTAGCTACCTGGCCTGGGGCATCCCAGGACTAGTGTTGACTGGCTGGTAGGCCAGGCTAGGTTCTGGCACTAATAAGCTAGAGAGAGAATTCCAAAATGATGCTTACCAGCACCAGTGGCCTTTTGGTGGGATGAGCTCCCCAAAGTGGCTGCTGTCAGCATCTGTGTCCCCAGGGTAAATTTCAATTGCCTCCTGCCTCTCCCAGAGGCTCTCTGAGATCAACAAGTGGGTCTGACCCAGGCTTCTTTCAAATTACTGCTTCTGCCCTGGGTCCCAAAGCATGTGAGATTTTGTGTGTGCCCTTTCCCCATAGCCCTCTGGGTCTCCTGAAAGTAAGCCCTATTGGCCTTCAGAGCCAAATGTTCTGGAGGCTTATCTTCCTGGTGCAGGACCCTCAGGCTAAGGAGCCTGATGTGGGGCTCAGACCCCTCGTTCCTTGCAGAGGTCATCTGCGGTTGTAATTTTCCTCCCATTTGTGGGTCACCTACTTGGCAGTATGGGTCTTGGCTATACTTCATTTTTGCCCCTCTTATCCATCTAGTTGTGATTCCTTCATTAAGGAATTCCTTCATTAAGGAAAAGATGTAGAAGATCTTTTCCTTCATTAAGGAAAAGATGTAGAAGATCTTTTCTCCTAGCCTTCAGGTTGTTTTCATGGGTAGTTGCTCTGTAAACAGTTGTAATTTTGGTGTGCCTGTGGGAGGAGGTGAGCTCAGGGTCTTCCTACTACACCATCTTGGCCACCCCCCACCTCCCCACCCCCAGCCATTATTTCTTTATATAGAGTTTCTGTCCCTTTCTCTTTTCTTCTTCTGGGATTCCTATAATGTGTGTGTCTGTGTGTGTGTGTGTGTGTGTGTGTATACACATATATATATGCATGTATTCATAAGTCTTGTAGGTTTTCTTCACTCTTTTCCATTCTTTTTTCTTTTTGCTCCTCTGACTGGATAATTTCATATGACTACATTCTAGTTCATGGATTCTTCTGCTTGGTTGGTTCTGCTGCTGGAGTTGTCTATTGAATTATTCAATTAAGTCATTATATTCCTCAGCTCTTGGATTTCTGGCTTTTTTTTAATGGTTTCTATTTCTTTGTTGAACTTCTCATTTTGTTAATGGATTGTTTTCCTAATTTTTTTAAGCTGTCTTTGTATTCTTGTAGTTCACTGAGCTTTTTTAAGAGGGTTATTCTGAATTCTTTGTTAGATAGTTCATAGATCTCCATTTCTTTACAATTAGTTATTGGAGCTTTATTAGTTTCCTTTGGTGTTGACATGTTTACTTGATATTTTATGATCCTAGATTCCTTGAATCACTATCTACACATGTGCATAAGCAGTCTCCTCTTCCAGAGTTTATGGATTCACTTCATATGGATGGTCCTTCACCAAATAATCTCAGCTTGGATTTCTGGACGAGTCAGCTGGTAGCATCCTTGGGCAGGTAGCTGTTGCTTTCAGGGTCTCTGTTTGGGCAAGGCCACTGTTTTTGCTTTGAGGTCAGGGGTAATGCTGCTGGTTGGGGTCTGCAGTTTGTTGAGCCTGCTCCACATTCCAGCAGGGCCACTGAGCTCCTTGATTGGGCAGGGCAGTTGGCTATGCTCTATGGTTAGGTAGGGCCACTAGCTGGGCTCTGCAATCACTTTTTGATGAGCAAGGTCATTGGATGTGTTCCCTAACAGGATGGTTCCCATGACTGGACTCCTTGACTGGGCAGGACTACTGGCTTGGTTCTGCAATCGTGTCTTGTGGGGAGGAATCTCAGGCTGTGACATCTGACTATATGGTGCTGCTGGCTGAACTCTGTGTTTAGGCAGGGCTACAGGCAGGACTTTTTAGTTGGATAGGGACTGAAGCTGTGTTCTGTAATTAGGTGGGGAAGCAGGCTGTGCCCCAAAGTTGGGCTGGGCTGTAGGCTGGGCTTCATGATCAGGTAGGTCACTGACTGTGCTCTGCTGGTGATCAAGGTCACTGCTGGGCTCTTTGGTCAGGAGGGGCCTCCAGTTGTATCCTACAGTAGGGTGGGGCTAGAGACTTTGCTCCATGGTTGGACAGGGTCACTGTCCAGGTTTTTGGTTGGGAGGGACTACAAGCTATGCTCTGTTGTTGGACAAGATCACTGGCTGAGCTCACTGCCTGAGTGAGGCTTTGGGCTGCATTCAGCAATCCATCAAGCCCATAGGATGGGCTCTGCTGTGAGAAAGACTGTAGGCTGGGCTCTGTGGCTGGGTGGTATTGTAGGCTGTGTTCTAAGGTTGTCCAGAGTCACTGTTAAGGCTCCCTGGTTATGCAGGGCCAGAGGCTATACTTCACTGTTGGGCAGGACTGCTGGCTTCATTCCTGCCCAAGCATGGCTGTAGGATGGGCTCTGCAGCTGCACAGATTCTCTGGTATGGCTTCCTGGTTTGGTGAGACTGGAGGCTATACCGAGCAGCTGGGCATGGCTTCACATTTGCTCCCTGCCTGTGTGGGTCTGTAGTGTAGGCTCTATGGCCACGACAGTCCACTGGGTGGTGATCCAAATCAGGAAGAACTGTACATCAAGCTCCCTGGCTAGATGGGGCCATTGACTTGGCTCTACAGATGGACTCACTGCTTGAGTGCTGCTGCATATGTGACTGTAGCATTGACTGTGAGCCTGCCTGTGTTCTCTGTTTATGCTTCCTGGTCAAGCAGGATTGGGAGCTATATTCAGCAGTAGATAGGGATTCAAATTTGGTTTCCTGCCTGCGTAGGGCCATAGAATGAGCTCCACAGCTGGCATAGCTTGCTGGCTGGTGGCCTGAAACAGGCAGAAAAGACCACTGTACTCCCCAGCCATAAAGGAGCACAAACTCAGCTCTGCAGATGGGCAGAGTTACTGGCTGGGATCTCTGCTTGAACACAGCTGGGAGGAGGAATGTGGTCTGGCAAGATCTGAGTATTGGTTGCTATAAGCCCTGCTCCTCTTCTCCATTTCTATCTGATCATCAGTGGTCAAACCCTGCAGAGTTCCCCAAGTGGGCCTCCTGGGAAGCACTTCACAATGTTAATGGACCTGGACGTCCATCTTGGGCTCTCTTTTACTCAATAGAGAAACCATAGGCCCAGGAGGGCCCTCTTGGTGTTGGCACTGTGCTGGTCTGAGGGAGGGATAAGGTGGTCAGAATGTAGCAGCTCTTCCTACCCTTCTAATGCAGTCTTTCTCAGTCTCTGTGGTCTAAGGGGATGCTTCAACCTCACCCCTGGGTTCTGGGATTTTCACAATGGTGTCTTGTCTATGGATAGTTGCTAGTTGATCTTCTTGTGAGAGGGACTAAAGTTGGGAAAAACATATATTGTTGTCTTGATGATATTGCTGCCTTTTTCCTTCTTAATGAGAACATTCTGTTAATAAAAATTTCATCATCCCAAGAGTTTTGGCAGGGAATAAATGGAATGAAAGTTTCAGTGTCCACCCAATGTAGCCTCCCAGAATCCATGGATCATTCTACTTGTGGTGGTAAATGAGTTGCTTGGTTCACTGCTTTAGTGGTGCCTTAAGCATAAATCCAAATTTTAAAAATATATATCTGTTATATATAACAGATTACATACCTCTTAACTCTCTTTCTTTTGAAGCAATTGGTAGGTCTACTATACATATAGCACAGTTGATGACCCATTCATGACTCATGGACTTTATTAATATCATGGTGCATGTGTCATTCTCTGATGGAAGGACTAGACTGGAGAGAACTGCAAGCTCACTTGCCTACAGATGCTGAAGTACTTAGGCCAAGTTTTCTCACAAGCCCACAAAGGTATTCCTGTAATACAGCACTGCAAAACATGCTGCCTTATACGTGGAAGGTGATTATCTGCTTCTTTGGATTGATGAAAGTTATTTCAGAGAGGGATCATTAAACAAGTTTTCTGCTTGCTGCAGTCTAGAACTCAAATCCATAGGCCATACTCACACTCAGCTTAAAAAGACATTACTGAATTGAAGGAAATCTTGCCCATTAACATGTTAAAATTCCAAGAGCTTGGCATAAGGGAAGAGGAAATTATGGATGGCAAATTCACAAGATTCACTTTTCTGCTTGCCAGGTAATCATACACAGGTAAGGGTAATATAAATATATTTTCCTTGAAAGGTAAGCTACTGTTACCAATGTCAAGGTGGAAAACAAGAGTGCAGTTGTTGCGGCAAATAAATATAGGTAATAACAGCACTGCTAAAACTAGAGATCGTGCCAAGCTACAGGTTATAGGGATGACTTTACATAAGGCCAGAATGGATGTATCATTACTTTAGATTCAGGTTCTGAGCACAGTTTTTCAAAACTAGAAATAACATCTTTTGCAGATTTGAATTTCAATTTGGCAGTGAAGTCACTTTGTTTTCCTGCTGATTCACCCAGAACATGCCAAAGAAAGAACCAGTCAAAATGTTCATGAAGTTTTTGATAAATAAAGCAGAAGACAGATTGGTTTTTGAGGCTTTTCTGACTGACTTCCCTAAACTTTTCTTGAATTCGGAAGATGAAACCGCACTCCTTCAGGCTCTGAAGGTCAGGATAGACCAGCTATGACTTCTCCAGGAAATGAGTAATTGGAAGACCAGGGGACTCATTTCTGGAGGTCTGGAGGAACGTTTCATCCAGAAACTGTAGGTGGGGTTTTTCCCCACAAAAGGCTTCAGGGAGTTCCAGAGGCATGTGCAGACTTGAAATGGGAATAGCCAAGCTAACACAAGATTTCCCTGGAGATTCTGCCAATTCTCTCAGCTCTCACCCTGGTTTTCCCCACCCAGACAGACTGGTCTTTTCCATTACTTTTTATTCTTTTCTTCTCTTATTTTCAACTCATTGCTTAACCATTCCTCCCCACAAATGCCAAATCTTAATACCCATGCAAAAACCTGAGAATTCTTAAATAAGCATCACTTAGAATTTTCTTTTCCTGGAAGACAGAGAAGGAGACTGCTGTCAAATGCTGTTTGTAAGTCTCACACCCAAGCCACAGCCATGGAGAGCTCATAAGAATCATTGTTGGGAGAGGGATGCATTCATAATTCTTCAGAAATTTGTGTTCTTTTTAGAAAGAAGTTTATCATTTTAGTGTTAAAATGCAGTTAAGTAGCTTCATTTCCTTCCTTCCTTCAACCAAAATGTATTGTGCACCTGCTATATGCCAGGCACGGTGTTAGGAGAGGTTTTGATGGAGAACACTGTCACTGCCCACAGAGATTCTTAGCGTTTAGTGAAGAAAATAAGTAAGAAAAACAGTAATTACAATACATTGCTGAAAAAACAATGAGAGATGTATATTCAGTCAGTATGCCATGGATAGTTAAGGAAGGTTACCAGGAGTTGGGGGCCCAATCCCTGGAGTCCTGAATGCTGAATAGTGGTTAATGAGGAGAGTCTGTGTGTGTGTACCCACACATGCTCTCCCATAGCATCCTAAACTTCTTCATAGCTCTCCTTCCAGTTTTTCAATGTTTCCCTTTCCCACTAGATCGTGATACTCAATATTCACTACATTGTTTTCAAGCAAAGCCTTGGGCTCGGGGTCTCCATACAAGCATACAGCAAACTGATTAACTGTCCTCTCCCCAGCAAAAGGTGATGAGATAGCAGTAAGACCACTGAGGAGATGAGCTGCTGGGATTTTAGAACTTGGGGAATTTCTGGTGTTGCTAAGTTTTAGAAAGTCTGGAGTTATCACTAAAAGCCATTTTCTAAAGCTTGTTACACAGCAATATGATTGGGTAGGCAGAAGAATGAAGCAGGCCAAGCTTTCTTCCGTAATCTCTTTCCTCTCTCTGGTACCCCCGATTTTTCTTCTCCCTTCCCCACCTGCTTTCTTCCCAACTTTCAGGAAAGAATCAGTAGAATCAATTCTTCTTTGTGGTTATGTTTAATTGTTTACATCTCACAGGGACATGTGTATTTCAGTAAATGTCAGTGTCTTCCTTCAGAAGTCTGAATCTGTACTGGAATGTATTGGAAAATTAGGAGGAAGATGGGAGGGAAACTTTCTGGTGCCCTCAGGCTCACCCTAGTAAGCAAACACCTATTCTGACCATCCTATCCATTCCTTCAAGGAATGATCTCGACACTTAATGACACTAAGGGCTAAAGCAGAAACCTACACCACACACCTTCAACTGTAGGTCAAATTCCATTGAGGTGAATTCCAAGGGCTGCCCACATTCTTTAGCTCTTTTGGAATGTAGTTGTATTTGGTGCTAGGCAAACTGAGTAAACTTAGCACTGGTTTAGAAATAGATGATGTAATGGGACAGATGATCTCAAAATTTTCCAACTCAAATTCTGTGAATTCTATAAGTTAGATCCCTATTAAATTCTACTTCTGACCTGGGGATAAGGTTAATAAAATTTTTAAAAAGCTTAAGTTTGTCTTTTTTCAACTCATTTTCTATGATACAGTAATGCATGGCAATGTTATAAAATCCACGATATTATGAGTATATAAAATGTGAAGTAAATCTCCCTGCCACCCCTGGTTTCTTTTCCCAGAGTCAAACACTGTTAATATTTTCCTGTAGATTCTCCCAGATATTTTCTATGCATATGCAAAATCTTAGTCTTTTTAAACTAAAAATGTTTCCATTATACAGTACTGTTAGAAACAGATGCAAGGAAAAATATATTTTATATTTTGATGTATTTAACTTATTCTTTCTAGTGTCTCTCGTTAAAATTGTTTTTTAAAAATGGCTTTATTACAATACACATATAAACAACACTTATGTAAATGATTCTTGGATCATTTACATAGACATGGGACTTTTTGGAACATTTGATTTTTACTGGTCATTGAATTCTTTTCAAAACACACATTAGCCTTAGATATATTTACATTAAATTAAAAGTTAGCAAATTAATGACAAGAATGTATTTTTAATCTGTCTTCAGAAAGGAGCACACATGTCAGATGGTTTGTATTCAGTGCTGATGTTTCACTAATGGATCCATATTGTTTTATAAAATGCATAGTTTCAAAAAATTTCATCAGTGTGCTCAGTGTGCTCCCTTGAAGCTGTGACAATTTGAGATATTAGTAACTTCCTGGCATGATGCTTTTTTGAAAGAACCACCCTAGCTCTATTCTGTGTTTTATGAATGACAAATCAGATAATATTAGGAAAATATTACGACATAGTTAATAGCAATTATCAGATAAGATCCGTGGGATTTTTGTTTTGTTGATTTCTAAGGAGAAGAATCCCAGGGAAGTGACTGTTTAGCTTCCTGAAATGCCTTTTAACAAGTCTTTTTTGGTCTTATGGAATGCCTAACTCCAAGCTCTTCATTGTTGCTAAATGCTAAGCTCTGTAAGTCAGCCAGACCTCCTGTTGCCCAAATTTGATCCCATTAACCAGATAGTTGCTGGGTTTCCACTTCGACCTGAAATGACTCTCCCAGAGACTAGAATGGGGCATTTTGAGATGAAAAAACCCAACCTCTGCATAAAGTCCTTATATGAGCAATGGGGTATGTCCCTGAAAAGAGAGTAAAACAGTTTGTTCTTATGAACAGTGGTTTGTTGCTTCCCCTTCTGAAATCCGGGTAGAAGACAAAGAACACAGTGGGTGCAATGACACTAGTGCACATGGGGCTGCAGCTGGGGAGATGGGGGTTTTCCTGAACGTACACATCCTCTAGAAGGCATCCAGATGGATAGAAACTTAGGAACTTTTCCTTCTAGTATCAGGAGGCATATGATCTGCATTTGCTGATACATGGGACACAAGAGCAGCCCTTCAACATTAGGTGAAGAGAGCTGCCTCTGTTTTCTTCCCAGTAGGATGTAAGGGGCAGCTAGAGCTGTAAAACGTATGTAGAGAATGGACTTGAAGATATGGAGAGGGGGAAGGGTAAGCTGTGACAAAGTGAGAGAGTGGCATGGACATATATACACTACCAAATGTAAAATAGATAGCTAGTGGGAAGCAGCTGCATAACACAGGGAGATCAGCTCAGTGCTTTGTGACCACCTAGAGGGGTGGGATAGGGAGGGTGGGAGGGAGGGAGACGCAAGAGGGAAGAGATATGGGAACATATGTATATGTATAACTGATTCACTTTGTTATAAAGCAGAAACTAACACACCACTGTAAAACAATTATACTCCAATAAAGATGTTAAAAAAATAAAATAAAAATAAAAAGTCATTCTTAAATGAAAAAAAAAAAAACCTATGTAAGAGCCTCTCAGGGATCTAGAGAAGGAAAACAGAGGTGGGGAAGAGAGTAGACTAAAGGAGGCTTAAGAAAAGCTGTTTATACAGGGAACTCTATTCGGTGCTCTGTAATGACCTATATGGGAATGGAGTCTAGAAGAGAGTGGACATAGGTATATGTATGGTTGATTCACTTTGCTTATAGCAGAAACTAACACAACATTATAAATCAACTATACCCCAATAAAAAAATTAATTAAAAAAAAGAAAATGGGCTTGCATTTTTGTGGGTGGGGAATCATATGTAGAAGTTAAGTGATTGAAAATTAACATTTTAAAGTATATTGGATCTAGGAAAATTAGGGACCACATCAACAGATAGGGAAAACTACAGCAACAATAAAAATGAAAGTGGGAAACTTGTTTACAGCTTTTTTTTTAATACATGAGAATTCGACCTATGATGGCTTCCACATTATAGAAACAATCGTGTGTTGAGAAGCAAAATTACAAAATGGAAAGAAGCATAGAAAGAAATTCAGATACTAAATGCTGGGTAAGTTGGCATATGCTGACTCTGAAGAAAATCTGGAATCATGGTGGAGCAGACTGTTACACTGGTGGCCTCCAATGAAACACACCTCCCAGTATTCATGCCCTTGTGTAGTTCTCTCCAAAACTGACTCGGGCTTGGCCATCTGACTGGCTTGGATGAATGGAACATCAATGAGCAAGATGACACAGAGACTCGATAAACCCTTCACTTGTCCTTTTGGAACAACCCTTGGTACTTGTCCTTTTGGAACACTCCAGCTTGGAAGCATTGTTGTAAAGACACTTGAGTTAGACTATGGAATGAGGAGAGGACACGAGGAGAGAGACTCTAGAGGGTGAAAGGCCACTTTCCATGTTACTGACTTAGCCAGACCCCCAGATGAATGCAGGTACTTGAGTAACAATAACTATACTACATAGAGCAAAAGGACTTCCCAGTTGCTGCCAGTCGACCCACAGAATCACAAGAATAATGAATTATTGTTGTGTTGACATTATGTTTTAGTTTATTATGCAGCACTAGATACCTGAAACAAATAGTCATGTAAACACCCTCATTTTATTAAAGAGGAAGCTGGAACAGAAAGTGACCAAAGGATTTGCCCAAAGTCCTACAACTAATTAGTGGCAGAACTGGTACTAAAATTCAAATCTCTTGATAGCCAGTTAAGTGCTTCCTCCCCTACATGAGCCAAAATGTTACTATTAACATACATCACTTACTGAAGAATTTCTGTGTGCCAGGCACTGTGTGAAGCACTTTACATTCACTGAGGCAGGTACTATCATTAGCCCCATTTTACAAGCCAGGAAAACAAAGCTCAGAGAATAATTTGTCTGAAGTCACACAGCAGGTAAATGATAGAGCTGGGCTTCTAATCCAGCACTCTGACTTCAGAGATATTTATCTTAAGCACTGTGTTATAAGAATGATGAAATATAGGTTAATTAACCTTGAGTAAAATGAACAGCCTACACAACAACTGATTTAACTCATCTTTGTCTTCTTGATCACTCATTCGAATTGAAAAATAATTGATTCCCAGCAGCTACAATTGTTGAGAATTAAATCAGTTGGCTCTTGGTCCAGTTCAGAAGGTGTGTGTAGATTTAGTCTGCCACTTTGAGACTTTGGGAACTGGCATTAACACCTTGTCACTACTTAAATGTTTGGCAAAATGATCTTTTTCTGTAAGTTCACATTATAACTTAAGTCCATGGCTTTTTGCAACAAAAGTATCCATATGGGATTTTCTCAGTTACATTTGAATGATTGATATGTTGTTTAGCAAGAAATGTTTGCTTCATAAGGAGCCTTAAAAATGCATGTCTTTTATGTTTGAAAAAATGTTTTTGGCAAAAGAAGTAAGTCATTCATGTATACCTCCTCTGTAAAGCCCTCCCCGAAAAATCGCAGTCCTTAATGGCTCACTCCTTTTTCATTCTCTTTATTTAATATATATTAAATCATATTGAATACTATTATATACCAGATGCAAAGAGCATAAAAATTAACAAAATAGAGTCTGACTTTAAGGGATTCAAAACAATGGCAATATAAGTTGATAAGTCCTATAACAAAGGTATGGATTAAGTCCTCTTCATCTTCATTAAGCAAGTTTTGATTAAGTGCTGACATTGTGACAGATAGAGAGCTAGGTGACAGGTGAACCAACCAGATAGTTCCTGTCTTCAAGATGCCACAGTCCAGTTTTAGGAGGAGCTTCAAGATGGTGGAAGAGAAAGACGTGTAGATCATCTTCCTCCCCACAAATACATCAAAATACATCTACATGTGGAACAACTCCTACAGAACACCTACTGAATGCTGGCAGAAGACCTCAGACCTCCCAAACGGCAAGACTCTCCCCACGTACCTGGGTAGGGCAAAAGAAAAAAGAAAAAGCAGAGACAAAAGAATAGGGAGAAGACCTGCACCTCTGGGAGGGAGCTGTGAAGGAGGAAAGGTTTCCACACACTAGAAAGTCCCTTCACGGGCAGAGACTGCGGGTGGTGGAGGGGAGAAGCTTCAGAGCCACGGAGGAGAGCACAGCCACAGGGGTGCGGAGGGCAGAGCAGAGAGATTCCCGCACAGAGGATCGGTGCCGACCAGCACTCACCAGTCCGAGAGGCTTGTCTGCTCACCCACCGGGGCAGGCGGGGCCTGGGAGCTGAGGCTCGGGCTTTGGTCAGAGCGCAGGGAGAGGACTGGGGTTGGTGGCGTGAACACAGACTGAATGGGTTAGTGCACCATGGCTAGCCGGGAGGGAGTCCGGGAAAAAAGTCTGGACCTGCCAAAGAAGCAAGAGACTTTTTCTTCCCTCTTTGTTTCCTGGTGTGTGAGGAGAGGGGATTCAGAGCGCCGCTTAAAGGAGCTCCAGAGACGGGTGCGAGCCGTGGCTATCAGCGCGGACACCAGAGACGGGTGTGAGACACTAAGGCTGCTGCTGCCGC
This sequence comes from Phocoena sinus, assembly GCF_008692025.1. Classification (NCBI taxonomy): domain Eukaryota; kingdom Metazoa; phylum Chordata; class Mammalia; order Artiodactyla; family Phocoenidae; genus Phocoena; species Phocoena sinus. The sequence goes on along the minus strand of NC_045784.1, from coordinate 40,650,448 downwards.
CACCAAGAAGCCTGTGTGCGAGCACAGGTCACTATCCACACCCCCCTTCCGGGGAAACTGTGCAGCCCGCCACTGCCAGGGTCCCGGGATCCAGGGACAACTTTCCAGGGAGAACGCATGGTGAGCCTCAGGCTGGTGCAACATCATGCTGGCCTCTGCAGCCACAGGCTCGCCCCACGCTCTGTACCCCTCCCTCCCTCAGGCCTGAGTGAGCCAGAGCCCCTGAATCAGCGGCTCCTTTAACCCCGTCCTGCCTGAGCGAAGAACAGATACCCTCAGGCGACCTACATGCAGAGGCGGGTCCAAATCCAAAGCTGAACCCCAGGAGCTGTGCGAACAAAGAAGAGAAAGGGAAATCTCTCCCAGCAGCCTCAGGAGCAGCAGATTAAATCTCCACAATCAACGTGATGTACCCTGCATCAGTGTAATACCTGAAGAGACAACGAATCATCCCAACTTGAGGAGGTGGACTTTGGGAGCAACGATATATATTTTTTTCCCTTTTTCTTTTTCTGAATGTGTATGTGTATGCTTCTGTGTGTGATTTCGTCTGTATAGCTTTGCTTTTACCATTTCTCCTAGGGTTCTGTCTGTCCTTTTTTTTTTTTTTTCCTTTTTTAGTATAATTTTTAGCACTTGTTATTACTGGTGGATTGGTTTTTTGGTTTGGTTGCACTCTTCTTTCTTTTTTTTTTTACTACTTATAAAAATTTTTGTAAATAACTTTTTATTTTAATAACTTTATTTTATTATATTTTACTCTATTTTATTTTATCTTCCTCTTTCTTTCTTTCTTTTTTCCTCCCTTTTACTTGGATCTGTGTGGATGACAGGCTCTTGGGGCTCCAGCAAGGCATCAGGGCTGTGCCTTTGAGGTGGGAGAGCCAACTTCAGGGCACTGGTCCACAAGAGACCTCCCAGCTCCACGTAATATCAAATGGCGAAAATCTCCCACAGATCTCCATCTCAACGCCAAGACCCAGCTCCACTCAACAACCAGCAAGCTACAGTGCTGGACACCCTATGCCAAACAACTAGCAAGACAGGAACACAACACCACCCATTAGCAGAGAGGCTGCCTAAAATTATAATAAGGCTGCAGACACCCCAAAACACACCACCAGACGTGGACCAGCCCACCAGAAAGCCAAGATCCAGCCTCATACAACAGGGCACAGGCACTAGTCCCCTCCACCAGGAAGCCTACACAACCCACTGAACCAACCTTAGCCACTGAAAGACACCAAAAACAATGGGAACTACGAACCTGCAGCCTGTGAAAAAGAGACCCCAAACATGGTAAGTTAAGCAAAATGAGAAGACAGAGACACACACAGCAGATGAAGGAGCAAGGCAAAACTCCACCAGACCTAACAAATGAAGAGTAAATAGGCAGTCTACCTGAAAAAGAATTCAGAATAATGATAGTAAAGATGATCCAAAATCTTGGAAATAGAATGGAGAAAATACAAGAAATGTTTAACAAGGACCTAGAAGAACTAAAGAGCAAACAAACAGTGATGAACAACACAATAAATGAATTTTAAAGTTCTCTAGAAGACATCAGCAGCAGAATGACTGAGGCAGAAGAACGCATAAGTGACCTGGAAGATAAAATAGTGGAAATAACTACTGCAGAGCAGAGTAAAGAAAAAAGAATGAAAAGAATTGAGGAGAGTCTCAGAGACTTGTGGCACAACATTAAATGCACCAACATTCGAATTATAGGGTCCCAGAAGAAGAAGAGAAAAAGAAAGGGACTGAGAAAATATTTGAAGAGATTATAGTTGAAAACTACCCTAATATGGGAATGGAAATAGTCAATCAAGTCCAGGAAGCGCAGAGAGTCCCATACAGGATAAATCCAAGAAACACGCCAAGACACATATTAACCAAACTATCAAAAATTAAATACAAAGAAAAAATATTAAATGTAGTAAGGGAAAAATAATACACAAGGGAATCCCCATAAGGTTAACAGCTGATCTTTCAGCTGAAACTCTGCAAGCCAGAAGGGTCTGGCAGGACATATTTAACGTTATGAAGGAGAAAAACTTACAACCAAGATTACTCTACCCAGCAAGGATCTCATTCAGATTTGATGGAGAAATTAAAACTTTTACAGACTAGCAAAAGCTAAGAGAATTCAGTACCACCAAACCGGCTTTACAGCAAATGTTAAAGGGACTTCTCTAGTCAGGAAACACAAGAGAAGGAAAAGACCTACAATAACAAACCCAAAACATTTAAGAAAATGGTAATAGGAACATACATATCGATAATTACCTTAAATGTAAGTGGATTAAATGCTCCAACCAAAAGACATACTGGCTGGATGGATATAAAAACAAGACCCATATATATGCTATCTGCAAGAGACCCACTTTAGACCTAGGGACACATACAGACTGAAAGTGAGGGGATTCCATGCAGATGGAAATCAGAAAAAAGCTGCAGTAGCAATTCTCATACCAGACAAAATAGACTTTAAAACAAAGACGAGTCCAAGATACAAAGAAGGACACTACATAACGATCAAGAGATCAATCCAAGAAGAAGATATAACAATTGTAAATATTTATGCAACCAATATAGGAGCACCTCAATACATAAGGCAAATACTAACAGCCATAAAAGGGGAAATCCACAGTAACACAATCATAGTAGGGGACTTTAACACACCACTTTCACCAATGGACAGATCATCCAAAATGAAAATAAATAAGGAAAAACAAGCTTTAAATAATACATTAAACAAGATGGACTTAATTGATATTTATTTATAGGACATTCCATCCGAAAACAACAGAATACACATTCTTCTCAAGTGCTCATGGAACATTCTCCAGGATAGATCGTATCTTGGGGAACAAATGAAGCTTTGGTAAGTTTAAGAGAAGTGAAATCTCATTAAGTATCTTTTTCGACCACAATGCTAAGAGACTAGATATCAATTACAGGAAAAAATCTGTAAAGAATACAAACATATGGAGGCTAAAAAATACACTACTTAAAAACCAACAGATCACTGAAGAAATCAAGGAGGAAATCAAAAAATACTTAGAAACAAATGACAATGAAAACAGGACGACCCAAAGCCTATGGGATACAGCAAAAGCAGTTCTAAGAGGGTGGTGTATAGCAATAGAATCCTACCTTAAGAAACAAGAGGGCTTCCCTGGTGGCGCAGTGGTTGAGAGTCCGCCTGCCGACTCAGGGGACACGGGTTCGTGCCCCGGTCCGGGAAGATCCCACATGCCGCGGAGCAGCTGGGCCCATGGGCCCGCTGAGCCTGCGCGTCCGGAGCCTGTGCTCCGCAACGGGAGAGGCCACAACAGTGAGAGGCCTGTGTACCGCAAAAAAAAAAAAAAGAAAAAGAAACAAGAAACATCTCAAACAAACTACCTAACCTTACACCTAAAGCAATTAGAGAAAGAAGAACAAAAAATCCCCAAAGTTAGCAGAAGGAAAGAAATCATAAAAATCGGATCAGAAATAAATGAAAAAGAAATGAAGGAAACGATAGCAGAGATGAATAAAACTAAAAGCTGGTTCTTGGAGAAGACAAATAAACTTAATAAACCATTAGCCAGACTCATCAAGAAAAAATGGGAGAAGACTCAAATCAATAGAATTAGAAATGTAAAAAGAGACGTAACAACCGACTCTGCAGAAATACAAAGGATCATGAGAGATTACTACAAGGAACTATGTGCCAATAAAATGGAAAACTTGGAAGAAATGGACAAATTCTTAGAAATGCACAACCTTCTGAGACTGAAGCAGGAAGAAATGGACAATTTGAACAGCCCAATCACAAGCACCAAACTTGAAACTGTGATTAAAAATCTTCCAACAAACAAAAGCCCAGGACTAGATGGCTTCACAGGCGAATTCTATCAAACATTTAGAGAAGAGTTAACACCTATCCTTCTCAAACTCTTCCAAAATATAGGAGAGGGAGGAACACTCCCAAACTCATTCTACGAGGCCACCATCACCCTGATAACACTACCAGGCAAAGATGTCACAAAGAAAGAAAACTACAGGCCAATATCACTGATGAAAATAGATGCAAAAATCCTCAACAAAATACTAGCAAACAGAATCCAACAGCACATTAAAGGATCATGCACCATCATCAAGTGGGGTTTATCCCAGGAATGCAAGGATTCTTCAATATACACAAATCAATGTGATACACCATATTAACAAATTGAAGGAGAAAAAACATATGATCATCTCAAAAGATGCAGAGACAGCTTTTGACAAAATTCAACACCGATTTATGATAAAAACCCTGCAGAAAGTAGGCATAGAGGGAACTTTCCTCAACATAATAAAGGCCATATATGACAAACTCACAGCCAACATCGTCTTCAATGGTGAAAAACTGAAAGCATTTCCACTAAGATCAGGAACAAGACAAGGTTGTCCACTCTCACCACTCTTATTCAACATAGCTTTGGAAGTTTTAGCCACAGCAATCAATGCAGAAAAGGAATTAAAAGGAATCCAAATCAGAAAAGAAGAAGTAAAGCTGTCACTGTTTGCAGGTGACATGATACTATACATAGAGAATCCTAAAGATGCTACAGGAAAACTACTAGAGCTAATCAATGAATCTGGTAAAGTAGCAGGATACAAAATTAATGCACAGAAATCTCTGGCATTCCTATAAACTAATGATGAAAAATCTGAAAGTGAAATTAAGGAAACACTCCCATTTACCATTGCAACAAAAAGAATAAAATATCTAGGAATAAACCTACCTAAGGAGACAAAAGACCTGTATGCAGAAAATTATAAGACACTGATGAAAGAAATTAAAGATGATACAAAGAGACGGAGAGATATACCATGTTCTTGGATTGGAAGAATCAACATTGTGAAAATGACTCTACTACCCAAAGCAATCTACAGATTCAGTGCAATCCCTACCAAACTACCACTGGCATTTTTCACAGAACTAGAACAAAAAAATTCACAATTTGTATGCAAACACAAAAGGCCCCGAATAGCCAAAGCAATCTTGAGAAAGAAAAACGGAGCTGGAGGAATCAAGCTCCCTGACTTCAGACTATACTACAAAGCTACAGTAATAAAGACTGTATGGTACTGGCAGAAAAACAGAAAGAGAGATCAATGGAACAGGATAGAAAGCCCAGAGATAAACCCATGCACATATGGTCACCTTATCTTTGATAAAAGAGGCAAGAATATACAGTGGAGAAATGCCCACCTCTTCAATAAGTGGTGCTGGGAAAACTGGACAGCTACATGTAAAAGAATGAAATTAGAACACCCCCTCTTACACCATACACGAAAATACACTCAAAAGGGTTTAAAGACCTAAAAGTAAGGCCAGAAACTATCAAACTCTTAGAGGAAAACATAGGCAGAAAACTCTATGACATAAATCACAGCAAGATCCTTTTTGACCCACCTCCTAGAGAAATGGAAATAAAACCAAAACTACCCAAATATGGCCTAATGAATCTTAAAAGCTTTTGCACAGCAAAGGAAACCGTAAGCAAGATGAAAAGACAACCCTCAGAATGGGAGAAAATATATTTGCAATCGAAGCAACTGGCAAAGGATTAATTTCCAAAATTTATAAGCAGCTCATGCAGCTCAGTATCAAAAAAACAAACAACCCAATCCAAAAATGGGCAGAAGACCTAAATAGACATTTCTCCAAAGAAGATATACAGATTGCCAACAAACACATGAAAGAATACTCAACATCATTAATCATTAGAGAAATGCAAATCAAAACTACAGTGCCATATCATCTCACACCGATCATATTGGCCATCATCAAAAAATCTACAAACAATAAATGCTGGAGAGTTTGTGGATAGAGGGAACTCTTTTGCACTGTTGGTGGGAATGTAAATTGATACAGCCACTATGGAGAACAGTATGGACGTTCCTTGAAAAACTAAAAATAGAACTACCATACGACCCAGCAATCCCAGTACTGAGCATGTACTCTGAGAAAACCATAATTCAAAAAGAGGCATTTACCAAAATGTTCATTGCAGCTCTATTTATAATAGCCAGGACATGGAAACAGCCTAAGTGTCCATCATCGGATGAGTGGATAAAGAAGATGTGGCACATATATGCAATGGACTATTACTCAGCCATAAAAAGGAACGAAACTGAGTTTTTTGTAGTGAGGTGGATGGACCTAGATACTGTCCTACAGAATGAAGTAAGTCAGAAAGAGAAAATCAAACACCGTATGCTAACACATATATATGGAATCTAAAACAAAATCAATGGTCATGAAGAACCTAGGGGCAAGACGGGAATAAAGATGCAGATCTACTAGAGAATGGAGTTGAGGACATGGGGAGGGGGAAGGGTAAGCTGGGACAAAGTGAGAGAGTGACATGGACATATATACACTACCAAATGTAAAATAGATAGCTAATGGGAAGCAGCCTCATAGCACCGGGAGATCAGCTCGGTGCTTTGTGACCATAGATGGGTGTGATAGGGAGGGTGGGAGGGAGGGAGATCGAATAGGGTAGAGATATGGGGACATATGTATATGTATAGCTGATTTACTTTGTTATAAAGCAGGAAGTAACACACCACTGTAAAGCAATTTTACTCCAATGAAGTTGTTTTTAAAAAAAAAAATATCCCACACTCCAGCAAGAGTGGCAGTTCACAACTTGGTAAATCCTCTGAGAAAAGTGATCTGATGGAAATGATGAGGTTGCAAGAGCATGGTCTTAGGATGGAAAGCTGAAGAGGAGGATATTTCTCAAGAGAGGACGATCAGGGAACATCCCTGACATGGTAATATTTAAACAACCAGACACATGAGGGAAGGAGAGGAGAGTAGATGCATTACAGAGAAAACTGAAAGTGCAAAGGTGCTGAGGTGGGACAGAGCTTAGCACATACTAGGAATTAACAGCAGACTAATGTGAGTGGAGCGTGGTGATCTGAGATACTGGTTGGTGTTAAGAGATGAGGAAAGCAGGGGCCACATCATTCAGGCCTTGAAAACCATGGTAAAGATTTTACTCTTAGTGGGATATATAGCCATTGAGAAGGGGATGGTGTGGTGCTGAGGTCAAGGGCTCTGGAGCCACGCTGTCTGTATTAACTTCTCACGCCAACGACTTCGTGGATGTATCATCTTAGATAAGCAACTTAACCTTTCTGTGCCTTACCTTGCTCATCTATAAAATAAGAATAATAATAATATTTATTGTTGGGAAGATTTAATGAGTCAGTAGACACAAAGGGCTTAGAAAGGTACTTGACATTAAACATTCAATTCCTGATAGCAATAGAGCAACAAAGAGGCAGGATGCAATTTACTTTTTTTTAAAAAGATCGCTCTTTCTGCAGTGTGAGGTTGGAAAGGGGGACGGGGAGAAAGAGGAGAGACCAGGTTTTTCTATTTATCTCAACTGGAGACTGTGAGGTCTTGGAGTCCATGCTGTTGTATAAGACCATATTTCCTCTCCAACCATCTGAGTTCACTGGACAGGTAACTGAAAAGAGATCTACCCAGCATGGTTAGAAATGGAGCTTGGTTGGAGGTAGAACAAATCAGACTCATATCCACTAGGACAGTTAGTGAAAAAAGATTTTTTTCTGAGGTAGTAATCATCCAGGTAGACAAGATAGGTATCTAGGATCAGAGTGATCCAGCAGGGGACTGAGTTTCCCACAGACAAGCTGAGAGAATTTGGTAGAAACCAATTTATTCCAACAAGAATTTCTGAGTGTCTACTGTGTATATGCCAGGAGTCCTGATGGACACACAGCTGGCTCAGTGGGTTCTGGCATTCCCCTGATATTCAGGAGAAGCATCTCCTCCCAGGTAGGTGACAAGAGTTGGTCCTGAGGGTACTTTCTTAAAAGTAGGGAAGTTATCTTATTCATATCTAAAAATAATAGTTTTATTGAGATATAATTCACATAAAGATCAGCATTTTAATGTATGCAATTCAGTGCTTTTTATGATTGTATGGAATTATGCAGTATGCATGGCATTTTATGTCTGACTTCTTCCACTTAGCATAATGTTTTCAAGGTTCATTTGTGTTGTAGCGTATATCAGTACTTTATTCCTTTCTACAGCTAAATAATATTACATTGTATGGATATGCCACATTTTGTTTATCCAATTTTCAGTTGATGGATATTCAGGATTTTTTCTATTTTTGGCTTTATGAACAATGTTGCTATAAACATTCATGTACAAGTCTTTTTTTTAACATCTTTATTGGAGTATAATTGCTTTACAATCCGTGTGTTAGTTTCTGCTGTATAACAAAGTGAATCAGCTATATATATACATATATCCTCACATCTCCTCCCTCTTTCATCTCCCTCCCACCCTCCCTATCCCACCCTTCTAGGTCGTCACAAAGCACCGAGCTGATCTCCCTGTGCTATGCGGCTGTTTCCCACTAGCTATCTATTTTATATTTGGTAGTGTATATATGTCCATGCCACTCTCTCACTTTGTCCCAGCTTACCCTTCCCCCTCCCCGTGTCCTCAAGTCCATTCTCTAGTAGGTCTGTGTCTTTATTCCTGTCCTGCCCCTAGGTTCTTCATAACCTTTTTCTTTTTTTTAAGATTCCATATATATGTGTAAGCATACAGTATTTGTTTTTCTCTTTCTGACTTCACTCTGTATGACAAACTCTAGGTCCATCCACCTCACTACAAATAACTCAATTTCATTTCTTTTTATGGCCAAGTAATATTCCATTGTATATATGTGCCACATCTTCTTTATCCATTCATCTGTTGATGGACACTTAGGTTGCTTCCATATCCTGGCTATTGTAAATAGTGCTGCAGTGAACATTGTGGTTCATGTACAAGTCTTTGCGAGGACATATGCATTCAGTTCTCTTGAGAATATACCTCAGAGTAAAAATTCTGGGTCATATGGTAACTGTATATTTAATTATTTGAGGAACAAAAGAACTATATCCCAAAGGGGCTGCATCACTTTATGTTCACCATAGAACATGGTGATTCAACATTTATATACATTATGAGATGATTGCCACAATAAGTCTAGTTACTATCTGTCACCATTTAAAGTTATTAGAATATTATTGACTATACAGCCTATTCTGTATATTACACATCCCCATGACTTATTTATTTTACAACTGGAAGTTTGTGTTTCTTAATCTCCTTTACTTATTTCACCTATACTCCCAGCCTCCTCTCTGGCAACCAGCAGTTTCTTCTCTGTGTCTATGAATGTGTTTTTGTTTTCTTTTGTTGGTCCCTTTGTTTTGTTCTTTGGATTTGACATGTAAGTGAAATCACATGGTATTTCTCTTTCTGTCTCTGACTCATTTCATTAGCATAATACCTTTAGGTCCATCCATGTTACCACAAATGGCAAGATTTCATTATTTTATAACTAATATTCCATTGTATATATATAACACATTTTCATTATCCATTCATCTATCAATGGATACTTAGGTTACTTCCATATCTTGGCTAATGATGCTTCTATGAACATTGGGGTACATATATGTTTTTGAATTAGTGTTTTTCCCAGCAGCAGTGAACAAGGGTTCTTTTTTTTTTTTTTTTTTTTTGTGGTACACAGGCCTCTCACTGCTGTGGCCTCTCCCATTGTGGAGCACAGGCTCCGGACGCGCAGGCTCAGTGGCCATGGCTCACGGGCCCAGCTGCTCCACGGCATGTGGGATCTTTCCGGACTGGGGCACGAACCCATGTCCCCTGCATCGGCAGGTGGACTCTCAACCACTGCGTCACCAAGGAAGCCCAAGGGTTCTTTTTTATGCACAACCTCACCAACACTTGTTACTTTATGTCTTTTTGTTAGGTGTGATTTGATTTGCATTTGCCTGATGATTAATGATGTTTAGCATTTTTTCATGTGCTTGTTGGCCATCCATATGTCTTCTTTGGAGAAATGTCAATTTAGGTCCTCTGTGCATTTTTAAAAATCAGATTGTTTGTTATTTTATATTAAGTTGTATGAGTTCTTTGTAGATTTTGGATATTAACTCCTTATTGGATATATGATTTGTAGATATCTTCTCCCATTCAGTAGGTTGCCTTTTTATTTTGTTGCTGGTTTCCTTTGCTGTACAAAAGCTTTTACTTTGGTGTAGTCCCACTTGTTTTTTTTTAAATAAATTTATTTATTTATTTATTTTTGGCTCTGTTGGTTCTTCATTGCTGTGGGCTGACTATCTCTAGTTGCAGCTAGCTGGGGTTACTCTTCATTGCGGTGCATGGGCTTCTCATTGTGGTGGCTTCTCTTGTTGTGGAGCATGGGCTCTAGGAATGCAGGCTTCAGTAGTTGTGGCATGCAGACTCAGTAGTTGTGGCTCGTGGGCCCTAGAGCACAGGCTCAGTAGCTGTGGCACACAGGCCTAGCTGCTCCATGGTATGTGGGATCTTCCCAGACTAGGGCTCGAACCTGTGTCCCCTGTATTGGCAGGTGGATTGTCAACCACTGCGCCACCAGGGAAGTCCCCCCCCCCACTTGTTTATTTTTGCTTTTGTTGCCCTTGCATGAGGAATCAGATGCAAAACAGAGCTGTCTATACTTTCTTCTAGGAGTTTTATGATTTCAGGTCTTACATTCAAGTCCTTAATCCATTTTGAATTTACTTTTGTATATGGTGTAAGACAGTGGTCTGGATATATTATTTTATATGTAGCTGTCCAATTTTCCCAACACCATTTATTGAAGAGATGGTTTTTTTCTCCATTGTATAATCTTGCCACCTTTGCTGTAGATTAACTGACCATATGTGCAAGGGTTTATTTCTGGGCTCTCTATTCTGTTCCATTGATCTATATGTCTATATTTTGTGCCAATACCCATACTGTTTTGATTACTATAGCTTTGTAGTATAGTTTGAAGTTAGGGGGCATGATGCCTCAGTTTTGTCCTTCTTTCTCACAGTTTCTTTGGTTATTCAGGATCTTTTGTGGTTACATATAAATTTTAGGATTATTTATTCCACTTCTGTGAAAAATACCACTGATATTTGAAAGGGTTTGCCTTGAATCTCTATATTGCTTTGGGTAGTATGGGCATTTTAGCAATATTAATTCTTCCAACCCATGAGCACAGTATATCTTTCCATTTATTTGTGTCATCTTCAATTTCTTTCATATACATCTTATAGTTTTCTAAGTACTGCTCTTTCACCTCCTTGGTTAAATTTATACCTAGGAATTTTATTCTCTTTGTTGCAATTGCAAATGGAATTGTTTTCTTAATTTCTCTTTCTGCTAGCTCATTATTAGTGTATAGAAATGCAATATATTTATGTATATTAATTTTGTATCCTACAATTTTACTAAATTCGTTTATTAGTTCTAATAGTTTTTTGGTGGAGTCTTTAGGGTTTCGTATATATAGTATAATGTCATCTGCAAATAGTGACAGTTTTACTTCTTCCTTTCTAATATGAATGCCTTTTATTTATTTTTCCTTTCTAATTGCTGTGGCCAGAACTTCCAATACTGTGTTGAATAAGAGTGATGAGAGTGAGCATCCTTGTCTTGTTCCTGATCTTAGAGGAAAAGCTTTCAGCTTTTCACCATTGAGTATGATGTTAGCTGTGGATGTCACATATGGCCTTTATTCTGTTGAGGTATGGTCCCTCTATTCCCAGGTTGTTGAGAGTTTTTATCATAAATGAGTGTTGAATTTTTTCAAATGCTTTTTCTGCATCTATTGAGATGATCATGATTTTTATCCTTTATTTTGTTAATGTGGTGTATTGCATTAATTCATTTGCTGATGTTGAACCATCCTTGCATGCCTGGGATAAATCCCACTTGATCATGGTCCTTTTAATATAATGTTGAATTCAGTTTGCTAATATTTTGTTGAGGATTTTTGCGCCTATTTCATCAAGGATATTGGCCTGTAATTTTCCTTTTTGGTAGAGTCTTCATCTGGTTTTGGTAACAGGGTAATACTAGCCTCCTTGAATGAGTTTGGAAGCTTTCTTTCCTCTTCAATTTTTTGGAGTAATTTGAGAAGGATAGGTACTAACTGTTCTTTAAGAAGTGTTTGGTAAAATTCATCTGTGAAGCTGCCTGGCCTTGGACTTTTGTTTGTTGGGAGTTTTTTGATTACTGATTCAATTTCATTACCAGTTATTGGTCTATTCAGATAATCTACTTCTTCCTGATTCAGTCTTGAAAGATTGTATATTTCTAGGAATTTATCCATTTCTTCTAGGTTTTCCAATTTTTTGGCTTATAATTGTTTTTAGTAGTTTTTTATGATCCTTTGTATTTCTGTGGTATCAGTTGTAACTTCTCTTTCATTTCTGATTCTATTTATTTGAGTTCTCCCTTTTTTTTCCTGATGGGTCTAATGAAAGTTTTGTCAATTTTGTTTATTTTTCAAAGAACCAGCTCTCAATTTTATTGATCTTTTCAATTTTTTTAGTCTCTATTTCATTTATTTCCCCTCTGACCTTTATTATTTCCTTCCTTTTACTAATTTTGGCTTTGTTCATTCTTCTTTTTCTAGTTCTTTTAGGTCTAAACTTCGATTTTTATTTGAGATTTTTCTTGTTTCTTGAGGTAGGCCTGTACTGCTCTATACTTTCCTCTTAGAACTGTTTTTGCTTCATCTGCTGCATTCCATAGATTTTGGGATGTTGCATTTCCAATTTCATTTGTCTCAAGGTATTTTTTAATTTCCCCTTTTATTTATTTTTGACCTATTGATTGTTAAGTAGTATGTTGTTTAGTCTCCATGTACTTGTGTTTTTTCCAGTTTTCTTCTTGTAGTTGATTTCTAGTTTCATACTGTCGTGGTCTGAAAAGGTACTTGATATGATTTCAATCTTCTTAAATTTATTGAGTTGTTTTGTGGTATAATGTGGTCTACCATGGAAATTGTGCCATGTGCCCTTGATAAAAAATGTGTATTCTGCTGTTTTGGAATGGAAGGTTCTGTATACGTCTTTATAAGTCTCTCTGATCTAATGTGTCATTTAAGGCCCATGTTTCCTGAATGATTTTCTGTCTATATGATCTATCCATTGCTGTAAGTGGAGTACTAAAGTCCCCTATTATTATTGTCACTGTCAATTTCCTTTTTTATGTATGTTAATATTTGCTTTATATATTTAGGTGTTCCTATGTTGGGTACATAAATATTTACAAGCATCTTCTTTGGAGAAATGTCTATTCATATTCTTTCCCCGTGTTTTAATTCATTTAATTGTCTTTTTATTGTTGAGTTGCAAGTGCTTTTTATTTACAAGTTCCTATCAGATATATCATTTACAAGTATTTTCTCCCTTTATGTGAGTTGTCTTCTCAGTTAATAGTGTCTGTTGAAACACAGAAGTTTAATTTTTTTTTGAATTCCAATTAATGTATTTTTTCTTTCATTGCTTATGTTTCTGGTGTGATATCTAAGAAGATGTTGTCTAACCCAAAGTCATGAGGATTTACTCTTTGGTTTCTTCTGAGAGTTTTATACTATTATCTCTTACATTTACTATGATCCTTTTTGAATTAATTTTTGCATATGATGTCAAGTAGAGATTTAATTTCAATTTTTTTTGCATGTGGATGTCTAGTTGTCTGAGCTCCATTTGTTGAAAAGACTATTCTTTACCTCATTAAGTTGTCTTGGCACACTTGTCAAAAATCAATTGACTATGAAATCATACTCATCTGTGATTTTTACTATACAACTTAGAGCACTGAGCCTTGAAGTTTCCTAGTTTAACTGAATTTAGACTTTAGTCATATTTAACTGGAATTGATGTTTTAAGTCTACCACTAGTGTTCTACACTGATCCTTTATAACCCCAAGCTCAGGGATCCCTCCATGTTTACTGCTATCCATCTCCAAATTTTTGTAACTCTCTCTGGTGTGTGTTTGGACAAAAGGAGCAGAGGTGGATGAACTGTGGTGGGGTATTAAGGTTTAAATATGGTTTTCAAGTATAGCAGATGGATAGAGGGCTAGGAAGGAAATATTCATAGAGTTAAAGTAGAACTATATAAGCCATCAATGATAATAGTTGGAGACTTCAATAACCCATGTTCAATAATGGCTAGAACAAATAGAAGATCTACAAGGAAATGGAAGACTTGAACAACACCAACTAGAACTAGCAGACATTTTTAGATCACTCCATGCAACAATAGAAGAATACACATTTTTTTTACATCTTTATTGGAGTATAATTGCTTTATATGTTGTGTTAGTTTCTGCTATACAACAAAATGAATCAGCTATATGTATACATATATCCTCATATCCCCTCCCTCTTGAGCCTCCTTCCCACCCTCCCTATCCCAACCCCTCTAGGTGGTCACAAAGCACCAATGTAATCTCCCTGTGCTATGCAGCAGCTTCCCACTAGCTATCTATTTTACATTTGGTAGTGTATACATGTCAATGCTACTCTCTCACTTCGTCCCAGCTTCTCCTTCTCCCCGTGTCCTCAAGTCTGCATCTTTATTCCTGCCCTGCCACTAGGGTTCTAGATTCCATATATATGAGTTAGCATATGGTATTTGTTTTTCTCTTTCTGACTTACTTCACTCTGTATGACAGTCTCTAGGTCCATCCAACTCACTACAAATAACCCAATTTCATTCATTTTTCTGGCTGAGTAATATTCCATTGTATAGATATCTGCCACATCTTCTTTATCCATTCATCTGTCAATGGACATTTAGGTTGCTTCCATGTCCTGGCTATTGTAAATAGTGCTGCAATGAACATTGTGAATACACATTCTTTTTAAGTACACAGGGGACACTTTCCAGGATAGACCATATGTGGGGCCATATAACAAGCCTCAATAAATTTTAAAGGATTGCAATCATACAACGTATTTCTCTGATCACAATGAAATGAAATTAGAAATCAACAACAGGAAAAATTTGTGAAACTCACAAATATGTGGAAATCAAATAACACACTTCTAAATAACTAATGGATCAAAGAATAAATCACAAAGGAAATTAGAAAATACTTTGAGATGACTGAAAGTAAAGATACAATATACCAAAACTTATGGGATGCAGCTAAAGCAGTGATTAGAGAGAAATGTATAGCTCCAAACATCTATATTTTTAAAAAGAAAGATCTCAGATAAATAACCTAACCTTTCACCTTAAGGAATAGGAAAAAGAAGAGGGAACTAAACCCAAAGAGAGCAGAAGGGAGGAAATAATAAAGATCAGGGTAGACTTTCATGAAATAGAGAATACAAAACCAATAGAGAAAATCAATGAGACTAAACATTGGCTCTTTAAAAAGATCAACAAAATGGACAAGGCTTTAACTAGATTGATCAAGATAAAAAGAGAGAAGATTCGAATTACTAAAGGTGGTATGAAAGAGGGAACGTTACTACCAACCTTACAGAAATCAAAAAGAATTATAAGGAAATACTATGAACAACTGTGTGCCAACAAATTAGATAGCATAGATGAAATGGAAAAGTTCCTATAAAGATGCAAACTACCAACATTGATTCAAGAAGAAATAGAAAATTTGAATGGAGGTAAACAAATAAAGAGGTTGAATTAGTAATTTTAAAACTTCTCACAAAGAAAAGCCCATTCACAGATAGATTTACTGATGACTTCTACTAGTATTTGAGCTTGTAGGACTCAAAAGATGAGATAAATCAGCTTTGTTATTGATAAAGTTGTTTGGAGAATGAAACTTGGTTGGGTGGCTGACTAGGCTTCCTGATACTGCATCAAGGCATTTAGGAGAATTACCTGCCGTCACAGGTCTCTCCCATGGAAACTCACAGCTCTCTGCAGGCAGATACCAGAAGGAGAAAGGAACAGAGTTGCACTTGCCCAGTTAATTCTCCCAATCTCACCCACAAGGTAAATCTGAGTAAGGGCTGGACAGAGGCCAGAAGTGTGATCACAAGCAACCAGTAGAGGTGGGAAATGTTTCCCACCTCCAGGCAAACTGTAGACAATTTGATTATATGTAAACAAAGTTGTCCATTAAAAATAATGAGGCATTGCACTAGAAAGCTTTCTTTACTTAGAATTGGTGTGATACAGTGAAAAGAACCCCAATTTAGGCATTAGGAGGCCTGGAGGCCCAACCCAGTTCAATCCCAATGTGTGACCATGGGCATTACATTTCATGCCTCTGAGCCAGTAATTAATTACTCCATCCAAAATTCTACCAATAAAAAAACTTCATGAGAACATCTTAGAAACAAGATAAAACAAAACTTTTCACTTATAGAAAAGTGAAGAAAATTCTTTCTTAGATGATTTCCTTCCTCTGGTTTTATTTCCCTAGGCTTACCAACCTAAGCCATTAATTGCCATTATTGTATATTTTAAGTGGAATTCATAAGGTCTTTGGTGTTTTTCCTTCCCTACTCCACTCCCTTTCTTATACCCTGCTATTCTTTCTTCTTCCGATGATTTTTTTTTTAACTTGAGGAAACTTTTCATGTCATCTCTTAGGTTTACCTCATATTTACATATTCCAGCCTCCTTCAACCTACACATTCTCCAATCACGCAACAAGAAAAAAGAAAGAGAGGGAGGGAGAAAGTAGGAAGGAATGAGGAAAAGAAGAAAGGAAAGGAGGAAGGAAAAAAGAAAGGAAAAATCAAAGCTATTTTGCATAGCTTTTTTCATTTTTTAAAGTATAAAGCACACATGTCATTTGTACATATTTATTTATTTGTCTAATTATTTATTCAAATCTCTCTCATGTCATCTAAGCTATAAGCTCAAGGAGGGCAGAAACTATAATGGTTTGTCCAGTTTTGTATACTACCTATACTTTGCCTGGTGCTGAGCATAAAAGTGGGTAGTTAAAAGAAGTTCAGTAATCTTTTTTTTTTTTTTTTGCGGTATGCAGGCCTCTCACTGTTGTGGCCTCTCCCTTTGCAGAGCACAGGCTCCGGACGCGCAGGCTCAGCGGCCATGGCTCATGGGCCCAGCCGCTCCGCGGCATGTGGGATCTTCTCGGACCAGGGCACGAACCCGTGTCCCCCTGCATCGGCAGGCATACTCTCAACCACTGCGCCACCAGGGAAACCCCTCAGTAATCATTTTGAAGTAACACAAACAGTATAGATTTCTCATTATAGAAAAGTGATGATTTTCCTCAACTGTGGGAAAATGATCATTTTTTCCCCACATTTTCTTCTAGGTGAGTATGCAGCATTTTCCCTCTGGCATTAAAGTGGCCAGTTAATTTAATCAATTCAGTAACATAATCAACCAATTCAGCTAAAAAATACAAAACCACTGTTTGGCTGCACTGATCATTAAATTGATTGCTGAAAGCAGCACCTTAATTCAACGGTGCCGTGGAACAGAGCTGAGGGCTTGACAGAAATGCTTTACCCAGACACAGTGACATGGTGACACAAACTTACACATTGCCTGTGAGTCCGTCTACTCCGGGCATCCATGGTCATTTGAAACAGAAGGAACTATTTGGATCGCCTTAACCTGGCAAAGATGAAAAAGGTATGTCTTGTTAGTATCCATCTTTCCCAAGCCTTAAGAGTTTATTCCTCCGGGATGTTCAGCATTTGCTATACTTGAGAAAATTCAAAAGACAATAGAAAGCAAAACTCTGTCATTGCCTCCTTTTTCTCTCCACTTGTGTGTAAATTTCCCACACAGCTCTTGCTCAAAGAAGGTTTGATACATGTGTTTTGGCAATTAACAACAGGTAAGGGAATGTTTTTTCTCCTAATTTTTGCTGGGGGCAAACAGCAGTACTTCCCAGTCCTCTGGAAGTTCCCTAACAGTGGCAGTTACTATAGGCTGGGGTTTTTCAGTTCTGGCAGTATTTCCACATTTGTCCTATTCATAGGGCTATTATGAACAAAGAAAAATTTCCCCACAACTCCAAGAAAATCATTTTGCCCCATTCCTTCCCTTGCTGATCCTTCTTTCTGAAGTACAAACAGTGCTCTACATAATGCTGCAAACATTTGGTCCAATATGAAGAACCCTTTGTTAAAGCCACATTTCCATACCAGTGAGTGCATTTCACACCAAACCAATGCATCTCAAAGACTGCTGCAGGATTCAGTAAGCCCCTTTGACAGTTTTTCACCAGGAGAGAGGAGGATGGGTATGTGAGGAGGGGATGACAACTATGGTAGAAAGAAGAGGCAGAATGGTGTGTGTGCACACGCGTTTGTGTAGTTGGGTATCAGGTGCTAAATAAGCGTTAGTTCTTTTTCTTCTTATTATTATTCTTATTTTTATTATTTTACTAGCCACATGTGAAACAATGGCTTATTTCTGAAAGAATACAATAAAGCTGAAAACTTTGGATCATGGCAAGGGTGGTTTTGGCCCCAGGCTACAGTGATTGCTAGGTTAACTCGTTAATCCACCTCTTTCTTCGTTGTTAATAACTAATATCTGTCAATATAATGGTGGAAATATGCAAGCAAATATGGTAAGTATTCTCCGTGACAGCTGAGGACATCTGGGTGTTCCATCAAAATCTGACCTCAAACACTTGGGAGTTTGACCTGAAAACAGAAAAATGTAAAGTTTAGATTAGATGAATAATTGTATACTTGTTTCTAAAAAGTCTCAGGCTTAACAAACAATCGTTGCAAACATAGTCACATCATTGGATTCTATTTTATTTCTCACACAAGAGAAAGATGTTTTAAGCAATAGTTTTTTTTTTTAATGTTCTCTCATCACAAAAGAAAACCCAGAAACTACTTATTTATTAGCGTTCATCCTACAATGAAATCATATCTGGGGGGCAGGGGATGGGAGACTAACTTTCCCTTCCATTAAAATGAGATTAGACAGCCGCCCATCCGCCTCTGCAGGAGACCCTCCAACACTAGCAGGTAAGGCAGAGACCTTCAAGATGGCGGAAGAGTAAGACGTGGAGATCACCTTCCCCCCCACAAATACATCAGAAATACATGTACATGTGGAACAACTCCTATAGAACACCCATTGAACGCTGGCAGAAGACCTCAGACTTCCCAAAAGGCAAGAAACTCCCCACATACCTGGGTAGGGCAAAAGAAAAAAGAAAAAACAGAGACAAAAGAATAGGGACGGGACCTGCACCAGTGGGAGGGAGCTGTGAAGGAAGAAAAGTTTCCACACACTAGGAAGCCCTTTACTGGTGGAGACAGGGGTGGTGGCAGGGGGGGAAGCTTCGGAGCCACAGAGAAGAGCACAGCAACAGGGGTGCAGAGGGCAAAGCAGAGAGATTCCCACAAAGAGGATTGGTGCTGACCAGCACTCACCAGCCCAAGAGACTTGTCTGCTCACCTGCCGGGATGGGCGGGGGCTGGGAGCTGAGGCTCGGGCTTCGGAGGTCAGATCCCAGAGAGAGGACTGGGGTTGGCTGTGTGAACACAGCCTGAAGGGGGCTAGTGCAACACAGCCAGCCAGGAAGGAGTCCTGGAAAATGTCTGGACCTGCCAAAGAGGGAGAAGACCATTGTTTCAGGGTACACAAGGAGGGGGGATTCAGAGCACTGTCTAAATGAGCTCCAGAGAAGGGCGTGAGCCACGGCTATCAGCGCGGACCCCAGAGACGGGCATGAGACGCTAAGGCTGCTGCTGCCGCCACCAAGAAGCCTGTGTGCAAGCACAGGTCACTATCCACACCTGCTCTGCCAGGAGCCTGTGCAGCACAGCACTGCCAGGGTCCCATGATCCAGGGACAACTTCCCCGGGAGAACACACGGCGAGACTCAGGCTGGTGCAACGTCACGCCGGCCTCTGCTCCACAGGCTCACCCAACATCTGTACCCCTCCCTCCCCCTGGCCTGAGTGAGCCAGAGCCCCTGAATCAGCTGCTCCTTTAACCCCGTCATGTCTGGGCGGGAACAGATGCCCTCAGGCGACCTACATGCAGAGGTGGGTCCAAATCCAAAGCTGAACCCCAGGAGCTGTGTGAACAAAGAAGAGAAAGGGAAATCCCTCCCAGGAGCCTCAGGAGCAGAGGATTAAATCTCCACCATCAACTTGATGTACCCTGCCTATGGAATATCTGAATACACGATGAATCATCCCAAATTGAGGTAGTGGACTTTGGGAGCAATGACATATATATTTTTTTCCTTTTTCTCTTTTTTGGGTCTGTATGTGACTGTTTTCTTTGGGTGATTTTGTCTGTGTAGCTTCACTTTTGCCATTTGTCATAGGGTTCTGTCTGTCCGTTTTTTGGGGGGTTTTTTTAGTATAGTTTTTAGCACTTGTGATTATTGGTGGATTTGTTTTTTGGTTTGGTTGCTCACTTCTTTCTTTTTTCCCTCTTTTTATTACTTTTTAATTTTCAATAATTATTTTTTATTTTATTAATTTTCTTTCTTTCTTTCTCTCTCTCTCTCTCTTTCTTCTTTCTTTTTCTTTCTCTCTCTCTTTCTTTCTTTCTTTCTTTCTTCTTTCTTTCTTTCTCCCTTTTGTTCTGAGTGGTGTGGCTGACAGGGCCTTGGTGTTCTGAACGGGTCTCAGGTCTGTGCTCTGAGGTGGGAGAGCCGAGTTCAGGACATTGGTCCACCAGAGACCTCCCAGCTCCATGTAATATCAAATGGCGAATGCGCTCCCAGAGATCTCCACCTCAATGCTAAGACCCAGCTCCACTCAATGACCAGCAAGCTATAGTGCTGGACAGCCTATGCTAAACAAAGAGCAAGAGAGGAACACAACCCCACCCATTAGCAGAGACGCTGCCTAAAATCACAATAAGGTCACAGACACCCCAAAACACACTACCAGACATGGACCTGCCCACCAGAAAGACAAGATCCAACCTCATCCACCAGAACACAGGCACTAGTCCCCTCCACCAGGAAGCCTACACAACCCACTGAGCCAACCTTAGCCACTGGGGACAGACACCAAAAACAATGGAAACTATGAACCTGCAGCCTGCAAAAAGGAGACCTGAAAAAGAGTCAGTTAAGCAAAATGAGAAGGCAGAGAAACATGCAGCAGATGAGGGAGCAAGATAAAAACTGACCAGACCCAAAAAATAAAGGGGAAATAGGCAGTCTACCTGAAAAAGAATTCAGAGTAATGATAGTAAAGATGATACAAAATCTTGGAAATACAATGGAGAATATAAAAGAAACGTTAACAAGGACCTAGAAGAACTAAAGAACAAACAAACAATGATGAAAAACATAATAAATGAAATTTAAAATTCTCTAGAAGGAATTGATAGCAGAATAACTGAGGCAGAAGAACGGATAAGTGACCTGGAATATAAAATAGTGGGAATAACTACTGCAGAGCATAATAAAGAAAAAATAATGAAAAGAATTGAGGATAGTCTCAGAGACCTCTGGGTCAACACTAAATGCACCAACATTCTAACTATAGAGGTCCCAGAAGAAGAAGAGAGAAAGACAGGGAGTGAGAAAATATTTGAAGAGATTATAGTTGAAAACTACCCTAATGTGGGAAAGGAAATGATCAAGTCCAGGAAGCACAGAGAGTCCATACAGGATACATCCAAGGAGAAACATGCCAAGACACATATTAATCAAACTTTCAAAAATTAAATACAAAGAAAAAATATTAAAAGCAGCAAGGGAAAACAATAAATAACATACAAGGGAATCCCCATAAGGATAACAGCAGAGCTTTCAGCAGAAAATCTGCAAGTCAGAAGGGAGTGGCAAGACATATTAAAAGTTATGAAAGGGAGAAACCTACAACCAAGATTACTCTACCCAACAAGGATCTCATTCAGATTCAATGGAGAAATTAAACTTTTACAGACAAGCAAAAGCTAAGAGAGTTCAGCACCACCAAACCGGCTTTACAACAAATCCTAAAGGAACTTCTCTAAGCAGGAAACAAGCAAACCCAAAACAATTAAGAAATTGGTAATAGGAACATACATATCAATAATTACCTTAAATGTAAATGGATCAAATGCTCCCACCAAGAGACTTAGACATAGGCTGAATGGACCCCAAAACAAGACCCGTATATATGCTGTCTACAAGACACCCACTTTAGACCTAGGGACAGATACAGACTGAAAGTGAAGGGATGGAAAAAGATATTCCATGCAAATGAAAATCAAAGAAAGCTGGAGTAGCAATTCTCATATCAGACAAAATAGACTTTAAAATAAACACTATTACAAGACAAAAAGAAGGACACTACATAACGATCAAGGGATCAATCCAAGAAGAAGATAAAACAATCATAAATATTTATGGACCTAATATAGAAGCACCACAATATGTTAAGCAAATGCTAATAGCCATAAAAGGGGAAATCGACAGTAACACAATCATAGTAGGGGACTTTAATACCGCACTTTCACCCATGGACAGATCATCCAAAATGAAATTAAATAAGAAAATACAGGCTTTAAATGATACGATAAATAAGATGGACTTAACTGCTATTTATAGGGCATTCCATCCAAAAACAACACAATCCACTTTCTTCTCAAGTGCTCATTGAACTTTCTCCGGGATAGATCATATCTTGGGTCACAAATCAAGCCTTGGTAAATTTAAGAAAATTGAAATCATATCAAATATCTTTTCTGACCACAATGCTATGAAACTAGATATGAATTACAGGAAAAAAATCTGTAAAAAACACAAACACATGGAGGCTAAACAATAAACTACTTAATAACCAAGAGATCACTGAATCAATCAAAGGGGATATCAAAAAATACCTAGAATCAAATGACAATGAAAACACGATGGCCCAAAACCTATGGGATGCAGCAAAAGCAGTTCTAAGAGGGAAGTTTAGAGCATTACAATCCTACCTCAAGAAACAAGAAACATCTCAAATGAACAACCTAACCTTACACATAAAGCAATTAGACAATGAAGACAAAAAAACCCTCAAAGTCACCAGAAGGAAAGAAATCATAAAGATCAGATCAGAAATAAATGAAAAAGAAATAAAAGAAACAATAGCAAAGATCAATAAAACTAAAAGCTGGTTCTTTGACAAGATAAACAAAATTGATAAACCATTAGCCAGAATCATCAAGAAAAAAAGGGAGGAGTCTCAAATCAATAGAATTAGAAATGAAAAAGGAGAAGTGACAACAGACACTGCAGAAATACAAAGGATCATGAGAGATTACTACAAGCAACTCTATGCCAATAAAATGGACAACCTGGTAGAAATGGACACATTCTTAGAAAAGCGCAACCTTCCAAGACTGAAGCAGGAAGAAATAGAAAATATAAACGGCCCAATCACAAGCACTTAAATTGAGACTGTGATTAAAAATCTTCCAACAAACAAAAGTCCAAGACAAGATGGCTTCACAGGCAAATTCTATCAAATATTTAGAGAAGAGCTACCACCTATTCTTCTCAAACTCTTCGAAAATATAGCAGAGTGAGGAATACTCCCAAACTCATTCTACGACACCACCATCACCTTGATACCAAAACCAGACAAGGATGTTACAAAAAAAGAAAACTACGGGCCAATAGCATTCATGAACATAGATGCAAAAATCCTCAATAAAATACTAGCAAACTGAATCCAACAGCACATTAAAATCATCATACAACATGATCAAGTGGGGTTCATCCCAGGAATGCAAGGATTCTTCAATATACACAAATCAAACAATGTGATAAACCATATTAACAAACTGAAGGAGAAAAACCATATGATCATCTCAATAGATGCAGAAAAAGCTTTCAACAAAATTCAACACCCATTTATGATAAAAACCCTCCAGAAAGTAGCCATAGAGGGAACTTACCTCAACATAATGAAGGCCATATATGACAAACCCACAGCCAACATCGTCCTCCGTGGTGAAACACTGAAACCATTTCCACTAAGATGAGGAACAAGACAAGGTTGCACACTCTCACCACTATTATTCAACATAGTTTTTGAAGTTTTAGCCAGAGCAATCAGAGAAGAAAAAGAAATAAAAGGAATCCAAATCAGAAAAGAAGAACTAAAGCTGTCACTGTTTGCAGATGAAATGATACTATACATAGCGACACCTAAAAACTCCAGCAGAAAACTACTGGAGCTAATCAATGAATTTGGTAAAGTAGCAGGATACAAAATCAATGCACATGCATTCCTATACACTAAAGTTGAAAAATCTGAAAGAGAAAAAAGGAAACAATTCCATTAAACATCGAAACAAAGAGAAT
The DNA here is from genome assembly GCF_008692025.1 of Phocoena sinus. NCBI lineage: Eukaryota > Metazoa > Chordata > Mammalia > Artiodactyla > Phocoenidae > Phocoena > Phocoena sinus. The sequence goes on along the minus strand of NC_045784.1, from coordinate 40,626,284 downwards.
AAATACCTAGAAATAAACCTACCTAAGGAGACAAAAGACCTGTATGCAGAAAACTATTAAACTGATGAAAAAATTAAGGATGATACAAACAGATGAAGAGATATACCATGTTCTTGGATTGGAGGAATGAACATTGTGAAAAGGACTATACTACCCAAAGCAATCTACAGATTCAGTGCAATCCCTATCAAACTACCAATGGCATTTTTCACAGAAGTAGAACAAAAAATTTCACAATTTGTATGGAAACACAAAAGACCCCGAATAGCCAAAGCAATCTTGGAAATGAAAAATGGAGCTGGAGGAATCAGGCTCCCTGACTTCAGACTATACTACAAAGCTACAGTAATCAAGACAGTAAGGTACTGGCACAAAAACAGAAATATAGAGCAGTGGAACAGGATAGAAATCCCAGAGATAAACCCACGCACATATGGTCACCTTATCTTTGATAAAGGAGGCAAGAATATACAGTGGAGAAAAGACAGCCTCTTCAAAAGTGGTGCTGGGAAAACTGGACAGCTACATGTAAAAGTATGAAGTTAGAACACTCCCTAACACCATACACAAAAATAAACTCAAAATGGATTAAAGACCTAAATGTAAGGCCAGACACTATGAAACTCTTAGATAAAAACATAGGCAGAACACTCTATGACATAAATCACAGCAAGATCCTTTTTGACCCATCTCCTAGAGAAATGGAAATAAAAACAAAAATAAACAAATGGGACCTAATGAAACTTCAAAGCTTTTGCACAGCAAAGGAAACCATAAACAAGACCAAAAGATAACCCTCAGAATGGGAGAAAATATTTGCAAATGAAGCAACTGACAAAGGATTAATCTCCAAAATTTACAAGCAGCTCATTCATCTCAATAACAAAAAAACAAACAACCCAATCCAAAAATGGGCAGAAGACCTAAATAGACATTTCTCCAAAGAAGATATACAGATTGACAACAAACAACAAAGAATGCTCAACATTATTAATCATTAGAGAAATGCAAATCAAAACTACAATGTGGGCTTCCCTGGTGGCACAGTGGTTGAGAGTCCACCTGCCGATGCAGGGGATGCAGGTTCATGCCACGGTCCGGAGAGATCCCACATGCCATGGAGCGGCTAGGCCCGTGAGCCATGGCTGCTGAGCTTTTGCCGCTGGAGCCTGTGCTCCTCAACGGGAGAGGCCACAACAGTTAGAGGCCCGTGTACCAAAAAAAAAAGAAAAAGAAATGCTGGAGAGGGTGTGGAGGAGAGGGAACTCTCTTGCACTGTTGGTGGAAATGTAAATTGATACAGCCACTATGGAGAACAGTATGGAGGTTCCTTAGAAAACTAAAAATAGAACTACCATACGACCTAGCAATCCCACTGTTGGGCATATACCCTGAGAAAACCATAATTCAAAAAGAGTCATGTACCAAAATGTTCATTGCAGCTCTATTTACAATAGCCAGGACATGGAAGCAGCCAAAGTGTCCATCAACAGATGAATATCAGAAATGAAAGACGGGACATTTTTCCAGATCCTATGGACATTGAAATCTTGATAAAAGAATAGTATGAACGAGTCTATGCCCACAAATTTGATAATCTTGATGAAATGGACCAAGTCCCTGAAAGACACAATTTACAAAAACTCACACAAGAAGAAATAAATAATCTTGATAGGCCTATTAAAGAAATTTAATCAATAATTAATAATCTTCCAAATCAGAAAGTACCAGGCCTAGATGGATTCATTGGTGAATTTTACCAAACATTTAAGGAAGAAATTATGCCAATCCTTTACAATCTCTTCCAGAAAATTAAAGCAAAAGGTTACTTCCTAACTCATTCTATGAGGCTACCATTGCCCTAATACCAAAACCAGAAAAATATTACAAGAAAACTATAGACCAATATCTCTTATGAACATAGTTGCAAAAATCCTCAATAAATATTAGCAAATCAAATCCAACGATGTATAAAAAGAATTATTCCCCATGACAAGGTGGGATTTATGCCAAGTATGCAAGATTGGTTCAACATTCAAAAATCAGTTAATGTAATCTATCACATCAACAGATTAAAAAAGAAAAATCAAATGATCATACGAATAGATGCAGGAAAAGCATTTGACAAAGTCCGACATCCATTCATGATAAAAATTCTCAGTAAACTATGAATAGAAGGTAAGTTCCTCAACTAATAAAGAATAGAGCTAACATCATACTTAATGGTGAGAAACTAGAAGCTTTCCCACTAAGATCAGGTACAAGGCAAGGATGTCCCCCCTTACCACTCCTTTTCAACATCATATTGGAAGTTCTACTTAATGCAATAAGATGAGAAAGGGAAATGAAAGGCATACAGATTGGGAAGGAAAAATAAAACTGTCTTTGTTCACAAATGACATGATTGTCTAAAAGTAGAAAATCCTAAAGAATCTACAAAATCTTTTGGAATGAGCGATTATATCCAGCTTGCAGGATACAAGGTTAATCTACAAAAGCCAGTCACTTTCTTGTATGCCAGCAATGAACAAGTGAAATTTGAAATTAAAAATACAATACCATTTACACTGGCACACTCAAAAATGAAATACTTAGGGATAAATTTAACAAAATATGTACAGGATCTATATGAGGAAGACTACAAAACTCTGATGAACAAAAAGAACTAAATAAATGGAGGTACTTAAGTAACAGAGGGAAAGTTCATGGGTATTCAGAGGAAAATATTCATGGATAGGAAAACTCAATGCTGTCAAGATGTCAGTTCTTCCCAACTTGGTCTATAGATTCAATGCAACCAAGATGTCCTTTTGTAGGTGAATGGATAAATAAATTGTGATACAACCAGACAATGGAACATTATTCAGCACTAAAAAGAAATGAGCTTTCAAGCCATTAAAACACATGGAGGAAACTTAACTGCATGTTACTAAGTGAAATAAGCCAATCTGAAAAGGTTACATACTGTATGATTCCAACTATATGACATTCTGGAAACGGCAAAACTATGGAGACAGAAGATCAGTGGTTGCCAGGCTTTGGGGTGGGAATGATTAGGAGAAGCACAGAGCATTTCTAGGGCAGTGAAAATATTCTGCATGATACCATAATGATGGATAGATGTCATTATAGATTTGTCCATACCCATAGAATGTATACCACCACGAGTGAAACATAATGAAAACAGTGTGCTTTGGGTGATTATGATGTGTCAATGTAGGTTCATCAGTGGTAAAAAATTTACCACTCTGGTGGGGGATGTTGATAATGGGGGAGGCTATTCATGTGTGGAGGGGGCAGAGGGTATATGGGAAATCTCGGTACCTTCACTTCAGTTTTGCTGTGAACTTAAAGCTGCTCCAAAAGTACTAATTTAAAAAGATTAAAAATTTTCAAGTCGTTATGCTTATTCACTCAGTGACAGTGCTGTGTTAGGCTTCACCCATCTCCTGGCTCTCCAAGAGCTGCCAACCAACTCTCCCCCAACCCCAGTCAAATTCTGGTGCATCATTCTCTCTTTCTTTCTCTGTCTCTGTCTCTCTGTGTGAACATGTTTTTGTAGTGGGAGCAGTTGTCTGCTGGCTATCAGGAATACCTTTCCTTTTTCTCTGTTGCTTAAGAACTTGCACAGTCATAAACACCACCAAATCATCTGTAAATGCTGTCAATGCCCTTGCAGTCATGCCAAGGAAGGAGGCAGCAGAATGTTGAACTCATTTTGAAGGACCAAGTTATTTCTGATGTAACCAGTAACATATTCCTCAAAATGTAATCCTCACTCATCTGTAGTAGAATCACCTGGGGCTCTGTTTAAAATGGCAGAAGTGGGACTTCCCTGGTGGCGCAGTGGTTAAGAATCCACCTGCCAGTGCAGGGGACACAGGTTCAAGCCCTGGTCCAGGAAGATTCCACATGCCGCGGAGCAACTAAGCCCATGAGCCACAACTACTGAGCCCATGCGGCACAACTACTGAGCCTGTGCTCTAGATCCCACGAGCCACAACTATTGAGCCCATGTGCCACAACTACTGAAGCCTGTGTGCCTAGATCCTGTGCCCTGCAACAAGAGAAGCCACTGCAATGAGAAACCCACGCACCGCAAGGAAGAATAGGCCCTGCTCACAGCAACTAGAGGAAGCTCACGTGCAGCAACAAAGACCCAACACAGCCAAAAATAAATAAATAAGTAAATAGATAGATAAATAAATAAATAAATAACAAAAACCAATAAAATAAAATAAAATGGCAGAAGTACCAGCTATGGAGCACAGGAATCTACATTTAAACCAGATCCTCTGGAAATTCTAATGCACATGAACTTTTAAATTTAATTAATTAATTTTTGGCTGGGTTGGGTTATCATTGCTGCGCGTGGGCTTTCTCTAGTTGCGGCGAATGGGGGCTACTCTTCATTGCAGTGTATGGGCTTCTCATTGTAGTGGCTTCTCCTGTTGTGGAGCACGGGCTCTAATTGTATGGGCTTCCATAGTTGTGGCACATGGGCTCAGTAGTTGTGGCTCTCGGGGCCTAGAGTGCAGGCTCAGTAGTTGTGGTGTATGGGCTCAGTTGCTCCGCGGCAAGTGGGATCTTCCCGGATCAGGGCTCGAACCCGTGTACCCTGCATTGGCAGGCAGATTCTTAACCACCGCACCACTAGGGAAGTCCCACATGAAATTTTAAAAATTGCTAATCTCAAAGGTTAGTATGTTGCTCATATTCAATTACCAACAGCATGTGTTGTCCTAAGAAATATATCTTTAGTATTTCAAACTTAATATGTGGTGATATTATTCCTTGAGCACTAAGTATATGCTTTAGAAATGGATAATAAACTAATGTGTTGAGTCTTTTAGATAAACAATGCAAAAGTAGGTAAGTTAATAGTCTTTTAAACAAACTTAATACAAAATGCATTGTATCTTCCTATGGGCTGAATTGTGTCCCCCAAAATTCATATGTTGAGGCCTTCCCCTCAGTGTGATAGTATTTGGAGATAGGGCCACTGGGATGTAATTAGGATTAGGTAGGGTCATGAAGGTGGGACCCTCATGATGGGATTAGTGCCCTTATAAGAAGAGACACCAGAGAGTTTGTTCTCTTTCTTTCTCTGCCATGTGAGGACAAGCCAGCAAGCCAAGCAAGAAGACAGCCATCTACAAGCCAGTTAGAAGGCCCTTACCAGAACCTGAGCATGCTGGCACCTTGATCTTGGATTTTCAGGCTCCAGAACTGTGAGAAAATAAATTTCTGTTGTTTAAGCTACTCAATCCATGTGTTTTTTTTTGTATTTTTTTTTTTGCGGTATGCGGGCCTCTCACTGTTGTGGCCTCTCCCGTTGCGGAGCACAGGCTCCGGACGTGCAGGCTCAGCGGCCATGGCTCACGGGCCCAGCCGCTCCGTGGCATGTGGGATCTTCCTGGACCGGGGCACGAACCCGTGTCCCCTGCATCGGCAGGCAGACTCTCAACCACTGCACCACCAGGGAAGCCCAATCCATGGTGTTTTATTGTGACAACCTGAGCAGACTAAAACATCTCTTCAACAACAGGTTTGAGTTTCCTTGACTTCTGAGTCTCTCACTATGTTTTCCATTCCCTGAACTCCTTAACTTAAGGAGATTGTACCACACCACACACCCTAGATCATTTCCTGGTTGTCTGTGACTATTTACCATACTCTGAAGTTCTGTCCAAAAAAACCCAGATTTATTATATTTTATTTCATCAATTCATCTTGTTATTCACTAATTTTTAAACAATTTATTGAAGACTTGCTATGGACTTGGCCTCATGTTAAGTGGTAGTAAACAGAGGTGAATCAAATTTATGTGCTTCCTGCCTTTATGGAGCTCTCAGTCTCATTGGGAGATAGTAAATTAGTAAACAGACATGTAATCGTAAATCATGAAGTAGGAAAAAGAAAGCCAGGAAGGCCTCACTGAGGCACTGATGTTTTAGCTGATTTCTTAAGGATGGGGATGAATCATCTATGCAAATAGCCAATGGGAAGCACAACAGCAGGAAGGGCAAGTACATAAAAATTTCTGAAGGGAAAAAGACCTTAAACTGGAAGTCAGTGTGGTGGAACACTGTCATGTGCTACCTAGATCCCCCTTCATTGAAGTACTTATTGTCCCAGCTGCTGGGAGTGCTAAGGGCAAACAACTTTCAGTGTCAGTATCTTCAGGTGCCATGCCACTAAGGTCACATCTTTTCCAAGATGGGCTACATCCAGTTATCAATGCATGTAGGGAGTATAAGGCTTGGCCATCTCATTTCAAAAGGGTACAACCCCGAAAGACCATTTCTAGCCCCAGGGCTCCATGTAGGATCAGTCTAGTCTGTCACATGCAGCTCAATTTCTCCACACGCCCACTCCCCTTTCTTCCTTTCCTTTCATAGGGTTTGGTCTCAAAGGAGCTCCATAATAAACAGCTTGCACACTAAACTTCATCTCAGAGTCTGCTCCCTGAGGAATTCAAACTACAATAACCACTGTGGCCAGACCAGAGTGACTTAAGGTGAATCAAGAACAAATTTAAGGGTCAGACGATGCCAAATTGGGGTACATGTTTGATTTTATTCTTAGTGTACTGGAGAGTTTTGAAAGTTCTAAAATAAAGGCATACCAAAATGCCTCATTCCAATCATTAAAAAACAACAGAAAAACCTACATCAGGAGACATTTGACAAAATAACTGATTAATACTCTTCAAAAGTGTCAAGGTCATGAAAGTTAAGGAAAAAGTGAAGAACTTTTATAGATGGAGGAGATGAAGCAGAAACAACAACTAAATGCAATGTGATCCTGGAAATAGGATCCTGGAAGAGAAAAATGACAGTGGGGAAACCACTGAAGTTAGAATAAAGCATGTAATTTAGTTAATAGTATTGTACTGGAGTGAATTTCCTGGGTTTAGTAAGTGTACTATGGTTATATAAGATACTAATATTAGGGAAACTTGAATGAGGGGTATAAGGGAATACTCTTGTACTATTTCTGCAACTTTTCTATAAGCTGAAAATTAGTTTAAATTAAAAAAAATTAAAACAAATATTATTGAGGCTGCTGTGTGGAGAATGGGCTGTAGAGCTAAAGTGAAAAAAGGTAGACGTATCATAATAGTACTGATGACTGCAGTGGATTTGACTCTAGCAGTTAGTGGAGGGGGATTTAAGGGGAAAAAAAGAAGTCAACCATATCAACCACACCTCACCTTTTCTACTGCAGACTTCTTGTCAGAAGAAGGCTTAAACTGGGAGAGAAATACAGTTTAACGTTAAATCAAGTTTGGAGTTTTGACTCAGACTAGACTAGACAATCTGATTTCTGAATGGAGACTATCATATAAAGTATACTGAGGTCTGTTCAGTCATGGTCAAGAGGCTTGGGCTGCTGGAAGTTTTCATGCCTAGGAAGTATAGACAAGACCATTAAAAGAACTACATAAAATTTTTAATGGAATGTGTTATATATATAAAGGAGTATATGTAATGTACATATATACTTAAAAGATAATTACAAAATAAACTTGTGTTGGGCTTCCCTGGTGGCGCAGTGGTTGAGTGTCCGCCTGCCGATGCAGGGGACGCGGGCTCGTGCCCCGGTCCGGGAAGATCCCACATGCCGCGGAGCGGCTGGGCCCGTGAGCCATGGCCGCTGAGCCTGCGCGTCCGGAGCCTGTGCTCCGCAACGGGAGAGGCCACAACAGTGAGAGGCCCGCGTACCACAAAAAAAAAAATAAATAAACTTGTGTTTACACAGTACCTATCTTAAGAGTTAACCTTGGTTCTTAAACCTTGGTGTCTATCAGAATTCTCTGGAGATCTAATAGAGAACATAGAGGCCCAAGCCCCTGGAAATAAGATAGAACTCAGGTTTTTTGTTTTGTTTTGTTTTTTTTACCAAATTCCCCACGTGGTTCTGACAGAGATCAAAGTTTGAGAATTGCTGAACTGGAACATTACTTATACTTTTGAAAGTTTCTGTATACCTCTCCCCAGTCATACCCCATTCCTTCTTCCAGAATCAACTATTGTCTTCAATTTTGTTAATCATTCCCTTATTGTTCTTTATAGTTTTTCATTTACACCCATTTAGGTATCCCTAAAAAAATATTTTGCTTAGTTTTGCCTGTTTTCAAGCTTTATATGATTAGAAACACAGTATATGTTTTCTTTTCTGTAACTTGCTTTTTATTGGTCACATTATTTTCTTGAGATTCATCCATATTGATGCATATAGCTATCATACATTTGTGGCCATTGGTGGATAGTATTCCATTTTATGAAGTCACCATTAATTATCTACCTTCTTTGTGTTGAATATTTAAGTTGTCTTAAGTAACTACATATTGAGAACTTCCCTGGTTGCTTGGGAAATGTTAGGACCTGATGAAAGGTAACATCTCTGCCTTCCATTGCTCCCCTGCTGTCTTCTCCTCATCTGCAATTTTGGCTTCCTGCCCTCACTAAGGAGTAACAAGAAGCCACTTCCACTCAGGGATCAATGGAAGTTCAATGGAAAACCTGGACTATCACCCTTACCCAGAATAATGAGGTGATACTCTTTCACCCATTAGAATGGTATCAGAAAATAAATGTTTATTTTCATCTGAGAACTTCTCACTGATACTTGATTATGTATTTATCTGTTTTATCTGTCCCCAACACTAAAATGTAAGCTCTATGAAGGTAAGAACTCTATATTGTTCATTGCTGAATTTTTAGATCTTGCAACTTGCCTGGCAGAAAGTAACCCTCAATCCATACTGAATGAATGAATGAGACAGTATTATTTTTTATTGGGTGTTCATAAGTCATTCATTATGCATTAAATATTATTTAAAAGTTCTTTAGATGCAAACGTAAGTTTTGCAAGTTATAGAATTGGCTGGATTTGGTACAATACAAACAAGAAACAGCTTTATTCTACTTTATTCTTTATTCTACTGACCAGTGGCTCCTCTAAGGAAGGAATGGAGAAAAGAGAGCTTGGAGTTATTGTTGTTTGTGTTTCTCTTGACTGTTGAATGCCCTCTTATCTTGGTAGGCATCCAAACCCTAAGTCTTTCATGAGGTGCATTGCTGGAAGCTACTTCACTGTACCTTCCTTCAGATATGGGTAATAAGCTTTCTGACAGACTTCTCTTATAATACGCCCTCATCTCCTGCTTCCAGAGAACTCCCCACAATCTCTATTCTTGTGGGACCCTTTCACCCCAGCAGGAGCCTTTTTGGATAGGGTCCTTTCAAAGATCCCCTTCATGATAAGGACTTGACCTTGCTCACTATAAGATGGTAGTGTCGCTTGATCTAGTGCTGACCCTTCTCTCCATGCCATGTCATCATGAGCTACTCTACCAGCATAATTACTCATGTGCATCCCAATCTCCAGGGGAGGCATGTATGGTGTATCAGTTATCTATTATTGCATGCAAACTTAGTAGATTAAAACAACTACCACTTTCATAGATGGAAACTAAACTTTTGGTGGTGAGATGCTGTAGCGTATACAGAAGTTGAAACCTATATAAATTTATAAAACAATGTTACCTCAATTAAATAAAAACACTTTATTTGCTCAAAATTATGTGGGTGAGCAATTTGGGATGGGCTCAGATGGGTGGCTTTTCTGCTGTTGTGGCCTGTGGTAATGCATACAGCTGCAGTCAGCCGGTGGCTTGACTGGGCTGGATGGTCTAAGATGACCTTACTCACTTATCTGGCAGTTGGTGTTGGGAGTTGGCTGGGCCACATATCTCCAAGTGATCATTCATCCTGCAGCAGACTATCCCAGCCTTCTTTACATGGTGAAGCATTCCAAGAAGGAAGGCTCCAAACACGGCACAAGTACTTTCTAAACCTCTGCTTGTGTCATGCTTGCTGATTTCCCATGACTGAAAACAAGTCACATGATCAAGCCCAGAGCTAATGTTGAAGGAGTCTACAAAAAGGCATGGGCTGGAGCCCATTACTGTAAGAACATGGAATTTACCTAAAATCAGTGGTGTTTGGAGCTGCAAGATGATTGTACACATCTCTTCACAACATCAGTTGTGACGTCACATCAGTGATTTCAGGCTTGTAGCTTGAAATTGGCCATGATGGAAATATTTACACCACAGAAATCAGCAAGTGCTACAAATCAGGGCTTCCCCCACCCTCACTCCCTTTCTGGAGAGCAGGTTGTTAAACATTTACTAGCACCCCACTGCCTAAAAAATTTGAGAAACAGCATTAGGCATGTTTTTAGGAAGCAGTCCCTCACCAAATACTTTTCTTGAGACTCCAGAATTGACTGGGCAAAAGAAAACCCCTATCCTTCCCCACAGGAGGAGGGGAAAATGTCACGTCTCTCTTCTTCTCTGTAAATTCCTTTCAAAGATCACACTAGCAACTATCTAGCCTTCTCATATATTCTGGAGATTGGTGATAGGGTGGATAATTGAAGGACCAGTTGGTCTACATCTTAGCAAATCTTGAGGGGCTGTGCTTAGTGGCGGACTTGTCCTCTGTTTTGAACAAAATCATTCCATATCTTCTTATGCATCTTGTTACGGAAATTTTCCTGAGCTACATACATATATAAGATTTACATCTGTATAAATAATCCATACTGAAGGACATGCAGTCCTTTCAGCCTAGAGATCCTAAATCTTATCCTTGATACATGCCAGAGCATCAGAGAGTCATAAATCTACACGTTGGCACTATGTCATTGGCCTATACAGATGCATACATTTATTAAAACAAAGAGTTTAGCATTCTATTTCCTCTCAGAACATGTTGAAGAATATTGTTTACTGCTTCACCTTGAGCCTCTTGTATGGTTATTCACAGGAAATGATGCCCCTGGTGCTCAATGCTACTTGCTTCTGCTGAGCGCTGGGAAGGTTTTATCTCACAAACACTGTAAGACTTGTAACAGATCATTTTTCAGTTTGTTCTGGTTATTAAAAAGCACAGAAATACTTTCCCTCCTCTAGCAGTTATTCAGGGCACAATGATTTGCATTTCCTAGGTCAACTGATCCTCCAGACTTACGCTCTTTTCCTTTCCTACTTTCCCCCCTTAACCTCAATTTCTTCCTTTATTTTATTTTTTAATCTTGTTTTATTGCCCATAGCTTTATAAATGGCAACGATTTTTTTTCTTGGAAAAGAGGATGTAAATAAATAAGTCATAAAAGAGCCTTTATTAAGTGTTATATTTACTAAGACTCTTCTCGGACGTGGTCCATGGATCATCAACACGAGTATCACCTGGGAGCAGGTTAGAAATGCAGAATCTCAGGCCTCCCTCCAGATCTACTGAATTAGAGTCTACATTTAACACGATCCCCAGGTGATTCATGTGCACATTAAAGTTTGAGAAGTGCTGTGCTAGTGCACTTCCTCTATTTGGTACCTTGGAATCCTCAAGGTTAGACTGCAGCATCTTCACATCTCTGGGTGCATGTTTCATACCCATGAATTTCTGAATTTCTTCATTTTCAGGGCTCTCTATCCTCTAAGAGTAAGGATTCTGCCAAGTCCTTAGGACCACATTCTTAAGAGTCCCGAACAAAATGCTGAGAATATTCTACAGTCTGTTGGGTAAGTGGCACAAGTCGCTTTGCTACCAACAGTGTGCTGCTCTGGCCATAAAACTTTTTTCTTAATACCTTTCAAGTAGACTGTCCCTCAAACCACAGACTTAATAACAGAGGACAAGAGAAATTACAAAGCACAGACACAGAGCAAATTATTGATTTTGAAATGGGAAGCAGTGAGGTTGAACGATGCTGTTCCAGATAAGAGAGACTTGTAAAATAGAAAGTTGGCACAGTAGGAATTTGATGAGAATTGACATTAAATTCACTCCTGAATCCCCACTCCATAAACTGCAATTTCTACATGATGTATCAGAATGATATGATGCTGTTTTTAAAGAAAAGTGGTGGAAATACTAATCCTATGACTTTCTTAAGATCCAACTTTGGGGGTTAGGAGACAAGAGTGAATCTCTTATCACCAATCACCACTGGTTTCATGATTTCTAAGGTCATTCTACCTTTAAAAATGCAGGCTCAACATCAATTTCAGTGTTAGCTTTCTTTGAACCTCTATAGTCTCTGTTCTTGTCTTATGCCGGCACATTGCTTCTTCTCATTTTGGAACCACATTAAATACCTGTAGAATGGAAGAATGAATAAAATCCTCCTACCCTCTTATAGGTTTTAGGCAGAGAGCTCTAGTATACCCATCTGCTGTGAAGCACACTTCTGGCCAAATCACTGGAGGAACGATCCTGGGACTCAGAATTTTGTCCCTGTGAGCAGCATCTTGGCGTACCGAAGTTGAAGGAGTCATACATTCATAAAGCCAACAAATTACCCCAGAATATAAAATTAAAAGCTGATCTCAGCTTCCAGGTTTAAATTTACCTCTTCTTCCTTGCATTCCATAAATATTTATTGAGCATCTATTAGGTACCAGGTACTGCATTAAGTGCTGAGGACAAAGACAGTCCCTGGCCAAATATTTAGAATCTCAACTACTATTTTATTTTAAGAGATTCCTTATAATGGAAAACAAAAGACCAAATTACATTTTCTGGGAGTGAATGAATTTTTGAATGAAGCCCTTCATTCCAAATTAGGATTCAGCTTTTCCCTAGTGCTTTGAGGAAGAGTCTGAAGCTTAAGGAAAAGGTCTTTGTCACCATGATGACATGCTCAGTTAGCAGGCTACCCATGCCTGCCCAACCAGATGGAAGCATAACAGTGAGAACAACATCTAGAGTAAGAGAACAATATTAGAAACACGTGGCAAAAGAATATTACATGCAAATAGTATTGATTTTAGCAACCCATTACACACGGGAAGTCCTATCCTAAAGTTCTAGTTTAAGAAGCCTGAAATACAAGCCTGTTATATTGATCTAAACCACAGTTAGTAGAGGTAGTATCACAGAGCCCTGTATTATGAGTCAATGTGCAGGTGGAAAGTGAATTGTGAAACCAATTATGTGCCTCATCCTTTGAGAAGAAACTACATACGTAGGGAGCCGGGGGCTGACCTGATGACAATTCACTGAAGATTTCCACTTGAGGCCAAAGGGGAACTAAAGAAGAATGGATTAGAGAGGTAGAACCATGCAGGGCTGCAGGGATTCAAAATCAAATCATGGGAGTTGTGGTATAGTGCAAGCAGTTAGAGCAGTAACATGGAGCCTAAGGATGAGGATCTAGGATGATGATCAGAAGTAGCTGTTGGGGTCGTGGCTGGCTGCTACGATATGCAGGGGTCAGGAATTATAGGGTCAGGAACATAATTAGATTGGATGCTTATTGGGAAATGTGAATCTGCTATGGATGAATTGTGCCCTCCACAAATTCATGTGTTGCTGTTCGTTAACCCCCAATATGACTGTATTTAGAATAAGGAAGGAATTAAAGTTAAATGAGTTCACAAGGGTGAGGCTCTGATCTGATAGGATTAGTGTCCTTATAAGAAGAGACACCAGAGAGCTCAGACTCTCTCAGCCATGCAAGGACACAGCAAGATGGCAGCCATCTGCAAGTCAGGAAGAGAACCTCATTGGGAACTGAGTTTAATCTTAGCCCTCCCAGCCTCCAGAACCAAGAGAAATAAGTGACTGTTGTTTAAACCACCCAGTCTGTCACATTTTGTCATAGCAGCCAAGCTGACTAATACAGACCCTATTACAAACACAATAAAAGTGACTATTTATAAGCAACAGTAATGTAAATAATGTGGTAGTAGAGGAAGATCAGATACTGCTCAATGGAATAGAATGGAAAATCCAGAAATAGATAAGATGGAAGGTAACAAAAAGGAAGCATTCAAAATATTGCAGTTCAGATAAGTGGCTGACAATTCAGGAAAAGAATAACTTAGAAGAATTTCACAGAATTCACCAAAATAAATTATAAATATATTAACAAGTTAAGACATAAAGTTGAATATTTTTAGGTATCTGGAGTAGAGATAACTTTAAAAACTTTAAAGCATTAGGAGAAAGCACAAAAGAAAACATAGATTCAACCATATAAGCATCAAAAGCATCATTTTGACGAACAAAATTAAAAAGCAAGCTACATACCGAGGAGAATGTTTCAGGTAATAATTTTCAGGGATATTAGCTTTAAAACAATAAAGTGGAAATTGGCCAAAACACAAAACATGAAGATATCAATAGAAGTTGGGAAAAAGACAGAACATTGACACAAAACTTAACTACTTTAGTAAATACACATAAGATGAAATGTTTAACCTTGATTGCAATTGAAGATATGCAGATAAAGATCAAATAAAATGTCTACACAAAAACCTGCACACTGATGTTTATAGGAGTCTCATTCATAATTGCCAAAACTTGGAAGCAACCAAGATGTCCTTCAGCAGGTGAATGGGTAAACAAACTGTGGTGCATACAGGCAATGGGATACTACTCAGTGCTAAAAAGAAATGAGCTATCAAGCCATGAAAAGACACGTAGGAATCTTAAATGCATATTAGTAAGTGAAAGAAGCCAACCTGAACAGACTACATACAGTATGATTGCAACCATATGACATTCTGGAAAAGGCAAAGCTATGGAGACAGTAAGAAGATCAGTGGTTGTCAGGAATTGAGAAGGGTGTGGGATGAACAGACAGAGCACAGAGGACTTTTAGGGCAGTGAAACTACTCTGTATGATACTCTAATGGTGGATAGATGTCATTATACATTTGTCCAAACCCTTAGTATGTACAACACTAAGAGAGGACCCTAATGTAAACAATGGACTCTGGGTGATAATGATGTCTCAATGTAGTTTTATCAATTGTAACAAATATAGCAATCTATGAGGGATGTTGATAATGGGTGAGGCTATGCATGTGTGGGGGCAGAGGGTACATGGAAAAATGTTCTCTTCATTTTGCTGTGAACATACAACTACTCTAAAAAAATAAAGCCTTTAAGTTAAAAAAAAAGTCGAATAGGAGATACCATAGGAAACTAAATGATATGATGTTTTATCTACCAAATGAGCCCCAAAGCACTAGGATTGAAATAATCAAGTAATGAACGAGTGCTGAGGAGAATGTGGTAGTTCTGGCACACACTTGATGTGGAAAGGTCATCATTTGATTACAGTACTTTTAGAAAGCAATTTGACAAGAAAGGTCAATTGCCATAAAAGTGCTCATATCTCATAGGATTTTGTCTTAAGGAAACAATTCAAAAAGAAGGTAAATGCTCTACAGGTAAAGATAATTTTTATACAAGTTGCCTAATGTTGAAAAATAGGGGAAAATATAGCTATTTAATTGTAGAGGCACACAAAGAAATTATGGTATGGCCACTTGATTGAATATCTCTGGCACTAAGAATTATAATACTGAAATTTTGACATCTACATAGTAAGATATTTAGAAGGTGAGTAAAACCCCCCAATGGCACATATGCTTTTATTGCAACTATGTAAAAACGTGTAACTATGAACAAAGAGTGGAAGGCAGTACACAGAATTGGAAAGCATTATTGTCATAGGATTGTAAGATTTTTAGATGCTCCCCCCCGCATCATTTTGCCAAATCATCTGCAATGCTTTTATATTGTCTTTAAGTAAAAAGGAGAAAATATGACACAATCTGCCTTATCGATATATTATGGTTAAGTATTCTAGTCTATAAGAAAAAGAAACTGTCAGGAAATGAAGAATAAAAAATCGTTACAGTAAGGAATTCTTGTTGACAAAAATAACCAAGGGGAACATGAATACTTAGATGCCACAGAATATGTGTGAAAATGTATTGGAATGTATAGGTCTAGAATTTGTATTCAGGGAACAAAATGGTACTGACATTATTCCTTTCTAAAAAATAAAAATTGCTTTACTGTTTTCTTATTTTTTTCCTCTGAGTTTGGAATGAGCTAAACTCTGGATGAAATGAAATAGTGCAATGCCTAGCACATAGTAGGCAGTCAATAAATATAAATTTTCTTCCTTCCTATGAAACATAAGATAACTCTGAAATAAAAGTAGCTGTATGGCCTTAAAGAAATGGTAGTTCAGGAATCAAAGCCAACCTCAGCTCACATTCCCTATTAAACTTTTTTAGTTTTAATATTTCAAAAAGAAAAAAAAAGGAACAAACTCTAATCATTGAACTGGTTTTCCTGAACTTCAGTTTTAAGAGAAAGAGATATATTACAATTTTTAAGAGACTATCAGGTATTTAAGTAATGATCCTGAGAGATTGCACGTTCAATCCAATATTACACCTTCTCTCCACTGGGTATATCATCTAAGAAAGAACCAGCGTAATTTAGTGTTACTATTTTATTTCTCTTAGTGGAAATAGTGGGGATTGGACCTATCTGGAATTTTTAATAGACATTACAGGAAACCTGGGGCTTTCTGGGCAATCATTATGAATTTTAAGGGGACAGAAATAATCCATATTTCTGGGAAACACTCACTTATGTAGAATGGACTCTTCTTAATGAGGTGGCTGCAAAGGCCTGATGCTGCTGACTCAAGTGAGAAGGGCTGTAGCTTCCTGGCACCCATGGCCTCCTTTATTCAGGAGAATGCTCCCGCCGGCCGCCTTACTCGTTCTTCCTTCCCTCCCTCTCCATTTGGGGACTAACCTCTCTGTGTGTAGACACTGTATACACCACAGCCTGGCATATGCACTAGACTCCTCTCTGCTCCGGGAACCAATCAACCCAAGCTGGGGTGTAGCTTCTTACCTGGTCTTAGCATTTATTATTCTGCATCTAAAACACCATACATTCATTTTACACAATTAAATTACTTGTGATTTGTAATGACAAAAACTAGAGACATTTCGATTTTACGAACCATGTGTCATTAAAGGATCAATTTGGTTATTTGGGACTGGACCATTTTGTCTTCTAATCACCCTGAATCCTATACCAGGGTTAGTATTTGAGCACAGAGAGCGGCGCTTCCATTTGGTCTGCTCTCAAATGTTGCACATACTGAAAAGGTGGATTTTGGGGGTAACTTTTTTTTTTGCTAACTTTTTATGTTAATTTCAAATTGCAAAGATAGTGTAACGATCTCTCCTACATCCTTTACTCAGATTCACTAATTGTTCATGTTTTGCTCACCTGTCTTATTTGTTCACCTCTCTTATTTTTTCCCTCTTTCTGTGTGCATGTGCATATTTTTTTGAACTAAATACTCTCAAATGAAGGTAAATTGGCAACATCAAGTCCCTTTACCAAATACTTTAGTGTACATTTCCTAAGATCAAGGACATTCTCTTAATTAACCACAGTACAACAATCAAAATCAGGAAATTTAACATTGATACAATGCTGTTATTTAATCCACACTTCAAATTCACAATTGCTTCAATAATGACCTTTATAGCTATTTTGTTTTTTCCTAATCCAGTAGTCAATTCAGGATCATGCACTGCATTTGATTGTTATGTCTTTCCCATCTCCTTCAATCAGAACATCTCCTTAACATTTGTTGTTGTTTATCACCACACAGAGCACAGGCCAGTTATTTTGTAGACTGATCCTCAATTTGGGTTTATCTGATTTTTCCCCATGATTGGATTCAGGTCAGAATTTTTGGCAGCAATGCTATTTATTTATTTTTAACAGCTTTATTGGAGTATAATTGCTTTACAATGGTGTGTTAGTTTCTGCTTTTTAACAGCAATACTATTTAAATAACGTTGTACCCTTTCTAGTATCTCATATATATCAGGAGCATGTAACAATGTTTGCCTTAATTTTGGTCGTGTTGAACTTTCATCATTTGGTGAAGCTGGTATCCTCCAGGTTTGTCAACTGTAAAGTCACTATTTTTCCCATTGGAATAAGTATGTAATTTATGGAGAGATGCTTTGAAACTATGTAAATGGTTTGTTCCTCATAAAAGTTTCAAGAAATTGGGATATTTAAGTGGCCATTACATGGAAGAAAACTAAATGTCCATAGACAGAGGAATGGATAAAGATGTGGTCCATATATACAATGGAACATTACTCAGCCATAAAAAGAATGAAGTAATGCCATTTGCAGCAACATGGATGGACCTAGAGATTATCCTACTAAGTGAAGTAAGTCAGACAGAAAAAGGCAAATATCCTATGATATCACTCATATGTGAAATCTAATTTTTAAAAATGATACAAATGAACTTATTTACAAAACAAAAATAAAATCACAGACTTCTAAAACAAACTTATGGTTACCAAAGGGGAAACGTGGTGGGGAGGGAAAGACTAGGAGCTTGGAATTAACATACACACACTACTATATATAAAATAGATAACCAGAAAGGACCTACTATAAGCACAGGAAATTCTACTCAGTATTCTGTAATAGCCTATATGGGTAAAGAATCTGAAAAAGAATGAACACATGTATATGTATAACTGAATCACTTTGCTGTATACCTGAAACTAACACAACATTGTAAATCAACTATACTCCAATAAAATTTTTTTTAAAAGTGGTCATTCAAAATTGGGGCCCAATTTTGAAAAGTAAGGATGACTACTTCTATACTCCCTCTATAACTTCATACCTCCTCATACTTTGCTTCACTCTTCCCTTTTCCCCTCCTGCATACAACCTCTCAACCTATACCCTCAACTCTTTCCCTTCCATTCACTACCTCTAACTTTTTTGTATGAACCATCAGTCTTGCCTCCCACTCCCAACATCTAGCACATGTCAGGCACAGTGCTTTGTACATACTTAGTGCCCATTTTTTACTGTAAAAACTGTAAGCACAGAGAGGAGTTGAGAGAATGATTCAATGAACATCCATATACCCTCCCTCCAGACTCAATAAATGCAAATATTTCACCATATTTGTTTCATCTCTTTCTTCTGTTTGCCATTATGACACTTCAACCCTAAATTCTGCACACATCTCCCTAGAAAGACAATCTTCTAAGTTATCACACCTAAGAAAATTAGTAATTTTAACATATCTTTTAGTGTTCAGCCCATATTTATAGTTGTTTTAAAAATATATCTACAAATTCTTTGATGCTGCTTGTTTTAAGAGGCAGAGCCTAATTACCCTCCCCATAAGTGTGGGTTGGACTTAGTGACTCATTTCTAATGAATAGAATAAAGCAAAAGTGACTGCATGTAACTTCAGACACTAAGTCTTTCTGTGCTCATTTTCTTTCTTAGATCACTCTCTCTTATATCATTCATTCTGGGGCAAGTTAGCTTCCATGCTGTGGGGACACTCAAGCAGCTTATAAAAAGGCCCACCTGTTGAGGAACTGAGGCTTGCAGCCAACAGCCATGGGAGTAAACTGGGAAGCAGATCTTCCACTCCTGGTCAAGCCTTCAAACGAGTGCAGCCCCTGCTGAAATACTGAGCCAGAATTGCCCAGCTAAGGCCACAGAAATTGTGAGATAATAAATATTTGTTGTTTTAAGCCACAAACTGGTAGTAATAGACAACTAATACAATGTTCAAATTACCCCACTGTCACAATAACGTCTTATTTAGCTATTGCTTTAGAACCAAGAAACAACCTAGGTTTGCACATATGGTTGTTAACGTTTCTTTAGTTTCTTTTAGATTAGAGCAGTCCCCCTTCTCCAGCACTTATTTCATGATATTGACTTATTGAAGAGTCCAGGACAATTGTTTTATTCTGCATCTTAGATTTGTCTGATCATTTCCTCTTGAGCTCATTTAATTTGTTCCTCTTTCCACTGTTTTCCTTGTAGACTGTAAGTTAGGTTAAGGGTTGATTAGAATCAACTTCAACAGAATTGAAAAGAATACTTCATAAGCATTCATAGATAATTCTGTGTACTTCATATTACATCACATAATGGGGCAGATAATGTCAGGTTGGCCCTCTACTAGTTACGCAAAGTTTGATCACTTAGTTAAGGTGGTTTGCTACAGGGTTTTTCCGCTGGAAAATCACTTTTCTTTTTGCAATTAGTAAGAAATCTGTGGGGGATACTTTGGCATTGTGAGGATATCCTATTCCCTAGCAAATTTTCACTTAATGACGTTTTAGCATCTATTGATGATCTTTGCCTGAATCAATTATTACTGGAGAACATGTAAAATGTGGACTTTTTAATTATGTCATTTCTTCTGCACTTTATTAGCTGATATTCTTCTGCATAGAAGAGCTTTCTTCCCTTCCTCCCTCCCTCTCTCTCTCTCTGTGTCCCTCCCTCCCTCCCTCCCTCTCTTTGAATATCACTATGGGCTTATACATTAAAAAAAATTTCTTGTTACAATAAAATAAGGCAATTTTCTCATTCATGATCAAATTGCCAAATTACTTCATTCTAAACTATATTCGAATGCAACTGATAGTATTAACAGTAAACTGACTGAGTAAAGTTTAAAACATTTTTCTGCAGCTGTTTTCATCTTTAGAATATATGCTACTAAATATATAGAGTATTGGCATCAGAAATGTGTTCAAAAGTCCCTTGAAATAATTTGTAATTCTTTTTTCTCTGTGTAGTTATGTTATCAATTTAACTTATAGCAAAATTCATCTGTTTCTTATGGTCAATATTAGGGTTTTCTTTTTCTACTTTTTTGATGTAATTTTATTTTTGAATATGTAAAATATTAATATATTGCAAAAGTGAGAACTACACAGAATGGTATCCTCAGAGAAGTATCCATTCCATCTTGCTACCGTCCTCCCATTTATTTATATATCCATAGTAGCAATTTTTATTAGTTTCTGATTGTCCATCCTGTGGTTTTATTGCAAATATAAACATATATATAGTTACATATTATTTTGTGTATATCTTGTATATTGTTATATATGTATACTATATATACAATGTAAATAATGTGTGTATACACACACACACACACACACACACACACACACACACACACTGTTTTATATATGTGCATGTGTGGGGGGGTTATTTCTCCCTTCCTTCATACACAAAATGTCGCAGACCATATAGACTGTTCTACACCTTGATTTTTTTTTACTTGATACATCTTACAAATTACTCCATATCAACTCATAGAGTTTGTCCTAAATTCTTCCTTTATCACTGTATAGTACTCCATTATATGGCTAGTTTATTCAATCAGTCCATATTAACAGACATACATTGTTTTCAACCTTTTGTTGTTACAAATAATACATGACTAATACACATGTATATATCATTTAGTGTTGCAGAGGTATATCTTCAGTACTGCTTAGTAAAAGAGTATGTACATATTTAATTTCATTAGATATTGCCAAATTCCCCACGAAAGGGCTTTTGCCATTTTGTACTTCCCACTATCAATGAGCGCACATGTTTCTGCACAGCCTTGAACAGGGTGTTTTGTCAAGTATTTCACTTTTTCCAACTTAATAAACATAAAATATGTTTGAGCAGTAGTAATTTGTATTTCTATTCTGAGTGATTTTAAGCATATTTCCATATGTTTAAGGGCCATTTCACTTTCTTTTCCTGAAATTTCTCTGTTACTTTTCTCATTTTCTATTGGGCTTTTGGTATTTTTCCTCTCAATTTAAAAATATATATATTTATTTTTCAATTTTTATTTTATTGTGGTAAGAGCATTTACATAAAATCTAACCTCTTAAATTTTGAAGTGTACATTATGTTATTGTTGACTCTAGGTATGATGTACAGCAGATCTTTAGAGCTTATTTATCTTGTTTAACTGAAATATTATGCCAATTGATTAGTAACTTCTCATTTCAACCTTTCCCCAGCCCCTGGCAATCAACATTCCATTCTTTGATTCTATGAATTGACTATTTTAGATACCTCAAATAAGTGGAATCATGTAATATTTGTCTTTCTGTGCCTGGCTTATTTTGTTTGGTATAATGAACCTCAAGGTTCATCGTGTTGTCACATACTGCAGAATTTCCTTCTTTTTAAAGGCTGAATAGTATTCCATTGTATGTATAGACCATATTTTTTACTCATTCATCTGTTGATTGACATTTGTGTCCACATCTTGGCTATTATAAACAATAATAATAATAAACAATAAACAAGGCTATTATAAACAACATATTAGTGCTGGATCTTGCAGTGAATAGCAGAGAAAAATCCCCTTGTGCTTCTGGGAGGAAGAGAGGAAAAGGAGCCATTGTCGAAATTACTGGATCTTATGGTAGTTCTACTTTCAATTTTTTGAGGAACCTCCACACCATATTCCAAAGAAGCTGCACTATTTTGCATTCCCACCAACAGCATGCAAGAGTTCTAATTTCTCCACATACTTTCCAACATTTGTTGTCTTTTGTTTTTTTGATAATAGCCATCCCGACAGTTGCGAGATGATATCTTATTGTGGTTTTGATTTACATTCCCCTGATGATTAGTGATGCTGAGCATTTTTTCATATACCTGTTGGCCATTTACATGTCTTCTTTGAGGAAATGTCTATTCAAGTCCTTTAGCCTATTTTTTTTATTTGGGTTATTTGCTTTTTACAACTGAGTTGAAGTTCCTTATATATTTTGGATGTTAACTCCTTATCAGATATATGGTTTGTAAATATTTTCTTCCTTTCTGTATGTTGCCTTTTCATTCTGTTAATTGTTTCCCTTGCTATGAAGAAGGTTTTTCGTTTGATGTAATCTCACTTGTTTATTATATTTATCTATTTATTTTACCTGTGCTTTTGGTGTCATGCCCATGAAATCATTGCCAAGACTAATGTCATGAAGCTTTCCACCTATGTTTTCTTCTAGAGGTTCTACAGTTTTGAGTCTTACATTTAAATCTTTAATTCATTTTCAGTTGATTTTTGTGTATGGTGTAAGATAAAGGGTAAATTTCATTCTTTTTCATGTGGTTATCCAATTTTCCCAGCACCATTTGTTGAAGAGATTATCCTTTCTCCATTGTGTATTCTCGGTGCCCTTGTCAAAGATCACTTGACTGTGTATGTGTGGATTTATTTCTGGGCTCTTTATTCTATTCCTTATGTTGATATGTCTGTCTTTATGCCTGTACCATACATTCTGTTTTGGTTACTACAGCTTCGTAATATATTTTGAAATCAGGAAACATGATGCCTTCAGCTTTGTTCTTCTTTCTCAAGATTGATTTGGCTATTCATGGTCTTTTGTGGTTCCATATGAATTCTAAATAGTTTTTTCTATTTCTGTAAAAAATAAATGCCATTGGGGGATTCCCTGGTGGTGCAGTGGTTGAGAGTCCGCCTGCTGATGCAGGGGACACGGGTTCGTGCCCCGGTCCAGGAAGATCCCACATGCCACGGAGCGGCTGGGCCCATGAACCATGGCCACTGAGCTTGCACGTCCGGAGCCTGTGCTCTGCAACGGGAGAGGCCACAACACTGAGAGGCCTGTGTACCGCAAAAAAAAAAAAAAAAAGCCATTGGAATTTTGATAAGGATTGCATTAAATCTGTAGATCACTTTGGGTAGTATGGACATTTTAACAATACTAATTCTTCCATGCCATGAACATGGGATGTCTTCTCATTTGTTTGTGACTTAATTGCTTTCATCAATATTTTGTAGTTTCTAATATACAAGTCTTTTATCTCCTTAGTTAAGTTTATTTCTAAGTACTTTATTCTTTTTGATTCTATTGTAAATGGATTGTTTCCTAATTTCCTTTTCTGATAGTTCATTGTTGGTGTATAAAGATGCAACTGATTTTTGTATGTTGATTTGTATCCTTCAACTTTACTGAATTCATTTACTAGGTATAACAGTTTTTATGGCATCTCTAGGGTTTTCAGTATATAAGATCATGCCATCTACCAACAGAGGCAATTTTATTTCTTCCTTTCTGATTTGGATGCCTTTTATTTCTTTTTCTTGCCTAATTGCTCTGGCTAGGACTTCCAATACTATGTCGAATAGAAGTGGCAAGAGTGTGCATCCTTGTTGTCCTTTCAATTTTTAATGGCTCTTTATATGTCAGGAAGATTAGCCATTTGTCTGTGATATAAGACACAAATATTTTTAATTTCATTTTGTCATTTTTTACTTATGTTGCTTTTTTCAAGAAAATTTTATTTTCAGTTTTATGTAGTAGAATTTATCAATATTTTATTTTCATTTCTTCTTGATTTTAAGTCATAGTTAGAAAAGCTTTTTACATGTCTAAGTTATGAAGTAATTCACCCATACTTTATCTTAGTACTTTAGTTGTTGTTCATGTATTTTTGTTTACATGTTAAATTACATTTTCAAATTTATTCTCAAAGTTTCTGTCTAAATGAACTTCCCTTTATTAGTTATCTGGTTCCCTGTCTTAAGTTGTGCTCCCCAGAAGCAGACCTAAGTTAAGGATTCATGTGTGTGATTTATTTTTAAAGTGCTCCCAGAAGAAACTAGGAAAGAAGTGAGGGAAGCAGGACAGAGAAGGGGAAGAAGCCAAACCAGGGTGCAATTTTAGGCAAGATCTCATGGAGGACAGATTCAGCTTGAACCCTCAGGGGAACTCTCGCATGTAAATTATGCCTCTAAATTGTCTTGGCATGAGGTAAGCAGGCTGAGCTTTCATATTGCCACATCCATTAGTCACTGGCTAAAGGCTGTCCCAGGCAAAGAAAGCAGTTATCAGAATTGTCTGAATTGTAACCTTTAGAGGTAAAGCACACCAAACCCAGCAGAGGGGTGCATAGAAACAGTAAGAAAGACCTGAAGGGATTTGAGTGAGTACTGATGAAGCTTTTACCACAGCTTTACAAACCTAAAAAGCAGAAGGCTGTGGGAGGGGCACTGCTGGTGGCGGGAGGGAAAGAGACATAAAAACTAAAGAAAGAATCACGTTTTGTCTCTACAATCCTGTTATTGCTACATTCCCAGAGCTCAAATAGCAGATCCTTGATTAATTATCTCTGTTTACACTGAAGTCGTGGTTTTGGAAAAAGTTTGAATCAGAAGGAAATTTCCAGCATCTCATTAATTATGTGGAGAAGAGAATACATTAAATAAACCATTCCCAAGTCTTCTTCCCAATAATAAGTTTTTCCCAACCCGAACCTGTCTTCATATTTCTCTCCAGAAACCCATGTAGATTGATTGTTTAAATATAATAAGAATTAGGGCCATATGTAAAAAGCCATGAATCTGCCCCTCCAACCAAGGGGACAGGTGTCTCCCTAGATCTGATCTCTCTACCACCACACTCTCTCATTCCTTCTTTGAGGGCACAAAATACCCCCTGCCCACATTCCATCTGAAATTCTGAAGACACATCTGACCCTGACTTTTTAGATACATAACTTTAGACAAGTTTCTAAGTGCCCTCAATCTCAATTTATTCATATGAAAAAGAGATAATACCTACATTGTAGAATTAGTGTAATTATTAAATAATATAAACACATAAAGCCCTTGGCATGGTACCTGACAATATGTTATTATTATTATTCATTATTCTCATTGCACCTGGATGTTTCTCACACTGCTGATTTCCCTCCAACCATTTCCTCAGAGACGCTTATTCTGTTCTAAATAACCTCCTTTATATTCTCAACCTCTTAACAGAGCACTATCTCCTGGCTCTCCCCAGAGCAAAACACCTCTTCTGAAACTTCTTCTATGGAGAAGCCTGATTCTTCTACATTCACATATCATGAGCTGTGGCTTGATTATGTCTCCTAACATCCCAATAAAACTGACAGATTATTACTCCTCCAACCTGGGGCAAGAAACCTCCCCTTGTTAAGGTTTGTGTCAACTGTATATATTTCCTCCTATCCCTCTTTGAAACTTTCACCTGTTCCCTTTGTTCATTAAGGGCCTGAACACCAGCTTGCTGTTTTCTTCTCTTCGTCATGCCCTGTCTTCATGCTGGATAGCTTCTATATCCATGTGAATCCATCCAGCATCCTGGCCTCATGGCTGTTTCTTAAAACATCCTAAACACCAGCAGTCATCACCTGTCACTACCTCAGTGACCCAAATCTGATCGTCATACCCTAGACCCTAATATCCAGCTCCACCTCTGAACTCTTATATTCTAATGTACCATTCTGGATCTTATCCTCCTGTCCGTCCAGTCTTTTCTCTCCCTTACTTTAGTTCTTTAACCTCACACAGAGAGACCACAGAGCCATCTTATTCCCAGTTCTTTAACGCTGTTTGGCTTCACTTCCTCACCTATCCACCTTGACCCTGTTGCACTCAACCATTGTACCCTTGCACTCAAAATCAAGTCCATTGTCTTTCTACCACATCCTTCTTACAGTTTTCAACTTTAGATCAATCTTACCATCTTCCTTTTCTGCTCCCACATCTGGGCTGCTGAATGTTAGTGCTGAACATCACATCCTTGAATGAATTAAGGTTACCACATATTTGGGGTATCCAACCTCAGCACCCTCAGCACCCCTTATTAATTTGCTACCTTATTTCTGACTAGCTTCTCCTCCTATTTCTCTGAATGGATGCTCTACTAACCTCAAGTACTTCATCTCTTTAGTGCAGGTGAACTTACCTCCTATTTCATCTAGAATATCAAGGCTATCAGGTATTGAACTTCCATAATCCCCCCTATACCTATGAGTCATTTTTATCTGCATTTAGCTTCAGGTTTGATCATTCATTTTAAAGAAGGAGAGTAGACTATGGAAACTGTTCTTCCTCCTGCTCAAGGCAACTTCTTCCATATCCCCCTTATCTTCTACATATCCAAGACCTTATTCCAATCCTTACTTCCTTTTTCTTCTCTATTTTCAACTTCTCTCCTCTTTGAGGTACTTTACTGTGGCCTCTAAACCTTCCAATAACATTGTATCCTCCTCTTGCACTATCTCTATCTTTCTCCTTCATTTAACAGCCAAGATATTAAAAAAAATATTCCAGACTTCTGGTTGCCCCCTCTTTCTCTCTTCCTGTATACGCACCAACATACCCTAGCCAGGTTTCAGCCTCCACAGTCCACACAGACTGACATGCCTGAGGTCACCAGTGGCCTCATGGCTGTCGAATCAATTTACTGCTTTTCAGACTTATAAATTCTCTGCAACATGAGACACTGCTTGTATTAAATCTGTCTCCTCTCTTGGTTTCTACTGTAACACTCTTTTCTTGTTCACTTACTTTCTCCATTATCCCTCTATTATAAAATTATTTTCACAGGCTCTTCTTCCCTCACACTTTCTTAATATTGGCCAATCCAAGGATTTTCCTTTCTTCTCCCTCTATATACTCTTCCCAAAAGATCTCATCAATAGCCATGGCTTCATCTATCATCTTCATACATACTCATATCCCAAATATGCGTCTCCACTCCTACCTCTCTCTTAAGCTCTAGAACATATACCTGATTCCTTATAGATAAGTATCTTGAATTTCCCACAAGTACCCAAAACTCATTGTGCTCAAAACCAAACTCATGCTTTATCTTAAAACCTGCTTCTCTATGCAATCCCTATCAAAATTCTAGTGACATGTTTTTATAGAAATGAAAAAGCCAACTCTCAAATTTATATGATATTGCAAGGGGCTCCAATAGCCAAAATAATTTAGAAAAAGAAGAAAAAATTGGAAGACTCACACTTCCCAATTTCAAACCTAACTACAAAGCTATAGTAATCAAAACAGAGTGATATGTATAGATTAATGGAATAGAATTGAGAGTCCAGAAATAAAACCATACATCTATGGCCAATTGATTTTCAACAAGGGTGTCAAAACCATTCAATGGAAAAATAATTGTCTCTTTAACTGATGATACTGGGACAACTGCATATCCACATGCAAAAGAATTAAGTTGGACCCCTGGTCTCACACCATAAAAAAGTTAACTCAAAATGTGTGAAAGACCTGAATATAAGAGATAAAACCATAAAACTCTTGGAAGACAATATAGGAGTAAGTATTTATGACCTTGGATTTGCACAGTGGATAATTAGATATGATAGCAAAAGCATGAGCAATAAAATAAAAAAAAATTGGACTTCTTCGAAACTGAAAACTTTTCTGCATCAAAGGATATTACCAAGAGAGTGAAAAAACAACCCACAGAATGGGAGAAAATATGTGCAAATCATATATCTGATTAGGGTCTAGTATTCAGAATATGTAAAGAACTCTTGCAACTTAAGAACAATAGGACAGACAACCCAATTAAAAAATGAGCAAATGACTTAAATAGATATTTCTCAAAAGAAGATATACAATTTGCCAATAAACACATGAAAAAATGCTTAATGTCACTAGCCATTAGAAACATTAAAAACCACAATGAGTTATCACTTTATACCCATTAGGATGGCCACAACAACAAAAAATTGGAAATAATAAGTATTGGTGAAGATGTGGAGAAATTGGAACCCTCACGCATTGCTGATGGGAATGTAAAATAGTACAGTTACTATGTAAAATATTTTGTCATTTCCTTAAAAAGTTAAACATAGAATTAGCAAATGACCCAGCAATTCTTCTCTTAGGTGTATACTCAAAAAACTGAAAACAGGTACTCAAATACATGTACACACAAGTTCATAACATCACTATTCACAATAGTCAAAAGGTGAAAATAGATGTCCATTACTGGATGAATGAATAAACAAATTGTCGTATATACATGCAATGGAATATTACTCAGCCTTTAAAAGGAATGAAATACTGATACATCCTACAGTGTGGATGAATCTCAAAAGTATTACGTTAAGTGAAAAAAGCCAGACATAAAAGTTCATGTATTGTATGACTCCATTTATATGAAATATCCAGAACAGGCAAATCCATAGAGACAGAGGACAAATTGTTGGTTTCCAGGGGCTGGCGGAGGAGGGAATGGAGAGAAACTTCTTACTGGGAACAGGATTGTATTTTGGAGTGATGGAAATGTTTTAGAGCTAGATAGAGGTGGTGGTTGTACAACACTGTGAATGTACTAAGAGTCACTGCATTGTTCACTTTTAAATGGTTAAATTTGTTATGTCAGTTTCACATCAATAAAATTTTAAAAATCTGCTTCTTCTCCTATACTGCTAAAGCTTAATTAATGGCATCACTATCTACTCATTCAACCAACTGTTCTTTACAGTTTAAAAGCCTCTTGTCCTTATCCTAAGACACTACAGGGTTTGGCCCCTGTGCATCTCTCCAACTTTAACGTTCCTTATCACCCATCCTTACCCTATCCACAGTAATAGACAACTTTAGCATCTTCTGTTCCAGAAAGCTATATCCTTTAGGGCTCTTTTTACCTCTAGAAGTTCAATTTATATCTTGGTTTTATTTTCCATTCTCAACATGTTCAATTTGTCTTCTAGCTTCTTGAATATATGTTAACAGGTTAAATGTCTTTGTCTACTAATCTATATCATTTCTGGGCTTCTCTTGATTGATTGATTATTCTTCTCACTATGAGGGGTATTTTTCTGTTTCTTTGCATACTTGGTGATTTTTGATTGGAATAAGGACTTCCACAGTGGCTGGGAAAAGGGTAGCATATCTATTAGCTATGCCACAGTAATGTTGTATAACAAATATTCCAAACTCGGTGGCTTAAAATAGCCAGCATCTGGGTCTTCCCTGGTGGTGCAGTGGTTATTAACCTGCCTGCCAATTCAGGGGACACGTGTTCAATCCCTGGTCCAGGAAGATCTCACATGCCACGGAGCAACTAAGCCCGTGAACCAAAACTACTGAGCCCGCATGCTGCAACTACTGAAGCCCGCATGCCTAGAGCCCATGCTCTGCAACAAGAGAAGCCACCACAATGAGAAGCCCACGCACCGCAATGAAGAGTAGCCCCCACTTGCTGCAACTAGAGAAGCCCGTGCGCAGCAATGAAGACCCAAAAAATAAATAAAAATTAAATAATAATAATAATAAAAATAGCCATCATCTATCGTCATGGATCTGTGGATCAGTTAAGTTGGTTCTGCTGAGGTAGCCTGGGCTCCACTTGATTGTTTTGCTTCATGCTCTCATGGCTAGGGCATCTCTGCTTTTAACTGCAAGTCTGTAGGTCAACAGGGATGACTCTGCTCCATATGCATACATTCTGGGGCCCAGGCTAAAGGGGCAGCAGTTACTAGACGAAGCCCTTCTTATGTTAATAACCATGGTCCATGAGGGCAAGTCTAAACTGAGAGGTCAGGCTCCTGGCCAAAAATCCACATGTGATCTTTTGGGCCTGAGCACTCTGGCAATTACAAAGGCTCTACCTGGCAGGTCTCATTAGGGAAAGCTACTCTCCCCACACCAGATTTGGAGCACAGTGAATTGTAGTCTCTAAAGGGAGTTGCAGTCAAGGACCCAAGCCCCAAGGCCAGCCATCCTCTTAGGCATTACTGCATTGCTGGCCAAAGCACCTCCATTCAGAGGCCTCCTTATTGGAAGCCTTTAGCCAATGCCTCTCTTAGATATCCCTACTGATAATATTTTATCAGGGAGCCTTGAAGATGTTTTTCTCCACTCTGACTCAGTATTCAGTACTTTTCCACTTTTAAACTTTTCTTCTCTTCTTTCCTCAAACCCCCAGGTCCATAAAACAGCAGGAGTCTTTTGTTTGGGGTTCCCTCAGCAGTGAGATGATTGCTCCCATCTGCTGACACACCTGACCTTCACCTGGTACTCTTGCATGATGGAAATGGAACATTGGGGCAGCTTCCACTTTCTCTTGTTTAGTCTCTTGCTTATATTACCACAGTAAGTGATTAAATGATTGACTGTTATTTCATTTTGGCTTGTTATCTTAATAGACTACCTGGAAGCTCAAGTCTTTCCAGTTCAGCTCAGCTCTTGACAGAAATGTGCAAAGCCTCTTAAGGCCTAGGCTCAGAATTGATCCAGAATCATTTCTGCCCATGTAGGCCAAAGCAAGACATGACTGAGTCTAAAATTAAAGGCCACAGAAAGGGTGAGGATAGGAAGGGTGAAGAACTGGTGTCACTGATTCAGTCTACCGTAGGTGAGGTAAGGGTAAGTTTCCTGCCCAAAAGAGGTTAGACAACCTCTTGACTCAACCCAGCATCCTCAATCCAGGTGGCTGTTGATGCTTCTGATGAGTTGTTATTCTAGAGAGCTGCCTTTGAGTGGCAGAATGCAGATTACCAAGCTCATATTAGGTTACTTACCCAAACACTCAACAAGTATTTATTGAGTACCCACTATGCGCCAGAAACTCAGTCACTGAGGATGACACAAAAACCATGAGAAATATAGTTACTGCCCTGATGGAGCGCAAGGAAAATTTAAGTACAAGAAAATAGACATGATAATTTCAGGTGCTATAAAGGGAACAAATAATATGCTGATACAAAGACTAATGGGGGGGCTTCATTAGATAAGGTGGTTGAGAGCAGCACAATCTCAGGCGAGTTATTAAGCACAGCCAGAACTCCTCCAGAGAGGCTGATGTGGGGACAAGCTATATGCTGCAGGTTGGTATTTGCATGTTCTAAGATAGATACCAATAACAGATTATCTATCATGGGAAGAAGCAGATCTTTGAGCAGGATGCAAGGATTTACTTTGTTTTAAGGGAAAATTTCACCT
The DNA here is from genome assembly GCF_008692025.1 of Phocoena sinus. NCBI lineage: Eukaryota > Metazoa > Chordata > Mammalia > Artiodactyla > Phocoenidae > Phocoena > Phocoena sinus. The sequence continues at coordinate 40,594,793 of NC_045784.1, read as the reverse complement.
TTTACTTATTTATTCGGCTGCATTAGAGTTGTTTATCCTAATATATATAGAAGGTCCCTCTTCTCTAGAAGGAAAATCTCTAGGGGGATACCAAACAATTAATTATGTTTCTGGAGAAGAATGATTCTTGTCCTTGAGTAAAGGAGATTCAACTTTTTTAAATTAATGAAAATTTGGGCTTCATATTTGCTGAGAAATCAAAGTTCTTCTCAATAACCATCAAGGGCAACCACGTTGAAAAGAAAAGAGTAGGGAATATGGGAAGGGATAAAGGAGGTGTAGATAGGATGTGAGAAAGTCTTAGAAGAGAGTGAGAAGACGATCCTGAGCAGGGAGAGAGGTTAGAGAGTGGGTCCACTGCCTGGGAGATGCAGAGAGAGCTGGCTGGAAGGATGACATCCCAGGATCCATTTTGGACCTGAGACTCTGCCATCTAACAGCCTAGGTTTTGAGAGAGAAAAATATTGTACACACAACTCCTGGACTTCCCAGATTTGTAGCTGAAACAACGGTACCATCTAAATACTATGCCTGGCACAGATCAGGCTAAGAAATCCCAAATTCATATTCATCTACTAGTTTGTAAACATCCATTGAAAATCTAGATCAATTACCTCAATCCTGTTAATAATATCTTGATTCAGTTTCTGCTATATGTCAAGCAGCAGAGCCCTTTCTGTAGAAATCACACATGGAGATTTGGTTGTCTGCTTCTCAAAGCTCTAAGGTTAAAAAAGTCACTTCTACAAGACTGCACTGGGCCATTGTTTCCTCATTTGCAAAATGAATGGGGCAGTAAGGGTGTGTGTCAAGGGTTGTGTTGTCCATACTTTGAGTGGGGTGGACAGAATGACCATCAAACCCAATGTCTTATATTCTTTTCTGAAAAATAAATTTATTTATTTTTATTTATTTATTTTTGACTGCGTTCGGTCTTAGTTGCTGCACGCAGGCTTTCTCTAGTTGCTTTGAGCGGGGGCTACTCTTCGTTGCGGTGCGCGGGCTTCTCATTGTGGTGGCTTCTCTTGTTGCCGAGCACGGGCTCTAGGCACGTGGGCTTCAGTAGTTGTGGCACGTGGGCTCAGTAGTTGTGGCACACGGGTTTAGTTGCTCTGCGGCATGTGGGATCTTCCTGTGCTCCCTGCATTGGCAGGTGGATTCTTAACCACTGCGCAACCAGGGAAGCCCCAATGTCCTATATTCTAACAAGGTTGCTCCAGTTCAAATGGAAGCAAGTTGTGTAGCTTCTGTTTCCATCAGGGTTAATATAGATAAAACTAGATTTTTAAATGAATTATATTATTGTGCTTTCCTCCTCTTTAAGCACAAGTTTATCATTTTTTAAACCCAAGTCAATGGTGAAGTATCCCCTGTTCTCTTCCCATCTATATCAAGCTCCATTGGTCCAGGCTGCCCCAGTTTCTCAGCTCAGCTGAATGGTTCCCTCTTTTTTTCTGTTCTCCATTCCTTTTGTCTATAATCAAAGCAGGCATTCTTCCATCCTCCAGCTTGATCTTTGCTGCTGTTCTTCATATTACATGCTCATTATTTCAGCTGTATTTTCAATGCTCCCTCATTACCCCTCTTATGTGTCCACCCACATCTCCACCTACAGTGTATATAATGTGCTTTCTATCTACTGTAGCTTAATAAAAGGGAAATTATGCTAATTTTATTCGAATTTTTAAAAGGTAAAACCTGTATCATTATTATTCTGCCCCTCTTTCCCTTTTATTTATTCATTTCAAAAGAAAAAGTGTCTAATCATCTGAGAAAATTATACTTGAGCAATGTTAACCACTTACCTATTTTTCCTTCTAATTAAGCAGATTTTTTTCCCAGTCGAGTTTGGATGGAATAGGAAAGCTGGCCTTCTGAGTAGATCACATTCTGATGGAATTAGGGGCTGGGTCCAAGGAAACTTCAGTGTCAGCTAACAATTTTTGTGCCTAGGAGATAGCCTGGAAGGTCTGCTGAACGTGCTGTATTGGGGCATAATTCCTGCAGACATGAGTCTAAGGCTTTGTACATAATTAAGATCTTAGAACCAAAAAGCCTGCTTCCACATTAAATACAGTCTTCAACAAGCAAGGGAACTTTGCTTGCAAATGCCTAGATGTGGAAAATTTGATGTTAGTGTCTAGAAGAATTTCTTTGTAGGCACAGCCCAGCTTTGTTGAGAAGATACTTGGATAAGGATACGAAGAGGGAGGAGAGAGTCTCCAAGGACCAGAGTCATCCAAGGAGGAAGAGCTAACCAAGCACTGTTTGGGGCAAAGTTTGGGGAAAGAGAGAGCCAGTGGCTGAAACCTCAAAGAAGAGACTTAGAGGAGAGGTGGTTCTCTTTAGGAGTATTCACACAAGATACTGCATGTTATCCAACATGATTCTTCACCGTGGCCCCACAAAATCTTCCATAAAACCTAGGAAATAAAAAAAAAAACCTAGGAAATATTTTGTATGATTGGCTTTCTTGTAGAGGTTGGTTAAGAGGCCAAGATTGCGTCAAGTTTAGCTCAGAGAAAAAACACACTCAAGGCTTATGGATGAGAGCTGCATCTGGCATCTGGATTATACAAAGATTTATTTTTCCTTCCTAAGAGGTGAATTTTATCATTGTCAAGAAGGACTTTTAATAGTCTCAATGTGTGGATAATGTTATGTTGGGGGCTGCATAATTGAGTCAGATTAACATAGATTGTGTGTACATGTTACTAGAACAAACAGGTGATTGTGTTCCACTCTGAGAAAAAATTAACCACATCAGCTACCTAATTTATCACATAATTGAAAACACACGTATTTTACTGAAATTTTTACATTTTCACAAGTTACATAAAATGTTTACGTCCTGCTCCATCAATCACCTTTGTTCTTCTAAACACATTTAGATCTGAGACTATTTAGTCCAAATCTTTCATTTTCTGGATGAAAAATAAATAAATATTGAGAGAGTTGCCCAGAAACAAGCAGTATGCTATTGGTGAAGCATGGTTAGACTTTGAGGTCCTTTGATTCAGATCTCCTCTTAATTTCTGTAAATATATGCAGTTGGTATTGGGTAGGAAACAAATTCACAAATGGGATTTAAATGAATTGAAACCCACAAGCCAGGAGAAAAAAAAGAGAGGGACAGGTAAAGGGCACGGGGGAGGAAGAAAGATTTTGCATGTTTCTACCTGCATTCCAGTCAAAAAGAGTAAGCCATGGAGTAAGCATGATATGTGGGGTTAGAAATTTTTTCTCTCTGCCTGTCTCAGATACTGCTTGCCTCTCATCATGGAAGCATCTTAGCCCACTGAATATGATCATACCTTTAAAGTTATATATATATATATATATATATATATATATATATAACAGGATCACTAAAAGCAAAGCAACTACCTCATTTGATTTTAAAATGAAAAAAGCAATAACATACTCTAATTGTTGGAGGAAAAGCTGTCTGTGTTGTTAGACTTAGTAAGTCAGTCCCATTGTAGCGTCTTTCTAGGGAATGAATAACATTTATAGACACAAGCTGTTAAATACTCAGAAGAGTTCAGAAAACAGTACAACATACATCTAGATACCGACCACTCAGAACTTAGATTTAAAAGTTATTTTGCCATATTGGCTACAGAACTTTTTTATTAAGATGAAGTTAAAGATACTGTTAGAGTTTCATTACTAAACATTTCCTCCTAGCTCCCTCACTCTCTACAGGTAATTACTATCCTTGAATTGGTATATAACATTTCTGTGATGTTCTAGACATTCACTACCTACCTGCATATCCATAAACTATCCTTTATATGTATATTTGATACATATGGTTATGGATTGAATTGTGTTCCCCCCAAATTCATATGTTGAAGTTCTAATCCCTAATACCTCAGAGTGTGACCTTATTTGGAAATAGCTTTGTTGATGATATAATTAGGTAAGATGAGGTCACATTGAAGGAGGATGAGTCCCTAATTCAACGTCACTGGTATCCTTATAAAAAATGGAAATTTGGGCACAGATACATATTCTCCAGTTTTATTGAGACACAATAGACATATAACATTGCGTAAATTTAAGGTGCACAATATGAGGATTTCATACACCTATATATTGCAAAACATTTACCAAAATAAGTATAGTTAACACATTCTTCACCTCACATAATTACCATTTTGTTGTTGTTGTTATGGAAAGAACGTTTAAATATACTCTGTTAGCAACTTTCAAATATATGATACAGTACTGTTGACTATAGTTACCATACTGTACATTAGATCCCCAGAACTTATGCCTTTTATAACTGGAAGCTTGTACCCTTTGACCAACACCTCTTCATTTTCCCCACCCTGCCTCCTCCCAGCTGTCGGCAAACACCATTCTACTCTCTGGTTCCATGAGTTCGGCTTTTTTAGATTTCACATTTAAGTGAGATCTTACAGTACTTGTCCTTCTCTGACTTATTTCACGTAGCATAATGCCCACAAGGTCCATCTATGCTGTTGCAAATGGTGAGGTTCCTTTCTTTTTTATGGTTGAATAATATTCCATTTTGTGTGTGTTTGTGTGTATGTATATACATACCATATAGTTTTTATCCATTCATCCACTGACTGACACATGTTATTTTATATCTTGGCTATTGTGAATAATGCTACAGTGAACATAGGAGTGCAGATGTCTCTGTGAGATCCTGATTTCCGTTCCTTTGGATATATACCCAGAAGTGGAATTGCTGGATGATATGGTAATTCTATTACTGATTTTTTTTGAGACACCTCCATACTATTTTACATAATGGCTGTGCCAATTTACATTCCTACAGTGTATAAGGGTTCCCTTTTCTCCACACCCTTGCCAACACTTCTTATCTCTTGTCTTTTTGATAATAGTCATCCTGACAGGTGGGAGGTGATATCTAATTGTGGTCTTGATTTGCATTTCCCCAATAATTAATGATGTAGAGCACCCTTTCATACATTTGTTGGTCATTTGTACATCTACTTGGGAAAAATGTCTGTTGGATCCTTTGCCCATTTTTAAATCAGATTTTTGGGGATTTTTGCTCCTGAGTTGTATGAGTTCCTCATATTTTGGATATTAACCCCTTAGTATATAGACAGTTTGCAAATATTTTTTCCCTTTATATAGGTTGCCTTTTCACTCTGTTGATTGTTTCTTTTGCTATGCAAAAGCTTTTTAGTTTGATGTAGTCCTACTTTATTTTTGTTTTTGTTGCTTGTGCTTTTGGTGTTATATCCAAAAGATCATTGCCAAGACCAATGTCAAGGGGCTTTTTGCCTATGTTTTCTGTAGGAGTTTTATAGTTTCAGGTCTTATGTTTAAGTATTCAACACATTTTGAGTAGATTTTTGTATATGGTGTAAGGGTCCAATTTCATTATTTTATATGTGAATATCCAGTTTTCCCAACACCATTTATTGAAGAGCCTGTCTTTTCCCCATTGTGTATTTTGGCACCCTTGTCAAAGATTAGTTGACCATATATGTGTTGGTTTATTTCTGGGCTTGCTATTCTATTGTATTGGTCTAGTCTATTTTTATACCAGTACCATACATGCTGTTTTGGCTACTGTGGCTTTGTAATATAACTTGAAATCAAGAAGTGTGATGCCTCCAAACATGAAAGGCAACAAAAACATTCTATGTTTCCAGTTATGTATTTTATTTATATGACCTTTTGGAAAAGACAAAACTGTAGGCACAGAAAATAGATCAGTGGTTGCCAGGGACTGGGAATGTGGACAAGTGATTGATTGTAAATGAGTATGGGAAAACTTATTGGAGCAATGGAAATATTTTATATTCTGTTTATGGTGTGGTTATTACACAACGCTGTACAATTATTAAAGTCATTGATATATACATTAAAATGTGCACTAAATTAAAAAAAGAACATGCATACAGTTACCAAGTGGATAGATATTCGAGATTTTATAACATGGTCTGGAAATAAAGTCTATACAAAACTTAAAAAAAAAAGAAGTATGATGTCTCCAGCTTTATTCTTCTTTCTCAAGATTACTTTGGCTATTTAAGGTCTTTTGTGGTTTCATACAAATTTTAGGATTGTTTTTTCTATTTCTGTGGAAAATGCCATTGGAACTTTGGTAGAGATTGCTTTGAATCTGTAGACCACTTTGGGTAGTATGGGCATTTTAACAATATTAATTTTTCCAATTCATAAACATGGGATATATTTCCATTTATTTGTGCTTTCCTCAATTTCTTTCATCAGAGTCCTATAGTTTTCAGTATAGAGATCTTTCACCTCCTTGGTTAAATTTATTCCCAAGTATTTTATTGTTTTCAATGAAATTGTAAATGAGGTTGTTTTCTTAATTTCTTTTACAGATAGCTCATTGTTAGCGTATAGGAACACAACTGATATTCATATGTTGATTATGTATCCTGCAAATTTACTGAATTACTGACTTCATTTATTAGTTCCAACAGGCTTTTTTTGTGTGTGTAGTCTAAAGTGTTTTCTTTATATAACATCATATCATCTACAATTTTGACTTCTTCCTTTCTGATCTGGATGCCTTTTATTATTTTTTTTCTTGCCTAATTACTCTGGCTAGGACTTTCAGCACTATGTTCAATAGAAGTGGTGAGTGTGGGCATCCTTATCTTGTTTCTGATTTTAGAAGAAAAGCTTTTCACGGGCTTCCCTGGTGGCGTAGTGGTTGACAGTCCGCCTGCCGATGCAGGGGACACGGGTTCATGCCCCAGTCTGGGAAGATCCCACATGTCATGGAGTGGCTGGGCCCATGAGCCATGGCCACTGAGTCTGTGCATCCAGAGCCTGTGCTCTGCAACTGGAGAGGCCACAGGCCCACGTACTGCAAAAAAAAAAAAAAAAAAAGAAGAAGAAGAAAAAAGAAAGAAAAAAAGCTTTTCACCATTGAGTGTGATACTAGCTGTGGGCTTGTCATATATGGCCTTTATTTTGTTGAAGATCTCATCTTTAGGGGCCTCCTAGGACTTGAGTCTAGTTATAGGTCAAGAAATAAAGAGAGGTTTGGGGAGAGGCTACTGAGGAGACTCAGCAGTGTCTTGTGAAGCAGGTGCCTCAGTAAAGGGCATATCAGTTCCTTAGACAATGCAAGGTTAATCTCCTTAGATGGAGGTGGAAAGGCTACTTCCTTTGGCAAAGAAGGCTCATTCAAATTTAGAGATTCAGCGTCTCCAGCTTCATCAGGTCCTCCCATACATCCCCATTCCAATTTTCAGGACCTCATTCCTTCCCAATCAATGTCCCCACTTTAACAGCAGACACTCTGGGAAGTTGTGAATTAAATACATGTTGTAATTCTGCAACTAACAAGGTAGGCTGGCAAGCTGGAGACTCAGGGAAGAGTTACAGCTGGAGCCCATATGCAGTCTGCTGACAGAATTCCTTGCTCAGGAGAAGTCAGTCTTTGTTCTATTAAGGCCTCAACTGACTAGATGAGGCACAATTATGGAGAGTAATCCGCTTTACTCAAAGTCCACTGGTTAACTGTTAAGCTCATCCAAAAAATACTTTCACAGAAACATCCAGAATAAAGTTTGACCAAATGTCTGAGCACTATGGTCCAGACAAGTTGACACATATAATTAACTATCACATTGGTCTATTTAGTTTCCAACAGAGATGAGTTAGTTTTGGTTTATCTGTGTTCTCTTGTAGCTCTCTGAACATCTTTAGAAAAGTTATTTTGAATATTTTTGTCAGGCAATTCCTTGATCTCCAATTTTTGAGATCAGTTACTGGAAGTTTACTATGTTGCTTTGTTAGTGTCATGTTTCCCTGATTCTTTATGATCCCTATAGCTTTGTGTAGGTGTCTGCACATTTGAAGAAGCAGTCACCTCCTCCAGACTTTATGGACTGACTTCATTGCAGGAAGACTGTCACCTGTATGTAGGGCATGTTGGAGCATGCTGGGACCCCAATCCTAGTGGTACTGGGCCCAAGTGCAGGGGCATGTGACAGCACTGGGTCTAGGGTGACATGATGGCTCATCAGCTCAAACTTTTGGAGTCCACAGCATTGACAACTGCATGGTCCTGGCAAGCCCTGCAAGGATCTGTAGAGGTTGCAAGGACTATTGGGGTCCTTATCAGTGCCTCCAGGTCCAGCAGCTAGGGACCAGGGCAAGCAGCAGAAGTAGCTAGAACTTGTGGTATGCATGGGCTTGGCTGCAAGTGCCATCTGTAGGTGCCTGTGAGTGACAAGTGCCGGTTGCAAACACAGGTAGTGATGAGCACCAGGGTAGGCAGCACTGGTAGCTGCAGGGGCCCTGGTTGTTGGTGTGCACTACCATGGCTGCTGGGTCTTGTCATGCGTGCACAGCAGTGTAGGCTGGTTGTGGGGTTTGTGTCAGTGGCATGCTGGTGTACAGCTGGAGGGATTACTACCGGTAACACAGTGTTGCAGGTCAGTGACAAAAGATAGGGCCTGATCCCAGCCCACAAGCTGCTGTGGGGACCCTGGCTGTTGGCATGCTCTGCCGTGGCTGCAGGTCTCCCTCTAGGTATGCAGTACAGCAGTGGAGGACAGTGATGGGTGTCAGGCTGGGGGGCATGTGGGTGCAGAGCTAGAGGGTCTAGCCTCGAGTAGGTGCACAGCAGTGTGGGTCAGCCACAAGGATCTAGGCTGGTGTCTTGCTCTAGCACAGCTGCAGAGGCCTTGGCCAGCTACTAATGCAGTTCCTGGACTCTGGAGGATGCAGGGGGCAGGAAGGAGTGGGGAGGGACTCAGGCAGCGGGCATCAGGGAATGCAAAAAGCTGTGCGGCAAAGCCAGTGTAATCAATAGGTGGTCTTTTGCAGCTGCGCTGGCTGTTAGTGTTTTCAGTGTCAAAAGCTGCTGGGTTTGTCTACAGAGCAGGTCACTGGAGCCACAACTGCTCCCACTGCATGAGGGCTACTGGTATCCCTTGCTTTTAGTTCTTGTTCCTTGCTGTCTCTATACACCTCTGCTTTGTCAGCCCCTGGGTTGGGTGAAACTGAAGCAGAACCTTTGTGCCGTGCCCTGAAGGGCTAGGGAAGCTGGTCACTCATACCACTCTTCCTTTCCCTGTGAGAACTCTTTTTAGCTGGGAATCTCCTCTTGGTGTTGAACAGTGCCAGTGGCTTGTGGGATGGGATGATGCAGGCAAAATGAAGCTGTCTTCCTTCCCTTTTTGTGTGGTTATTCTCAAGTTTTTTATTCCACCCTGTTGTTGAAGTGTCTTTAGTAGACTCCAGAGCACTCCCAGAGCTGCTTTTTGTTGTTTTGTTTTGGTTTATGGGTAGCTAATAATTGATCTGGGTGAACAGATAGAGGTTGGGGTCTCCTACTCCACCATCTTGATGGTGTCACCCAATTTTTGCTTTTATCTTTACTAGTTTTTTTTTTAACATCTTTATCAGAGTATAATTGCTTTACAGTGGTGTGTTAGTTTCTGCTTTATAACAAAGTGAATCAGCTATACATATACATATATCCCCGTATCTGCTCCCTCTTGTGTCTCCCTCCCTCCCACCCTCCCTATCCCATCCCTCTAGGTGGTCATAAGGCACAAAGCTGATCTCTCTGTGCTACGTGGCTGCTTCCCACTAGCTATCTATTTTACATTTGGTTCTTCACTAGTTTTTATTCTGCTTTGGGTTACTCTGATATTTTTTAAAGTTTTTGATTTGGATATAGTTATTTTCTTTTAAAAATATATTTTATTATTGTGAAATTGTTATACATTTTGATTTCTTTTAGTAAGTACTGTGAAATAAAGCATACATATAGAAAAGTACATGAAATGTATACAGTTTGACAAATAATTGTAAAACACTATCCAGGTCAAGAAATTGAATATTGCCAGTTCTTTAGAAGCACTCTACCTTGTTCTTCTCAATCAAAACTCCCTCCTATTTCCCAACATTACTCATTTCCTTGACTTTTGTCATAATTTGATTTCTTTATAATTTTACCACTTATGTATGCATCTATAAACAATATAGTTTATTTTTTCCTGTTTGAGTCTCAAAAAGTGGAATTATGGTGTGTGAATTCTTTTGTGACATATTTCTTTCTTTCAGCTTTATGTATGTAAGAAGAAATATGTAATTTTGCATAGCTGAAATTTGTTGATTTTTAAATTACTTAATAAGATTCCATTGTATGAACATACTACAAAAATTCTTTACATTGATAAATCACATTTTTTTCAAGTTGTGCTATTACAAAGATTGCATGAATATTCTTGAACATATAGCCTGGTACACAAGTGTCTGAGATTAAGGTATATATTTTCAACCTTATTAGAGAGTGTCAAACACTTCGGCAAAGTAATTATACAAAGTTACACTCCCATCAGTGGTATATGAAACTTCCCATTTTAGCACAACCTCACCAATGCTTGATGTTGTCAGATTTCATAAATTTTGCAACTGTAGAGTTTCTATATTGGTATTCCATTATGGTTTTCCCTGATTACTAATGATACACTCCTTTCCTTATGTTATTTGGCCATCTGTATTTGCTCTTTTGCAATGAAAATAATAAACATTTTCTTGGTGGTTTGATTTTTATTCATTTGCAAGAGTATTCATATGTTCTGAATATGAATCTTTTTATTATATCCTTTTCTTGCCTTATTGTACTGGCTAGGACTTCCAGTACTATATCAAATATAAGTGGTGACAGTAGCCACCCTTATCTGGTTCCTGATCTTAAGGATATATTATTCAATCTTTTACTCTTTAGTATGAGATTACTTGTGTTTTGTAGATGCTCCTTAGCAACCTGCGGATGTTCCTCCCTAGTCTTAGTTTGCTAAGTGCTATGGTCTGAATGTTTGTGTCTCTCCAAAATTCCTATGTTAAAATCTTAATCCCCAAAGATGATGCTATTAAGACGTGGGCCTTTGGAAGTTGCTTAAATCATGAGGTAGAGCCCTTGTGAGTGGGATTAGTGCCTTGTAAAAGAGACCTCACAGAGATCCCTTGCCCCTTCCACCATGTGAGAACACAATGAGAAAACACCAGCTATGAAACAGCATGAAAGCCCTCCTCCCCCAGTCATGTTGGTGCCTTGATCTTGGGCTTCCTAACCTCCAGAACTGTGAGAAATAAATTTCTGTTGCTTATAAGCCACCCAGTCTATAGTATTTTGTTATAGCAGCCAGAATAGACCGCAACACTAAGATTTATTTTTTTTTAAATCATGAATGGGTGTTGAATTTTGCTCAGCAACCATCCTGCATCAATTGATATGATCATGTGATTTTTCTTCTTTAGCCTGTTGGTATAGTGCAGCGGTCCCCAACCTTTTTAGCACCAGGGACCAGTTTTGTGGAAGACAGTTTTTCCATGGACGGAGGTGGGGTGGGGGGATGTTTCAGGTGGTAATGCGAGCAATGGGGAGTGATGGGGGGCGGCAGATGAAGCTTCGCTCGTTTGCCCACCACTCAGCTCCTGCTGCGTGGCCCAGTTCCTAGCAGGCCATGGGCCAGTACCTGTCCTCAGCCCGGTGGTTGGGGAGCCCTGATGTAGTGGATTACAATGATTGCCATACATGGAATAAATCCTACTTGGGAGTTAAGGTAGGAAGAATAATGGGCCCCAAAGATGTCCACATCCTAATCCCCATTAAGCTGTGAATATGTTACTTACATGGCAAAAGGGAATTTGCAGACGACATTAAGGCTAAGGATCATGAGATGAGATTATCTCTGATAGTTAGTGTGGGCCCAGTCTTATCACCTGAATTCTTAAAAGCAGAGAACCTTTCCCAGATGTGATCAGAAAAAGATTTGATTACCAAGAATGGTTAGAGAGATGCAATGTTGCCGGCTTTGAAGATGAAGGAAGGGGCCATCATCCAAGGAATGTGGGCCACACCTGGAAGCTGAAAAAGACAAGGAAACAGCATATACCCTAAAGCTTCCAAAAAGTCACACAGCCAATGCCTTGATTTTAGCACAGTGAGACCCATGTTGGATTTCTAACCTACAGAACTATAAAATAGTATGTATTGTTTTAAACCAGTAAGTTTGTGGTAATTTGTTATAGCAGCAATAAAAAACTATAATAATATAGCTATGATGTAACAATTCTTTTTAGACTTTGCTGGATTCTATCTAAAAATATTTTCTTGAATATTTTTGTGTCTAAGTTCATGAGAGATATTGGTCTGTAGTTTCCTTTTTGGACTGATTTGTCTGGTTTTAATATCAAGGTAATATTCGCCTCATTAAATGTATTATGAGGCATTCCTTCCTCTTCTATTTCTGGAAGAGCTTACGTAAAATTGGTGTTAATTCTTTAAATGTTTGGTAGAATTCTTCAGTGAAAACATTTGAACCAAGAGATTTCTTTTGGGGGGAGTTTTTAAATTACAAATTCAATTTCTTTAATGTTTATAGGGCCACTCAGATGATCCATTTCATATTGGTTGAGTTTGGATAATTTGTTGTTTTTGAGGAATTGGTCTATTTCATTAAAGTTGTTGAATTTATGTGTATAAAGTTGTTTGTAATATTCTCTTATCCTTATTAATGGCTGCAGGTGATATCCGATTTTATTTTTGGTGTTGGCGATTGGGCCTTTTGTCTTTTTATTTTTGTAACTCTTTTCTTTTTTTTTTTTTGCGGTACACGGGCCTCTCACTATTGTAGCCTCTCCCGTTGCAGAGCACAGGCTCCGGACATGCAGGCTCAGCGGCCATGGCTCAGGGGCCTAGCCGCTCCGTGGCATGTGGGATCTTCCCGGACCGGGGCACGACCCCGTGTCCTCTGCATTGGCAGGCAGACTCTCAACCACTGCGCCACCAGGGAAGCCCTATTTTTGTAACTCTTGATAGAGGTTTGTTGATTTTATTGATCTTTCAAAGAAACAGCTTTTGTTTCATTGATTTTCTCATTTGTTTTCTTGTTTTCTATTTCACTGAGTTCTTCTATGTATTTTATTTTCTTCCTTCCACTTGTTTTGCTTTATTTTGTCTTCTTTTTCTAGTTTCCTGAGGTATAAACTTAAGTTATTGATTTGAGACTTTTCCTCTTTCTAATGTAAGTATTTAGTGCTATAAATGTCCCTTTCAGCACTGCTTTAGTTGCATTATACATATTTTGATATGTTGTATTTTCATTTAATTAAATTTCATTTGAGATTTCCTCTTTAACCCATGAGTTATTGGAATGCATTTTGTTTAATTTCAAAGTGTTTAGAGATTTTCCTGATATCTGTTATTGATTTTTAGTGTGATTCCATTATGGTCAGAGAACATACAGTGTATAATTTCAACTTAAAATTTTGTTGAGGTTTGTTTTATGACTCAGAATATGGTTTATCTTGATGAATATTTCATAGGCACTTGAAAATAATGTGTTTTACTGTTGTGGGGTGGAGTATTCTATAAATGTGAATTAGGTCCTGTTGGTTGATGATATTATTGAGTTGTATATCCTTGCTGATTTTCATCTAGCTGCTTTATCAGTTGTTATAAGAGGGCTTTTGAAGTCTCTAGCTGTAATTGTGATTTTGTCTATTTATCTATTCAGTTCTACCAATGCTTGCTTCATACATCATAGTAAATATCTTTTATTTATTCTTAGGATTGGTTATTTGTTCCTTATCCCTTTGATTTCTTACACAGTGTCATCAGAGGTCTATACATTTTATTTGTCATTTCAAAGGAGCATCTTTTGGTTTTGTCGATCTCTATATTTTTTCTATTTCATTAATATTTTTCTTATTTAAAATTTTTCCTCTTTTATAATTTACTTTTGTTTATTTTACTGAGATCTTTCAGACTTCTGTCTTAATATATGCATTTAAAGGTCTAAATTTTACTTTATATATCACTTTACTGCATCTCATAACTTTTGCTATACAAAATTTCAGTTATTATTCAGTTTTAAATATTTTCTAATTTCTATTATGATTTCTTCATTGGCCAATAGTTACTACGAGCTATATTTGTTTGTTTCCAAAAATCTTTTTAAAAATCATGTGTAGTTATCTTCCTGTAAATGATTCCTAAGTCAATTGCATTACAGTCAGAAAGCTCACATTGCCATGAATTGCTGCTCCTCCACCATCTTCTATCTCTGTTAATGGAGTTACAGTTAACCACCCCTATAATAAATTTTGGATCCATTCAGAATATCACACTCTCACATATACATCCAATCAATCATCAGACATAAATCTCAAATCTGGACCCTACACATCAACCCACCTACACTGACATAGATTAGTTCCTTAGGATCTTACAACACACCTTCTTTTTTCATATCTTGATTTCTCTGGCCTTCCTGGGTCCAGTCTCTTCCCTACTCTGGTTCATGCTGGCTTAACTAAGGCCACTCCCGGGATATAGCCAGAATGCTGATGATCTGGGACCAAAGTTTTTTCAGGCCCAATTGAAGCACAGAGTGATGGACTTAGGGTTCAATGTTCAACATCTTGCTCTGTCACTTATAAGTTGGATAATTTTGAGCAAATTCCTTAAACTCTAAGCCTGCTTCCTCATCAGCAAAAAGGTAGTACAATAATAATGCTTACATTATAAGGTTGTTACAGGAACTAAATTATAAGTAAATGTAAGTTAGGTGCCTATCACATAGCAGGCGCTCAATAAATTGTACCCAGTAACAGTAGTAATTGAAATAATAGCAGTACCCAGACTTGCCCCAATTTTCACCAATTTCCAGCTGGGAGAAGGTAGCAGGATTCACCTGAGGGTAATCTTCTCCCTTCTAAAAGTTGTCTATTTGACAATAATGACAATAAAGACAACAATTCTACCTCTAGGGATACTGAGTCACGTTATTTACCTGGCTCTGCACCACTAAGTATTTAAAGGAAAGTGGACTTATTTTAGGTAAACATTAATTGCCATATCACTCAACTTCCAAAAGTAAGCCTCCAAAAGGAAAGGGTAACTTATAAAGAAAGTAGGAGGTAAACAACTGCTTGAACATGAAATACTTTTTAGAACACCATATCTTTATTAATTAAGTGCAAATGGATTAAAAATACCACATTTGTTGTGAATCTAAAGTGGTATGCAGTATTTGCACTCTCTAAAACACATCAATCTCACCCAATATTAATCTAGCCCTTTGGAAAGTGTTAAATCTTTGTGCCTTTCTCCCCCAAATGTTGAAAGAAAAAGTTACCAAAACACAAAAGTAAGCAAGGAAATAAGTATATTTGATAAAAATGCTTTGAAATTCCAATTCAAAAAAATTAATTTTTACTAATATCTCACACTAAGGCTATTAAGCACTTGCTGTGTGGCAGCTCTCATGCTAAGCAATTTAGATGCATATTTCAATTAATCCTCACAACACCCTTGAGAAACAAGTGTTATGCTTATCTCTGCTTTTAAGATGTAGAAATTGAGGCTCCAAGAGATTAGGCAAAATTGTAAAAGCCAGGTCTTGAACCCAGATCAGCAAAATGTCAGCTCTTAATCACTAGAGCCTCTACTAGATGTGATTGTTTTAATTGGATGGAACAGTTATTTTGTACCAACTTCCAGGTAGAAAGGCCAAGTGAGGCTAGTTCTCATCTGTCTATGAAAATTCCCTTGGCCACAGGCTAGTGTTCTTGATTAAACCATGCAGTTGGGGACATCTGCCTTGGTGCCTCCCATACCTCCCCAAGTTCTCTGACCCCTCCCTTTCCCCCTAGGTCAAGTCAGTGAATAAGGAATTTTCCGAATTATTAAAAAATCTGATTCATTTAACCATTTACAACATTTATAGCAGTTCAAATTGGCTGGGATTGTTGTAGCAGCTTTTGGAGATTTTTGTGCAGTTTAGGTTACTGATATAAAGATATCATTGAATCTAGTTTTAGTTTTTCTGCAGCTGTTTTGCCCCTCCCTTTCATCATGGATAGCTAGAGTTTAATGAATTCTAGATTTTTCAATACTTTGTATACATGACCTTTTAAATTGAGAATTACTTGTGTATTTCAAATTAAAACTGTTGCTCATATCTCAAATACCAAGGATTTCAGAACCAAGGTAGAGGGATTTGCTCATCCAACGTATTTTAAATTCAGGTCCTAGTATTTTGTAATTATTATAATTCAGACTTTTTAAACTAGCTTGATAAAAATGAATATTTTGTATGTGTTTTGGGCAATGTCAAGAGCTAGGAAGTGTCTGAGATTTCACTCCACTCGTAATCTAAAAATTTAGTCTGACACAGTTTCATGGGTGCCAGTATAAGACACAAGATTCCTAGGTCAGAAGTGAAGTGCAATTTATTACTCAAAGAAACAGCGGCAGCTAGATTATCAGCATTTTTGAGCAGGTTCCTGGAGCCCCAATTCCCACAAGGTGATGGGTAGAGGGCCAGGTGATACCCACACACAGGCAGTGGGTTGTATTACAGGTGAAGAATTCTGAGCTTAGGAGCCCAAATCTTTTGAAATGGAAAGTAAACATTCTTGCCCTTTGCTTAGGAGGGAAACACCGTTCACTATACAAATAACCTTGAAAAGACAGTCCAGAACAAAGACAGTCTTGTCTTACAAGATGGTTATCTTGCTTACAAGATGTACAGAAACATGAGAGAGCCTTGGAAAACTGTCTCCCAATAAGCAGATGAAAAGTGCTCAATTTCTGAAATGGGAATCGCCCAAGAAAATGAGGTTCAACTGAGTTAGACCGACAAATCTACTGTAAAATGTCTGTGGTAAAATGGCTGCAGCAAATTAAAAGTGAAACCCAAGCTAAACTATATTAACTGAAATTAAACTTTAGAAAATCTTCAGTGGCTGGTGAACTGTCTCATTCGACACAAATTGCTACAAATTTTATACTAGTAAACAGAAATATTTTTTTGGTGAATCAATTATACTGCAGTCGGCAATTTGTCATGTTGGCCATTCTACAAGTTGAATTGATTTTTGGCAAATAGATCTTTGTTTGAATTGGTCTGCTTCCTAGGCCCACATTCAAGGTCCTATTCCCTATTGGATCTTAATCACAACTAGCTATAACCTAAGGTGCTAACCAAAAAGAATATAGTTTTTTCCTTTCTTAATAATGTCTGCATTTTAACTGAGAAATTGGCAAGTTTGACAAAATGACTCTGGCAACTCCCAGAGTAACTAATCTATATGGTCAATTTTTTTAGCTCTTGACATATGCTGCAGTAGATATTTGGACACATGCTGGCTTCCCAAAATCTCACAAATCAGAACACATGTGTTAATTTTTTTCAACCTGATTGGAATCTCTAATTCATTGACTTTTCCATCTCGTTCCAAAGGCTCCATTCTGTTATTCACTCTTTGTTCAGTTTAGCCCCCTCAGTTCATAATTATATAAATTCTTTTGCAAATTCTCTGATCTCCTTTACTTCTCTCTCCCTTACTCCAAGTGGCCAGTGCTAGAAAATCCCAAACACTTGCCTGCTTTGTGCCATGTCCATGCAGCTGAGCTTTACTAGAGAATTACAGCACTGGTTAGTATGCCTATAAATTGGTGAACACCAACCCCAAGTGCACATGTAATAACACCCAGCAGTCTTACCAAAACTCTAAAGCTGTTTTTTTTCCCTAAAGCTGTTTTCCCACTGCCCACAAGGATGTTTCACACTTTACCCACTTTTCACATTTCCTACACCTCCTTCTCCTCCCTAAAAGGACTGTATTATGATTTTTGTGACCCATAGACACTCTTGCCTTCATGAGACTCTTCCTCTATTAAAAAAATAAACCTAAAAATTATGCTTTACCACTGAGTTGGAATAAAGACAAATATAATCCCAGGTTGATTCATTATTATATATTCATTGTTGCCATAGTCATTTGTTTCCTTCTGATTTCAAAAGAAATTAAAATTAAAACATTTTCGTGGGCCCCTAAAAGTATTGTGGGACCAGGCAGGCACTGTGACCGCCTCCTATATCTAATGGAGAGGTTAGTCAGTTCTGCTCCCCTGCACCTCTTTATCTGACGGCCTTGCTTTTAACTTTATTTAGAAAATAAGTCAAAGATTCCTCATCTTGCCATGTAGAGCTTGCGAGTGAAAACTGGGTAGGAGATCTGGAATGGGAGTTGTCTCTATACAGCAGGGTTTGTCAACCTTGGCACTGTTGAGAATTTCTGCTGGATGATTCTTTGTTGTGGGGGACTGTAGGATATTTAACAGCATCCGTTGTCTCTATCCTCTAAATACCGGTAGCATCTCCCCAATTATAGCAACAAAAATTTCTTCAGACATTGCCAGAAGTCCCCTGAAAAGCAAAATAGCCCCTAGTTGAGAACCACTACTATACAGGTAAAAGTTGAAGCCATGGTAGTGGATGAGTTCTCCTTGGAGAAGTGCTTAGAATAAGAAGAGGATAATAGTGAATCCTAACATGTGAAGGACTAGCAAAAGAAAAGGAACCACCAGAAAATACTGCCCTGCTCCTAACCTGAGATAGATCTGGTGGATTTAGTTAGAAATTTTCAAATGTCTACAACCTTTTAGTGAACTAGCTGAGCAAGAGATTTGTAGAACAACCTACCTGGGCCTTTTCAAAGATGGGAAAGTCCCCCACCATCAGGATGATTCAATGCATCCCTGTCTAAAGATGAAGAATTGAGATGGACAACCTCTGAGAATTTGCCTCAGCCCCTGAGGTTCTGTGAAATAGTCCTCCTTGTTGTAAACAGGGGCCAGATACTAGAAAGTCACAGAGATTCTTGATTTTTTTAACTGAAGGTCAGATCTGTGACCTCCGTGGGCCATATGGAGTTGTGGCAGATGCAACATTCCTTTCCAAATCCTGTTTCCTCATGGATATTACTCCCCAGTAAACCTTTTGCCATCTTAACTTTGTTTCAGCATCTGCTTCTCAGAGAATCCAAACTAACACAGGAGTATAGTTTATTTCTTCTTTCCACAAGGTGGAAAATATATAACGTGTATATTATCCTCAGTTCCCACATTAGTTTTGGTCCATAATCCTGTTTATGTACATGAACACATGCTAAAGAGAATGCATACAGGCTACAGCATTTGAATTTAAGAACTGTAGCGAAGTATGCTTTCAAAAGAGAAACTGTAGCCCTTCATTTCCATATTTTACTACTTACCATATTATTTTTTTCTCACCTGAAGGGTGTTTAACCTCACTTCTGTTTGATTCTCCTCATGAGATGACTAAACTCACTGCTGACATTCAAGGAAGACTGTGCTCACAGTGGCTGAACCAGACCCTGTGGTCCCTCGAGGGCCTCCATGCCTATTCACTTGAGTAGGGGTAATTCATCCCTGGTGCCACAGACACGATTGCCTGTGCTTGCTATACTTATATATGACCCTGTACACCGTGGACAGGGTGGACTCATGAAGCTCGTCTGTGGTCAAAGCTGAAAACTGGCTAAGGCCACAGCAGGGCAATGTACTCTGCTAGGTTTTGCATAGCCAAAAGAGTCTTTCAACAGGTTACCTTTAAATCCTTGAAATACCTGGGAGTCTTGTGGTTACTAATCTTATAGTTAAATACTAACAAATATATGAATCAAACGCACTGCCTCTGGTAAACTGTCTGCCTTGGATTTCATTGGCGTTTGTTTAAATTGTGTTTCAAATGGTGGGCGAGACAATTCTTATGATGTTCAGATGGTCCCGTGTTCACACTCTGTATGCTCACCTCCCCTTGAGTGCAGGCAGAACTGGTGACTTGCTTCTAACCCACAGAATATTGCAAAGATAATGAGCTCTCTTTCCTGCGATTACTTTCCAATTTATATAGAAGCCTCTGAGCAGACTAGCTCTTCACTCTCCTTTCTTTTGCTTGAAAAAGAAAGCTGCCATGAGTTCTGCAGTCACAAGGAAATAACTGCTTCCAACAACCTAAGGGAACCTGGAAGGATGTCCTTCCGCAGTCAAGCCTCTAATGACAACACAGCCTGGCTGACACCTTGATTGTAGCCTTGTGAGACCCTGAGCAGAAGACTCAGATGAGTAGTGACCAGACTCCTGACTTATGGAAGCTGTAAGATAATAAATGCATATTGTTTTAAATTTCTAAATCTGTGGTGGTTTGTTCCACAGCAATAGAAAACTAATACAAACTTTATTTTAAATTATTCTTGCTTTTTTTCTTTCCTACCTCTGTCAGTGCTTATTGGAGGTTGTAAATCTCATTTTTTCTTTGTTTCAGAGTAAGCATTTAACATTTTTATGGAAGGGAATAATATTTTAATACTTTTTTCCCTCAAACTAGTAACAAAGACTGCAAAATATTCAAACCCTTTCCATCATGAAACTCTGTGTTTTAGTCAAGTCCAGAAGCTGATTAATCAGAATAAAGTTGACCTTATTCATATTTCACATTGACATTCAGTTTGGCCTCAATCTCTTAAATGTTTCATTTGCATTCTATGATGAAATACAAAACAAAAAAGAACGCGACCCCTTAAAAATCTAAACAGTATAAAACAAGCTTTGCCTAAAGGCTGATTTTAGTTCAAGCCATCAAACATTTGGGTAGTATATTTTCACTGAATTGCCTATTAAATTATATTTCTTAAAGGAAGAGAGGACAATTTAAATGCTTCAAACATTTAAAATGACTATACTAGTGATTATTATGTAAGTAGCTGAGTTTGGTATTTTAGTGATACAGAGAAGAAAATTAACTATGGAGAGAGATGTTTTTGTGCTAGCTTCATGGTTTATATCCCTCAGGGAAGGCTAGTATAAGTTATTTGATACACAAAATCATTTTCTAGAGTGACATTTTGGTATATTTATTTTATTATTCTGGATAATGTATAATAAACACATTTCAGTATTTCTTTACCTAATGTAAAGCTCTTTTTGTCATTTTAAAGGAAAATTATTATCGAAATTTCATTTGAAAGAGAGAGTATGATCTTCCAGCAAGTAACAGAAAGGGATGTGATGGATGATGTAGGTCAAATTAAAGAGGTTTGAGATGAATTATAAATGGTTTGCAGCATCTTCATAAGTGTATAAGAGTGAATATCTTACCTCCTTGGTCTGCCTTTTTTCTTTCTTTTTTTCTAAAATAGAAAGTAGATGGTTTACTACATTCACTTAGAGAAAGTATCTCAACATGCCTGTAATTGTAAAATTCCTGGGGAGTCAGTTAGTGTATGTGAGTTAACATTGTCTTTTTATAGCTCTTGAGATGTATTGTTCCTTATAAAGGAAGCATATATGCTTTAGAAAGCAATTTTTAAATGAAAGAAAATTGCAAAGAAAATATTCTGTCAAAGAATGGCTTAGAATACAAACCATCTTAGAAAAACTCTACGGTGGTATGGTGGGGCAAGCTGTGAAGGGGAGGAAATGCTGAGAGGTTTGAAGATTTTGGAGAGAATTCAGAAGAGAGACGATATTAAAGCAAGAGAAGATAGTGCATATGGCTTTTTAAAAACAATTTTTTATTGGAGTATAGTTGATATACAATGTTGTGTTAGTTTCAGGTGTACAGCAAAGTAAATCAGTTATACATATACATATATCCCCTCTTTTGTAGATTCTTTTCCCATGTAGGCTTTTTTAAAGCTAAAAGAATAAGGATCCCTCCCCTCTCCGAGAAGAAATGAACACATTGTTTCTTGCATGTAGGTCAATCAACTGTATTATCCCTTTCATACGGTCTAGGAATTCCTTCAAAGACCATTTTGGATTTAAAGATACTTTAATAAACACATGTCATAATTTGTGGCCATCCAGAACATTTGAACATCTAAATTTGGGGAATGGCTCACCTCATGAGTCTGGTTTTCCAAACCTAGAATCCAGAAACTCACTCGTCCAGCCTTCCTGGAAGCTAGGGCATAAACACTTCAGCCAATGAACAGACTCAGCCAATGAAGTGCACTTAATGAGATTTCAGTTTAAAAGAGACAAACATAAGGAAGTAGACATGGTGGAGACCATTCTCTGAAGGTGATGGCAGAGGCAATGGCTTTCAGGGACAAGGATGACAGCAGTTCAGCTTCCATTGCCCAGGATCAATGGGGCAATCTGTGGTGTCTGCGCCCAGTGACAGCAATGATGGATCCCTTTCTGGATCCCCATCCTGAAGTGCCATTTGAGTGTTGTTCCTGCCCATATATCTTCAAGCCTGGGTCTCTAATCCTCTCCGAGGGTCTATTGAGCCTTCTCAAATCTGTTAGATATGTTTTCTGCTGAACCAGCTATGGTGAGTTCTAATGTTTGTAACCAAGACATCTGACTGATATGGATCCCCTTCTAAACAGAACAACTCTGAAACCCTATGTACAAGGGGGCTCATCCACAGAAAGCTTTTCTAAAATGGTTGCAATTTTACTTAACCCAGAGTCAGAAGAAATAGCACCCTAAAGAAGTTCTATGCAACTCAGTAATATACTAAAAAATTGGGAAATTAAAACACCTATAAATGAGCACACTAGGACAAGATAACTAGAATGCTAAGTTTTGTTTTATTAGATGGAGGAAAATCTATTTTAAAAAATAATCACATATAATCCAGTGGGAGTAAGAAATGATGGAGGTATAAATAAAACTAAAATCATAGAATGTTGATAATTGCTGAATCTGGGTGGTGGGTATTCTGTTTATGTGCTTGAGATTTTTCTTAATTAAAAATGTAAAAATAAAAAAATTATAAACTAGTGAGTTAACATTAGTTGGAAAAATACATGCCTCCCTATTTATCTTTAAAATAAAGAAGAGAAGCAAGACTAAATATTGTTTAGAAATTTGTATATCAGTGTTTGCCAAGCAATAGAACTAAGTGAGAAAATTTCATAAAAATAAGAGATAAGGACAGACTTATAGTTGATGTGTCTGCTTTTTAGGCCATTTTTATCCTTGATTTCCCAGGAATAGCTCATTCAGTCAATCCACAAATATGTTTATTAGCATCTGCTACATGTTGGCGTTGTTCTAGGTACTTGGGATATATCAAGAAATAAAATAAAGGGGCTTCCCTGGTGGCGCAGTGGTTGAGAGTCCGCCTGCCGATGCAGGGGACACGGATTCGTGCCCCGGTCTGGGAAGATCCCACATGCCGCAGAGCGGCTGGTCCCGTGAGCCATGGCCGCTGAGCCTGCGCGTCCGGAGCCTGTGCTCCACAACGGGAGAGGCCACAACAGTGAGAGGCCTGCGTACCGCAAAAAAAAAATAAATAAAAAAATAAAATAAAATAAAGATCCTTACCCTTACCTAAACATTTTCCATTATGTATTACACAAAATCTCAATCAAAGCTTTTTATACGTATCTCCAGCCTATAAGCCTACTTAATTTTTAAATTCTAAAACTGTCTCCTATTTGTACAGTTTAGAACCATAAGGTTTTTATAGTTGAAAAGGAGCTTAGATTGCATAAAGTGCTACTGCTCATTTTATTATAATTGATATAATACTGTGTAGAGTCTTTTATAAGTTACAACATGCCTTCCTGAGACCCAGAGAAGGCAAGGTACTTGCCAAGTCTATACTGCCTGTTGGTAGCAGGACAAAGACCTCCCGATAGGCATGTTGGTACTTTTTCTGCTATATCAAAATTTGCCTGCTTAAATTGCAATGGCTGTGGTTGACTGAAGAGATTTTAACCTAAAAATCCTACTATTTATACATCCTAAGCCTGTCTCTTCGTCTTGACTCCATTGCTCTCTGTCCCCCTTCTTCCTCCTCCCTCATAGGCTCTAACCCAAAGCTGCAAGTGACTAAGATACACCTTTCTCTTTGGCACTGACATCCTCATATGCTGCCATTCCTTAACCATTGTTCAGCTAGGCTCCCCTAATTTAGAACCTTTAATCTTCTTTGATAACATCATCTCTTCATTACTCGAAATAACCTGTCTGGACATTTTTGTCCATTTCCAGTCATTTACACATTTTAGATGTCTAGGTACTCAATAGTGAACAAAGAAAGGGGGCCCTGACAATTCTACTGTTGCATTGAATAACTTCCAGGTTCTCTCCTACTTCATAGCTCCATAGAGTATGTCCCCAGCTGATGCAGCCCCTAATGTCATTCTGTTTCTGTCTTCACTTGCATGTTCATCACATCACTAGTGTCTAAGTTCCCTTAGAAAATATTGGAGGTTCAGGCCTTATCAAAAGTGCTTCCAAACAACCTATATAACTGAATCACATTGCTGTACACCTGAAACTAACAAAACATTCTAAATTAGCTATACTTCAATTTTAAAAACTTTAAAAAATCTGAAAAGTGAAAAAGAAAAAAATAAAATAGAGATTATGAGATTTGCTCATAGACACTATCGGGGTGAGAAAAAAAAGAAGGGAGTCAGGTTAGTGCAATTGCATTTCATGTTCAACTTTCTCTCTCTCTCTCTCTCTCTCTCTCTCTCTCTCTCTCTCTCAATCTCTCTCTCTCTCTCTCTCTCAATCTCTCTCTCTCAATCTGAAGTGTTTGGGTTATATCTATTGCTGTGTAACTAACTACACTAAAATATAGTAGTTTTTAAAAATTATTATTATCTCTTATGGTCCTATAGGTTGACTGAGCTCAGTTAGGTGATGTTGCATTCTCTCAGGTGGTTACAGTCAGATGGATGGAGTCATCAGAAGCCTCACCTCAGCTAGATGTCCAAGATGGCTTCCTTAGTCACATGTCTGGCTTATCAGCTGAGATGCCTGAAACAGCTAGGGGCTTATCAGGCATTTCTCTCTCCACACAGCCTCTTCAGGTGGCAGCTTGAGCTTCCTCAAAGCAAAATGATCTCAGGGTAGTCAGGCTTCTTACGTGACAGCTGTCTTCTCCCAGAGTGAGTGTTCCAGGAGACCCAAGTGGAAGCTGCAAGGCTTTTTTTGGCTTTAAAAGGAAGGGACCACACAAAGGTGTGAATACCAGGAGGTGCAGTTCATTTCAGGGGGGCATCTTTGGTAACTAGTTACCACATGAAGGGAAGTGAGATCTGCAGGTAAAAGTCAATTTTGCTGTTAGTCCTCCTGGCTCGCAGGACTCTATTTTTTGAAACAAATAGAACTGCCTAAAATACAGCCCTCATTTTTTGGTTAAGCAGCAGACTCAGAGTTCCTCTTATTTAAACAAAAGAGAAAAAAAAACTTTGAACTTAGATGACATGTCTTTCTAAACTATAACCTCCTATTTTTGGAGCATGTGATAATAGCTCAGACTTTGTTCTATCGATGGCTGAAGGCTGACTTGCCACCATCCTAGAGCTGACAAGCCAAAACAGGTGAGTCTATCTTGCATGATTCACCTTGGTAGGAGCAATTACTACCCAGCTCTGGGCTGGCAGACTACCTGCTCCCTTTCATACACACAGGTTCACCCACAGCCTGAAGCATACCTTGTATCCTTTCAGAAATGGCGCATCGAACACGTGCAGAGAGACATCCAAACGCTTTTCTTTCCAATAAGAGAGACATTTTGTGAAGTTTTTGGCAGCATGCTGGCTGGCAAAGTCATCTGGCTGGCACACTTCTCCTGTATCAAGTTATGGCACTGCCACCTCTACTCTGGAGAGTTTCGAAATTTCAATTTGCACACCCTGTAAGATGTGAGTCATTGAGCTTGCAAAGGAGGAGGGGGAGGCGGACATCTGCTAGTCATGAGCAGATGACAAACACCCTGCACTGCGAATTTCCATCCTCATTTCACAATATTTAAGTAAACACATTTTGTAACCATTTTTTTCAGAGTTCCTTAGTGCTTAAAATGGAATTTTTTTTGGTAAACAATATATAAAAGCCACCTTCTCTCCTCTAAACAATTACATTACCAAAGTGACATCGAAGCCAACCGCTGCAGAGTGCTGTCTGTTGAATGACCAGAGCAAAAAGAATACACATCTGAATCGAATAGTTAAGTCTTCTATCATTTCAGACCCACTCGGCTAAGTTTCCTAGTCTGTGAGCTCCATCACGCACAGCTCCATGGTGACCTCTACTGTCTGACTGCAAGAATCCCATCGCAAAGAGTTTCCAGATAACATCTATCTCCCATTTTTGTATACTATGTTATGGGGAGGAAGGAAATTGAAGAAGGAAATGATAGATGCTCTTCCCTTAAATTATAAGAGACAGATTACATCCGTAAAATAACTGGGAACTGATGCAAGATCTAATTTTGTATTAGCTTCAAGCTGTGCAACATGGCTCAAAGTGGGACTTCATTTCTTCCCCACTTTTTTTTTTTTTTTTTTTTTTTACGCGGGCCTCTCACTGTTGTGGCCTCTCCCGTTGCGGAGCACAGGCCCCGGATGCGCAGGCCCAGCGGCCGTGGCTCACGGGCCCAGCCGCTCCGCGGCATGTGGGATCTTCCCGGACCGGGGTACGAACCCGTGTCCCCTGCATCGGCAGGCGGACTCTCAACCACTGTGCCACTAGGGAAGCCCTCTTCCCCACTTTTATCTGAAGAAGCTAACAATACCAGGAAAAAAAATAGTAAAATGGAAATAGAAAATTCAGATTAGGGTGAAAAGTGAGTGCAAATGTGCTAAACATAAAGGTCAATGTCTAAAGGAGTCTCACATTTGGCTCTGAGAATCCTAAAAGCTAAAAGAAAAAAAAAAAAAGTAAGATGGATTGCCTAGACCTTACTATCATGATGAAGAAAGTCTATCATGTCTCAAGTGGAATCATTTTTCTTGGTGTTAAATTCTGAATGAAATTCCCATGGGGGTTTTGTGGCATATCCCAGGTGGGGCAAGGGCTGGCATGCTCCTTAGAATTTGTACTGCTGCTGCAGGAGCAGATTTAGTAGGGCTGTTTCTTTTAGCTTTTGTGAGAAAGAAAGGGTGTGTCATTGAGAAAATGAAATACATCCTGCTGACAAGCAGAGAAAGTGAGAAACGGACCTGCTGGCAGCCAGGTCTCAACTCGTATAAACAGTGCTGGGACAAGGCCACCCCATGATCATATTTGGAACAAGATAAAGATAAAGCCACTTGGTAATCACAAAAAATGACTAAACATCCTCCTTCTCTGACTAACATGAGTGACTGCTGTTCCTTTACCAGTGACAATTCCAGCCTTTCTTATCCTATATGAAAACAATACTTTCAGGGATCATTTTTGTAGTTTGTTTGTCCTGTATGAAAACTATTAAGATGCCAAAACATTGAATTGCTTCTGCTCTTGAAATTGTCTAATCTAGAATGTCCCCTTCTTCCCTAATTTCTCTTGGGAATCACTTGGAGTAAACCCAAATTCAGTCAGAGGTCCCTGGCCGCTCCCCCTTTCCAAGACATTCCACGATTCCTCTGGTACATGTTTTTTTTTTTTTTTTTTTTTTTTTTCTGCAATGAGCTCAACAATGACTAGTGTGTTCCTGGAGCTCTTTGGTTGGTGGGCTTTACAAGCATTGACCTACTACACAGTGAAGGTGGTTCTATGAGGGCCTAAGCTAATATAACCGAGTCAGTATTTCTGTTCTCTGCCCTGTATGAGGACAGAGTACGAAGTACCTAATGGAGGAGAGAAATGGTGGTTCCCTTACACAACCTCCTCTAAATGTTCCTTTGCTTGTTGTGGCTTTCAGTATTAGATTACTTGCAGATAGTTGGACATCATACTCTCTCTCTAGACATCTGGGAGAATGAGCTGGTATTCCATTCCTGGTTGAGAGCAGATCCTTATACTTTGGGTAATCTCTGATGAATCCCTGAGCAATGAGGATGTTTTCCCATTGTAGCAGATACTCTCATTTTTCTGCCCAAGAGCCCTCTTATTCCTTCTACTTTTCCTATGAACGCCTCTCCCAGCTTCAGTGTCCTTTGGCTTCTAACAGCCCATACCAAACCTGAAGCCACCCTTCAGACACAGAGAACTGGAAACGCCTGGGAGTTTACATTCACTGCCATCCTCTACCCCAAGGCCCTTGGCCAATGACTGGCTGGAACAGGAAAGCCCAACTCCCTTCAAGTTGTGTCAACTCTTTGGTATAATTTACTCTCCAGAGCTCCATGCAGTCAGAATGACACTGGGTTTTGCCTTGCTTAGTTTCTTTCCCATCCCTCTCTTGCTTCACCACTGCCTTACTGGTCTCCCTGGGGGCACTGCCTTAATAAATTACATGCATAGAATCCTCATCTCAGGCTCTGTTTCTGCAGAATTCAACCTATGACACTCATCTAGCCCTCACTACATCCCTCCAAAGTAGAAATTATAACATAATTCTTCAGATGAAGAAAGAAAGGCTTGAGACTAGCCCAAGGTTACACAGGCGGTTAAAAGCGGGCTAGACCTAAAATTCTCATCTCTATGACCTACATGGTTAGGTCTTTCTGTTACTAAGCCTAGTTGCTTCTCCTTTGGGGCCCTGTACCTGGCTTTACATCCTGTTTATGGACATGCAGAGGGAAGGTTCTGTTGCCTGGGGTAGGAAGAAAAGACTCAAATGTCCTCTGCCAAGGATCTGATGTATAATTGAATATTTATGCTACCATCTGGGGCATGGTTTTCCTGTCCACTGTATGTGGACAGTCGTCCTCCATGACCTCTGAACATATCACCTCCTGCTGCTTATGGTTGGTAATCCTCCCTCCCCCACAATCCTCCATTCCTCCCGGCTTTTATGAGACAAACATTACAGTTACAGCCTCAGGAGAATGCACGATTTCTGTCCACTCCATCACACAGAAAGGTCACTACTGAGTCCTGGGTGTACCTTCCCACCTGTCACCCAGAAAAATGAGAGTCATCCTTAAGAATACCCCCATGCAGTGACTTTCATCGTGAGGCTATCTTTTCAAATCAGGATTTACATGTGCAAGGAATACTCCTTGCTACTCCCAAACTACTCACTGCGGAGGTGGCTCTTCTTCCTAGACTTCCTCTCACAGAAAGTACTGAAAGGAAGGGGTGAGGGATGGTAGCATCTGCGTCCCACGTGCCATTGCCAAAATCACCCAGGAGGGCCAGTTGTTGAAGGAAGGTGGGAGGGAGAAAAGTTCACAGAATCTCAGGGCTAGAGGGAACTCTAAACCACGACTAAGTCTTATTCAGGTGTCCCCTCAGCGGCAGACCAGCCATGGGGCTGCGTGGCTGTGACCAAACATTTTTCATTGCCAGTGAGTTTCACCAGGAAATTTTCCTCCCCCTGTGCTAAGAAGTCCCCCTCGCTGACTGCTGGGTCAAGTCTAAGGAAGCAGGAAGGTAAGAGAACAGAGTGTGTATGTGTGTGTGTGTTCACACATACCAGGACAGGATGGGTTGGAAAACATAAATGAGGGTGTGATGCATTTCCACTTTCCTGAGCCTTAATCTTAACCACCACACTTCACCACCTCTCCAGGATTTTCATCAAAAGAGCTTATGTGTCTGTTTACATAAAGATTCTGGGTTGGTCTTATTGTTGGGGGTGGGGGGGCAGAAGAGTGAGCATTATGGGTAGTGTAATTTGAGAGCCGTCATGGTCTGCACACCAGTGCCTGAAATCTCATCATTAGGTTCAATCTTTCAGGTGAAGGTTTTGCTTCCAGAAAGCTCTGATTAACATGAAGGGGGCAACATACAAACCCACAATCACCGACACCTCAGAGCCTTATGAGAATTTGTTTACCAGGTCAGCAAACACAAAGCCAGATCTAGAGAAACAGCAGTTATTCGAGTTTGGGGGTAGAAGGAGATTTGTACTGGGGGGAAGGTCCTGGTCAGAAAGTGGGGGAGGAGAGCATGAGAGGTCAAGGTCTAGATGGAGGGGCAGAAGACAACAACATTAGACTTGGTGACAAGTCTACATGGTGACATCCTTATAGCACCTCCTCTCCAGGCAGCAGCTGCATAGGTGTGGAAAGTTTAAGAAAACGTCCCATGGCCAAAAATATAAAACCTGACTTGTAATCATGTGCAAGGGAACACCAGCTGCCCTCCTAGAAACTACAGGAGCACCCACCCACCCCCACCTACTTAAGCCTCTCTTCCCCCACATCCAGGAGTTCTTGGCTGGATCTCAAGGCCTAAGCCCCAGGCAGAGCTTTCCATGCAGCACAAGGCCAAGCCCAGCCTATCCAGTCACTCTCCAACCAGCCCTATCCAGACTCATCAGACGTCAAGCCTCTTCTCTTTAGCTCCAAAAGTAAAAGGCCGGCCTCTGTGTTTAAGCTAAATTCATTGCCTAAAACATTAGATCTGAGGTCCATATTTTAGGCTCAGCCTTGACAGACAAACAATGTTCATGGATACAGCGGTCTTTAGTCCTATCTGTTGCCTTTTTCATGCTCTCTGAAAATTGGAAATAGGAGATGATCTGGCTTTCAGTCCCGGAAGCAAGCTTTAGTGAGCCCCCAAAGCATTAAACGTGAGTTGGAGAGGTAAAGGGAGAAGGAAGAAGCAGTCTGCAGAAGGTTACTTCATCACTCTAAGAATCATGCAGAGAAAATGAGTCTTTGCCAATGTAGATAGCAAGAAATTCAAGAGCTTGGGTTAGGTAACACAGGATTAGGGAGCCCAAGGGAAAGGGAGTGTGCGTGTGTATGTGAGTGTGTGTGCATGCGTGTGTACTTGTGCATGTGCAGACATGGTTCAAACAGTATTACAATGTTAGTCAAAAATCTATCATCACTGGTCATATCTATGTAAACTTGACCTGGTCATTTCATCTCTCTGGCCTCATTTTCCATATTCTTAACAAGGAGATTATACCTGCCCCATCAACCTCAAAATTAAATGGAATAACTCACTTGAAGGCTTGAAACATATTTATGTTTCCGTAAATGAACGTAAGGCAGTATTACCAGGAAGTCCCTGAAAATAAGTGGCTAACTGGCAAAATGAAAAGAAACTCCAACGGATTAAAAGCGATTTAATTCTAATGGCAACAGGTCGTAAAGTGAACAACAATATTTACTGAGCACTTACTTTGTACCAGGCATTTTGCTAAGTGTTGTACAAACATTACCTTATTTAATAATCCCAACAAACCAATGAGGTAAAGACTATTATCATCTCCACATTAAATATTAAGAATCGGAGGCATAGAGAGATTAAGGAACGTGGACAATATCTCACAGCTAACAAGTAGTAGAACCAGGATTTGAACTGATGCTTCCCATGCAGGAACTGTTTCTTCACAGATCTTTAAGCCATCTGCAAGCATTATAGGAGTAAACCACTAGCTAATAACAACCATAAAAACAATTGTTATTCTTACATGGTATTATATAGTGCTAGGCACTTCATTCATTTT
The DNA here is from genome assembly GCF_008692025.1 of Phocoena sinus. NCBI lineage: Eukaryota > Metazoa > Chordata > Mammalia > Artiodactyla > Phocoenidae > Phocoena > Phocoena sinus. The sequence continues at coordinate 40,563,654 of NC_045784.1, read as the reverse complement.
CTTATTAACATGCTAGCAAAGAGGCTAGCACAGCAAGGTGCGCAATTCTGGGGCATTTGCATCTGGCTCTGAACTTACTAAGGGTGGGATCTTGGGCAAGGTAATTAACCTGTGCTGCTATTTCCTAATCTGCAGAATGAAGATAATATTGGTACCTACTTCCTATGGTTATAATGAATTAAGTGAGATAATATTTGTAAAGCCCTTAAGATAGTGCCTGGAATGTAGTCAATGCTATGTATGTTTGTTTGTTAAATAAACAAACAAATTCTCAAAACATAAGCGCGAATTACATGTGTGGTCAGCTCATATCCATACATTACTTTCTATATTCTCTAAGAAGAAGGAGTGGATGTGGAAGCTGATTACAGGCAGCCCTACAGGTCATGGGTTGGCGAGAAGATCGTCTTCACCACCCCCACCTTTTCTCTCCCCACAGACTACGCAGTGGCCTCAGCTCATTTGTCCCCTTCAGGGCCATGTACCAGAGACAGCTGTCCTCCTCCCTCCTGTTCTCCAGACTGTATGAAACCAGCCAGTGTCAGCTCAACTTTCATCTCAAAGGCTGCTGGTCCCCTGCCAGCATCCACCTCTGCTCTGAATCAGAAGCTGTAAAAGCCCCATTTATAGGTCCCCTCAGGGATAAGCCCGTGGCAGATTGGACAGGTAGCAGAGTGGGTGTGTTGAAAATGACTGCAGCAGTGTCTTCAATCAGCTAGGGCTCAGGAAAGGGCAAAATAAAAATAAACCACAGAAGATGCCACCACCAGACAGGGGCAGCAGGACAATGGTCAGGGAAATGAGAAACCCAGGGAGACAAGGATGGACCAGAGGAAAACCATTCCCAAATGTTTCCCAGACCCCCTCCCTCACGTGTATATGCATCGCTCCTTCATATAGAGGTCTCTGTTAAGTCACCAAATCCCCCTGGAACAGATGAAACACTCAGATTCCTTGGAGGATCATCAGTTGTGACCATGTCTACGTCAGAGCTTGCCAAGAACATTCCCACAAAGCACAGCTCTCAAAAGGCTCTTCCAGTATAAGTTCCCCAACACACCCACCGTGGAGGTAATGGAAGGGAAAGGAAAGACTCCAACAAAATAGCCTTTAAAAGAAATTTTTACCTACACACACACATACACACACACACACACGCATGCACACATGCACACATACACCCTGTCACCACCAAAACTCAACTGAAAGCACAGATGGGAGCCTTTAAAAAGATGCTTCTCCAGGGAGTTCCCTGGCAGTCCAGTGGTTAGGACTTGATGCTTTGCCTGCCGTGGCCCTCGTTGGGGAACTAAGATCCCTCAAGCTGCGTGGGGTGACCAAAAAAAAAAAAAAGAAAGAAAGATGCTTCTCCAGATGCTCATCATCGCTGCTGCCCCCTCAGATGAGCTCTAGTGAATTTAACTTCCATCTTCCTACTCAGGACTTCTTTCTTGAGCTTTATACCCCACTGCTCAGGGGGAGCCTTCTTGCTGTCCAGGGGCTGCCCTCCACCCTGGAACTGCCTCCACCCTGGAACTGCTTTCACTGAACTGTTTCTGTTCTGCCCCAGGACTTTCCATCAGACCCAGCCTCAGTGATGTGCCCTGGTCTATTCTACCTCACCCCATTCTAGCTCAACCAGTCCCTTCTTGCTCCATAGGATCATGGCTAATTACGAAATGAAATAATTCAAGGAAAATCTGATATGACCTGCTGGGTTTCCCTTCCAGAGGCCCTGCGTGGAATACTGGAGCCTCTCGAGACGCCATCGCTTGATCTCAAGGGATAGCTCAAGGGACAACTGGGATGGATTTCTGTTATCCCTGTTCTATTGCTAGTGTCCAAGTTTCAGGCCCTATTCACATACGAATCCCTGTTTGTTCCCTGAGAACAGGGATTAGGTCCAGCTTTGTTAACTTGTGATTTGCTTTCTTCTGGTTTCTCCTAAGGCTGGACTTACAGAGAGTATCTTCCTTCTTGATACTCTAGGGTATAGTGAATAGCATGAATTGGTTTGTTTGTTGGTTGTCTTTCATATAAAGATAGCAGTTGCATTTCATATTTTCAGAGAATATACTGGGTACTCTTTTAATTCCAGCTATTATAGCTGATGGTAATAGAGGGGGTTCTTTCCATCCTACTCAGTTTTGGATCTTGTCTTGAACACTAACTATCTGAGTGACTTCACTTCTATAAACTTCAGTTTCCTCATTCATAAAATGGGAATTTGAAATATCCACATGATTGGATGAATGAGGATTAAATAGCTACCTGCTACACAGTAGGTGTTCAGTAAAAAACTGTCATATCCTCAACATTTAATGTCATGCTGGTTGACATTTCATAATGCTGGATACATAAGGAATCTAGAGATGGTTATGAAGGTTTATTGGAAACTCACCAAACTCATGCCATGTGAGCAGTATGCCAGCCTGCTCCTAACAGAGAATGTGTCTACCTGTTCTTGCCCTCAAGAACATGGCTATTGCTCTGTTCCCCAATGGGCCATTGTCCAGAGCCAGAGATAGGAACCAGAGTGTTTCTCTGCTCTGATTTCCAGGAAAGGTGAACAACATCAGGACTAATTAGCTGGAGCTAAGGAAGTGGTCTTTGGGATCCACCTGCAAAAGAGTCATCTTGAAAAAGAAATACCTGTTTCTGTAATATCTTCTGCTTTATAAATGCCTTTTCAAATGCCTACCATTTGACTGAGGAAAACCTTTCAGCTTTCATTTTTTTTTTCTTCAGGCTTCTGACCTCTCACCTACTTTGAATGATTCACTCAGGCTATTCATTGCCCAGGAATGTTGGCCTTGGCGAAGAACCGCAAGTCTCTTAAAATAAACACAACTGGGCTTTCATCTCACAGCAATCGCTGCTGGCTGCATATTTCACACACTGTACAGCAGGATATGTTAAATTAAAATCATAATCTCCCAAGTGAAATCCAGGGCCTGGTTAAGCCACGCGAGAATTACTCATGCATTTACTTCCAGTGAAGTGTGTAAGAGCTTCAGCCATTAAGTCTCACAGGTAATGGTCTCATACCCTCCCATTTATCCTAATCCACAGTAAATTAAACCCATCCAGAAGAATGTCATTTGGAAAGCAAGAAGTCAGTGCCAACACCCTTTAAATATGGAGGTCCTGGAGAGGTGAGTTTAAATTACCTTGTTCTTTCAAGCACATCTCAAATTTTAACTTAAATCTCACTAAGTCAATATACCCAATCCATATGGATTAACAATATCTTCAGCATTAAGTTCAATGTTTTGAGTAGTTCAAAGAAGTATATGACACTTAGCCTTCAGGAGCTTAAAGTCTTCTGGGAGATCAATCAGATTAACACGTGCAAAAAATAGTAACAGAGGCCAGGTGCAGACAGTAGTAAAGTGGATGAAGCAAAGGCCTTTCCCCGAGTGAGGTCTGGGGCCTGACTTCCTCCAGATGCATGATTGCAGGGTAAACCCCTAACTTACATAGTATTTTGGTTTCCTCACCTATAAAATGAGGGATATTATACTAACCTTATTGACCTCAGAGAGTGGTTGTAATGATTAAAGAAGATAAAACTGCAATATACAATACCGCTTATTATGGCCTGTGGTAAAACAAGTGAAACAACTTAAGAAATAAGTCCAGAAAGGTTATTTATCTTCCGGGGTTGCCTTTAAATGGTAGTGAACAGATAAGCCACCAAGCTGTAAACTTCTTGAGAACCAAGACTATTCCTCTTTTACTTTAAATGTAGTTTATACCTTTCTTAGTGTCTGGCACATAGTAAGCTCTTAATATATTTCTGTTGAATGAATGAATTCTCATGTACAGTTAGATTAAATTTATTTATAATATAGTAACAAGAAGTCCTACCTTCCAGGCTTCCCAAAGTTTCCTTCTCAATTAAATTACTTAGAGAATTAAAAAGTGGTAAAATTCTGATGCCTTTACCTTTTCCCTGTCAGCTTTCTTGAGATATTACTAACAGCATATCCTTGGGCACCATTAACATGGGCTTTTCTGGGCTATCTAGAACATAGTCACAGAAAAGAGTTTTCTTTAACCCCCCAAAACTCCAGTGGGAATAGATTTATGAAAGGCCCTTTGTGCTTCAGTTTAGCACATTGGCTAAAACAGGACTGAAAATGTATCAGGCTTCAAGCAGCTGAAGATGTTCACCCCACAGTATACAGAATGGATGAGAAAGTAGTCTCAGTCTACAAAGACACTCATCACCCAGCTCATGCACACATGCCCAGGCAAGCCGTAGAGAGAGGGGCATTTGCCCATCATGCATGAGATTCACTATCTTAAGAAAACAACAACATCAAAATACTTATAGGGTTAAAACTGCTATTTTTCCTTCTCCTAAACAGAATGTACTTTTATTTCCTCTGGGCTATTATAAAAGGAAACAGATACACACTTTAGGAAATGACCGACTTTAGAGAAACAGGAAAACATAAAATACCTTAGAACTGAATGATTTTCCCATAAGGAAGCATTACCTTCACCAAATGAAACACAAAGCAACAGGACCTCTCTCCAGTGACTGGCAAGCTAAAATGTAGGTTCCCCTGGGGTAACATCATGTTACGATCATCTTGCCAGATGACAGAGTTCACAGCACAAGCAGGCATTGGTGAGGCACACTCTGGTAGGAACAGAGGTTCAGAGATGTATGTTTATCTCCCCCACTTCCCTACTTATGTGTATCTTGCACCTGTCTCTATACATATAGAGTTGATATTGCTCTTATTTATTGGGTTTTGAGGCTTGTGTCCCTGTGTGTGTGTCTGTGTTTTTCACATTTCTGCAATGAGCCTGTAAGATCAGAGGTTCTGTTCTCCTTCCTCTAAATTTCCACAATACTGTTCTACAGCTAATACTATTCACAAAAAGACTGTAAGATAGACCTAGAGGAACCATCATATGAGTCATGATCCCAACAGGAAATAGAATCCAACTCATAAGATTCAAATGAAGAGACTTTAATGAAGGGACCACCTACTGAGTTATGAGAACAAATAAGAGGTGTTGAGGCACCCAGAGATTAGCATGGCGGGAAGCCCTTACCATCTGTATGGCTGAGAAGAATACAGGAAAGAAATAGAACCCTGTTGGAGCTGGCACCTGGAGGAGGGAAGGGCTATCCAGTGGGAGCTATGGTCATGACAGATCTCAGCCACTGTCAGAGAAGTGCCGGTGCAGGAGGAATACCTCTGCATGTTCTCCTTCTGTTGTCCTATCTCATGCCTGTGCCTTCCATTGACCCAACCCAACCAGAGCCTGGGGTAAAGGAGTCCAGCGATTCAGTCCATGGGGAGTCTCCTCCAAGATCAAAAAGGAGGGCAGAGAAGATTAGAGAATAGAATGGGGCAGGGAAGTGGGGCTGGTAACAGAGAATAACCCTCACACCAGTAAAGACTTCAGTATTTTCTGTGTTCATCCACATCCACCACGGTGTTCTGAATGTAGTAGAGTTCAAGATTTATTCTAGGGCAGTCATCAAACAGAAGCAAGAGAACAGAGTCCATGGAATACTGGCATCTGTGTGTTCTTGGTTGCTGCTTTTAATCTTCTGTGCCAGTCTTTGTTTTCCTGACTCTTTCTCATCTAGAACTGTTCTTTGATATTTGTCCTGATTCCTGCCTCCCTCCCTCACTGAGAATGAACCCATAATATGGACAGGTTGGTCAGCCTTCTGGACCACAGTTTTGTCTCTAACAGTGTGGTATGGACTAGATGCCCCCAGGTTTCTTCCAAATGTAAAATAAAGCAAAAAATAAAGATCTACCTGTCCTTGTTTGCTAAGCTTGTTAACAGGAAGGAAAAGGAGAAAATTGGGACGGGGACATGAAAATAAAAGATATTGAAAGGGAAGGAAGACTAAACAAGGATAGCTGAAGTAGTTGCTTGGAAATTGTGGATTTTTACGGAGGTTTAAAATCTCTTCAGGGTGTGTATGTCGGGGTGGGGAGGGAGGAGTGCTCTTAAGCAAACTCAAGCCATTAAATTTCAACTTTAGTTTCCCCAGGAATCCAGAATTTCTCCTAAAGCAGTTAAAACCTTCAAAATTGCATGAGATCAGTTACGGCTTACTGAAGATTATTTATATCAGCCATTGGCCAAAGAAGTAAGGCACCCTTTGCATTTCTGAGAACCTGGATATCTGTTTATTTTACAACTAATAAAGTAAAAGGGAACAAGTACAGCAATTCCTCTCTAGCAGTCTAAAATAGAATAATTGGGGAAGAAGAGATTTAAGCATAATTATCTTAAACTCCTTTAAATCACTCCACTATTTGCAGAACAGCTTGAAGACATATCCAAGCTTGTTTGTATAATGCTGCTAGAATATTACTGCTCCCTCCTATGAATCCCTGAATTCCTTCAACATCCCATTGCCAGGGAAACTCTCTGGGCATTTATAAGGAGTCATCTTATATAATACCATACTTTTCCTCCCCCACTCCTGCTAGATTAGGTTAAGACACACTTGCTAGAACCTCCAGAGAATCTGATACTTCCCCAGTAATGTATAACAATTAAATAATTGTCAACCCGCTGACATCTCGCATCACACTGTGGGTGGGCGCCCTGAGGGCAGGGCTGTATCTGTATTGATCACCATTGTGCATAATGTCTGGCACATAGCACGATAAGTGTTTAAAATATTTTGTGAATAAGTGGGATGAATGAATCATTTTGCCCTCTCTCGCAGAGTATAAGTCCTCTTGAGGTCAAGAAACCAGCTACTCTAAACAGGTTCCCTTTACTAACCTCAGGTCACCAGCTCAAACTTATCAATAAAGAAATGAGTATTTTTGTACAACTAACACAGAAGCGCTCATATACCCATCTACTTGTTTCACAAATATTTATGGAACACCTACTACTATATGCGAGGCTTATGCTAGGTGCTAAAAATAGAATAGTGAGCAAAACTAGACAAGGTCCCTGCCCTCATGGAGCATGCATAGTGTTTTATGAGAGAGGAGTATTAACAAGATAATCATACAAATTTAAAAAATGAGAAATGCAAAGTTAATTATTAAATCGGCAAACTTTAGACAGCTAGATAATGCCAAGTGTTGGTGTGGATGTAAAGATCTAGGAATCCTTATGTCTTAATGGTGGGAGTGTAGATTGGTACAGTCATTCTGGAGAGACCTAGAAGTATATGATCGAAGTAACTGTACTTATGACAGATGGTCCAGCAATTACCATATAAATTGTTGTATGGGGCCATAAGGATATGGATAGATAGACGGATACATATTCATTGTCATATTACTTGCAGTAATGGAGAGTTAGATGCAAACTAGCCTCTAACTAGAAGAAAAGGTAGGGAACATGCAATAGATATTCTGTGGAGACACCCAGTAGATGGAAGCAAAAGACTAGATCAGGGGTCAGCAAACTATGGCCCATGTGCCAAATATGGTCCATCTCCTGGTGTGTCTTTTTTGTAAATAAAATTTTATTGGAACATGGCCGTGTCCATTTATTTATGTATTGTCTATGGCTGTTTTCACATTACAGCAGCAGAGCTGGGTTACAGCAGTGACCATATGAGCTGCAAAGCTGAAAATATTTAAAATCTGACCCTTTGCTGAAAATGTTTGCTGATTTCTGAACTAGATGCACATGTAGAGACATGAACATATCTTTAAAATATACTGCTGGGTTTAAGAAGTAAGAAACAGGGTGATATGTATCACTGGTTCTCAAAATTGGCTGCACATTGGGATCACCTAGCGTAATTTAAAATTTATTATGCCTGGGTCCTACCCCAATGGATTCTGATTTTTTGTGTGTGGGCTATAAGTTGGGCATCAGATTAAAGCTACACAGGTGATTCCAGTGTACAGCAAGTTTAAGAATCCTTCAGATGTGTATGTATGTGCTTATGTGAGTATATATGAGATACAATAATTTTTGCTTGCACACAAAACATGAACACAAAACAATAATACACATTTTAGGAGAACACTTAATGTACTAAAAGATACATATTAAACACATCAAAATGATTATCTATGGAGGGAGAGGAAGAATGGAAATGGTATTTATATGTAAGTATACATACATACATATATATACATGCATGTATACATACATACATACCAGAGAGGGGCTTTGCATGAAGTAATGATGTTAACATGCAGTGGACTGAGAAATATGATAACTCAACCCTCTTCAACTGAACTCCAAAAATATATACTAACAATATATTTAACGGCCTACTGGACATCTCCTCTTGGGTATCTCAAAGGCAAATTTGACTCAGTTAGCCCCAAATTGACCTCATTGTCTTTCTTCTAAAACCTGCACCTAAAGAAGCACTTTTAGAATGCTTCTAGAGTGTAAAGACCTTTGAAAATCTGCTCATCCATAAAAACAATGGGAATACTTGCAAAAATATCTAAATCAATTAACCCAAGGCTTGCAACAATTCAAGGACAATTTATTTCAGAAAAATGGCTGAATCTCAGTAAGAACAGTGAACTTTATGGTGTTTTAACTTGACTCATACTCATCTCCATCTCTCCAGCTTTGCAGTAGTCTTTGAAAATCAGAGCCTCAAAATCACAGTAGCTGTGAAAAACAGCAGCCTATCAACAACTAGAAGGGGCAAAACAGTTTTGGAGTCCTCCCAAAACATCCATCCCTAGAGAATTATCACTATTTGACCTGTCTGGCAGCTCCCTGGAAAAGCCCCAGAAGACTTACCCTACAAGAAATTCTTAAAGGAGCTCTTCAGGCTGAAATGAAAGGATACTAGACATCAGCTTAAGTTGACAAGAAGAAATAAAGAGCACTGGAAAGACTGATTGCACAGATAAATATAAAAGACAATATTAGGGCTTCCCTGGTGGCACAGTGGTAGGGAGTCTGCCTGCCGATGCAGGGGACACGGGTTCGTGCCCCGGTCCGGGAGGATCCCATATGCCATGGAGCGGCTGGGCCCGTGAGCCATGGCCGCTGAGCCTGCGTGTCCGGAGCCTGTGCTCCACAGCAGGAGAGGTCACAACAGTGAGAGGACCGCGTACCACAAAAAAAAAAAAAAGACAATATTAATGTATTTTTGTTTGCTCCTATTTTCTTCTTAATTTGACTTGAAAGACAACTGCATAAAACAATAATTTTTAAATTGTGTTGATAAGATGTATAAAGATATAATTTGCCTATCAATAACTGCACAAAGAAAGAGGAGGAAATGGAGGTATATTGAACCAATTTTCTGTATATTGTTGAAATTAAGTTGGTATTACTCCAAATTAGATTTTTTTAAAACATCTTTATTGGAGTATAATTGCTTTACATTCTTGTGTTAGTTTCTGCTGTATAACAAGGTGAATCAGCTATACGTATACATATATCCCCATATCCCCACCCTCTTGCATCTCCTGCCCACCCTCCCTATCCCACCCCTCTAGGTGGTCACAAAGCACCGAGCTAATCTCCCTGTGTTATGCAGCTGCTTCCAACTAGCTATCTATTTTTATTTATTAAAAAGTTAATGTAACTATATTCCATATGTTCAAAAAGTTTTGTAGAGACATGAATGACATCAGCCTACATATTCAGCTCGATAAATCTCAAACAAAAGAAATATAAAGAAAACTATACCAAGGCACATCACAATCGAATTGCTCAAAATCACTGACAAAGAGAGAAAACCTTAAAAGCAGCCAGAGGCGTTAAAAAAAAAAAAGACATGTTACAAACAGAGAAATAAAAATGACGAAAGGTTTCTCATTTGTAAAAATGTAGTCAGAAGATAGTGGAGCAACATCCTTTTTTGGGGTAAATTCTATAATATTTTTATTTATTTTTTCAAGGTTATCTTTTTTTTTTCAAGATCTTTATTGGAGTATAATTGTTAGTTTCTGCTGTATAACAAAGTGAATCAGCTATACATATACATATATCCCCATATCTCCTCTCTCTTGCTTCTCCCTCCCACACTCCCTATCCCAACCCTCTAGGTGGTCACAAAGCACCGAGCTGATCTCCCTGTGCTATGCGGCTGCTTCCCACTAGCTATCTATTTTACGTTTGGTAGTGTATATATGTCCATGCCACTCTCTCACTTTGTCACAGCTTACCCTTCCCCCTCCCCATATCCTCAAGTCCATTCTCTCGTAGGTCTGTGTCTTTATTCCTGTCTTACCCCTAGATTCTTTTTTTTTTTTTTTTTTTGCGGTACGCAGGCCTCTCACTGTTGTGGCCTCTCTCCTTGCGGAGCACAGGCTCCGGACGCGCAGGCTCAGCGGCCATGGCTCACGGGCCCAGCTGCTCTGCGGCATGTGGGATCTTCCCGGACCGGGGCACGAACCTGCGTCCCCTGCATCGGCAGGCTTACTCTCAACCACTGCACCACCAGGGAAGCCCCCCTAGATTCTTCATGACATTTTTTTTCTTAAATTCCACATATATGTGTTAGCATACAGTATTTGTCTTTCTCTTTCTGACTTACTTCACTCTATATGACAGACTCTAGGTCCATCCACCTCATTACAAATAGCTCAATTTCATTTCTTTTTATGGCTGAGTAATATTCCATTGTATATATGTGCCACATCTTCTTTATACATTCATCTGTTGATGGACATTTAAGTTGCTTCCATGTCCTGGCTATTGTAAATAGAGCTGCAATGAACATTTTGGTACATGACTCTTTTTGAATTATGGTTTTCTCAGGGTATACGCCTAGTAGTGGGATTGCTGGGTCGTATAGTAATTCTATTTTTAGTTTTGTAAGGAACCTCCATACTGTCCTCCATAGTGGCTGTATCAATTTACATTCCCACCAACAGTGCAAGAGTGTTCCCTTTTCTCCACACCCTCTCCAGCATTTATTGTTTCTAGATTTTTTAATGATGGCCATTCTGACTGGTGTGACATGATATCTCATTGTAGTTTTGATTTGCATTTCTCTAATGATTAATAATGTTGAGCATTCTTTCATGTGTTTGTTGGCAATCTGTATATCTTCTTTGGAGAAATGTCTATTTAGGTCTTCTGCCCATTTTTGGATTGGGTTGTTTGTTTTTTTGCTATTGAGCTGCATGTGCTGCTTGTACATTTTTGAGATTAATCCTTTATCAGTTCCTTCATTTGCAATGTAAGGCCAGAAACTATCAAACTCTTAGAGGAAAACATAGGCAGAATATTCTATGACATAAATCACAGTAAGATCCTTTTTGACCCACCTCCTAGAGAAATGGAAATAAAAACAAAAATAAACAAATGGGACCTAATGAAACTTCAAAGCTTTTGCACAGCAAAGGAAACCATAAACAAGACCAAAAGACAACCCTCAGAATGGGAGAGAATATCTGATCTGATTTTTATAACTTTTTTCCTTCTGCTAACTTCGGGGTTTTTTTTGTTCTTCTTTCTCTAATTGCTTTAGATGTAAGTGTATGTTGCTTATTCGAGATGTTTCTTGTTTCTTGAGGTAGGGTTGTATTGCTATAAACTTTCCTCTAAAACTGCTTTTGCTGCATCCCATAGGTTTTGGGTCATCGTGTTTTCATTTCATTTGTTTCTATGTATGTTTTTTGATTTCCCCTTTGATTTCTTCAGTGATCTCTTGGTTATTTAGTAGCGTACTGTTTATCCTCCATGTGTTTATATTTTTTACAGATTTTTTCATGTAATTGAAATGTAGTCTCATAGCATTGTGCTCAGAAAAAGATACTTGATACGATTTCAATTTTCTTAAATTTACCAAGGCTTGGTTTGTGACCCAAGATATGATCTATCCTGGAGAATGTTCCATGAGCACTAGAGAAGAAAGTGTATTCTGTTGTTTTTGGATGGAATGTCCTATAAATATCAATTAAATCCATCTTGTTTAATATGTCATTTAAAGCTTGTTTTTCCTTATTTATTTTCATCTTGGTTGATCTGTCCATTGGTGACAGTGGGGTGTTAAAGTCCCCTACTATTATTGTGTTACTGTCGATTTCCCCTTTTATGGCTGTTAGCATTTGCCTTAGGTATTGAGGTGCTCCTGTGTTGGGTTCATAAATATTTACAATTGTTATATCTTTTTCTTGGATCAATCCCTTGATCATTATGTAGTGTCCTTCTGTGTCTCTTGTAATAGTCTTTATTTAAAGTCTATTTTGTCTGATATGAGAATTGCTACTCCAGCTTTCTTTTGGTTTCCATTTGCATGTAATATCTTTTTCCATCCCCTCACTTTCAGTCTGTATGTGTCCCTAGGTCTGAAGTGGGTCTCTTGTAGACAGTATATATATGGGTCTTGTTTTTGTATCCATTCAGCCAATCTGTGTCTTTTGTTGGGAGCATTTAATCCATTTACATTTAAGGTAATTATCGATATGTATGTTCGTATTCCCATTTTCTTAATTGTTTTGGGTTTGTTTTTGTAGATCTTTTCCTTGTCTTGTGTTTCCTGCCTAGAGAAGTTGCCTTAGCATTTGCTGTAAAGCTGGTTTGGTGGTCCTGAATTCTCTTAGCTTTTGTTTGTCTGTAAATGTTTTAATTTCTCCATCAAATCTGAACGAGCTCCTTGCTGGGTACAGTAATCTTGGTTGTAGGTTTTTCTCCTTCATCACTTTAAGTATGTCCTGCCACTCCCTTCTGGCTTGCAGAGTTTCTGCTGAAAGATCAGCTGTTAACCTTATGGGGATTCCCTTGTATGTTATTTGTTACTTTTACCTTGCTGATTTTAATATTTTTTCTTTGTATTTAATTTTTGATAGTTTGATTAATACGTGTCAGCGTGTTTCTCCTTGGATTTACCCTGTATGGGACTCTCTGTGCTTCCTGGTCTTGATTGACTATTTCCTTTCCCTAACTAGGGATGTTTTCAACTATAATATCTTCAAATATTTTCTCAGTCCCTTTCTTTTTCTCTCTTCTTCTTCTGGGACCCCTGTAATTCGAATGTTGGTGCATTTGATATTGTCTCATAAGTCTCTGAGACTGTACTCAATTCTTTTCATTCTTTTTTCTTTATTCTGCTTGGCAATAGTTATTTCCACTATTTTATCTTCCAGGTCACTTATCCATTTTCTGCCTCAGTTATTCTGCTATCAATTCCTTCTAGAGTATTTTTGATTTCATTTATTGTGTTGTTCGCCATTGTTTGTTTGCTCTTTAGTTCTTCTAGGTTCTTGTTAAATGTTTTCTGTATTTTCTCCTTTGTACCTCCAAGATTTTGGATCACCTTTACTATCATTACTCTGAATTCCTTTTCAGGTAGACTGCCTATTTCCTCTTCATTTGTTTGGTCTGGTGGGTTTTTATCTTGCTCCTTCATCTGCTTTGTATTTCTCAGTCTTCTCATTTTGCTTTACTTACTGTGTTTGGGGTCTCCTTTTTGCAGGCCACTGGTTTGTATTTCCCATTGTTTTTGGTGTCTGCCCCCAGTGGGTATGGCTGGTTCATTGGGTTGTGTAGGCTTCCTGGTGGAGACTGGTGCCTGTGTTCTGGTGGATGAGGCTGGATCTTATCTTTCTGGTGGGCAGGGCCACATCTGGTGGTGTGTTTTGGGGTGTCTGTGAACTTATGATCTTCATCAGACTCTCTGCTCATGTGTGGGGTTGTGTTCCTGTCTTGCTAGTTGTTTGGCATGTGGTGTCCAGCACTGGAGCTTGCTGGTCAGTGAGTGGAGTTGGGTCTTAACGTTGAGCTGGAGATCTCTGGGAGAGCTCTCAACAATTGATATTACATGGGGCCGGGAGGTCTGTTGTGGTCCAATTTTCTGAACTGGGCTCTCCTCAGAGGCTCAGGCCTGACACCTTGCTGGAGCACCAAGACCTTGTCAGCCACACTGCTGCTTCATGTTTAGACTTCCATCACCCATCTGGCAGGGAGCAAGCTGCCTCTAAGCCCACACAGCGGTCTTCTGGGGGGAAACAGCAAACCCAACAGAAGCCCACAAGACAAAAGCAACTCAGCCAGAACCCCCTGTAGCTGAGAGCACGTTTTCTTCCTCTTTTTCTTTGACATGTTGCTACACACACCCTGCCCAAGACAATGTCAAGTTTCTCAAGCTTTGCTTTCCAGCCTATGAAAAGTTGGGCACAGGGAAGCGAAGACCACCTGACTCTTCCCAAATTAGATTTTTTTGAAGTGTTAGTTGTCATCCCTAAGGCAATTACTATGAAAATAACTTTAAAATTATAGTGACTGAAACAAGGGAATTGAAATGGTACACCAGAAGATATTGATTTAGCACCCAAAAAGTGAATAATGGGGGAATAAAGGAACATAAAATACATAAGACATATAAAAACAATAAGAACAAGGCATAGATATCTCTTCTAAGCAGTTCTTTTCAACATCGTACTGGAAGTCCTAACTAATGCAGTAAGATAAGAAAAGGAAATAAAAGGTATACAGACTAGGAAGGAAGAAATAAAACTGTCCTTGTTCACAAATGACCTGATTGTCTATGTAGAAAATCTCAAATACTCACCAAAAAAAAAATTTCCTGTAACTAATAAGAGCAAGGTAGCAGCAAGATTAATGTGCATAAGTAAATCACTTTCCTATATATCAGCAGTGAACAATTTAAAATTAAAGACAATACCATGTACATTATCACCAAAATAAAGGTATAGAAATAATTAGGTACAAATCTAAAAAAATATGTACAAGATGTATATGAGGGAGGCTGCAAAACTCTAATGAATTAAATCAAAGAAGAACTTAATAAATGGGAAGAATATCCATATTCCTGGATAGGAACACTCAATATTGTCAATGTATCATCTCTTTCCAACTTGATCTATTGATTCAGTGCAACCTCAGTCAAAATCCTAGCAAGTAATTTTGTGGATAACTACATACTTATTCCAAAGCTTATGTGGAGAATCAAAAGACTCAGAATACCCAATACTTTATTGAAGAAAAAGTTGAAGGACTGACACTACCCAACTTCAAGATGTACTATAAAGCTACAGTAATCAAGACAGTATGGACTTGTGAGAGAATATTCAAATAGATCAATGGAACAGAATAGGAAGCCCAGAAATAGACTCACATAAATATAGTCAACTGATCTTTGACATGGTATATTCAGTCCACAGAAAATGTTATTCAGCCACAAAAGGGAATGGGATATTGATACATGCTATAACATGGATGAACATTAAAAACATTATGCTGAGTGAAAGAAGCCAATCACAAAAGATCACATATTGTATGATTCCATCTATATGAAGTATCCAGAATAGGCAAATCCATAGAGATAGAAAGTAGAGTAGTGTTTGTTAGCAGCTGGGAGAGGACACAATGTTGAGTAATACAGGGTCCCTTTTTGGGATGATGAAAGATTCTCAAATTTAAATAGTGGTGATGGTTGAAAATATCTATAAATATACTAAAAATGACTGAAATGTACACTTTAAGGGGTGATTTTTATGGTGTGAAAATTATATCTCAATAAAGCTGCCATTAAAATCTCTGCCCACATTCTCAGATTTCCTATTCTAATGAATGCCAGAATGATTCATCCAACTATTCAAGCCAGGTACCTTCCTTGACAGATCCTGTCCCTACTCCTATTTTCAGTCTATCATGTATTACTGCCAATTTCTTCTCCTTCATGTTTCTTCAGGCTGTTACTTCCATTTTTCTATCACTACCATCCAAGCCCAATCTTCCATTATTTCTTTCCTGAAATATTCAATGGCCAATTAACTGGTTATCCTGCATCCACTCTTATCTGTTCCCCTAACCGTTCTTTATCAAACAGCCAGAGCATTCCTTCTAAAATAATATTTAATTTAATAAACATTTTATTAAAGCAAAACTTACATAAATAAAACATGCAAATTCTAAGTGTCTAGGTTTATGAATAACCACAAAATGAACACATCCATGGAAACACCACCCAGATCAGAAAATAAAACATTAGTAGCATCACAGAAGCTCCTCCACCTCATATCCTCTTCCAGTCATCATCACCTCTTCCTCTGTTATCCTAATTCCTATCACTGTATATTGGTTTTACCTATTTTTGAAGTATATATAAAAGGAATCATAAAAAATACTCTTATGTATATATACTCTTTCACTTGACATTGTGTTTAAGAGATTCATCCAGTTATTGTAGCAGTAGTTTGTTCATTGTCTTTGCTGTATAATATTCAATTTGGGGGGGATCGAATGTAATTTATTTATCCATTTTGCATTTGATAGACTGCTGATATAATAGTCCATTTCTGGGTTATTAAAAATAAGGCTGGGGCTTCCCTGGTGGCACAGTGGTTGAGAGTCCACCTGCCGATGCAGGGGACACGGGTTTGTGCCCCAGTCCAGGAAGATCCCACATGCCGTGGAGTGGCTGGACCCGTGAGCCATGGCTGCCGAGCCTGTGCGTCCAGAGCCTGTGCTCCGCAACGGAAGAGGCTACAACAGTGAGAGGCCCGCGTACCACAAAAATAAATAAATAAATAAGGCTGCTATGAACACATTTGTACAAGTCTTTTAGGGTTCATATGTACTCATCTCTATTGAGTATATACATTGGATTGGAATTACTGGGCCATAGAATATGTGTATGTTGAGCTTTAGTCTTTAGTAGATACTTCCAAGTGGTTTTCCAAAGTGGCTGAACAGTTTTACACTCCCACAGCAATGTGTGAGAGTTCCAGTTGCTCTACATTCTCACCAACACTTGGCATTGTCAGTCTTTTTAAATTCAGCCTTTCTGATGGACATATAATGGTATCTTATTGTGGTCTTAATTAGTATTTCCCCCAATACAAATGAACTTTATACCATTTCAGATGCTTAATGACCATTTGATTATCCATCCACTCCTGTGAATTTTTATTCAAATGTTTTGCCCATTTTTTCATTGATGTGTCTGTCTTTTCCTCATAATATTCTGGATCTGAGTCTCTGTGGCTTGCCCATTCACCCTTACTGGTGTCTTTTGATGAAGATAAATTCTTTTTTTTTTTTTTTTTTGTGGTACGCGGGCCTCTCACTGTTGTGGCCTCTCCCGTTGTTGAGCACAGGCTCCGGACGCGCAGGCTCAGCGGCCATGGCTCACGGGGCCAGCAGCTCCGTGGCATGTGGGATCTTCCCGGACCGGGGCACGAACCCGCATCCCCTGCATCGGCAGGCGGACTCTCAACCACTGCGCCACCAGGGAATCCCTGATGAAGATAAATTCTTAAAAGAGTCTAATTTATTCATCTTTGTGGCCCAATTTATCAGTTTTCTCCTTTATAGTTGGTGCTTTTTGTGTCCTATTTAGAAATATTTCCCAAGGTAATGAAGCTCTTCTATGCTATCTTCCAGAAGCTTTATTGTTTTATCTTTCACACTGAGGTCCACAATTTATCTAGAGTCAGTTTTTGGTTATGGTGCAAAGTAGAGATTAAGATTTCTTTTTCTTAAAGGAACGAAACTGAGTTATTTGTAGTGAGGTGGATGGACGTAGAGACTGTCGTTCAGAGTGAAGTAAGTCAGAAAGAGAAAGACAAATACCGTATGCTAACACATATATATGGAATCTAAAAACAAATGGCTATGAAGAACTTAGGGGCAAGATGGGAATAAAGATGCAGACCTACTAGAGAATGGACTTGAGGATACGGGGAGGGGGAAGGGTAAGCTGTGACAAAGTGAGAGAGAGGCATGGACATATATACACTACCAAACGTAAAATAGATAGCTAGTAGGAAGCAGCCGCATAGTACAGGGAGATCAGGTTTGTGCTTTGTGACCACCTAGAGGGGTGAGATAGGGAGGGTGGGAGGGAGGGAGATGCAAGAGGGAAGAGATATGGGGACATATGTATATGTATAACTGATTCACTTTGTTATAAAGCAGAAACTAACACACCATTGTAAAGCAATTATACTCCAATAAAGATGTTAAAAAAACAACACAAAACAAAACAAAAAAGATTTCTTTTTCTTTTCATGTGTTTTTCCAAATGACCCAACACTATATAAGAATATTATATCAATATAAGAACATTCTTTCTTTATCAAAATGAAAAACTGAATTGTGCTGGAATGGAGAGGAGGATAATCTCTCAGTTTAGGATTCAAAATTATTTCTGATGGACACATTTTAGCCTGAAACTGAGAGGTTATAGCTAAAATCCAGCAAGAAAGCCCTTGTTACCTAGGAATAGTAATGAGCCCTCACATCTGGAAGGAGAATAGAAAAGCAACTGTAAAAATGTAAGCATTACCAAGTTTAATCCCATAAACTACCTAAATAGTTATGAATGAACTGCTGATGATGGTTTCACCCCAGATTTCCACAAACTGAAGAAAATAATGTTTACCCTTAGACAATTGAGTATTTGCTATGCAGATGACCTTCTGGGGAGAAGAGTACTGGCAAGCTTTTGGGTAGAAAGTGCTCTGATTTCCCTGGGTTATAGGAATGTACATCAACTTTTTTTTCTCATTTCAGGATCACAAACCAAATAGAATTGACTTCTATTTTACCTATGGCTTTGGATTTTTTTTTTTTTTTTTTTGCACTGCTAGTCAGATTGCTGGCAAGGGATTCTTTATGTATCATCTAACAATTACATAGATCACATGGGTTAGTTGTTCCTGGTGTCTGATCCCTGCTCCTCTTGGGAGGCTGAAAGACTGAAGCACCACATAAGTGGCCTTCTACCCACTCTCCCTGCACTATTGTCCCTCAGAGTTGTCTCCTCCTACACTTAATCCCTCTTCCTATATTTGACAACTTGCCATAACATAAAGATACTGTTCAAATTTCTGAGCAATTTTACGTCCCTTGACATCAATTGTCCTACTGACTTCCCTCAGCCTAATCCTCTACCACCCCCATCTTTGCTACTCATGCTTGGTATAGTTCCCAGAGCTCACCATCCTTATTCATGCCTCTGCACCTATAGTCATGATGTTCTCCCTGCCTGGCCTCCTCTTTCCATCTTCATTTCCCCAGTGGGTGTGAAATACAGAAACCTTAAATAATCTATTAGTCACCGGGAAGCTTTCCTATGACTCAGGTGAGCTAAATACCCATATCTACCTGTATAACCACACAGAGCACATGATATTGAAAGAATCTGCTTATGTGTCCATTCTTCTCATGTTGGTTCCACATCTTGTTTATTTGATCCCCCAGTAACAGGCACGGTGCCTGGCACATTGTGGTGGTTCAATCTATCCATGTTGAGCACACCTGAACTGCAGTAGTACAAGGATTAACTTGCTCAGAAGTTCCTGTAACTGGGGCTGAGGATCAAGTATGTTGAAGTATTATACATACTGCCAGCTTTGGTTGGGGAATCAATGTCAGTCCAGACAGCCACTCACTCCAGAGTCATAGAGAAGACTTAAAGCTCAAAAATTTGGGACTTGTACACTGGCTCTCAGCTTATAGAATCAAAACTCCCTTTGTCATGCACTTACTGCTAAAATTGAATAAATTCAAAAAAGCAACTGAATGTCCTACATCTCATGTTTTCCTAAGCCAGCAGCAGACTGTATGACACATCCTTCAAATAACTGTGGTGTTCTGAGGAAGTGTTTTAAAAAACGCAGCCCTGCCAACAAGAGCACTTAGGGCTCTTGTTTATTTTTGAGCATTAAAAGAAGTTAAAACTGGAGTGGTCAGTGACTGTAGACTCATACCACACCAGCTCACTGGCCCTTTTAAAACAGAGATATGCATGTCTCACAGACTGCATTGGAAAATTCTTTTATACTAGAAGCCATTAAAACTTTGAAAAATCCAACATGATTTTAAAAACATCTTCCCAAATAATTTAGTTGGTGCTTAAAAATTTTTTTTAATCTCTGTGGTTAATAAAGAAAAATAGCATAATGATAGCTTAGCTCAATTATTAGCCTTAATTACTGTAGTTAGTAACCTATAACAAGTAATTATCTAATGCAGCAGCTAGGATCCAGAAAAGTGCAAAGGTTTTTGGTCAGGTTTCCTCCGTTTGCATCCCCAGCATGTACATTCTATGCCCTTTTATGCCCTGCTATGTATCCCAGGGGGCCCTATGGCCTGTATTGTCCAAGCCTCCTTGCCAACTGACTTCTGGGTGGGCTATTACAATGGAAGCACTCATGAAGGATTGAAAAGTGCTAAGAGAGAAGGGTTGAGGTATTTATTTCCCTGCTTTCTCTGTTCATTCGTGCCACATTTCTGGCATGGTTGTATCCCTATGAAACTATAGCTCCTGCTGGGAAGCTTCCCCCTCTGCCTCATTCCATGTTTTTTTTCCCATTGACCCTTCAGGCTTAAGAGTGATAATGGTTTTCTACTGAGACTAGTCTCTAAATGTCTCAAAATTCTTTGTTGGATTTCTTGACCAAGCCCATACTTCTGTAAGTAGTCCTTTCATTGATGTATTTTATTTGATTTACCTTGTTGAATACAGTTACCTTCTAGGATTCCAAATGACACAGCTAAATTTAGAGTATTTGTAGAGTACATTTCATATCACAATTGAGGTAAAGCTTCCCTGTCTTACATGGCAAGCATTGAACTAAAGGAGAAAACAGCAAAACCATTTTTTGTGACTCATTAATAGAGATTTAGAATTCATCAAGGAGTTATCAATGAAGCTCAAAAATAGGAAATACCATTTTGAAGGCATTTTAAGACCCCACTCTGCTACAAGAGATCCATGAATATAAAGGGGGGAAATAGTGTGAAAGTTTTAAATCAAGAGATACATTCATAAGAAGAAAAAAACCCTATATTAACCAGGCAAAAGGCAAATAAACAGCATCCAGTGTTTACATAAAGTATGGAGACCTGATGCTATCACTTAGTTGGGCTATAATAACTATCCCCTTCCACTCTCATTATTGATCCGATGAAATTCAAATCACTGTTTTGTTTTTTTTTTTTTGTCTGTGCCATGCGGCATGCAGGATCTTAGTTCTCTGACCAGGGTTCGAACCATTGCCCCCTGCAGTGGAAGCACTGAGTCGTACCCACTGGACCCCCAGGGAAGTCCCAAAATCATGTTTCTTTTAAAGAACCACAAGCATGCTACAAGACTGAACATTGTAATTAGCCTATCCCATTAGTGGCTGAGGTGAGTGGATGTAAACATCGGTCAGGAGGTGGACTCAAGAGAGCTGGAAAAAGACTGGAAGCTAAAGATGAAGAACATTCAGATTCCTGGTAGATGCTAAGTAAATATAAAGCTAAGTAGAAAGAATGGTCACAGTTTAGAATAAGTCCATATTGGACAAAGGGTATGAGTAATGGATACCACTATGGAGGTGGGTAACTGAGATTCAGGAGGTAACTTTAAGAAGGCATCAGGGGCTTGCCTGGTGGCGCAGTGGTTGAGAGTCCGCCTGCCGATACAGGGGACACGGGTTCGTGCCCCGGTCCGGGAGGATCCCACATGCCGCGGAGTGGGTGGGCCCGTGAGCCGTGGCCGCTGAGCCTGCGCGTCCGGAGCCTGTGCTCCGCAGAGGGAGAGACCACAGCAGTGAGAGACCCGCGTACCGCAAAAAAAAAAAAAAAAAAGAAGGCACCGGATATCAAACCCATGCCTCATCCCATCCAGTTTTATACACTTCCATTGTAAGGATAAAAGCAAACCCTATTGAGGCTGGTCTAAAAGCCCCAGCTGTGGTAGAATGAAAATGTTAAGAGAAAGGCAGTTTCTGATAAAAGGACTATAAGAATCATTTGTAACCCAAAAAGAGCATTGCAGATTGGCTCATTTAATAAGCAATTGAGTTATGTTTTTAGATTTTTTTTGAGTTTATTTTTCAACGCAGTGCTACACTGGATCAAGGTTAAAAGGTTCTGGAGTAGATACAAACTTGATATGTTTCCTTTCATACTTTCTTTTAAATGATATATGACAAATTCCAGAATTACAGGAAAAGGTTGTTTAAAAACCACTTCTCGGGACTTCCCTGGTAGTCCAGTGGTAAAGAATCCAACTTACAATGCAGGGGATGTGGGCTCGATTCCTTGTCAGGGAACTAAGATCCCATATGCCACAGGACAACTAAGCCCATGTGCCACAACTACAGAGCCCACATGCCGTGGAGCCTGAGCACCACAACTAGAAAAGAGAAAACCCACACGCTGCAACTAGAGAGAAGCCTGCGTGCACCACAATGAAGAGCCCACATGCAGCTATGAAAGATCCTGAGTGCCTCAATGAAGATCCTGTGTGCCACAACTAAGACCCAACACAGCCAAAAATAAATAAATAAATATTTTAAAAAAATAAAAATAATTAAAAACCACTTCTCTACATTTCTGCTTCCAATCAAAATGGAGTAAAATGGCCAGATTAATTTCCTACCTGGAATAAACAAATAGAGTAAAAAATATATGAATCAATGATTTTCAAGACAATGGATACCAGGCAATGAGGGACAGTGATCCTTGAGAGAAGGGAAACAAATGAGGTAAGCCCTGTGATAACCCCAGCTTAGTGTCTTAAGAGATTCCAGACCACAGGGATAGGGAACCCAAGCAGAGCCTAACAGGCTACCTGAGTTAAGAAGACAGAGCTGAGAGTCCAGGGAGACCAAAGCGTCTATAGTTCATAGACCAGAGTACCAGAGAGGAGAGTGCTGCACACAGAAACCTGGAGATTTGCAGAAGGACCCTTTTAAGTCTTCAATTAAGTATTGATTTGTGCATGCATGCAAGGAAACTGCTGGCAAAAGAACTGTCTAAAAGGATTACAGGGAACTATACCTGGTGCTCACACAGAGCTGGGAATTTTTCCTTTTACTACTAGTCAGACTGGAAAGACTCATGATTCATAAGGCATTGGGTAGGGTACATAGAAATGTCTTGCCTCAGTGGTAGGGAATAATTAACCTTAAACTGAATACAACTCTGCTTCTGCCTAAAAAGTCTTAACAGCAAGACCTGAAAGGATCAAACTATTTTCCATTAACTTAACTGGATCCTAGAAATAATAGATCAATAATATTTATAGGAATAAAAAATATCCAATCCCCTAAATGTAAAACTTCACCATGTCTAGCATCCAATCAGAAATTATCAGTCAAAAAACATTGTTGATGTATACACTTTACATGGGTAAATTGAATGGTGGGTTGATTATATCTCAATAAAACTGTGAAAATACTACAAAGCAGGCAAATAAGCATGAACTATGATGAATAATGAAGAGAAAAATCAATCATTTGAAACTGATGCAGAACTGACACAGATGTTAGAATTAGCAGATAAGGGCATTTAAAGAGTTATAACAATATTCCATATGTTCAAAAAGTTAAAGAGAAACATGGAAGATGTGACAACCACAGTGTCTGAGATGAAAAGTACACTCGAAGGGAATAATAGCAAATTAGATATCACAGAAGAAAAGTTTGGTGAAATTAAACATAACATAGCAATAGAAATTGTCCAAAGTGAAACAAACAAACAAGGGGGGGAAATAAACTCAGAATCAATGATATATGAAACAATTTAAAGCAGTTTAATATATGTGCTGTTGGAGTCCTATAAAGAGAGAGGAGTATAGGAAAAAAATCTGAGAAATACTAACCAACTATTTTACAAATTTGATGAAAATTGTAAACTCACAGGTCTAAGAACCTCAACAAACCTTAACACTGTCAATGTAAAGAAAACTATACCAATTCACATAATAATAAAGTTTCTCAAAACTAGTGATAAAGCTTAAAAACTGACAAAGGAAAAAGGACACATTACATACAAAGGAACAAACGGAAAGATGACAACAGATTTCTTGTTACAAACAGTGCAAACAAGGAAACTGGAGCAAAATTTTTAAAGTACTGAAAGAAAAAAGTATCAGACTAGAATTCTATAACTGCTTAAAATATCTTTGAAAAAATTTGATTTTTAGATGCAGTATTCATCATCAGGAGACCTGCACTACAAGAAATGTTAAAGGAAGTCCTTAAAGCAAAAAGAAAATGATACTAGATGGAAATATGGTTCTACACAACAAAGTAAAGAATACAGGAGATAGTAATAACATGGATAAATACATAATATTATTTAAATTTATTCAAAAGCTAATTGACTATTTAAACAAAAATAATAACAAAGGAGTGTGGAGCTTATAATACATGTATAAGTAAAATACATGAAAAAAATTTCACAAAGGCCAAGAGGGCAGAAATGGAAATATATTATTATGTCTTTTACAATATGTATGCAGTGAATGATATCATTTAAAGGCAGACTGTAATAACTTAAATCCTAAAGCAACTACTAATAGGTAATAAGCCAACAATGAAAATAAAATGAAATCATTTAAAAATCAATTAATCCAAAAAAAGGTAAAGAAAAAGGAAGATGGGAACAAAGCTCAGATGGGACATATAGAAAACAATTAGCAAGTTGGTAGATTAAAACATAAGCATATTAATGATTAGATGACATGTAAAAGATAAGAATACCTCAATAAAAAGGCAGTTTGTCAGTTTGAATAAAAAGGTGACACTCACCTGTATTCTTCCTATAAAGACTCAAATAAGTTAGGTAAAATAAGTAGATAGAAAATCAGCAAGTATATATATTTGATCAACACTTTCAGTCATCTTGACCTAATTTATATTTATAGAATACTCTACCTAACAATAGCAAAATACACATTCTTTTCAAGTGCACATGGAATATTTACTAAGATAGACCATAGTCTGGGCCATAAAGCAAGCAATTAATTTTAAAGGATTCAAGTCACAAAAAGTATGTCCTCTGACCACAGTGGAATTTCCTTTAAAATCAATAATAAAAAGACCTCTGGAAAATCCCTAAAATTTTGGAAACTGAATAACATACATCTGGATAACCCATAGGTCAAAGAAGAAATTAAAATGAAAGGAGAAAGTATTTTGAACTGAATAAAAATGAAAGCACAACATATCAAAATTTGTGAGATGTCAATTCAGCAGTAATTAGGGGAAGTTTACAGCACTAAACACCAATATTAGAAAAACAGAAAGGTCTCAAATCAATCATGTTTGTGTCTACCTTAAACAACTAGAAAAAAGAGCAAATTAAACCAAAATTAAGCAGAAAAAAGTAAATAAATATCAGAGAGGAAATCAATGAAACAGAAAACAGAAAATTAATAGAAAAAAAATCAATGAAACCAAAACATAATTTTTTGAATAGGTCAATAAAATTGATTAAACTCTAGCCAAACTGATCAGGAAAAAAAAAGAGAGAAGACACAATTACCAATATCCAGAGTGAAAGAGTGGATATCACTAGAGATTCTACAGATATTAAAAGGATAATAAGAGAATTTATAAATAATCTTATTCCATTATATTTAACAACTTGGATGAAATTGAAAAATTGCTTGAAAGATACAAAGTATGAAAGCTCATTCAAGAAGAAATAGATAATGTGAATTTCCTTGTATCTATTAAAGGAAATTGAAAGCTTCCCATATGAGAAGCTTCAGGTCCAGACAGCTTCACTGGTGAATTCCACCAAACATTTAATGAAGAAATAATTCTAATTCCACGCAAACACTTTCTTAAAATTGATAACAATGGAATACTTCTCAGCTCATTCTATAAGGCCACAGTTACCCTATTAACAAAACCAGACAGACATAACAAGAAAAGAAAACTACAAAACAATATTTCTCATGCATCTAGATGCAAAAATTCACAACAAAATTTTAACAAATCAAATCCAACAAAATAGACAGTATATAATAACCACGCGGGGTTTATCGAAGAAATGCAAAGTTAACTTAACATTTTAAAAAGCAATGAATGAGATTAATTGTATTAACAACCTAAAAAAAAATATGGTCACCTGAATAGTCCTAGAAAAAATACTTGACAAAATCCAACACTCATTCTTAATTTTTAAAAAAAGAACTCAGCATAGCAGGAATAGAAGGAAAATTCCTCAACATGATGAAGGGCATCTACAAAAAAATAACAGCCAACACCACACCTAATAGTCAAAAGGTTAATGATTTCTCTTTAAGATTAGAAACAAGACAGAAATGTCCATTTACATCATTTTATTCACTGTGTATTAGAGGTTCTAGTCACAGCAACAAGGCAAGGTAAAGAAATAAAAGCACCCAGATTGGAAAAGAAGTGGTAAAACTGTCTTTATTTGCAACATGATCATATATGTAGGAAACCTAATTAAACTTAACAAAAAATCTATTAGACCTAATAGGTGAATTTAACAAGGTTGTAGAATAAAAAATCAACATACAAAAATCAAAGTATTTTTGATATACAGTACTAGAAACAAATAATCAAAAACTGAAATTAAAAACAGTACCATTCACAATAGCCTCAAAAATATTAATTATTTGGGGAAAAATCTACCAAAATATGTGAAAGACCTACACATGAAAAACTACAAGATATTGGGAATTCCCTAGTAGTCCAGTGGTTAGTACTCTGTGCTTTCACTGCTGGGGCCTGGGTTTGATCCCTGGTTGGGGAACTAAGATCCCACAAGCCATGCAGCATGACCAAAAAAAAAAAAAAATCATCAACTTGAGATGTCTGTTATAAAATAAGAAAAACTACAAGACATTGATAAGAGAAATTAAAGAAGACCTAAATAAATGGACCAATATACTGTGTTCATGGATTGGAAGGCCAAATATTGTTAAGATGTCAGTTCTCCCATAATTGAAGCATAGATTCCATGCAACCTCACTGCAAATTTCTGCAGGCTTTTTGTAAAAATTGACAATTTGATTCTAAAATTCATGTGGATAGAAAAGGACCTAAAATAGACAAGTTAAAGAGTTTTAAACAAGTTTAAAAGAGAACCTAAAATAGACAAGTTAAAGAGTTTTAAACAAGTTTAAAAGAGAACAAAAACCTTGGAAGATTTATACTGTTTTGCTTCAAGACTTATTATAAAGCTACTGTAATCAATACAGTGTGGTATTTGTGTAAAGACATGCAAATAGGAACAGAATAAAATGACCAGAAATAGACCTGAGGCAGGAAAGACAGGGCCAGGCCCAAGGACAGCCTCTTCATGCATAGGCATTAGGTAGAAGGCAAAGCCACCTCCTTGCTTTGCACTTAATGAGGTCATGACTCATGGAGGAATGTCATCTAAAACAGAAACTTTGTGCATCTGGGCAAGAAACTCTGACCTTGAAAACTGTGGAACATGTGCAAATAAAAATGCACAGGTTGCTTATGATTGGGTAAAAGACAAAGCAGCCCACCCCAGCCTCCTCAGTTTTGTGGTCAAGAGGATTTCCCAGCCCAATACATGCCCAGAAGTGGTCTCAAGTTGTCCCATAGTGACATTGGCAGCATTGTAATATCATTAGCATTGTGGTTTTGAACCCCGCCTTCCCCTGCCATGAGTTTTTCTTAGGTGCTCACAAGAAAGATTCAAAATGGAGCCTGGTGGAAGTCCAAATAAGGAATTGCAGATGACAATCCTAGGAGAAGGAAAAGGGGAGTCACCCTAATCTAATCCCCGGAAGATTAACCCCATATTAACAACCTGAACTGTCCCTATAGTGCATTCCTCACTCGTGAGGATGCCCACACTCTTCTTCTATACGTGTGTAACTTTTGCTTCTGCACTAAATAAACTGCTTCTTTGGGTGCTCTCCCACATGTACTGTGCTTCTAATAAACCCTGTATCTGCTTTGCCATCTTGGTCTCTGCTGAATTCTTTCTTCAAAGGAGAAAAGGACCAAGGTTCTTTCACTTGCCAAAATCAGACCCATACATATATGGTCAATTTTTTAAGTGCAAAAGCAATTCAGTGAAGGAAAAATAATCTTTTCAACAAATGAGGCTGGAAAAAAACTTCAACCTGTATCTCATATCATATACAAAAATTAATTCAAAGTGGATCATAGACGTAAATGTAAAACTTAAAACTACAAAATTTCTAGAAAAATATTTAGGAGAGATCCTTCATGACCTTGGATTAGGCAAAGGTGTCTTAGATATGACACCAAAGGAACAATCCATAAAAGAAAAAAATCTGACGTACAGAACATTATCAGAGTTAAAAATCCTGCTCTAACAAAGACACTATTAAAGAGAATGAAAAGACAAGATGCATACAGAGAAAAAAATCATACACAGGATACCATATATTGTATATCATGTGTATGCTATATATGCACACACACACACATGAGCACACACTAAAGTATTTGTACCATAATATGTAAAGAACTCTCAAAACTTAATAATTTTTTACAAGTCTCAATAAAAAATAAGGCAAAATATTTGAACATACACTTCAGGAAGATATACAGAGAGCAAATAAGTACATAAAAAGATGCTCACCATAGTCATTAGGGAAATACAAATTAGAACTACAATGAGATACCATATACATCTATTCAAATGGATAACATCAAAAAGACTCACCATAGCAAGTGTTTGGTGAGGATGTGGAGCAACTGGAATTCCCATACACTGTAGTGGAAACATAAAACCACTTTGGGAAAGAGTATGGCAGATTCTTAAAAAGTTCAACATACACATTTCATATGATCCAGCTATTAACCTTCAAATATTCACTTAAGTAGAATGAAAGCATGTATCCCTACAAAGACTTGTACTTAAATGTTCATAGCATCTTTATTTGTAATAGCCCCAAACTAGAAACAACCCGAAAGTCTATCAACAGGTGAATGGATAAGCAAACTGTGATACATCCACACATGGTATACTACTCAGAAATAAAGAGGAATAAACTACTGATACCCACTGCAACATGAACAAATCTCAAAATAATCATGTTGAGTGAAAAAAATCCAGAAAAAAATGAGTGCAAAACTCATTTATCACCCTACTTATATAAAATTCTAGAAAATGAAAAATAATCTATGTTAACAGAATGCAGATCAGTGGTAGCATGAGGATAGGTTTTTGTGAGGGGAGGGTTTGGCAAGAGGGAGAGATTATAAAGGGGCATGGGAAAATTGTTAGGATGATAGATATGTTCATTATCTTGATGTGGTTAGGTGGTGTTGATGGTGTCATGGGTGTGTACATATGTCAGAACTTATCTAATTATACATTTTAAATATGTGCACTTAATTGCATAGCAATGTCCTCAATAAAGCTATTAAAAGCAAAAAAGAAAAGGATAAACAAAACTCATTGCTCTATAGCATCTCTCTGCTGGCACAGTGGATGTGCTTAAATATATTACTTTTTTTTTTTTGCGGTATGCGGGCGTCTCACTGCTGTGGCCTCTTGCGTTGTGGAGCACAGGCTCCGGACGCGCAGGCTCACTGGCCATGGCTCATGGGCCCAGCCGCTCCGCGGCATGTGGGATCCTCCCGGACCGGGGCACGAACCCGCGTTCCCTGCATCGGCAAGCAGACCCTCAACCACTGCGCCACCAAGGAAGCCCGTAAAATATACTACTCTTATGGTAACTTTATAGCATGAGGTTGTAAACTCCCTGAAGGTAGGGACAATGTTTCATACACTGTTATTATTATTATTTAAAAATTTTTTCCAGAGTATATTGATCAGAGTTCTAGCAGAATTGGTGAAATACTCAAATTGGTTAACTTTAGGAGATTTTAATAAAGGGACCTTTTACCAAGATGAGGTCAGAGTTTATGGATCTCACAGGGTTAGTACATTATGAGAGGCAGGTTACAGTGAAGTTTTGTTATCATTCCTAGGCCTGAGAGTGTGAGGGAAAGATGTATTTACCAGAACCTGGACTCAGAAAGAGCTACGTGGAGAGGGCTGTGACCTTTGGTAGGGGATACAGACAGCTTCAACAAGCCTGCAGTGCTGGGGGAGTAACTAAATGAAGTCACCATTCCAATCTCCTGCTGATACTTCTCATTGGACAAACCTCACCAGAAATCAGAATGCGAGGAAGGCCATATAGTATATACAGGTCAGTCTCCTGAGACAGAGAGAAGGGCACAGAAGAGTGGAAGACGTGTCTGGAGGAGCGAATAGAGATATGCAGCACACAGGGCATCTAGAACTATGTTGAACGTGTGCTCACTTTGCAAATTCTTCTTATCTGATTGATGAACCGCTGATTTTTAAAACTTGACAAAACCATAATATTCTGCTTTAGAAGTATGACTATGCATTGGCATTTGAAAGCACTTCTTTTTTAGGACCATCTGCAAATTCAATTGACAGTTATTTTCTCACTATTGCCTCCTCTGCCCTTCTAGTTCCTTTAAAATTATGCCAGATAAAAAATTTCCAGAATTATTTCTTGATTTTTCTTTTAAAGTATTCTTCACAATAGAGATTAGGTAAAATGTAACCTTTAGAGCTCCGATTTTTTTTACTGTCCCTTTAAACGTTTCCATATTCAAATAAATTGTGGAAGTTCTAAATTAAACAAAGCTAAGCCAATTTATGCTAACATTTCTTAGTGCTCTTAATATGTAACTGTGCTTGATGACTCTCCTAGAATAGGTAAAAGACATAGTATTTCTGAAGCTTATTTGACTGGATTATTTTTATCTTGAGAAACTAGTGTTCTATGGAGCTCTCTGGAAAACATAGGAAAGACATGGGCAAAGAAGTCAACAGTGCTCCAAGGCTCCATCCATTCACATAAACAAACAAAAGAGGGTAGCAATTACCAAGGTCCTTGTAATGTGAAATGTGGATGAGGATGTAGCGGGGGGTCTTGGGAACACTGGAGGCGGTTCCTGGATAGGTACTGGGTCAGCTCTCAGTAAAATAAGTTCACAATTTCAACTATGGAACTTTATATTCTGGTCTTAAGCCAGAGTGAAACTAGTTTTGTTTCTTTGGTTAATCCTTGGAGAAGGAGACAGCAGATGCACCTTTGACAACAGTGGTCAGAAGAGAGCAAATATAAGAATTATTTTATTTCTTATGAAAGGTGGGTCCCAAATTGCTAAAATCCAGAATATTTCTTTGACAGTCCCTCCACCTACCCTATCAGACATTCATACCTACATGAAATCATCATTAGACAACCCTTAGTATTCCATCAGTTGACAAGAATTAACTCAGGAGTTTTTAATGGGTCTATTCTGTAGTGATTATGGAGACAACACACACACACACACACACACACACAATCTCTATCAGTAAGATACTCTAGGTATATTTTGAAAGACTCAGATGGAACTGTGTGTGAAAAAAGACAGTATTAAATCAAATATATTTTTATTGAGGTATGATTGACATACTATATTAGGTAAACCACATAATGATTCAATATTCATATATATTGCAAAATAATCACCACAAGTCCAGTTGACATTCATCACCATACGTAGTTACAAATTTTTTTTCCTATGATAAGAACTTTTAAGATCTACTCTCCTAGGAACTTTCAAATATACAATACAGTGTTATTAACTATAGTCACCATGCTGTGCATTACATTCCCATGACTTATTTATTTTATAACTGGAAGTTTGTATCTTTTGACTCCCTTTAATGTATTAATAAAATATTTCAACATTCTATACTGATACAATAAATTATGAATTACATATTATAGGCAATTGGTATGAAAGGAATTTCAGAAAAGAGAAAATAACATGAACTACTGTCATCAAGGAAAGCTTCCTGTAGGAGATGTGTGGTAAAGAGATTGGCCACCTGACCCCTCACAGCTCTTTTCAAGGTGCCTGGCAATGAAGAGGATGGGCTTGGTGGCTCCCCATCCCTCCATCTGGTGGAGCTGCTCAGGGTCTTAGCTTACCACGAAGTCTCCAGGTGATATGAGCAAAGGCATGCAACCCCCCTGAAAAGCTGATGCCCAAGCTCAGACTCTCTATAACCCCCAGCCCATATATGATTGCTTTCATAGTTGACCTATAGAGAAGTGAAGCAGCAAAGGTACATGAGTCTCTCTCCTGAAGCATAAACCCTAATGTGTCCCACCATTCAAGGCTCAAACATTCCTCTCTGTGGGATGATGAAAGTGTAGGGGACTGTTTGTATTGACCTGTGAGATCAAGATTGCATCATGTTGATCCCTGTTTGTTTCTAGGGCCCATCACAAAAGAAACTTTCTTTTTTCCTCTTTTCTTCCTCACCCCAAATAACATTTTTATTTATTTACAGAGTACTGATCATATTTTCTTTGAAAAGACAACAGTAATAGAAGTTTAAGGGGAAGGAACTACTGTACTGCCTGGTACCTAGGTTAACAAAACCAAGTGGCATTAAAGAATAAGTGTGGGTTGAAAGCCATTGGATTGCAATCATATTCTGTGAGAATGATTTCTAAGGGACTTAGGCTTTTAGTGCCCCCTAACCCACTTCCTTCCTAGTTTGTACTCCTTTAGGCTAACCTTTTCTCCGCAAAGTCATAAAATCATAGAATATTAGAGTTGGAAGGGACATTAGAAGATATCCAGCTTAAGACCCTCAAGTTTAGGGAAATTAAGTGACTTAAATAAGGCAGAATGAATTCTCCTGACTTCCAGTCCAGTGCTCTTTCCATTGGGCCACACGGTGACTTGAAATCAAAGAGAAACAGATGTAAGCAGAGAAGAACCCAAAGCATGATCATGAAACGCTCACTTGAAAATCATCTAGCTATATGCAGATGCACAGGCTCTTGACAACTCTTTCATGTTCCTGAGGGTTGCCCTTAAGAATATCCTAATGAAGACATCTTAGAAACAAGAATGGTATCCATGAGAAAAGTGAAAATCTATTTACTGCTTTTTTTTGTTGAATTAAATAATACCTAGATTTTCGGGATAGCAATTCCTGTCTCCCAGCAATGCATTGAGCACTAATCCTAGAAATGGTTCCTTTAGCCCTTAGGGGAAAAATTATGGACTGGCCACTGAAAAAAGTACTGCCTTCTCCATCACATCCATACATATTTATCCAATCTGTGTGCAATGGAGGGGACAGCAGTAGCTCTGGCCACTGTTGCTCTACAGTACTAAGCAGAGGGAACAAAAATTCAGTGTTCTAAATCCTGGATCACATAACAGAAAGGAGGGAACCACAAGATGAACTGAAAATGGGTCACTCAAGTGCTAAGAGCGACTTCTCCCTCCAGGCCTTTTCCCCTGATCTTCTATCCCGTGTCCTACTCCTCCAGAGGCAGGAGTTCTTGTGTGTGTTCAGATGTGTATGTTCACATGTGTGTGTATCATACCCCCCCATCCCAAACATAGCCTCATCCTATCTGTAACCAATCATGCCAATCTGAAGAGGACAGTTTCAGAGCCCCTAGTTTTTTTTTTTCTTATATACAAAAATTATTACCTCCTTTTTTTTTAAACATCTTTATTGGAGTATAGTTGCTATATAACAAAGTGAATCAGCTATATATATACATATATCCCCATATCCCCCACCTCTTGCATCTCCCTCCCATCCTCCCTATCCCACCCCTCTAGGTGGACACAAAGAACCAAGCTGATCTCCCTGTGCTACGTGGCTGATTCCCACTAGCTAGCTATTTTACATTGGGTAGTGTATATATGTCCATGCCACTCTCTCACTTTGTCCGAGCTTACCCTTCCCTCTCCCTGTATCCTCAAGTCCATTTTCTAGTATGTCTGTGTCTTTATTCCCGTCTTGCCCCTAGGTTCTTCACGACCAATTTTTTTTTTAGATTCCATATATATGTGTTAGCATACAGTATTTGTTTTTCTCTTTCTGACTTACTTCACTCTGTATGACAGGCTCTAGGTCCATCCACTTCACTACAAATAACTCAATTTCATTTCTTTTTATGGCTGAGTAATAGTCCATTGTATATATGTGCCACATCTTCTTTATCCATTCATTTGTTGATGGGCACTTAGGTTACTTCCATGGTCTGGCTATTGTAAATAGAGCTCCAATGAATATTTTGGTACATGACACTTTTTGAACTCTGATTTTCTCAGGGTATATGCCTAGTAGTGGGATTGCTGGGTCATATGGTAGTTCTATTTTTAGATTTTTTTTTTTTTTTTTTTTTTTTGTGGTACGCGGGCCTCTCACTCTTGTAGCCTCTCCCGTTGCGGAGCACAGGCTCCTGACACGCAGGGTCAGCGGCCATGGCTCACGGGCCTAGCCGCTCTGCGGCATGTGGGATCTTCCCGGACCGGGGCACAAACCTGTGTCCCCTGCATCGGCAGGCAGCCTCTCAACCACTGTGCCACCAGGGAAGCCCTATTTTTAGATTTTTAAGGAAGCTGCATACTGTTCTCTATAGTGGTTGTATCAATTTACATTCTCACCAACAGGGCAAGAGGTTCCCTTTTCTCCACACCCTCTCCAGCATTCACTGTTTGTAGATTTTTTGATGATGGCCATTCTTACTGGTGTGAGGTGATACCTCATTGTAGTTTTGATTTGCATTTCTCTAATGATTAATGATGTTGAGAATTCTTTCATGTGTTTGTTGGCAATCTGCTAATCTTCTTTGGAGAAATGTCTATTTAGATCTTCTGCCCATTTTTGGGTTGGGTTGTTGGTTTTTTTGATTTTGAGGTACATGAGCCGCTTGTAAATATTGGAGATTAATCCTTTGTCAGTTGCTTCATTTGCAAATATTTTCTCCCATTCCGAGGGGTGACTTTTCATCTTGTTTATGGTTTCCTTTTCTGTGCAAAAGCTTTGAAGTTTCATTAGGTCCCATTTGTTTATTTTTGTTTTTATTTCCATTTCTCTAGGAGGTAGGTCAAAAAGGGTCTTGCTGTGATGTATGTCATAGAGTGTTCTGTCTATGTTTCCCTCTAAGAGTTTGATAGTGTTTGGCCTTACATTTAGGTCTTTAATCCATTTTGAATGTATTTTTGTGTATGGTGTTAGGGAGTGTTCTAATTTCATTCTTTTACATGTAGCTGCCCAGTTTTCCCAGCACCATTTATTGAAGAGGCTGTCATTTCTCCACTGTATATTCTTGACTCCTTTATCAAAGATAAGGTGACCGCATGTACTTGGGTTTATCTCCGGTCTTTCTATCCTGTTCCATTGATCTATATTTTTGTTTTTGTGCCAGTACCATAGTGTCTTGATTATTGTAGCTTTGTAGTATAGTCTGAACTCAGGGAGCCTGATTCCTCCAGCTCCATTTTCTTTCTCAAGATTGCTTTGGCTATTCAGGGTCTCTTGTGTTTCCATACATATTGTGAAATTTTTTGTTCTAGTTCTGTTAAAAATGCCATTGGTAGTTTGATAGGGATTGCATTGAATCTGTAGATTTCTTTGCATAGTGTAGTCATTTTCACAATGTTGATTCTTCCAATCCAAGAACATGGTATATGTCTCCAACTAGTTGTATCATCTTTAATTTTTTCATCAGTGTCTTATAATTGTCTGCATACGGGTCTTTTGTCTCCTTACATAGGTTTATTCCTAGATACTTTATTCTTTTGGTTACAGTGGTAAATGGGAGAGTTTTCTTAATTTCAATTTCAGATTTTTCATCATTAGTGTACAGGAATGCCAGAGATTTCTGTGCATTAATTGTGTATCCTTCTACTTTACCAAATTCATTGATTACCTCTCGTAGTTTTCTTTTAGCATCTTTAGGATTCTCTATGTATAGTATCATGTCATCTGCATACAGTGACAGCTTTACTTCTTTTTTATTTTGGATTCCTTTTATTTCTTTTTCTTCTCTGATTGCTGTGGCTAAAACTTCCAAAACTATATTGAATAATAATGGTGAGAGTGGGCAACCTTGTCTTGTTCCTGATCTTAGTGGAAATGGTTTCAGTTCTTCACCATTGAGGGCGATGTTGGCTGTGAGTTTGTCATATATGGCCTTTATTATGTTGAGGAAAGTTCCCTCTATGCCTACTTTCTGCAGGGTTTTTATCATAAATGGGTGTTGAATTTTGTCAAAAGCTTTCTCTGCATCTATTGAGATGATCATATGGTTTTTCTCTTTCAGTTTGTTAGTATGGTGTATCACATTGATTGATTTGCGTATATTGAAGAATACTTGCATTCCTGATAAACCCCACCTGATCACAGTGTATGATCCGTTTAATGTGCTGTTTGATTCTCTTTGCTAGTATTTTGTTGAGGATATTGCATCTATGTTCATCAGTGATATTGGCCTGTAGTTTTCTTTCTTTGTGACATCTTTGCCTGGTAGTGGTATCAGGTTGATGGTGGCCTCGTAGAATGAGTTTAGGAGTGTTCCTCCCTCTGCTATATTTTGGAAGAGTTTGAGAAGGATAGGTGTTAGCTCTTCTCTAACCCCCAGCGGTTGTAGAAGTCTGAAAAGGCAT
This sequence comes from Phocoena sinus, assembly GCF_008692025.1. Lineage (NCBI taxonomy): Eukaryota > Metazoa > Chordata > Mammalia > Artiodactyla > Phocoenidae > Phocoena > Phocoena sinus. The sequence goes on along the minus strand of NC_045784.1, from coordinate 40,527,496 downwards.
GTGAATGGAGTCAATTTCTACCCCATCCATGTCTCCTGACCCTTATGCCTTTGGCTATGAGGGCCTAAAAAGGAAGTACAGAACTTCACAATGGTATAACACATTCATACTCTGATGTGACTCTCCCAAGCACCGTATGAAAAGAGATTGGGCAGGCAATATCCCCGTTTGACAATGAGACAGCTAAGGCTTAGAGAAGATAAGGTGAATTACCAAAGGTCACCCCGATGGTTAGTAGCTGAAGTGACTACAGAGCCTCATAGTTTCTCCAAGTGCCTAACTTCAGGGTTTTAAAAGCAAGGTTTTGACCAAAATCATGGCCTCAAAATTCGTTGATTTGCTGCAAGGCCATTCATGACATTATGTGGCTATTGGGATGAAAGTAAAAGAGGACCCCATGATCATCTTTCCTGTGTTATGCCTGCCATTTCTACAACTACAGAGGAACATCCTTGGAGAACCATTTTAATGCTACTCCACAAACCAGCTCTTGGCATTTCTAGAAAGAATTATTCACCAAAGAAAACTTTAGCTATTATTATTTATAATTGAGGAAGTAATAGTGACTCTGACCACCACCATGTGTCATGTTGACAGATTGTGTAGGGGCCTTCGGGAAAACAATACCTGCTAAGCCTTGATAGAGCTGTAAACAGAAGGCTCAAACTGTGCTCTACAATCTCTCTGTGGGATATGACCTGTAATCTTCATTATAAAAAGAGAGAACATTGTTCTTTGTGCCTTTCAATAGGTAATTCACTTTGAGTCAAAGAGATTGTGGATAAAAATGTCCTGTGCTTTTGAAATTTACAACCTACTGGACAATAGTCTCCCAGTGCTACAAACGCCAGTGAGAACAAGAAGTCCTTGGGCCTCCCCCCACTGCCCTCTCCTCTTCCCTCTTCTCCCCAACACCTACCTGCTTCCTCCACCTGTCCTTCCCACTGCCTCCAGCCCCCAGGGCTGCTTTTGTGTTAACTCCCATTGCCTTCACAAAGAGTGTCCCACTGTCACTCCCAAACAATGACCAGTGTCACAGATGAAACCTCAGGCACTTTGATCTGCTGAACTCCAACTTGAAAAATGTGGCAATTTAAAAAATCCTCCTGTCTGCTAAATTTTCATCAAGGGAATAAGATTCAAAATCATGTTCTTTTTCACAGAAATGTTACTACCCTGTGGGTGTCAACAGAGGAAGTCTGCTGCATCCTACAGTGACTGGAATGAAAACCTCCCTCCTCATCAGCAAAGAACAAGCTGCTGGGCAAATCCTCACCTACCAGAACTGCACAGTCACCTCACCTATTTGTTTGGTTGGTTTTTATTTTGGGGGCATTTGTTCTGGAGCTGTGTGTAAAAGAGAACAAGTTGAGTTGGCTACCATCTTTCACCACAAAGTGAACCTGACTCAGAGAAATTACCAAGTCTAAAGTAGTCTCAACACTCCTAACACAAATGTCAGCCTTCCTCAGCATTCAGTTACTTGGTACCAATAAACAGCCCCTCCTCCCTCCTTCCACTGGAAGAATAAACAGTATCTGCTGTCATACACTGGCTGTTCCCACCTCAACAAGGAACAACAAATGTCCCAATGCTTCATTTCCTTCAGGTCGGCTCCACACTGACAGGAGGTACCCAACAAAGAAAGTGTCTCAAAGAAAGAATTTCATTTTACTCTTGAAGAAACCAAGTATTTTCAAACAAAAACTCAAACTCTGTGATTGAGGTATGCGATTATTCTCTTCCTGAATTAGGTAATGGTGTGCAAGACAAATCCATGAGACACATTACATCTGCCCCCTAGCCACAGAGGTAATACCACCAGGTAAAGGGTGTGTTTGTCTAGTACAAGGCATCATTTCTCAAAATGTCTTCCACCTGCTCAGAAACACCTGGAACAACTATTCAAACATAGAGGCCATGGACCTTCCAAATTGTAATTTCTGCATTTAAGCAACAGTTCCAGGTCACTCTCATGCCCACTCAAGTTTGAGAATCACTGCTCTAGACTAATGAGAGATAGCCACAGATCCAGAGACTTCACCTATGGCTGACTAAGCTATTTTTAGGCAGGAATCACAGAGGAGAGGAGAATTTCAAAAGCATAGCTAATTCTCTATGCTTTCTCCATAACTGCTTTTAAAATTTAAAACATCACATGTTTAATCAACATTGTGAAAAAACAAAATTCAACTGAGTAAACTTTAAAGATCTTATTGGTTTATTCAACAATTCATGAATCAGGCAACATCCAATCTGAGCAAACAGAAAGAAGCTCCTTGATGTTGTTCATAGCCTCCTGTTATTCTATCTATGGGTAGCATCAGAATCATCTATAAAAAATTTAAACTTAAATATGGGTTGAGGCCAGGTTATTTGCATTTCCAAAAGCTCTCCCAGGTGATTCTAATGCATAACTTTTGTTAAGAATAACATCCAAAATAATTGCCTCCAAAAACTGAGGTATAGACTCCTCTTTCTCATTTAACTACATGTATTAGAGTTTTTAGTGCCTATAAATACCTAGCAGGAGGCCATAAGAAGAAATTTAGCTGAGTACAGTGAGCGTCATGGGACTCAGTTAGTAAATGGGAGGACAAGGCAGGCAAGAGGCATTGGATATCCAGGATCCAGCAAGAATGAGGGACCAGGATTCGAAGGGATCATGAAAAGCAAGGAAGGTATTGAGTTCTCCAGGACAAGGGGAGTCAAGAAAGATTTCAGTGCAAGAACCAAACCAGGGACCTCAGCTCTGGAACTTGAGCAAAAAGAGATGACAATTAAGAAAGACCAGGTATCAAAGCCAGGCACACAGGGAAGGTACACCTCATACACTGGGCTTCTTAAATTTTCTCTAGATGCAAGATGGATTTGAGAGTGGGGTGGCAGGTAGGAAGGCTTTCAAGGACCCTAGAGATGAGTGTGGAAGTCATAAAAAAAGGAAGCAGGCAAATCACCAAGCTTTCAAAAGTGTTGATTATTCAAAATACTTGAAAAAAGAAAAGAAGCATGTAGTGAGAAACTATGGTGGTATGTCTTTAGTTCAGGGTCAATGAGTAAGAATCCTGATTACCTGGGAATCACATCTTGGTATACCTTCATTATCTTGATTCTAAATATCACAAAGCACTTTCTGGTCTAATCTGGGCTTCCTATAGGAAATTGGCTTCTCATAAATCTTATTTATTTTCTTAAGTAAGTCCCTTGGCTCTAATTTTTTTTCTTCTCATTTGCCTTTCTAACCTAAGTTTAATTTGTTGTTATAGTTAATCAGGATCCATTTCATTAATATCTTATTACATATACATTTATTCTTAGTTGAAAATCATGCACCAGAATCTTTAAAAGTTTTATTCAAACTGCTGCATAATGTTTACTTTTTAAAATAGTATAAATTTAAATAATTATTTGGTAGAAAGACTTTCAGAATTTTATGATTTTGGACAGAGTGTGGATTAGCACACTTTCAGGGATATTTCATGTTTATTTCACAGAGCAGATGACCACACAAGAGCTATTTTCTGATTAACTGGTCAATAGATACGATCAAATTAAGCTGGCATTGTCTGAGCAACTCCGTGGATGTAGTGTTTAAGCTCTGAGTATGTCTTCAACAGGAATTCTTTCCTCAGGAAATAATCAATTCACTTTTTCTAATTCTGTACCCAAAAGCATCATGAATAAAATTGGTATAACAGCTGATCCTGGGTAAATAATAGCCAACTGTGTGGATTGGAGACACATGACCTTTTTGGTACAGTAATAGATGTCTAACAGGAAATTCTCATTGAATGAAGCTCTTTTTACTAACTCAATATCTCATACATAGCTATTTATTAAGCTTATTTTTTTTACTAGGTAAAGTCAGATGGATCTTCCAATACAATAGATAATTCCAGAGTCCATTCTGGGAAATATATGTTAAAACTCAGTTTCCCCTTTAACCACTGAATACACCCGTTTCTCCTCTTTCTCATTTTTTTGCTACCTCTTATACTTCATTTCACATCCTTCTTCCTCTCCTTCTAATTTATCTCCTAACACTAATCTAGGATTCTTTTGTTCTCCATTACCCAAAGTATATTTCTGTGTGAACCCACAGCCAGAACACTCATTCTCATTTGTCAATTCATTCAGTCAATCAGCAAATATTTATGGCATACCTTCTATGTGCCAGGCCTTTTTAAAATATTGAATGTTGGGCTTCCCTGGTGGCGCAGTGGTTGAGAGTCCGCCTGCCGATGCAGGGGGCACGGATGCGTGCCCTGGTCCGGGAAGATCCCACATGCCATGGAGTGGCTGGACCCGTGAGCCATGGCCGCCGAGCCAGCGCGTCCGGAGCCTGTGCTCTGCAATGGGAGAGGCCACAACAGTGAGGGGCCCACCTACCGCAAAAAAAAAAAAAAAAAAAAAAATTAAAATAAAAAAATAAAATATTGAATGCACATTATATAATTTACAGGTGTACAACATAGTGATTCACAATTTTTAAAGGTTATACTCTATTTATAGTTATTATAAAATATTGGCTCTATTCCCTGTGCTGTATAATATATCCTTGTAGCTTATTTCTTTTATACATAATAGTTTGTATCTCTTAATCCCCTACCCCTATCTTGCGTCCCTCTCCTTCCCTATCCTCACTGGTAACCACTAGTTTGGTCTCTATATGTTTGGGTCTGTTTCTGTTTTGTGATATTCACCAGTTCGTTTTATTTTTTAGCTTCCACATTTAAGTGATATCATACAGTACTTGTCTTTCTCTGTCTGACATTTCACTTAGCATAATAAACTCCAAGTCCATCCATGTTGCTGCAAATGACAAAGTTTCATTCTTTTTTATGGCTGAGTAGTATTCCGTGGCATATATATATATATACCACCTCTGTATCCATTCATCTGTTGATGGTCATTTAGGTTGCTTCCATATCTTGGCAATTGTAAATAACACTGCTATGAACACTGGGGTGCATGTATCTTTTTGAATTAGTGCTTTCATTTTTCTCTGGGTCATATGGTAGTTCTATATTTTAGTTTTTTGAGAAACCTCCCTACTGTTTTCCACAGTGGCTGTACCAATTTACATTCCCACAAAGAGGGTACAAGAGTTCTCTTTTCTCCACATCCTCATCAACATTTGTTATTCATGTTCTTTCTGATGACGGTCATTCTGACAGGTGTGCAGTGATATCTCATTGTGGTTTTAATTTGCAATTCTGTGATGATTAACAATGTTGAGCGTCTTTTAATGTGCCTGTTGGCCATCTGTATGTCTTCTTTGGAAAAATGTCTATTCAGATCTGCCCATTTTTTAATTGAGTTGTTTGTTTTTTTGACATTTGAGTTGTATGAGCTGTTTGTATGTTTTGCATATTAACTCCTTATTGGTCATATCATTAGCAAATATTTTCTCCCATTCAATAGCTTGTCTTTTTGTTTTGTTGATGGTTTCCTCTGCTGTGCAAAAGCTTTTCAGGTTAATTAGGTCCCATTTATTTATCTTTGCTTTTATTTCCTTTGCTTTAAAGGACAGGTCCAAAAAAATATTGTTATGCTTTATGTCAGAGTGTTCTGCCTATGTTTTCTTCTAGAATTTTTACAGTTTTTGTCTTACATTTAGGTCTTTAATCCATTTTGAGTTTATTTTTGTATACGGTGTGAGAAAATATTCAAATTTAATTCTTGTACATGTAGCTGCTCAGTTTTCCCAGCACCATTTATTGAAGAGACTGTCTTCTCTCCATTGCATATTCTTGCCTCCTTTGTTGTAGATTAATTGACCATAAGTGTGTGGGTTTATTTCTGGGTTCTCTATTCTGTTCCATTGATCTATGTGCCTGTTTTTGTGCAAGTGATATACTGTTTTGATTACTGTAGCTTTGTGGTATAGTCTGAAGTCAGGGAGCATGATTCCTTCAGCTCTTTTCTTTCTCAAAATTGTTTTGGCTGTTCTGGATCTTTTGTGTTTCCATACAAATTTTAAAATTATTTTTTCTAGTTCTGTGAAAAATGCCCTTGGTATTTTGATAAGGATTACATTGAACCTCTAGATTGCCTTGTGTAGTATGGTCATTTTAACAATATTAATTTTTCCAATCCATGAACATGATATATCTTTCCATCTGTTTGCATCATCTTCAATTTATTTTATTAGTGTCTTATAGTTTTCTGAGTACAGGTCTTTTACCTCCTTAGGTAGTTTTATTCCAAGGTATTTTATTCTTTTTGATGTGATGGTAAATGGGATTGTTTTCTTAACTTCTCTTTCTGATGGTATGTTGTTACTATATAGAAATGCAACAGATTTCTGTATATTAATTTTGTACCCTGTAACTTTACCAAATTCATTGATAAGCTCTAGTAGTTTTCTAGTGGCATTTTTAGGATTTTCTATGTATAGTATCATGTCATCTACAAACAGTGAGAGTTTTACTCCTTCCTTTCTAATTTGGATTCCTTTTATTTCCATCTCTTCTGATTGCTGTGGCTAGGACTTCCAATACTATGTTGAGTAAAAGTGGCAAGAATGGGCATCCTTGTCTTGTTCCTGATCTTAGAGTAAATGCTTTCAGCTTTTTACCATTGAGTATGATGTTAGCTATTGGCTTGTCACATATGACCTTTGTTATGTTGAGGTATGTTCCCTCTATGTCCACTTTCTGGAGAGTTTTTATCATAAATGGATGTTGAATTCTGTCAAAAGCTTTTTCTGCATCTATTAAGATAATCATATGATTTAAATTCTTCTTTTTGTTAATGTGATGTATTATGTCAATCGATTTGCAGATGTTGAAACATTCTTGCACCCCTGGAATAACTCTCATTTGATCATGGTATGTGATTTTTTTAATGTATTGTTGTATTCAGTTTGCTAATATATTGTTGAGGATTATTGCATCTATATTCATCAGAGATATTGGCCCATAATTCTCTTTTGTGTTGTCCTTATCTGGTTTTGGTATCATGGTAATGTTAGCCTCATAAAATGATTTAGAAAACATTCCCTTCTCTTGACTATTTTGGAAGAGTTTGAGAAGGATAGGTATTAAATCTTCTTTTTATGTTGGGTAGAATTCACCTGAGACTGTCTGGTCCTGAACTTTTGTTTCTTGGGAGGTTTTTGGTTATTGTTTCAATCTCCTTAGTAATCCGTCTATTCTGACTTTCTATTTCTTCATGGGTCAGTCCTGGAAGGTTTTATGAATTTACCCATTTCTTCTAGTTTGTCCATTTTTTCTGGCATATAGCTGTTCATGATATTCTTTTATAACCTTTTTTTTAAACATCTTTATTGGAGTATAATTGATTTGCAATGGTGTGTTAGTTTCTGCTTTATAACAAAGTGAATCAGTTATACATATACATATATCCCCATATCTCTTCCCTCTTGCGTCTCCCTCCCTCCCACCCTCCTTTATAATCTTTTGTGTGTCTGTGGCATTCACTGTACTTTCTCCTCTTTTGTCTCTGATTTTATCTATCTGAGCTTTTTCTCTTTTTTCTTTTGTGAATCTAGCTAAAGATTTGTCAATTTTGTTTATCTTTTCAAATAACCAGCTCTTAGTTTGATTGATCTTTTCTATTATCTTTTTAGTACCTATTTCATTTATTTCCACTCTAATCTTTATTATTTCCTTCTTTTTACTAACTTTGTGCTTCATTTGTTCTTCTTCTTCTAGTTCCTTTAGGTGTAAGGTTAGATAATTTAGGGGGAGGGATTTTTCTTGTTTCTTGAGATAGGCCTACATTGCTATCCTTTTTAATACCACTTTTGTTGCATCGCATAGGTTTTAGTATGTTATATATTCATCTTCATTTGTTTTCAGGTTTTTTTAACTTCTCTCTTGATTTCTTTGTTGACACAATAGTTGTTCAGTAACATGTTGTTTAATTTCCACACTTTTGTGATTTTTCCAGTTTTCCTCTTATAGTTGATTTATAGTTTCATACCACTGTAGTCAGAAACGATGCTTTATATGATTTCAATCTTGTTAAATTTGTTGAGACTTATTTTGTGGCCTAGCATGTGATCTATCTTGGAGAAGTTTCCATGTACACTTGAGAAGAGTGTGTATTCTGCTGCATTCAGAAGGAATGTTCTGTGTAAATATACTAACTAAATCTACTATAATGTTTCATTTAAGGCCACTGTATCCTTGTTGAATTTCTATCTGGATGATCTATCCATTGATGTAAGTGGGGTGTTAAAGTCCCCTACTATTATTGAGTTGCTGTCAATTTCTCCCTATAGGTCTGTTAATAATTGCTTTATATATTTTGGTGTTCCTATCTTGGGTGCATATATATTAATAACTGCTATGTCTTCTTGGTGAATTGTCCCCTTTACCATTACATAATTTTTATCTTTGTCATTTGTTAACCTTTTTCGTTTGAAGTCTATTTTGTCTGACACGAGTATGGTATACTTGCTTTCTTTTGGTTGCCATTTTCTTGGAGTATCATCTTCCATCCTTTCTCTTTGAGCCTATGATTGTTTTAAAGCTGAGATGAGTCTCCTGGAGGCAGCATATAGTTGGGTTTTATTTGTTAATCCATCCAGTCACTCTGTGTCTTTGGACTGGTAAACTCAATTTATTTATATTTAGGGTGATTATTAATAAATGAGGACAAAGTGAGAGAGTGGCATGGACATATATACACTACCAAATGTAAAATAGATAGCTAGTGGGAAGCAGCCGCATAGCACAGGGAGATCAGCTCAGTGCTTTGTGACCACCTAGAGGGGTGGGATAGGGAGGGTGGGAGGAAGGGAGACGCAAGAGGGAAGAGATATGGGAACATATGTATATGTATAACTGATTCACTTTGTTATAAAGCAGAAACTAACACACCATTGTAAAGCAATTATACTCCAATAAAGATGTTTAAAAAAATAAACTAAATGAGGACTTAGTACTGCCAACTTTTCTTTTGTTTTTTGGTTGCTCTTTACCTCCCTTGTTTCTTTTTCCTTGTTATTCTGTCTGCTATTTTAGTTTTGTGGTTTTCTATGATGTTTTTCTCAGTTTTTTTTAATGTTTCATGTCTCTTCTCTAGATTTATGTTTTCTGGTTATCATGAGGTTTGTATAAAATGTCTCATAGATAAAATTGTCCTTTTTCTGCTGATAGCATCTTATCTTCATTTGCCTATACAGGTTCTCTCCTTTTCCTCTTCCCCTTTTATGTTTTTATTGTCTCAAATTATTCCTTTTTATGTTGTGAGTTTGTTACAAAATTAAGGTAGCTATAGTTATTTTTACTGCTTCTTTTCTCTTTAACTTTCATATTACAGTTAAGTGTTTAACAACCAATTCTGATGTAGCATTGCAATTTTCTGATTCTGTCACCTTACTCAAAGTTTTGTGTACTTTTGTCTATTTGTTTCAGGTAGAAGAGCTCCTTTCAACATTTTCCTAAGGCAGGACTAGTGGTGATAAACTCCCTCAGCTTTTTTTTTCTTTGGGAAAGCCTTTATTTCTTCTTCAAATCTGAGGGATAACTTTGTTGGATAGAGTATTCTTGGTTGACAGTTTTTAACCTTTCCACATTTTGAGTATGTCATTCCACTCTCTTCTGGCCTATAGAGCTTCTGCTGAGAAATCTGTTGATACCCTAATGGGGCTTCCTTTGTAGGTTACTGTTTTTTTTCCATGGTTACTTTTAGAATTCTTTCTTTGTCACTTACTTTTTTTCATTATTTAATGTCCCAGAATTATTTATTCTTTACATGAGAGAGAGAATATGTAATTGAGGAGCAAGAGTCTGGACTTGCTGTTGTTCCTGAATTATTTCTGGTTGGACATTCATCAGAAGAATAGCGTATTCTCTCAAAAATAAATAGGGATCAAAGCAACAAATAAAATAATCCTAGTTCAGGAAATTAGGAAGAAGTCAAACAGTGGCTGAGAAAGAAGCAGGGAGATAGAAGCAGAAACAAGAAAGAATTGCTTGTACACTCAAATGTACCAGTGATGTTAAATGATCCATCCCAGTATTGAATCTTCATATGACTTATTCCTGTGCAGGCTAGTTCATAGTTGACATTATTAACTATTACCTTTGTCATTTACTTTAGACAGTTTTAGTATAGTGTATCTTGGAGGTTTTTTGCACTGAAGTAAAGCTAAGGTGTTCTCTTAGCTCATGGACTTATTTATTCAGTTCCTTCCCCAGGTTTGGGAAGTTCTCAGCTATCATTTCTTTAAGTAAACTCTGCCTCCTTCTCCCTCTTTTCTCCTACTGGAATACCAATTATCTTTATGTTGCCTTTCATAATGGAGTCAGATAGTTCTTTTAGAATTTCTTTATTTTTTTAGTCCTTAGTTCCCTCTCCTCTTCTATGTGTATCATTTCTAGATTTCTATTTTCAAGCTCACTATTTTTTTTTCTTTTATATGGTCTATTCTATTTCCAGTCCTTTTCTAATACATTCTTCATCTCATTTATTCAGTCCTTCAGCTTCAGAATTTCTGTTTGGTTCTTTTTTAGAATTTCAGTCTCTTTGGTAAACTACTCTTGCTGTTCATTAATTTTACTCCTGAGCTCATTGAACTGCCTTTCTGAGTTTCTTCTAGTTCATTGAGTTTCTTCATGGTAGCTATTTTGAATTCTCTTTCAGATCACAATATTCCTTGACTTTAAGTTTGGTTTTTTGGAGAATTGTCATTTTCTTTTTGTGACACCATGTTACCATGGCTTTTCATGATGTTCGATGAGTTGTTCTTCTTCTTATGAATTTGAAATAGCAAACGCCTTTCTTCTTTAGGTGAAGCTTTTTTTTTTTTACCTAGTTCTAACAATTCAACAGGTTAGTAATTAGAAACCTTTCTTTAATTTTTCAGTAGGTGGTGATATAACACAAGTTTTTGGTTTCCCTTACCTGAGCCTTTGGCTATATTTGAGAATCAGTATTTCCACCCTTCACAATGTCTGCTAGAGTTGTCTCCTGGTGACTTCCTGTTGCTGTTTGTGCTTCTGGGGGCATTAGTGCCTTACTGCTTCCAGTGTTTCTGCTGTTACCACCTGGAACACCAGGATGGTGGATGCTTCCACCACATCTAGAGTTGCCTGGGTCACAAGTATGGTCACTGCCATGGGGGGAGGGGTATGGTGGGAGACATCCAGGGTCACAGGTGCATCTGCCACCTCTAGAGTTGTTGGGTTCATGGGTGCCACCCCTGTAGTCAAGGAGGCTGGAGTCAAGTTGGTCTCCATGGCTGGAAGGATGGAGTCACAGGACCCACTGCTGTTGCTACCTGGTTCCCTGCAGCTGTGTGTGCCACTGCAGCTGGGAGGCCAGACTCATGTGCACAGCCTCCTGTGCTGCTACCAAGTGCTCTGGGGCTGCAGGTTCAGCTGTCACAGCCAGGGGCCCAGATCACAGGCACCACCTCTTCTGTTCCCCCAGTTCTGCCTCCTCCATGTGTTCCAGACCACCCACCTTTAGATGTACAGATGTGTGGAACTGTCCAGCATCCTGGTGTGTCAGGAAGAAGAATCTTTGCTGAGTTATGAGTGTTTTACTGGTTGTAGATTGAAGGGGTGGGACAACAGGAGCATCCAATGTCACTATGATCCTCACAAAACATTTTAATATGATTCTCCTTCTCTGAGTAAACCTACAAATATCACAATTTTTTCTGACCCTGAAAGTCAATTAGTCAGGGAACCCAATCTGGTTACCATGTGTCTGGGAGGAGACTGGCAATAAGCCATCTCTCTGGCTTCCACATTTCTCATAGTGGTGACCTTTTAAGAAGTGTATCTCACCTGCTTGACTGATTTTTTCACCTTTCCAGGATTGTGCTTTCATCACAGGGAGGGAATGTAAAACTTGGGCGCTACAGAGTTCCCTAAGGAGTTCTCACTGGTGTAGAAAGAACCTCAGGATTTTCAAAGACATCCTATGAATAAGCAAATACAGAGGTAACTGCATTTTCACCAGGGACTTCAGATTTGTAAGTTTCAAGGAAGCTGGTGGAAATGTGACAAGTGCTTTATTTCCTTGTTAATTTTCTGTTACCAAAGCCCCAATCCATTGAAAACATTAAGGTGAATATTAAGCAAAGATTAGGGATCACTGGTGTGTTAGTGATTTGACTTAAAGTTATTTCCTAACCAATACTCGCAATTGGCCCAAAGTAACACTAGATAGAGTACCAGGACTTTTCCCCGTAACCATCATACAGTGGGAGCTCAAGATCCTTATACATAGAGCCTGGCATTAATCCCATGGCAGAGATGACATGATTGCAAGGAATAAATCTTTTTCAAGCTAACTTAAAGAAAATGGTCATCTCCAAGTCGTTGGTCAGAAAGCACACAGCCATGCTTTAGACAGGACTGGGGATAAGAGATGAAAACCCTATAGGAGCTGAGAGAGCTGCTTTCTTTGCATCTGGCTAATTCTCTCTCCATGTCTGAACCTACTTTCTCTGCTGCACTTACATAGAAGCCAAATTTGTTTGTCTCAATCATGGCTTTTCACAGTTTCCCCCATTTGAGCACACAACAACGACTGAATTCAATCCCCATGTTCTAAATACAAATCCTCAGGAAAAGAAACCTGGATTTGCCAGCTTGAATCATGTACCGACCTTTGGCCCAATCACTGGTGACAAGGGAGAGGACAGACTCCTATGGTCCGTTACCCACTCAGCAGGAGCTGGGAGAGATTTCAGAGAAGAGGCATGGGCCACCATGAAAATTGATTGGCAGGCCATGATTGTGCCTTCTCCTTGACTACCAGTCTCAACTTTACCCGGTACCCCCACCACAACTATAGGTTCTAGCCAAAATGAACTACTAGCAGCTGCTTTAGGGCACAGGGTTCTTTCTCAGATGCCTTTTGCTTCTGCTTCTGCCTGGAATGCTTCCCACTTTTCACCACCACCTCCAACACCCCCCACCCACTTCCCTTCCCTCACTAACTCCATCTTTCAGGTGAATACTCTAGATGTGTCAGGCATCCTATGTGGTCCCATCTCAAACTGCATTCATCCTACCTGTAGGAATTAGAGGTGCCTGTTTACCTGTCTGGCCACACAATACGTGTTAACTCCAAGAAAGCAGAGATGGAATCTTGTTCATTACTATATGTTCAGTGCTTGACAGAGTATTGGCAAGAGTAGGAAAAAGTGATACTAATTAAATGGGTAACTGGTCCAAGCTGTAAGACTAAGAGCATGTTGTCATTGAGAAAACTCCCTGTCCAAGTATCTTATGACTAAATGCTATAATCTTTTATTTTCTGCATCATACACAATACCACTTCCTTTTTTGAGATTGTTTTTATATCTGTCAGATAATTTTAAGTCTTGAAGTTTTATAGGATTGTCTTCAGATGAGTTGAGTGTTTCACTATCACCATTTTGGTTGAAGTTCAGTTGGATTTATAAAAGTTTTAAAAGAAAATTCCTCTTACCCATATTTCATTTGCTTCAAAGACATTTATGATAACTTCAAGTGGTGGTGACCCCAGAATTATGATCCTGAAATACCTTTGGATCATTGGTGCAGGATTTTGCAAGCAGGGTTGTGCATAGGTTGGGGTTCTCTGGGCAGGTCAGTGTGCTTAAAGTCTTTTGGCTTTGAAACCATTTAAATATAAAAATAAATAAAATGAATGTCAGTTTTATCTGTTCCCACTGAGTACTCAGACATAAAACCTTTCATTTTCTGAGAACCCTAAAGAGACAACTTGGGATTTACCTCAATCATGTGTCATTGGCTCCTAAGAGAGATAAAAATTAGGCAACCACACACCACGTTGAGGGAAGGGGATTCAGATGTCTTTGCTGCCCTTTCCCTTGAGGTCTGGGAGTAGGGAGGGCCCTGCTTTGTATTCTGAGGTCAGAATCCAGAGCCCCAGCAAGAGCTGAAACATGCAGCAGCCCTCTGAGCTTTCTGTCATCCAGCATTCACATTGCCTTGGCTTTGAAGCTAACAATGGAAAGCTAGAGTTAGATTTTTCAAACTGTGCCTTGTATAAATTTGCTTGGTGTCTGAAGGCTATTTTGAAAGTATATTTAGGCTTCTGGTACTCTGTGAAAGTACAGTTTTTAAAAATATTGAGCTCGTTTGGTGAGTATAACTTCTGAAATAATTCACTTCTTTTCTCTTTTTAAGTAACAGTGTAATTTTAAACCAGTATCAATGTGTTTGTTCTAAAGTATATACTGTCTATAAGGGAAAGTAAGCTTTGATCATGTAGTTTCCTAGAGGAAGAAAACATGCTTGTTTGACTTGACCTGCATGAACAAAGACAGAGAAACATTTTGTAACTTCTATGTTTATTACTTCATTTCTCTAACATTTTTAAAATTATTCATATCTTTGATATCTCTTCCTACCTATAACATTAACTACGAGTTACAAACTGTATGCATGTTTCTTCTGTAACATTAGAACAAGATCATGGAAAATATTTTCTGCCAATCTTCAGGTTCTCATAAATAGTTGCTCTGTAAATAATCGTAAGAGGTGAGCTCGGGGTCTTCCTACTCTGTCATCTTCTATTTATTTTAAATGATAGAATCTTGATCAAATGTTAACATTCCAGTGATACAATTTCTATAGTGCTCAATATACGTGAGTTACTGCTCTAAGTACTTCACAGACATATTAACTCTTTTAATAGTACCACACAGAAACCCTGTGAGGTAGGTACTATTATTATCCACTTTTTACAGATGAGAAAACCAAGGTTTAGAGAGGCCCAAGGACTCATAACTAGTGAGCCAGGTGGAGTTCAGATTCAAAGCTAGGCAGTCTGACTCCAGAGGCTGTGTGTGCTCTTAACCACTTTGCTTTATAGAGAGAGATATAGATTAGCAGTTCTCAAATAGGGGTGATTCTGCTCCCCACCAGAGGACATTTGGCAAGGTCTGGAGACATTTGGAGTTGTCACAACTGAGAAAGAGGCCACAATGCAATGGCATCTAGTAGGTAGAGACCAAGGATGCTGCTGCTAAACATCCTACAAAACGCAGGGCAGTCTGCCACAACAAGGAATTATCTGGAACAAACTTCAATAGCGCCAAGGTTGAGAAACCCTGATATGGATAGCTAGATGATAGATAGATAGGTGATGATAGATCAATGATAAATGAATGGATAGATAGATAGATAAGATTGAGGGCTATTGAAATTGATATAAAAGCTGGCCTCTTAAGATTCAATTTTTTTAAGTTAAAAAAATAATTTAAATTAACACTAGAAATTCCCATTGCTTCTCACCAGGGGAGGATATGGTCCCAATCAAGGTGATTAAGTGTGATTAAGAATGACTGCCCTTTGTGGAATCACATGAATCATCTGGCTGTCACCATCCTGCTTGTTCCCTTTCTGGCTCTAAACTGCAGAGCCACGCAGTGGTGGAATTCTGCTCTTAGACCCTCACACTCTTGACTCTCTTCAGTCCTGATCCCAAACCACAGGTTCCTCAAACAGTAGCACAGAAAGAGATAGATCCATCTCTACTCTCCAAACCTCCCAGCAGTTTCAGACTCAAAACAGGAGCACACAATTGGACAAGTCATCTGTCCTGTTCCTGAAGAACTGTCACTGAGAGATGGGTCTCTTGTCAGGGGGAGGGGGAGGGAACAGCTTCAGTGAGCATGTTAATGCACCAGTGTGGGAGGCAGGCAGGGTACATGACTGAAGTGCTCTGAAAGACACAGGATAAGAATCAGGAAAGGGTGATGGTAGTTAGAAAGCCATAGAGATCCAAGCTTTTGATAGACATCTAATGCTGGGGAACCCTGACTTTGGCATGTTAAGGACTGAGGAGCATGCAGGTCATCCTCCTGACTACTTCCAGACCTGGCCAGTGAAAAAGTGTCTGCAGATGGAAAAAGCTGGAGACCCTCTGACCAAGAATTGCAGACAAAGAGATGGAGTTCCCCATAACTCCTCATGCAAACTTTCTTACTACCTCCCAGAACTCTTCCTGGGCTAGGTCATCTGGAGTAGAAGATGGCTTTGCCAACTTAAATGAGAGTGCATGATATCATTCTCCTGGGCTTCCCTTCCACTGGCTTAATTAAAAGGAACCCCTCAAATATCTTCTCCACAGGGATCAAGCTCTGCATGTGTGGCAAGTATCAATTTGCTTCTTCTACTGGAGAAGAAAAAATATCTACTCTCTAATAGGGCACACACTAGTAAAAATAATAGTTTTTCCCAAATTTAAGTAAATTTAACATTTAAGAACGAAGGTCGTCTTTTTTCTGAGCTTTACATCCTCACCAACACATCACTGCCACTCCACCCTCAGGAAAAAAATTATTCCTGTTTGATGGGACCTTTGACTCACTAAAGGAGTTTCCTAGATTCATGTCAGAATTTGACATGAATTCCTACTAATCAATTGGGCAAATAAAAATGATTGGAATATTCAACATACTTTTCTTTTATTTATGCTGTTCCTTCAGACCTGGGAGGTCCTTGTTGCCTGTGTGTGTCAGATGCTATGTGACCCCATAAGATTTGTTTGCTTCATTACCATCATTATATCACACAACTGACCCTTTCAGAATAACCCTCTACCATCAAGAATATTCTTACCTACAAAAGACCTGTATGCAGAAAACTATAAGACACTGTTGAAATAAATTTAAGATGATACAAACAGATGGAGAGATATACCAAGTTCTTAGATTTGAAAAATCAACATTGTGAAAATGATTATACTACCCGAAGCAATCTGCACATTAAATGTAATCCCTATCAAACTACCACTGGCATTTTTCACAGAACTAGAACAAAAAATTTCAAAATTGGCATGGAAACACAAAAGACCCTGAAGAGCCAAAGCAATCTTCAGAAAGAAAAATGGAGCTGGAGGAATCAGACTGCTGGACTTCAGACTATACTACAAAGATACAGTAATCAAGACAGTATGGTACTGTCACAAAAACAAAAATATAGATCCATGGAACAGGATAGAAAGCCCAGAGATAAACCCACGCACATATGGTCACCTTATTTTTTATAAAGGAGGCAAGAATATACAATGGAGAAAAGACAGCCTCTTCAATAAGTGGTGCTGGGAAAACTGGACAACTACATGTAAAAGAATGAAATTAGAACACTCCCTAACACCATACACAAAAATACATTCAAAATGGATTAATGATCTAAATGTAAGGCCAGACACTATAAAACTCTTAGAGGAAAACATAGACAGAACACTCTGTGACATACATCACAGCAAGACCCTTTTTGACCCACCTCCTAGAGAAATGGAAATAAAAACAAAAATAAACAACTGGGACCTAATGAAACTTAAAAGCTTTTGCACAGTAACGGAAACCATAAACAAGACCAAAAGACAACCCTCAGAATGGGAGAAAATATTTGCAAACGAAGCAACTGACAAAGGATTACTTTCCAAAATATACAAGCAGCTCATGCAGCTCAATATCAGAAAACAAACAACCCAATCTAAAAATGGGCAGAAGACTTAAATAGACATTCTCCAAAGAAGATATACAGATTGCCAACAAACACATGAAAAGATGCTCAACATCTCTAATCATTAGAGAAATGAAATCAAAACTACAATGAGGTATCACCTCACACCAGTCAGAATGGCCATCATCGAAAAATCTACAAACAATAAATGCTGGAGAGGGTGTGGAGAAAAGGAAACCCTCTTGCACTGTTGGTGGGTGCAGCAAGCCGCTTCTGACCAGCAGAATGACGAATCACCACACGCTAGATTCTTCTCGCATCACACTTTATTGGAGTACAGCTTGGTTTCGGGCGGATGGAAGGAAGACCCCGTACGCTCGAGCCTGTCTGCTTATATAAGGGCTTAAGGACTCGTGTAAGTCCCTGATTCGTCCGTATGGTTATCGCATTTCGCAAGCCGGACTTTGGATAGGCCACTGCTTCAAAACCTGATTAGCATATTAGGTGCATACGCCCTAGCGGCATACTTAGTGCATGCGTAATGGCTATCCGGCCGCGCCCTACATCTCCCCCTTTTTTCTTTTCGACCATTGCAGCGGACATTGACCTGTACCAGTGCTCATACCGGGGTATGTACACGGTGTACCGGTAGTTTCCGCTTGCATTCGCAGACACCCTCCTGCGTGCAATGCTCGCAATCGAACTGCAGGGTGCAAGGGCTGTCTTCACGTGGCATGGGCTCCTCATGGAGGTGCAATGGTAACGAGACCTCTCCGTGCAGAGGCAGCCCCTAGGGCCGATCCCCTATAGAGGTGCAATGGCGGCAAGGCCCCTCTGTGCAAGGGCGATCATATGTTTTTTAGGGTGGAGAGCCAGGCTGCGGGGGACTCGCCTTCACTGATGGCCACAAGCGCCTGAGTGAGCATTATCCTATCTCGCCGGGTTCGAATGCGAATACGACAGACCAACCAGAGACACAACACTATCCCAAACAAACAGCAGGCTGCGAACAGTCCCACACCCACCCATTCCTTAAAAAAGGAAAATGCTCTAGCTAGCCATGCGGTAAATTCTCCAAGAGTCACTGGATCCACTCTGGTTGCATTCAGCTGCAGGATATTCAACTTCTGCTTAAATATCCCCTGGCAGCCTCTGCAAGATCCTTAAGTATTTTATAATCCACCATCTCATAATATCTTTGACGCGTGGCTGGGTCTTCAAACACCGGAAAAGCTGTGGGTACCTGAGACCAGACTTCTCTGGGTATGAATGTACACTTTGGCGGTTCCCGAACCGCAGCGCCGGGGGGGCGCTAGCAATAAAAGCGGAAGTCTGAGTACATGTTAAAGCTTTTGATTTAGCAGAAGCACAAAATGGCGGACAAGCACCCGCAGAGGCACAAAATGGCGGACGAGCACATGGGGAACTGCCATATCCTCCTCTTTCATATTCGGCAGCTGCTTCTTCCAGATCCGCCTCCTCCTTGGGATTCAACTCATCTTGAGACAAATAAAGCGCTTTAAATTCATCTAAAAGTGGATACAATCCTGGCGTTGCATCTGATTTTTCTATTTGTTTTTCTCTCTTTTTCCTAGGATTCTTAGGCCTATCTACCGTAGTCCCTATATTTTCACTTTCTGACGCACTATCTTGATGTATGCTAAGAGCTTTATGGCCCATCTGTACAATATCTTCACATTTCCCTTCTCTTAAGCATGAATGTATCATTCTCCATAACGGAAACGTGCCTCGAGAGAGCTCCCCCATTTTGTAACGATCAGCCAAGTCCTTCCCCAGTTTTTCCCAAGATGGAACAGTCAGGCTTCCAGACACCGCAAACCATGGGGCGGCACCATCAATATCCTGCAACAGTTTACTAATAGTTTTATGTGAAATCTTAAGTCCTCGATCGTTCAGAAGGGCTTGGATGGGCTCATGGAATCCAACGGTTGGTTCCGCGGATGAACTATTCCCCATAGTTCACTCTCATATATGAGCAACTTGCTAAAGCGGGAAGATCTCTGACCTATCTAATGGCCAGGGGAGACACACTCGGTCGGGCTGATGGCACCGTAGCCACACGCAGACAAAAAGTGCGACAGCTACGAAGAGAACGAAAGCGAAAATAAAAATCTCGGGCTCTATTGCAGCAAAAAACATACCTAAACTGGACTACTTAACGGCGGTTCACTCCGTGTGTCGAGTTCTGAATCGGTCCTCCATGCGGGGCGCGCAGGATCCCGGGTTTCGGCACCACTCGCGGCGAGCCGCTTCTGACCAGCAGAATGACGAATCACCACACGCTAGATTCTTCTCGCATCACACTTTATTGGAGTACAGCTTGGTTTCGGGCGGATGGAAGGAAGACCCCGTACGCTCGAGCCTGTCTGCTTATATAAGGGCTTAAGGACTCGTGTAAGTCCCTGATTCGTCCGTATGGTTATCGCATTTCGCAAGCCGGACTTTGGATAGGCCACTGCTTCAAAACCTGATTAGCATATTAGGTGCATACGCCCTAGCGGCATACTTAGTGCATGCGTAATGGCTATCCGGCCGCGCCCTACAGGTGGGGATGTAAATGGATACAGCCACTCTGGAGAACAGTATGGAGGTTCCTTAAAAAACTACAAATAGAACTACCATATGACCCAGCAATCCCACTACTGGGTATACACCCTGAGAAAACCATAATTCAAAAAGAGTCATGTACCACAATGTTCACTGCAGCATTATTTACAGTGACCAGCACACGGAAGCAATCTAAGTGTCCATTGACAGATGAATGGATAAAGAAGATGTGGCACATATATACAATGGAATATTACTCAGCCCTAAAAAGAAACGAAATTGAGTTATTTGTAGTGAGCTGGATGGACCTAGAGGCTGTCATACAGAGTGAAGTAAGTCAGAAAGAGAAAAACAAATACCATATGCTAACACATATATATGGTATATGGAATCTAAAAAAAAAAAAAAAGGTCCTAAAGAACCTAGGGGCAGGAAAGCGATAAAGACGCAGACATAGAGAATGGACTTGAGGACACAGGGAGGGGAAAGGGTAAGCTGGGATGAAGTGAGAGAGTGACATGGACTTATATATACTACCAAATGTAAAATAGATAGCTAGTGAGAAGCAGCAGCATAGCACAGGGAGATCAGCTCGGTGCTTTGTGACCCCCTAGAGGGGTGGGAGGGAGGGAGATGCAAGAGGGAGGAGATATGGCGATTTATGTATATGTATAACTGATTCACTTTGTTATAGAGCAGAAACTAACACACCATTGAAAGCAATTATGTTCCAATAACGATGTTAAAAGAAAGAAGAAGAATATTCTTACCTTTGACACTGGGTATGTTGTATACACAGTATTTTCTAGAGCCAATCCCCAGCTGAATTCCAATCATGCCACATTTTACAACCAGCACATGGTGGCTTGCAGTTCAAAGACTGCCTCTCTACTGGGTCTGCTCTTGAATCAGGGATCTTCTCCATCACTAACTAGACCATATAACAAGCTGTAGAGATTGTTCAATTACAGCATTGGTTTCTGCTCCCATACTAGGCTTTACCCATGGGGGCTCTTGCCACATGAAGTGCTTCACTGTCAAGGGAACATTTTGTTCTTTAAAGTTCTCAAAGAGAAGGATACTGGGGCACAAGCTCACATTTTCTAAGATATGATTACACTGATAAGGTTTTATATGCCCATGTTTATCCAAGCAATTTAACTGATATGTACTAGAACATTTTTTCCAGCAACATTTAAGTAATTAGCTAGTATTCTAGAAACAGTTCTTTGGCTAGTCTTTCAGAAAAGAACTGGTTGCTAACTCTCTCTTTGACTTCTAACCACTGATCCATTTGTTCAAGGTTGTCAGCTGAATGAATGTGGAAAAATTTCCATTTGGAGAGGTCAAGGTTAAAACGGAATTCAGTGTCAGATTTACTTGGCTCTAGTGTAGAACTATGTGCTCCCATTTTTCTTTCTTTTTTTTTTTTTTTTGCGGTATGCGGGCCTCTCACTGTTGTGGCCTCTCCCATTGCGGAGCACAGGCTCCGGACGCGCAGGCTCAGTGGCCATGGCTAACGGGCTTAGCCACTCCGTGGCATGTGGGATCTTCCCGGACCGGGGCACAAACCCGTGTCCCCTGCATCGGCAGGCGGACTCTCAACCACTGCGCCACCAGGGAAGCCCGCTCCCATTTTTCTTAACTCCTGCCAGAAGAAGCAAAAAAAATGATATTCTGCTTCATCTTAGCTATATTCAGAGGATTGGTGAATTAAGAATTTATCCCATGTAGCTGACACTAAGCAGAGAATCAGCCAGAACAATGCCTAGCACACAGTAGGTGCTTAATAAGTATATGATATTGAAACAACTTACTCAGTGACACCAAATTTGATGGCAGACATAACATCAGGATGCCCAGCCCCACAGCGTGCCGTCCGCTGCTTAGGCACTCTGTTCTTACACATTGGTTTATTTTTACATGCACATATTTTACAAAAAAAAAATGTTTTCATCTATAATTTAAATATCCAGCCAATTGTGCATAATGTTTAATGACATCCTATTAACAAAGAAACATTTTTAGAAGAACCACAGGGAAGTAACAATTGCTTCTTTTCTCCCCAGCACCTGATACAAGGTTTCTTGACAAGGGACAAATTGCATGACAGCTCTTGCTCACTTCCGGGGCCCACAGACTGAGTTTCAGGAGGCAAGTATCTTTTGCTATAGCCTGATCCTCAAAACAATGGCTGGAATGGCTTTAAGTGTGGTGGAAACAAGGCATCAGCACGGGTGACATGAACTGACAGACCCTGCTCAGTCTAAAAGCATCTCTACTTCTGATTGGCTGCTCATGGCCTGAAGACTGCCTATCAGAAGCTTTTCCTTTGTGTTAAGCACTGCCCTCTCCTCTAGAACCGCTTTAAATTTGCCTTGAGATGGAAGAAGTGAGGGTCAGTAATACCGAACCATGAGGTGAATCAATCATCTCTACTAGCAACATGAAGCAGGAACAGCTTAAGAGCAACGGAAGTCTCTTGGAATAGGGAAAGACCTCTGAAGAAAGGGTTGGGGGAGTGAGAAGTGTGGAGGCTTTGGTGCTGTTTAAACCTGTTATGAATGATATTTTAGAAAGTTAAGATTGAAAATACAAGCTTTGTAGTGGATAGTCTTGGGTTTAATTCCCACCTCCACCACTTACTAGCTGTGTGGATATATGCAAGTCATTTAACATTTCCAGCCATGTTTCCTCATCTATAAAATGGAGATATATAATAATACACCTGTATTAGTTTCCTGAGGCTGTCAACAAATGACCACAAACTTGGTGGCTTAAAACAACGGAAATGTATTCTCTCACAGTTCTGGAAGCCAGAAGTCCAAAATCAAAATGTCGGCAGAGTTGGTTACTTCTGGAGGCTCTGAGAGAGAATCCATTCCATGCCTCACTCCTAGCTTCAGGTAGCTGCAGGCAAACCTTGATGTTCCCTGGCTTAGGGCTATATAACTCCAGTCTCTGCTTTGGAACCATACCTGTCTGAAGGTCTCACACAGACCTTCTCTGTATCTCAAAAACTCCCTCTCCTTTCTCTTATATGGAGACTAGTCATAGAATTTACAGCCCACCCTAATCCAGGATGATTTCATTTTGGGATCCTTAATTTAATTACATCTGCAAAGATCCTTTTTCCAAATAATGTCACATTCACCAGTATAGGGGGTTAGGACTTGGGCTGTCAATTTGGCAGGACACTATTCAACCATTACACTATCATATATGGTTATTGTCAAGAGTTAGTGAGTTAATATACTAAAGACCTTAGCATACTACCCAGGGACAGTAAGAACTCAATAAATGATCACTATGATTTCAAACACGTAAGTCCTCTTTACTTACAAACTTACATAAGAACAAAGAAAGTCCTGCTCTATAAAAAAAGCATGATTACTATATTTTTAGTGCTTATGTGCCAACGTTTTGGTGTCTATTCTCACAGTATTTGTTAGATGGATGCATATTTGCTGACTTTGTACTTGGTTCTAAGATGCTTTACAAATATTAATTCTTTAACATCCGATAAGTGCAAAAACAGTGATTAAGTCAAAAGTGATAGTGAAGAGACTTGTAAACTTACTAGGAATGCTAAAATAGAGACTATATATAAAAAAGAAAGGTGAGACATCCAGACAAGATGATGTAGACATATCTCTCTCTGCTCCCTGCTAAACATGACTATGACCCCTAAAAACAACGCAAGAGACAATCAAAGAAAAACTCTGAAAGGTGGAAGATGGACCACAAGACTGGAGAAACACAACAGTGGCAGGGCATCTTTTGAACCACCACCCAACAGAAGAAGGCCAGGAAGGCCACCCAGACCTGGCATATCTTAACTCCTAACCTATTAAGAGAAAAGGCAGCCCAGATAGGCTCACTCCTCCCCCAGATGGAACAGGAGTCCCACTGACATTATTATGTGCACCTGGCAGAACCAGCAAGGGGAATCAATTGGAAACCCTACTGACAATAAATTACTAGGGTAAGCACTCTCTATCCTTACCCTGTTGGAGACTCACCTCCCCCACCTAGAGACACCACACAACTATAGGGCTCTGGCAAAGTGGGTCAACAGCACGAGTGCCAACTGGGAAAGCATTTTGCTTCCCCATTGGACCTGAGGCTACCCTCCTACACCCAGAGACACTGTGTATGTGTGCATGTGTGTCTGTGTGCAGACTGGTCGAAGAGGGGAGATTAACAAGTGGATCATGCCACAGTAATTGTGTATGTAGCCTGGGATGTGCTCTCCATCTTCCACAGGCGGGGGGGGGGGGGGGTGGGAAACTGCGACAGGATGCACCCAGCCCAGGAAGCCTATTTGTCCTTGCAGGCCTAAGACTCTCCCTGCCCCCACTCACAGACACTCAGAGGAACTCTCGCGACAAGCACCCAACTAGGGAGGCACTCGTCATCCCCCCCAGACAGGAGGAACCTGCTAAAACAAGCACCAGGAAACACCCTTCAACCCTGAAGAAGGGAGACTCCCTTCCCCCACCTACAAGGTCCAGACAGCCAAGCCTGAGCAAACTTCTTCAGCTCCCTCAAACAACACTGGCAAGGATCAATGAGAGCCCCAGTGACATGATATAAGCCAAGTGGACAAAAATAGGACCACAAAGGCTCTGAAAATTATATTGTCATTGGAACCACAGTCCCCAAATTAGGCCAGGACCTGCATGCTAAATCTCAATAAAGTGAATGCCTGTTAAAATTAAAAAGTTAGTGGGGACTAACTTTTTAGTCTCCTAGTGTAATAGCCAAAATTTCCAATGTACAATCGAAAATCCCTCTTCATCAGGAACCAAGAAAATCACAACCTGAAGGGAAAAAAAAAACACTTAATTGATGTCAATGCTGAGATGAGTCAGGTGTTGGAATTATCTGAGAAAGATTCAGTAAACAATTACAAATTATATTGAAACAAGTGAAAAATGATTTTTAAAAATCTCAGCAAAGAAACAGAAGTTATAAAAAACTAAATGGAAATTAAGAAGTGAAAATTATGAGAAATAAAAACTCACTGGATGGGCTCAATAGTACAGTAGAGATGAGAGAAGATATTGTAGAATCAGTGAACTTGAGGGCAGATCAATAGAATTTATTCAAATACTTTCAAAACATATATCTGACAAAGGACTTGTATCCAGAATAAATAAGGAACTCTCAAATGCAACAGTAAAGAAATAATCAATCCAATTAGAAAATGGGCAAAAGGCATAAACAAGCATTTCGCCAAAAAAGATACCTACATAAAAATAAACACATGAAAAGATATTCAATATCATTAGCCATTAGAGAAATGCAAATTTAAACGACAATGAGATATCACTACATACTTATCAGAAGAGCTAAAGTAAAAAATATTGTGTTTCTCTGGTGGCACAGTGATTAAGAATCCACCTGCCAATGCAGGGGACACGGGTTTCAGCCCTGGTCTGGGAAGATCCCCACGTGCCGCAGAACAGCTAAGCCCATGTGCCACAACTACTGAAGCCTGCGTGCCTAGAGCCCGTGCTCCGCAACAAGAGAAGCCACTGCAATGAGAAGCTTGCGCACCGCAATGAAGAGTAACCCCTGCTCGCTGCAACTAGAGAAAGCCCGCGTGCAGCAACGAAGAGCCAATGCAGCCAAAAATAAATAAATAAATAAATTTTAAAAATAATAAAATAAAAAAAAATTGATAACACCAAAATGCTGACAAGCATATGGAAAAACTGGATCACTCATACATTGTTGGTAGGAATGTAGAATGGTACAGTCATTCGTAAGTTGATCTGGCAATCTCTTAAACAAACTAAACATGAAATCACCATATGAACCAGTAATTGCACTCATAACATGAAAACTTAAAATTCACACAAAAACCTTACACAAATGTGATAGTCCAAAACTGGAAGATAACTCAAATGTCCTTCAACAGGTAAATGGTTAACCAAGTGGTAATATATTCATATCATTGAATACTACTCAGCAATAAAAAGAAACAGACTATTGATAAACATAACAACTTGGATGAATCTCTAGCGAATTATGCTAAGTGGAAAAAAAAAGCCAATTCCAAATGGTTACATGCTGTATTATTCTAGCTACCTAACATTTTGAAGAGGTAAAATTTTAGAAATGGAGAACAAATTAGTGGTTGCCAGGAGGTCAGGTGAAGGGAGGTAAGGTGGTGGATATAACTATAAACGGACAACAGGACGGACTCCTGTGGTGATGAAAATGTTCTGTTCCTGGACTGTTTCAATGTCAGTATCCTGGCTTTGCTATTTTACTACAGTTTTCAAGATACTACCATTGGGAGAAACTAGGTAAAGGGTACACAATTTTTTTCTGACTTGTTTCCTACAACTGCATGTAAATCTACAACTATCTCAAAATTAAAAGTTTTAATAAAAGGAGACGCAAGATGGTGACCATTGTACATGCAAATAGAATGAATCGTAGGAACATTTCTCCAAGGCAAAGAGCAAATCCTGTGACATAGTATGAAAAGTGCTTTGCTTGTGCACTCCACTGTAAACTACAAGAGAGGAGCAGACAAAATTGACCAAATATAGAAAGGTTTGCTCACAGGGAGCTGACCTGAATCACTGTGGGCACATGATGGCCTTGATGGTAGTTAAAGCCAGGGTTCAGTTTTAGAACTTGGAGACTCACCTGAGGAAAATTTTTCCTCCAGCCTTAGGTGGTTCCGTAGAGTCAGGGCCTGTTCCAATCTGCACAATATAGAAGGGACTAGTGCGGGTAGTGTGAGTGTGGACATATGTATGCTAAGGATATCCATACAACTCTCGTGGAGCCCACCAAGAATGAGGTTACCAACCTCAGTGGGTGTTCCATATCAATGGAACATGGGGAAAAGCTGCCTGAGAGAATACATTCCAGCAGGTTAAAAAACAGGTGACGAGGGACTTCCCTGGTGGCGCAGTGGTTAAGAATCTGCCTGCCAACGCAGGGGACACAGGTTCGAGCCCTGGTCTGGGAGGATGCCACATGCCGCGGAGCAACTAAGCCCATGTGCCACAACTACTGAGCCCACGTACCACAACTACTGAAGCCCACGTGCCCAGAGCCTGTGCTCTGCAACAAGAGAAGCCACCACAGTGAGAAGTCTACTCACTGCAATGAAGAGTAGCCCCCATGCGCCACAACTAGAGAAAGCCGCGTGCAGCAACGAAGACCCAATGCAGCCAAAAATAAATAAATAAATAAATAGATTAATTTAAAAAAAAGACAGGTGACCAAATTTATAGGTCGGAAGGACCATATCACAATCCAATTGGTGTAAATGCTTCCAGGAACTTCAAACATAAACGTATGTGGTTTACTCACTTTAGACCAACACACGATTGACCATAGGAAGTCTTCCAAGTCCTTGCTCACTCATAAGGAGAGTAGTTTCTCTACTTCATAAATTTAGAGACATGATCCCCTACAAGATTTGCTTCTAAATTGAAGCAAACCACAAACTGTCAATCTTTACAATCCTCAAATTCTCCAACTTTAGTTTAGCACTCAAGGGAGTCAGTTGGCTGTGGAGAGAGAAAGTGAGAGCCTTTCTGGGGGAAAAAAGGTCCCAAATTACAACAGAACTTTCCAGAATGAGAAACCATAGTTGGAACATGGTTTGGGCTCAATCCAGGCCTCTACTGATGTGGGGCTACAGAAACAGAACCCTGAATTCCTGACATAGTAACTACCTTTGCTCTCAAACCACCGGTGGAGTGTTCTCCAACTCTGTGGCATAGTTATCCTAGACATCATTGAAAAAGGAGAAATCTACAAACATTTTTTTGGGCTGAAAAGAAAGGTTTTTGGCAATGGGAGATTTGGATCTGGGAAGAAAAAATTGCATTGAACTTTTCTCTGTCATCTCACAGGAACTCTGAGGGGAACTTTGGAGTCCTGCTTGGTATTAAGAGATAAAAAGGGGACAAAAGTTTCTCCACCCTGAATCTGGTGGAGGAGGCCTCCTCAGTGCCAAATGACACAAAAGTTCTCTTCCTTGACTTTAAAAATATGCTCTCCCACTGAGATGAGATTCAATATGTGCAGTTAGGTAACATATTTCTTTTAGAAATTGTGGAAATGGCTGTGATGTCACTGATAATAACTGTGTAGGGCAATGTTTTCTAAAGGCACTTTGAGGAAAAAGTGTCCAGTGTCAAATAAGTTTGTGAAATGCTGCATCATCTACTTTTTAAATAGCAAATTAAAGTCTGGGAGAGGTGCATTGTTAAGAATCCTGTGTAAATTTGTTTAACTTGGCTTGTCAAAAACTTATTTGATCACACAACCCTGTCAAGGTATACATTTCTAAAAGTTAAAAATCATGACTATCATACAAACATAGTATGCATGTCCAAAGTTTATTTTAACACGAAGATTTATTTAACTTGTTAATGAGGGTATGTATTAATGCTAGCTCAAAGAAGGATCTGAGAGACTAGTATATACAGTCACTGAAGGAAAGAATGCTGAAATAAGATTGCTAAATTGCTGAAACATAAAACAGCTAAATGTCTTACAGGGGAATAAAACTATTGGAATTATATTTTTCATTGGACAGAAATTATTTGTATTTCTTCGGGACAAAAATCACTGGCAACTTCTATAATTTAGCCTGTAACTTTACAGAATCCTTGCCTTAATCAACGGTAAATAGTAAGTCAAACAATGGTATGTTCCTCTAGAGCAATAATTCTCAAAGCGTGGTCCCCAGACCAGCAGCACCAGCATCACCTGGGATCCTGTTAGACATGCAATTTCTTGATAGCCACTCAAGACCTACTGAATCAGAAACTCTGAGCTAGGACACAGCATTATGTGCTTTAACAAGCCTTCCAGGGCATTCTGATGCTTATGAAAGTTTGAGAACCACTGACCGAGGGAATCGATCTTCATGCAATACGAGTATATTGCCAATAGTCCAGTATGACCTTGCAAAGATATGTAGTCATACTTTTGCCTATTTCTAAATTTTGGGTAAATCTTCTTAGCCTATTTTTCAGTATCACACTGGAAATGTGAATGTACAATGAATAAAAACCATCCAGAGGTTTAGAAAGAGGAAGACATTTGTTATTTTCTATTTCATCCTCCTTCAAATAACAGTTCAAGTCACACCTTCTCCAAGAAAACACTCTAACCGTTTTTAACCCTCTCCAATCTCTCTCCTCCTTTATCTTCTATAGACTCCTAATTTACGTAGTTTAACCATTTGTTTAGCACAATGCTAATAGTTTTGTGTGTGTTAATTTTATTCCCACATTGAAAACTGCATGAAGGCAGAAATTGTGACTTAGGCCCTCTTCTCAATCTGAACTTTGATGTAGTCAGAGCATCATAGATTCTCAAGATTGGAATGTACTTTGAACATCAACTTGTCCAGCTAAGTATGCAATATTGGAATTCTCTTCTCATCTTAGTAGGCAGAATTCTAAGATGCAAGCCCAGGTTCCCCCCCACCCCAGTGTACACACTTTGCATATTCCCCAGGCAGTGAATATAATGGAGTTTACACCCATAATTAGGTTATGTTATATGGCACAATTGACCTTAAGACAGGGAGATTATTCAGGTGGACTGACTTAATCATGTGAACCCTTTAAAATTGTAATAGTTTCCTCCAACTGGTCACAGGAGACGAAGTCAGATACTCAACCACCAGAAAGATTCAACGCGCTATTGTTGACTTGAAGATGGAAGGAGACACATGACAAGGAATGTGTGCAACCTCTAGAAGCTGAGAGCCACCACTGGCTAACAGCCAACAAGGAAATGGAGACCTCAGTCCTACAACTACAAGGAACTGAATTCTAATAAGAATGAACTTTGGAGTGGATCTTTCCCTAAAACCTCTAGATGAGAATTCAGCTTGACCAACCCCTCGATATCAGTCTTGTGACACAATGAGCAGAGAACCAGTCATGCTCTGCTAGACTTCTGACCTACAGAACTGTGAGCAAATAAATGTACGTTGTTTTAAGTTTCTAGCAATTTGTTACGCAGCTATAGAAAACTAATATATCATTTTTCCAAGAGTTAAGTTGGCTTCTTCTTGTATACTTGGGGCAAAAAGGAGCTTATGCTCCATACCCCAGGGTCACTTGCACCCTTCATTCTTGCAAGGCAACTCATTCTGATTTTAGACAGCTCTGACTTTTAGAGAGTGCTTGACCATACTGAACATTCACTCATCAATATTCCCTTTACTCCTGTCTTAATATGTTCAGACTACTATAACAGAACACCATAGATAGAGTGGCTTATGAACAACACACATTTGTTTCTCATAGTTCTGGAGGCTGGGAAGTCCAAGATCAAGGTGCAGGCAGATTCTGTGTCTGGTGAGAGCCCACTTCCTGGTTCATAGATGGTACCTTCTCCCTGTGTTCTCACATTGTGGAAGGGATAAGGGAGCTCTGTGGAGTCTCTTTTGTAAGGGCACTAATCCCACTCATGAGGGTGCTGCCCTCATGACCAAATAACCTACAAAAGGCTCCATCTCCTAATACCATTACATTGGGGGTTAGGATTTCAATATATGAATTTGAAGTGGACACAAACTTTCAGTCTATAGAAACCCCTAAGAACCATACAAAGCAAGTCTGAGATTGTTTCCATTTGCTTTCATTCTTCCTTGTGGCTGGTGCTGTCAGACAGTGATTTGAGCCACACAAAGGCCTGAGTAGAGG
Organism: Phocoena sinus; assembly: GCF_008692025.1. NCBI lineage: Eukaryota > Metazoa > Chordata > Mammalia > Artiodactyla > Phocoenidae > Phocoena > Phocoena sinus. Next base: position 40,496,805 of record NC_045784.1, on the reverse strand, counting down.
GTTCCATAGCACCCAGGGCTAACTGTAGACTCAGAGACCCCATCTAGCTTCTGAGCCTGTGTTCATTCAAATACACCACACTTTACATCAGAGAAATTTTTATCACTACACTGCCTTAGTATGGAGCATCAGGGCAAGCTAAGTTGTTTTAGAGAAAGTTCAGCAAACTTTTTCTGTATAGTAAATAATTTTAGGCTTTGAGGGCCATTCTTTGTCACAACTACTCTGCTATTAGAGCAAAATGAAGCCATAGACAATAAATGGGCACATTTGTGTTCCAATAAAACTTTATTTGTAAAACATGCTTCCTGCTGGATTTGGCCTACAGGCTGTACTTAGCCACTCTACTGTAGTTTGGCTCTAGAGGGTTTCACACCAGCAATTAAATTTAAATGCCCAGGTTACAAGTAGCATATGTCCCTTTAACTCGCAACTCATTGTCCAGAATTAAACACGTGGCCCCACTCAGCTACAGGGAACAAGGATGTATAATCCTACTGTGTTCCTAGAATGAGGAAAGCAGGAAATACCCGGAGAATAATATGAATGACTACCACAGAGTGCATGTATTAAAGTTGCATGTTTGCATGCCTGTCTTTTCTACTACAGAGTAAACCCTTCAAGATCAAGAACCTATCCTATACACAGAGCCAAACAAATGTAGTAGATGTGCATACAAAGAGAGAAGCTGAAGGAAGGGAAAAGGAATTACAAAAAAGTCAGTGGACAGGACAGTTATTGTACTGGTAATGAGGGAAATAATTATCGTTATTGGTAGTGGCGATAGTTATGGTGATTATATTGTTAAAGCTAGTAGTGGCGATGTTCTTAAACGAGCAATCTATACTACTATATTCATCTTCCACTATATCCTCAACCCATTTCAACCTGACTTCTTCCCCCAACTCCCAATTCCCTGAAACTATGCTTGCTAAAGTCACAAGTAACCTCTTATTTGCTAAATGTAATAGGCAAATTTTTTAATCCTTTTCTTGCTGAACTTCTCTGCTATATGTAAAACCACCAAACATTACCTTCTTGAAATTTTCGACTCCATGCACCTCTGTGACACAGCAATTTCATGGTTCTCCTCTGTGTCTCCCCAACAATTCCCTGAACTTCCCCTACTCTTCCAATTCCTTAAATATTAATATTTCTTAGGACTTTATCCTCCTCCTGCTCCTTTTCTCACTCTGCTATCATCACCTGGATGGTCTCACCTACTCACATAGTTTTCACCACCTTCTATAATGCTGTTGACTCCCATACCCATATTGCCTGTCCGTACTTTCTCCCGACTTTCAGAATCATGCATTCAACTTTTAGTCTCATACTCTCGCCAGGAAGTCCCACGGATATTTCAAACAAAACATGGCAGAAAATACACTCCTGTCATATCTTAGTGGTTGCAATGCCATCCACACCAGTCATCCAAGCTAGAAACCTGCGAGATATTATGCACTCTTCCTCCACAGTCCCATCTCCCTGTCTAGCCCAAATATTTCTTTCTCTTTCTTCCTTTCTAGAATACTGTCTTGGACTGTATTCCTATCAACTTTCATCTAGATTACCAAACAGCTTTCTAACTTATCTCCCTAATTCCTTTGGTTTTATTGTAAAATGTTTTGTACAGAAAACTATAGCAATAAATATAAGATATATCCATGCATCTACCACCCTGCTTTATCAAATCTTAATTTGTTATAATATTTGTAACTGATTTTTAAAGGAAAATAATAATAGATCTAGGTGAAGTTCCATGGGTTACCACCCCTAATCTCATTTTCTCCCTTTTCTCCCAGAGACAGTCAGTATCATGAATTTAGAATTTGTCATTATCATGCAAGCTTTAGTTAAATGATTACATTTGTATGCATCCCTAGAACACATATAGTATTATTTTTCAGGTTTTAAACTTTATATGTGAGACCACACCACATGAATATTTCTGAAATTTGCTTTTCACTAGGTATTATGTGTTATAAACTACAACTTGAAGGCACCCTGAGGACTTCAATTGGATTTATAGGTTGATATTTTATCCAGCAAAACTCTTATTTGTTTTACTAATTTATGTGTAGGTTCTCTTGAATTTTCCTGAATTTTCTATGTGGACTATCACACAGTCTGCAAATAAAGACAGCTTGTCTCTTCCTAATCCAGTTTGGATACACTTTGTTTTCCTTGACTTTTTGCATTGGTTAATAACTTCAGTATGTTGTAGGACTGAAGCATTTATTAATGTTTATTGAAATCCTGACTTTATGGGAATATGTCAAAAGTGTCACAATTAAATATATGTTTGCCCTAGGTTTTGGATGGATACATTTGATTGAATTTTATCAAGTGCTTTTTCTGCTCAAGTGATATGATTATAGGACTGTGTTTTTTTTAGTGTGGTATATCACTTTAATAGATTTTTCTGATAATCAGTTATCATTTTGTTTCTGGGATAAACTCTAGTTGGTTGATGCCTTGAAATCTTCCTGGGATTTGTTTTAATCAGGTATGGTAAAGTGACAGATATGGAGACAACTGCCTTTGAAATAAGAGTTTATTACTCACAGTTTCCAAGAGAAGAGGACATGTCACACCATGCAGGGCCACATGGGGAAGTACTAGGGTCGGTTAGGAGGCAGAAGGAGCAAGGGAAAAATATGAGCACAAGTCTTCATTGTTGTTTTGGTGGGAAGAAAAAGGCAAGAGAAGTTAAGCATTTTAGGATTTGTTAGTTTGAATAATTTCAGTGAGCTCTGGGCAATGAGGGTGGTCCTCAGTTGTCCTGTACCTGCCCCTTGAGTGACTTAGGGCAGGGAGAATATTGGCTTGGTGTGTGAGGGTTCAATAAAGGAGGTAGTTGGGAGCATGGACTATGGATTGGTTGGTTTGCATATCAAAGACATCCTGGCAGGCAAGTTGTTTAATATCTCTAGGAATTAGCTAGCTCTGAAAGGGGTAGTCTCTTCAGAATTAGCAAGGCCCTGAGATGTCAAAGCCTCATATAAAATACAGAAAATAAAAAATATGATTAGTACAGTTGAGATGCTTTTATTTATTTATTTAGTTTTAGTGCTGTTGGGTTTGATATGGTAACATTTGCTTCATGAGATAGTCTAGGATTTTCTTCCCTTGTACATTACTTCATAAACTCTGTGTGTGTGTGTGTGTGTGTGTGTGTGTGTGAGAGAGAGAGAGAGAGAGAGAGAGAGAGAAGGCTTTACTGGGGATCAGGCAGGGCTGGGGTGGGGATCAGGCAGGGCTGGGTCAGGGACCATGCTGGGGGAGCAGGGTCTCCACATCTGGCCAATACTGGTCTTCAGAGCAGTGTTGGGGAGCTCAGAGCTGAGCTCTACTGGAGAAGGGTCCAATCAGGTACCTCAAAGCAGAGGCAACCACTGAAGGGAAAGATGGTCTGGTTGGCTTATGCAGGAAGGATAAGATTGGGGGGGTGGAATTGCTAAAGAAAAGTAAGGTACAGTAAACCTTTACAGGGCCAAGATGAACAGGGATTAGCTGAGGGGAAGCGGTCTAATAAGGCCTGAGGGATGAGGGAGGGGAAAGAAAAGAAGGAGAAAAGAACAAGAGGGATGATTCTGGAGGTACAGGGAGGTCCAACTTTTCTTCAGGGCCCCAGTGAAGCAGGGACAGCTCCTATCTTCTGATCTCACAGGACTCTACTTTTTGCTCAACACAGCAATCTTTATGTACACAGGGCCTGGGCAAAGGCAGCTGAACTTTATATAGGCAGAAATCGTCTTCAGGCCTTCTAAGTGGGCAATGAAATCTTTCATGTTTGGAAATGCATCCAGGCACTAGGGCTCAAATATATGGTGCAGGTCAAGACTGTCATAAGCAAGAAAATCCAGAGAGGTGATCTTGTCTCCTGCAAACCATGGACTCTTCCCCAGAAAGTGAGAAGAGCTTCATCTTTTCAGAGATCCTCCAAGTACTTAGGCTTCAGTTTCTCAAAGTCAGGGCTGTAGCAGACACTGACTAGCTACTTGGAGGTGTCTATAACCTAGTTCTCAAAAATGTCCACATGAATCTTCTCTTCTGTCTCCCCTCATAGGTTGTACTTGTAAGCAATGTAGCAAAAGATGACATCGCTCTGGGTGATCTCAAAAGCATCATCAATTAAATAGGGCAGATTGGGAAAGTCCAGGCCTGGCTTCAATTTCTCATTCAGTCACTGGCTTCTGTCATGGTCAGGAACATCCCCCGCCATGTACTTCTTTCCCTCATAGTTTAATTCTTTGTATTCCAGAAGCAGGCAGATGGTATGAGCCAGCCTGTGAATGTTCCAGTAACCCGAGTTCATGGCCATGGTTTAGCTTTCTGTGGACTCAGGGGATGACCTCAGTGAAGCTAGGCTGAAACTTCATCCTTGCAATTTTTCTTTAAGTTAGAAATTATATCAAAATAAAAAGTTATAGGGAAGAAGGAAGGAAGAAAGGAAGGAAGGAAGGAAAGAAAGAACCAGAGGACAGTGAGCCACTCTAGCAAATTAATAAAACCCAAGGAGGGGGTCGTGGGAACCTCTGATTTATAGTCAGTTGGTCAGAAGTACAGATGACAACCTGGGCTTGCAATTGGTATCTGAAGTGTGTTGTGGGGGGACAGTCTGGTGCGGCTGACCCCTTAACCTATGGAATCTGATGCTATCTCCGGGTAGATAAGTGTCAGAACTGAGTTGAATCATAGGACCCCCCAGCTGGTGTCTGGAGAATTGTTTGGTTCTATGGGGAAACCCCACACACTCACACATTGGAAATCTGGAGAATCAGATCCCATTGAGTGATATACCATACTTATGAATAAGATATTCTCTAGATATATTGTATAACACAAGGAATATAGCCAGTATATTATAATATCTATAAATAGAGTATAACTTTTAAAAATTCTGAATCACTGTATTGTACACCTGTAACATATAATATTGTACATCTACCATAAGTCAATTTTTAAAAAAGAATTGAAAACAGGGACTCAAAAAAATAATAAGCAAAAAATAAATAAAGATATTCTCTCTTATCCTAACACATTGAGCGATCCAGGAAGCTCCTTAGAAATCAGTATAAAATTGGAAAAGTAGTCTTAGATTACACTTCAAGAGGCCTAGAAGAGAAAATGTAAGATTTCTATGAAGGGACTCATTCTCAAAATGGGTCACAAAGGATTTCCACGCATAAATATTTTCTCCCCTTCCACAAAGCATGAGCTCATAATAACAAATTACAACCAATACAAGAAAACAGGCCACCATGAATATGAATCAGCATAAAAAAAACATGAAGAGTACTATTCTTTTGAACTTCATATAATGGAATTATACATATACTTCCTAAGCACATTAAATTGGCTAAAAAAAATAAGAAATTAAAAATCATGGAGGGAAATACTGTTACCAACTAAACAGAAAGATTTGAAAACCAGCAAAATGAAATTTTCAGAAATAAAAAAATATAGTTTTTGAAATTACCAACTCAATGGATATGTTAAACAACACACTATACATAGCTGAAGACAGTAGTGCTGAACTAGAAAAATAGTATGAAAAAAATTATGTAAATGGAGTACAACTGAAAAGGAACTAAAAGATGTAAAAGCACAATTAAGAGACTTAGAGAATAGAATAAGAATGTTCACCATATCTCTAATAGAAGTTCCAAAAGAAGAGAACACAGAGCATGAAAGATAATATTTGAAAAGATAATGACATTGGGAATCATACTAAATATCAAGCTGGATAAGTAAAAATAAATCCCCAAAACACACTCAGACATATCATAGTGAAACTGCAGTATTCCAAAGACCAAGAGAATATCTTAAAAGCTATCTGGGAAAAAAAACTGGCAGATTAAATATAGACTGACTTCATACTCCTTATCCAAAAGATAAGGAGGACAATGGGGATCTGAGAGAAAATAGCAATCTTTTAAGATCAGTTGAAAGAGATTTGTAGACAACACTGAACTTACTACCAACATATCATCAACGAAGAAATTTATACTTCACAGTCACCAAAATCCTGGATGCTTTTTTCTGCTTCTCAACCTGGAACTCAGCAAGTCCAGTACTACTGCTTTGCTTTCTGTTCCATTTTCTTGTTTTTAGAGCTGGCTGTATCTTTTTTGGTTTTCTATTTTTACATTTTATCTCTCTCTGCTATATGTTTGGACTAGAAGGGTATATAAAACACGAAATCACTGTGTCATCCTAACTGGAAATCTCCCTATTTCTTTACCTTCATTTCAATGTCCATATAACTTCCAGAATAATCTAGCTCAGTGCTTCTTAAATCACCTATGGTGAAAGATTAGTGTGATAATTTTTTCCAATAGATGACAGACCCATACTTTGTCAAAGTCAACTGATCACTCATTTGAATGTGGCAGCAATGTCAAATTGCAATAAAACTTTAAAAATACTTAATGTCAATTTCTGTACTTACTGCAGACAAGTAACAAACTTGGACTAACATTGATACGTGGACCACACTTTGAGTAGCACTGATCTAGTTAAAATTCAAATCTGCTATTTCCTCTACATCAGGAAACTTCTAGCTCCAGAAACTTATAGCCACTGCCATAATCAAAAAGCTGCTGTTAAAAAAAAAAAAAAAAAGCTGCTGTAATCAGGACACCATTATTACCAGCGCTACTGCAGAACCACACCATACCTGCTATGATCCACAACAGGTAAACTGAAACCCCACACCCTGCCCCTCAATACCCATGAAGTTAGTTACTTGACATTGGGAGCTCTGTTAATGCTGCTTCAAAAAAACTCTGCCTTCCATCTTACATGAGTTATATACATGCAGAATCCAGTTGCAAGGGAGTCTGTGAAACATAGATTTCAATAATCCAGCCTCTACAGCACAGGACAGGACATGAGATCAGTGTTTTTCATACTGTAGGTCATAATCCATTAATGGATTATAAAATTCATTCATTTTAAGGGTCATGATTCATATTTTTTTAGTGAAATGGAATGAGATGGTAAAGACTAGAAAACATCATGGTGCACATTCAGGGCTACTATTGTTTCATGGAAATTTGGTTTCAGTTGTATAAATAGAGAGAATGTAATATAGATGTGTACTGGGATACCATTTAAATTGCATTTATTCGGCTTCCCTGGTGGCGCAATGGTTAAGAATCTGCCTGCCGATGCAGGGGATATGGGTTCAATCCCTGGTCCGGGAAGATCCCACATGCCGCGGAGCAGCTAAGCCCATGAGCCACAACTACTGAAGCCCACGCGCCTAGAGCCCGTGCTCCGCAACAAGAGAAGCCACTGCAATGAGAAGCCCGCACACCGCAATGAAGAGTAGCCCCCGCTCGCTGCAACTAGAGAAAACCTGCGCACAGCAATGAAGACCCAACGCAGCCAAAATAAATAAATAAATAAAAATAAATAAGAATAAATTAAATGCATTTATTACTGTAGGTTGCAATCCAAAAAATTTTAAATGCATTATAGTAGCACAATGCTTCTCAAACTTTAGCCTGCATCAGAATCCATATATATATATATATATATATATATATATATATATATATATATATATGTATATGGAGCAAGTGGGGGGAAGAGAGAGAGAGAGAGAATATTATCTCACTATTTGGTTAGACCTTCAAATAAAGTAGTGAATATTTTGATATTATTTTATTTTTATTATAGATTAATAAAAGTAATTCATATTTCCAATCTGGTCAGAATTTGATTAATTGCCCAATACAATTTCACTTCTTTTGGGAAAATAAAGTGATACTACTCTTTACTTAGGATGAAGAAAAACATATTGGTAACTCGATGCTAGCAAGACATTACAAACACACAAAAAGCCAAACGTAGTATTTTTACCATAAGTCTGGGTACAATGAAGCACACGGACTGATCACAAAATAAGGCTAACAAACGTCTTCCCAGAACCAGAGCTTGGAGAATACTGCACACTGTGTCCATCTTGGAGAGTCATCATACATACTGGCACCATAAAGGCACCAAGAGGTCATGTAGCAAAGAAACATGTTCAGTTCTGCTTAATGCAGCATTTCCTATCCTTGTAAGTCTATGAGAACCTTCATATTATTTATATTTATTCATAATATCAGTTAACATTCTGTGGAAAGAGTGCAAGTCACAGTACACTTTGGATTATGCAAGTTTAGAAAAATGGTTTCCAAACTTTTACTTTTTTTAATTTTTTTTTATTTTTAACATCTTTATTGGGGTATAATTGCTTTACAATGGTGTGTTAGTTTCTGCTTTATAACAAAGTGAATCAGTTATACATATGTTCCCATATCTCTTCCCTCTTGCGTCTCCCTCCCTCCCACCCTCCCTATCCCACCCCTCTAGGTGGTCACAAAGCACCGAGCTGATCTCCCTGTGCTATGCGGCTGCTTCCCACTAGTTATCTACCTTATGTTTGGTAGTGTATATATGTCCATGCCTCTCTCTCGCTTTGTCACAGCTCACCCTTCCCCCTCCCCATATCCTCAAGTCCGTTCTCAAGTAGGTCTGTGTCTTTATTCCTATCTTACACCTAGGTTCTTCATGACACTTTTTTTTCTTAAATTCCATATATATGTGTTAGCATACGGTATTTGTCTTTTTCTTTCTGACTTACTTCACTCTGTATGACAGACTCTAGGTCTATGCACCTCATTACAAATAGCTCAATTTCGTTTCTTTTTATGGCTGAGTAATATTCCATTGTATATATGTGCCACATCTTCTTTATCCACTCATCCGATGATGGGCACTTAGCTTGTTTCCACCTCCGGGCTATTGTAAATAGAGCTGCAATGAACATTTTGGTACATGACTCTTTTTGAATTATAGTTTTCTCAGGGTATATGCCCAGTAGTGGGATTGCTGGGTCATATGGTAGTTCTATTTGTAGTTTTTTAAGGAACCTCCATACTGTTCTCCATAGTGGCTGTACCAATTCACATTCCCACCAGCAGTGCAAGAGTGTCCCCTTTTCTCCACACCCTCTCCAGCATTTATTGTTTCTAGATTTTTTGATGATGGCCATTCTGACTGGTGTGAGATGATATCTCATTGTAGTTTTGATTTGCATTTCTCTAATGATTAATGATGTTGAGCATTCTTTCATGTGTTTGTTGGCAGTCTATATATCTTCTTTGTAGAAATGTCTATTTAGGTCTTCTGGCCATATTTGGATTGGGTTGTTTGTTTTTTTGTTATTGAGCTGCATGAGCTGCTTGTAAAATTTGGAGATTAATCCTTTGTCAGTTGCTTCATTTGCAAATACTTTCTCTCATTCTGAGGGTTGTCTTTTGCTCTTGTTTATGGTTTCCTTTGCTGTGCAAAAGCTTTGAAGTTTCATTAGGTCCCATCTGTTTATTTTCGTTTTTATTTCCATTTCTCTAGGAGGTGGGTCAAAAAGGATCTTGCTGTGATTTATGTCATAGAGTGTTGTTCTGCCTATGTTTTCCTCTAAGAGTTTGGTAGTTTCTGGCCATACATTTAGGTCTTTCATCCATTTTGAGCTTATTTTTGTGTATGGTGTTAGGGAGTGATCTAATCTCATACTTTTACATGTACCTGTCCAGTTTTCACAGCACCATTTATTGAAGAGGCTGTCCTTTCTCCGCTGTACATTCCTGCCTCCTTTATCAAAGATAAGGTGACCATATGTGCGTGGGTTTATCTCTGGGCTTTCTATCCTGTTCCATTGATCTATATTTCTGTTTTTTTTGCCAGTACCATACTGACTTGATTACTGTATCTTTGTAGTATAGTTTGAAATCAGGGAGCCTGATTCATCTAGCTCCGTTTTTCGTTCTCAAGATTGTTTCGGCTATTCAGGGTCTTTTGTGTTTCCATACAAACTGTGAAATTTTTTGTTCTAGTTCTGTGAAAAATGCCAGTGGTAGTTTGATAGGGATTGCATTGAATCTGTAGATTGCTTTGGGTAGTAGAGTCATTTTCACGATGTTGATTCTTCTAATCCAAGAACATGGTATATCTCTCCATCTATTGGTATCATCTTTAATTTCTTTCATCAGTGTCTTATAATTTTCTGCATACAGGTCTTTTGTCTCCTTAGGTAGGTTTATTCCTAGATATTTTATTCCTTTTGTTGCAATGGTAAATGGGAGTGTTTTCTTGATTTCACTTTCAGATTTTTCATCATTAGTGTATAGGAATGCCAGAGATTTCTGTGCATTAATCTTGTATCCTGCAACTTTACTAAATTAATTGATTAGCTCTAGTAGTTTTCTGGTAGCATCTTTAGGATTCTCTATGTATAGTATCATGTCATCTGCAAACAGTGACAGATTTACTTCTTCTTTTCCAATTTGGATTCCTTTTATTTCCTTTTCTTCTCTGATTGCTGTGGCTAAAACTTCCAAAACTATGTTGAATAAGAGTGGTGAGAGTGGGCAACCTTGTCTTGTTCCTGATCTTAGTGTAAATGCTTTCAGTTTTTCACCATTGAGGATGATGTTGGCTCTGGGTTTGTCGTATATGGCCTTTTCTATGTTGAGGAAAATTTCCTCTATGCCTACTTTCTGCAGGGTTTTCATCATAAATCGGTGTTGAATTTTGTCGAAAGCTTTCTCTGCATCTATTTAGATTATCATATGGCTTTTCTCCTTCAATTTGTTAATATGGTTTATCACATTGAGTGATTTGCATATATTGAAGAATCCTTGCATTCTTGGAACAAACCCCACTTGATCATGGTGTATGATCCTTTTAATGTCCTGTTGGATTCTGTTTGCTAGTATTTTGTTGAGGATTTTTGCACCTATGTTCATCACTGATATTGGCCTGTAGTTTTCTTTCTTTGTGACATCCTTGTCTGGTTTTGGTATCAAGGTGATGGTGGCCCCATAGAATAAATTTGGGAGTGTTCCTTCCTCTGCTATATTTTGGAAGAGTTTGAGAAGGATAGGTGTTAGCTCTTCTCTAAGTGTTTGATAGAATTCGCCTGTGAAGCCATATGGTTCTGGGCTTTTGTTTGTTGGAAGATTTTTAATCACAATTTCAATTTCAGTGCTTGTGATTGGTCTGTTCATATTTTCTATTTCTTCCTGATTCAGTCTTGGCAGGTTGTGCATTTCTAATAATTTGTCCATTTTTTCCAGGTTGTCCATTTTATTGGCATAGAGTTGCTTGTAGTAATCTCTCATGATCTTTTGTATTTCTGCAGTGTCAGTTGTTACTTCTCCTTTTTCATTTCTAATTCTCTTGATTTGAGTCTTCTCCCTTTTTGCTTGATGAGTCTGGCTAATGGTTTATCTATTTTGTTTATCTTCTCAAAGAACCAACTTTTAGTTTTATTGATCTTTGCTATCGTTTCCTTCATTTCTTTTTCATTTATTTCTGATTTGATTTTTATGATTTCTTTCCTTCTGCTAACTTTGGGGATTTTTTGTTCTTCTTTCTCTAATTGCTTTAGGTGCAAGGTTACGTTGTTTAATCAAGATGTTTCCTGTTTCTTAAGGTGGGCTTGTATTGCTATAAACTTCCCTTTTAGAACTGCCTTTGCTGCATCTCATAGGTTTTGGGTCATCGTGTCTCCATTGTCATTTGTTTCTAGGTATTTTTTTATTTCCTCTTTGATTTCTTCAGTGATCACTTCGTTATCAAGTAGTGTATTGTTTAGCCTCCATGTGTTTGTATTTTTTACCTATTTTTTCCTGTAATTGATATCTAGTCTCATAGTGTTGTTGTCAGAAAAGATACCTGATACAATTTCAATTTTCTTAAATTTACCAAGGCTTGATTTGTGACCCAAGATATGATCTATCCTGGAGAATGTTCCATGAGCCCTTGAGAAAAATGTGTATTCTGTTGTTTTTGGATGGAGTGTCCTATAAATATCAATTAAGTCCATCTTGTTTAATGTATCATTTAAAGCTTGTGTTTCCTTATTTATTTTCATTTTGGATGATCTGTCCATGGGTGAAAGTGGGGTGTTAAAGTCCCCTACTCTGAATGTGTTACTGTCGATTTCCCCTTTTATGGCTGTTAGCATTTGCCTTATGTATTGAGGTGCTCCTATGTTAGATGCATAAATATTTACAATTGTTATATCTTCTTCTTGGATTGATCCCTTGATCATTATGTAGTGTCCTTCTTTGTCTCTTCTAATAGTCTTTATTTTAAAGTCTATTTTGTCTGATATGAGAATTGCTACTCCAGATTTCTTTTGGTTTCCATTTGCATGGAATATCTTTTTCCATCCCCTTACTTTCAGTCTGTATGTGTCTCTAGGTCTGAAGTGGGTCTCTTGTAGACAACATATATATGGGTCTTGTTTTTGTATCCATTCAGCCAAACTGTGTCTTTTGGTGGGAGCATTTAGTCCATTTACATTTAAGGTAATTTTCGATATGTATGTTCCTATTCTCATTTTCTAAATTGTTTTGGGTTCGTTATTGTAGGTCTTTTCCTTCTCTTGTGTTTCTTGCCTAGAGAAGTTCCTTTAGCATTTGTTGTAAAGCTGGTTTGGTGGTGCTGAACTCTCTCAGCTTTTGCTTGTCTGTAAAGGTTTTAATTTCTCCATCAAATCTGAATGAGATCCTTGCTGGGTAGAGTAATCGTGGTTGCAGTTTTTCTCCTTCATCACTTTCAAAATTCCCTGCCACTCCCTTCTGGCTTGCAGAGTTCAAACTTTTAAATAATACATCTGCAAGCACTATTATACTTATATACTACTTATATTTTACATACATTATACAACCACTGTGCACTTAAATATTACATACACTGTATAGCATACATGAAACAGAAATGTAAGATGATACAATATAAAATATTATCAAAAATCTATTTTTATTTATTCATGGTATAAAATTCTATATTAATATCAGGCAAAGTAGATTTAAAAGCAAAGAAAATTACCAGAGATTAAAAAGTGACATTACATAATGTAAAAGGATCAACTCACTAAAAGACATAAGAGTTCTAAATGTGTATGTATGCACCAAGCAGAGCTTCAAAATACGTGAAGCAAAATCTGATAGAACCGAAAGGAGAAATGGATAAATTCACAATTACAGATGAAAAAATTTCACTCCTCTCTTAGTACTTGACGGAACAAGTATACAGAAATTAAGCAAGGATATAAGAGAACTGAAGAAACTTATCAATCACCTGGACCTAATGACATCCTTTTATAGAAAAATTCACTTAACAACAGCAAAGTGCTCACTTTTTTCAAGTGCACATAGAATGTTCAATAATATAGACTATACCCTGGGTACTAAAACAAAACTTAACAAATTTAGAAGAATTAAAATGATGCAAAGTATGTTCTTTGACAATAATAGAATTAAACTAGAAATTAATTACAGAAAGACATCTTGAAAATCCCCAAACTCTTAGAAATTAGCACACTCCAAAATAATCCATGGATCAAAAAGGATGTCCCAAGGGAGATTAGAAAATATTTTGAACTGAGTAAAAAATGAAAATACAACATAACAAAATTTGTGAGTTGCAGCTAAGATGGTCCATACGCCAATTAAAGACAATTGGCAGATTGGATTAAAAAAACAAGATCTACCCATGTGTTTTCCACAATTATCTATAATTAGGGAGAAATGTATAGCATAAACGCTTGTATTATTAAAGAAGAGGGGTCTCAAATGAATAATCTAAACTGTAAAAAGAAGAGCAAAAATAAGTTCAACAGCTCTTTTTCACATTTTGCTTTAGGATAGCCAGTGGATTTGTGTGTGGTAGAAAACATTTTCAAGGTCACTCATTTCATTTCAATATACAGTTTCAATATGTAGTTTCTACTTTGCAAGAAAATATAACCGTCAAGTCCACTTAACCAGTCTCATGGGAACTTCAATACCCTGGAATAGAACCAACAAATAGTGAAGGGACCTCAGTCAACCTGTCTGCATTATGGGATCTCACTTTTCTCTCAGGAAACCACAGACACTGGGCATGACACACAATAGCCTTCTATGCAGAGAAACTGAGTGAGACCATCAGTGTCAGTATGAATATCAACTCTTGATAAAGGTTAATTTCTTTCCTATTTTTTTAAAGGAAAAATTCTAATATTTTCTTCCTATACCCCAGTGTAACATCTTACGTACCCCTACTCAAAAATGTGTAGGCTAGAGAATAAAGGCACAAAAAGACCCAGTTATGAAGCAGTTTTATCTCTGAGATGATTCTGTGGAATTCACCCACAACAGACAGAATACGCTGAGCATAAAGTGAAGCTATGTGAGAGGTAGCTATTTCTGAGGCTGAAATAATCCTTTGGAGAACACACTGCATTTTGTTAAGTTGTCAACCAATAGATTTCTGTGTCTCCTTGTATGTTGTGCTGTGACTATCTTCTAAATACCACGTTCCACCGTCAGCTTGATACTTAAAACCACCTGGCCTCACTCCACCACCATCCATTATGTTGCATTGTTTTACAAGAAATGTGACTTCTCTGGCAGTAGACATGTCGATTCCAAGGAAACTGTTTTTTTACATTTTACTGTATGGATTTTTAAAATATATTTATCCTAGACACAGAAGATGTAACCTTGAAACAACTGAACTTATTCAAAGAGCTAATAGATTTATACATGCTGCTCCATTTTCTCAAGATGAATTCATTTTAAATATTAAAAAAAATAAAGTTTAAAATTCCATCTTTTTTGGCTCAGATGCTTGCAGGGGCGTTGGCTCATGATGCTTTCTCATTCGGGATCATCTTCTGTTGCTAAGAGACTTGCATAAGCTTAGGGATGACTTAAGATCATTGGTAGAAAATATACTCAGAAGCTAATCTACGAGTGGCCGTTTTTATACAAAGAATCTTGATCAGATAGACTTTCAAAGAGAAGGTATCTTCCTTTTCTTTTGAGAACAGCGGGAGCTCAAGCCTGAAATTTAAGCATAATCCATCACTACCATGGTCAATTTGATTCAGTATTCAGGGTGACATTGACACTGTTAGAGTCTGAATTTTCCTTCTACATCCCAAATATTTGCCCTAATACAGAAAGAATAAGAAAGTTCAAATTCTTAACTATTGCACATATTTACACGTGCTGAGTATATTAGTTACCTATTGCTGCATAATAAATTACCACATATATTTGTAGCTTAAAACAACACACATTTATTATCTCACAGTTTCTGTAGATTAGGAATCTGAGCATAGCTTAGCTGGGTCCTCTGCCTCAGATGGCCTATGAGGTGGCAATCAAGATGTCAGAGAAGGCTAGAGTCTCATCTCAAAACTCAACTAGGGAAGGATCCACTTCCAAGCTCACTTCATGATTGTGGACAGAATTCAGCTCCTTTTGGCTTGTTGGACTGTGAATCCAAGTTCCTTGTTGGCTGTTAGCCAGAGGTCATCCTCAGTTCCTTGCTACATGGGCCTCCTATACAAGGCAGCTTGCTTCAACAAAGCAGGCAAAGGGAAGTGTCTGGATAGCAAGATGGAATTTACAATCTCTTATAAGCTAATCACAGAAGTGACATCTCCTTATAGTTGAGAAAGTTTACTGAATCAAGTTACTCAAGGGAAGGGGATAACACGAAGCCATGGGTACAAAGAGGTAGAAGTATTTAGGGGCTATCTTAGAAGCTACCTACCACACTGAGACACAAGATGCCTCTGCCTTTCATTACGACCACTTTTGGACTTCTCATCTGTAGATAACACATGTAGGATGTGCACATAATAATTTAAAAAAACCTTTTCTGCTTACAAGTAATAATGTACCAGTGAATTCAGCCAGATTCAAGTCAAAAGAAGATTGACAGAAAAGGCTTTAGACCAAGTGTTTTAATTTTGCAACTCCTGATATCAATACATGTTTTTCTTTCGTGATTTATAATGTCTACCACTAGTAGATTCAGAATATACTTTTCTTCAATTTTAAAGTAACAAACTAAAAATGGACTATAACATTTTTCAAACAATTAGTGCCAAATGATAGTCACAGGTAAAGAAGGTCTCTCTAGCCTCCATTAGCAAACTTCAAGACTAAATGTATTAGGATCACTGGCTCGTTTGGGGTTTCTCCAATAAGGAGACTTTACACACGTATCTAAGTGTAGGCATTTTTAGCAAGGAGGCAATGTCAGGAAACACCAGTAGGGAAGTGGGGAAATGAAAATGGAAGCGAAGGCAGCCAATAAAGAATGTTTTTTTAAGCTAGTTACTATCGTGGCAACTGGAGGTCAGTTTCAGTGGGGAATCATGGGAAACAATAAAGAATACACCTCAGAGCTATTCCAACTAAGGATGAGAAAGCTGGGGTATTTTCAGTAAGTCCCCTACATACGAACCTTCAAGTTGCGAACTTTCAAAGATACAAACGTGCGTCCGCGTGTCCAATCATGTAAGTTAGTTCATGTGTCTGACGTACATTGTCACGTGGGTGCATCCCCTACAAGTGGTTGTGCTTTTTTGTACTTTACTGTCCAGAACTGTTGCTGTGCAACACGAGGAGCTTACTGATGAAGACCTAATGGAATTGGAAGCCTAGAGAAAGGATGAAGAGAGACAAGAGGAAGAAGAAGTAACTGAAGAACTGAAGAGATTCACGACGCAGGAAATGGCAAGGGGATTTTCTTTATTTGAGGAGGCACTGTTAGTTTTTGAGCCATAGGACCCGAGCATAGAATGGTACACGAAAGTTGCAGCAGCCATTCAGAATGCAATCCAGTGCTACCGTGTCATCTATGACGAGAAAAGAGGCTAGATAGAACTGAATCCAGCAAGGAGCCAGAGCCTGTGCCATCAACGTCAGGCGTGAGTGACATTGCAGCTTGCCCTCCGGCCCTTATTGCTGGCGATCCTTCAGCTCTACCATCTCCCACCTCCTCTCCCTCCTCCAGTCAGTAACTCTTCTTCCCTGTTCACTCGACGCCAGCCCCTGGATGCCAGCTGTTGTGCTGTACTACTGCACTTTTCAAGGTGCTGTACTGTGAGATTAAAAAGGTTTTCTTTTTGTGTTTGTTTTTATGTATTATCTGTGTGAAAAGTATTATAAATCTATTACAGTACAGTCCTATACAGCCGATTGTGTTAGTTGGGTACCTAGGCTAACTTTGCCCGACTTATGAACAAATTGGACTTATGAACACGCTCTCAGAACGGAACTCATTCATACGTAGGGGACTTACTGTATTCACTAACTTTCCATTGTCATTGGTTGAAGCCTGCTTCCAGAAGCATTAACGCTCTGGCAATTTATGCTTACTATGTGTGAGAGCTGAGCATGTTCCCCTTACCAAAGGGGTAAAAAAGCCCTCTGGCAGAATCACAGGTGTTCACAGTGAGCAGCCCTCCACATGTAGAGGTGAGTGTGGAAGAAATACAGATGGTGCACCGATAACATTGCTACAATCGCGGTAACTAAAGAGCTGCTGAGAGACCACCCAGGCCTTTCCCTGCTTTCATTAAAGGGTGTACCTAAAAACACCCCTAAGGAGACAAGCAGTTCTTATTTCATCTCAGGTTACATCACACATTCCTGACTATGGGAAGCAAGTGGTGAGATAAAACGAAGATTTGAAATGTACAGGAAGCACTGAAACTCTCCCAAAAGAGTCTGTGTGCCCCCCCCACCAAAGAAAACAATGGTTCTAATTAGCAACCACTCTAATGCTTTATTGATTCTTGGATTGGGCAGCCTCCTGGAAGATCACTGATCATCTGACAGCCTACAAAGTACCCTTGGAAGTAGTGATAGGCCACAGAAGCCTCAAGGTACCATGGGAGGTTGAGACAGATCACATCAGTTCCTAAGTAACCTAAGAGGTAGTAATGGGCCACTTTAGCACCCCAACAAATCCTAGGAGGTAGTGGTGGGTCACATCAGCCCCAAAGTACCCCGAGGTTTGGGGATGGCTCACATAAGATCCAAGATAAAAGGATATCTGATTTTCTAACTTTAAGACCCCTTTTACAGACAGAGCACACTGAAAAATGTAATCAGCAGGAGGCACACTCTGTGTCATGCATTTTTTCCCAGCCATTTAAGTGGAAACTGACCTCAAGTTATAACTGAACTAAGATTCCTAAACAAAACTGAGCTTTCTCCAAATTTAAATTGAATCACATTTGAAGTCACTGGTAAAATGATTAATAGCTCCCCAAAGGCAGAGTCTTATTTTAGTTTCCCTTTGTACCTCTAAGTCCAGTCTTTGGGATAATAAATAGGTATCAAATAAATAGAAAAATGCCTTAGTTTAATTTTCCTTTAGGGCAGAAGCGATCAGTAAGCACCTCTTTGGAATCAAAGGAGTGGGCTGTCTATTTTCAAGTACATATGGAAACAAAGAGTTAAATAAAGTGAAACAGATTTGCTTACTGCGGGAATTCTCAGAGCCTTTAATATGCTAAGCTGAATTGTAAGTCACCAGGTTAGGGAGAGGGTGTATGTAGCATTCCCTGAACCTATTTAACCTCTAAACTCTTTTTCTCTTCCATAAAGCATTTCAAACTCCCAAAGAATTTTGAGACACTCTAACTCTTAAAGGTGGCTTAATGATTGAAAATCATAAATATAGGAAAACTGAATTGTTATTGGGGGGAGGATTTCAGGGGAAGGGTGTGGCTGAGATAAGAGAAGAGTGATGGCAGCATAATGACTTAGGGTCCCACATTAATTGATTGTGGCCACTGATAAAAATTAAATGTCATAACATAAGACAAAGAGTACCATAAGGGTCCTAAGGTAGTTTCCCCAATGGTGACACATCCTTGCTGGCAATTAGATCTTCTTCATCTTTGAACCCCATAACCAGTACTACCTTTAGACCTGGGCAACCAGGGCTCCTTATCTGGGCCCCTCACCTACAGGGAGGCCCACAGGTTAGACTTTAATGTTTAGAAGACCCTGCTCTAGATTTCCTCCAGCTGAGTCCTCCACATGAGGCAAGTAAAGCATAGAGCCAAGAGGATGTATCCATTCAAAGCCCACAGTCCCTCTTCTAGGTCAAGCTCTGGATCTCAGGACCGTGAAATTCCCTGCTCAGAGGGACTCAGGCCATTTCCAGGACCCATGCAAGCCTGTCCCTGGGTCCATCCTCCTGAAAGCAGACTGTGCTAAGGGGTGGCTGGTTATTGGGGTGCAGGAGTAGATGGAGCTTAGTCACTTGGGCTAGAATAATGGTTCAGGACAAAGCCAGGGGTGGAAAGAAAAGAGGCAGGCACTGCACTGTTAGGGTCTTCACTGATACTCTTGCCTCAAGCCCTGCAAATGTTAGGGGCATGCCTACCCTGGTGAGTGCAGTTTTCCCTTTCATGAGCCCATATGGGGAGACAATGGCAATGCTGCAAAAATTGATATTTATTCCAGTAAAATTACTTGTGACTTCCTCATCATTTGCAGTTATAAATTATCAGATAACAGTGGCATTCCAAGAGTTACCTCTAACATCTTACTGTACTTCCTGTCCTCACATTTTGCAAGCATGTATAATAGATACACTCTGATATGTGGCCATTTCAATTATATGTGTCACAACCAAGAAGACATTTTAAAAGGCCTCTGAAGAAACAATATGTGTCACAAAATTGCACTTGCATCAATTCACAAGGAATCATTGAAAAATCAAACAGACTGCCTCAGCCAATAGACCCTATTGTGATGACAGGAAATGTCATGGCTCTGCCCAGTGGGTGACCTTCTAGCCCATATTCAATCTGAAGACTGAAAGCTGGGGGTGTCAAGAGAATAAAAACCTCTGATGGGTCTGCAACATTGGGAACTGAGAAACAGTAGGCAGAGATTCTTCAGGGAGGAAGACAGCCACTGAGCCAGGCAAACAGAGAAGCCATTCCTAAATAACAAGTGACTCAGACTAGCAGAGAACATTAGAAGAAATATTTTCCATATTTCCTTAATTTTATTTTACCTTTCTGTTTTATTTTATTTTATTGTGTTAAGAACACTTGACATGAGATCTACCCTTTTAACAATTTTTAAAGTATATAATACATTGTTAGCTATAGGTACAATGTACAGCAAATCTCTAGAATGTATTCTTCTTGCTTGATTGAAATTTTATGCCCACTGATTAGTAACTCGCATTTCTTCCTCCCCCCAGCCCCTGACAACCACCATCCCACTCTTTGATTCTATGGATTTGAGTATTTTATATATTCATATAAGTGGCATCATGTAGTAGTTGTCTTTCTATGACTGGTTTATTTCACTTAGCATAATGTCCTCAAGGTTGTCTCATATTGCAGAATTTCCTTCCTTTTTAAGGCTGAATAGTATTCCATTGCATGTATATACCACATTTTCTTTATCCACTTATCTGTCAATGAGCATTTAGGTTGTTTCCACCTCTTGACTATTGTGAATAGTGCTGCAATGAACATAGGAGTGCTAATATCTCTGAAATCTTGATTTCAATTCTTTTGGATAAATACCCAGAAGTGGGGTAGCTGGATCATACGGCAGTTTTATTTTTAATTTTTGGAGGAACCTCCACACTATTACCTATAGCAGCTACACCATTTTGCATCCCCACTAACAGTGCACAAGTGTTTCAATTTATCCACATCCTTGCCAACTCTTGTTATCTGCTGTTTTTTTGATAGTAGCCATCTTGACAGGCATGAGGTGATGATATCTCTTTGTGGTTGTGATTTATACTTCCTTGATGATTAGTGACGTTGAGCATCTTTTCATATATCTGTTGGCCATTTGTATGTTTTCTTCAGATAAATGTCTATTCAAGTCCTTAGCCCATTTTTTAATCAGGCTATTAGTTTTTGCTTTGTTTTGTTTTGTTTTTTAGTTTTTTACTATGTAATTGAAGAAGTTCCTTATATATTTTGGAGATTAACCCCTTATCAGATAGACGGTTTGCAAATATTTTCTCCCATTCCAAATATTGCCTTTTCACTCTGCTGATTTTTTCCTTTGCTGTGTAGAAGCTGTTTAGTTTGATATAGTCTCACTTGTGTATTTTTCCTTTTGTGGCCCGTAAAGAAATATCTTAAGATATCTTAAGATATCTTAAGCAGCTGATGCTGCTTCATGAACCACCCTGTGAGAAGCACTGTGTTAAAAATTCCAGATCCCTCAAATCCTACCTCAGATAGAGGGGAGCAGAGTTACAGGGAAGAGGCCCAGGACCTGATTTTTTAGCAAACATCCCTGGTGATTGTTCTGGTCTAAATACACTACACCTTTTACGTGTACTAAAATTCATGCTCTTTCTCTGTTGAGGAGCTCCTCAGACACTGAAGGGAGCAGTATTCTCAAAATCCTGATTATCTGGTTCCCCAACACAGAGAAGATTAGAAGCTATCTACTGTGTGGTGTAGAAGCAGGTTTATTTGTTCATTTGATTTTGTTTTTAAGCTATAATGTGAGATTTTGTTTTGTTTGCAGAAAATGATTTGCTATCAAATGAAGGGGTTTAATATAAATATTTTATTTATTAAAGTTACAAACTCCAAACCTAGCTTTTCCTCAAGCTTTTGAGTTCAACCTACAAATCTTATTATTCTATTTATAATCTAGTAAAGTTTAATGATCTCTTATACAAATGCCTTTGACTGATAATTGGTCCCATTTAACTAAGATCTTTATAAATTGAATAATTCAGTTTACTTTTTAAGCCCCTTAAATGTCTGACTAACAAAACGTTCACAGCATTTAATTAATTCCAATAAACATAATAAATTAAACTTAAAACTATAGTGAATCTTAAAGTTCTCTTAAATGTCCAAACATGTCGGTATAATGTCCTTAAAACTAGGGACAGGGCTTCCCTGGTGGCGCAGTGGTTGAGAGTCCACCTGCCGATGCTGGGAACACGGGTTCGTGCCCCGGTCCGGGAAGATCCCACATGCCGCGGAGCGGCTGGGCCCGTGAGCCATGGCCACTGACCCTGCGCGTCCGGAGCCTGTGCTCCACAACGGGAGAGGCCACAACAGTGAGAGGCCCACGTACTGCAAAAACAACAACATCAAAAAGAAAAACTAGGGACAAAGCCTTAAGAAATTATTACAGATGTCTTTTTAAAATCTGTAAGAGTTATGTTGAGAAAGATGGAAAATGCAAGATTCAGTCAAGTTCAAAGTATTTAAAACTAAACATAAAGACTTTTAAGTATCTTGAGGTATTAAAATTAAAAATCCCATTCTGTGAAGGAGCAGCCTGAGGTTACAGGATTCTGTGAGTGGATGGAAGAATTTGGCAATAATTAGGCACAAACAGGAACATGGGCTATGAGACTGTGATGATTAATTTTATGTGTCAACTTGACTGGATCATGGGGTGCCCAAATATTTAGCTAAACATTATTTCTGGGTATTTTTATGAGGGTGTTTCTGGATGAGATTAGCATTTGAATCAGTGAAGCAGATTTTCCTCCCAATGTGGGTGGGCATTATCCAATCGTTTAAGGACCTGAATAAAAGAAAAGACAAAAGCAGGGAAAATTCATCCCTTCTCTGCCTGATTGCTGCTGACCTGGGACATTGGATTTCTCCTACATTCAGACTGAGACTTACACCATTGATTCCCCTAATTCTCAGACCTTCAGATTCAGACTGAACTATACCACCAGATTTCCTGGGTCTTCAGCTTGCAAATGGCAGATTGTGTGATTTCTAGCTTCCATAACTGCATGAGCCAATTCCTCATTATCTATCTATCTATCTATCCATCTATCTCCTGTCAGTTCTATTTCTCTGGAGAATCCTGACGAATACAAAGATCATCCTTTTTTAATCTTTAGTCTGTATATAGTACAAGACACTATGAGTATAAAAAGGGACCTCAGGCTGGCAGTTGGGATTAGGAAAACATTGCTGTCTGGCTGCTGCTTCAGACTTTGCAGCCCAGCTGATATCTCTGGACACTGTGTATTATCAACTGTCAAAGAATATTTGGGATGGTGTAATAGGGCAATAAACAAACACCCAAATCTCAGTTGCTTAGCACAACATAAGTTTATTTCTCTCTCATGGAAAGTCCAATGCAGATGTTCTTGGCCTAGGGCTTTCCTCTAAGCAGAGACTCAAAGATCCAGGCTCATTTAATCTTGTGGGCCTTCCAGCTTCGACACATGACCTCCAAGGTCACCATGGAAGAAGAAAAGATACAGCTTGGACAAAGCACACCAGCTTTAATTCGATGACCTGACGTGTCTCAACACCTCTGCTCACAATCCATCAGCAAGAACTAAGCACATAGCACCTCCAG
Source organism: Phocoena sinus (assembly GCF_008692025.1). Lineage (NCBI taxonomy): Eukaryota > Metazoa > Chordata > Mammalia > Artiodactyla > Phocoenidae > Phocoena > Phocoena sinus. The sequence goes on along the minus strand of NC_045784.1, from coordinate 40,473,598 downwards.
ATGAGGGACAGCTGGGAAATGTGGTCTAGCCATGTGCTCGAAGAAATGGGTTTGGTAAGCATCTGGCCAGTCTCTGCCAGAGATAGCATAAGTGTTTCTTTAGGGAGTATATTAGATTTCTAGGGCTGCCATAACAAATTACCACAAACCAGGGGCTTATAACAACAGAAATTTATTTCTTCACAGTTCTGGAGGCTGGAAGTCTGAAATCAAGATAGCAGGGCTATGCTCTTTCTGAAGGTTCTAGGGAAGAATCCTTCTTTGCTTCTCCCAGCTTTTGGTGGTTGCCAGCAATCCTTGACATTCCTTGGCTTTTAGCTACATTACTCCGATTTCTGCCTCATCTTCACTTGGCCATCTTCCCTGTGTGTGTATGCATGTCTCCAAATCTCCCTCTCCTTATAAGGACACCAGTCATCAGATTTAGGGACCACCTTAATCCCATATGACCTCCTCTTAACTTGATTACATCTGCTAAGAACTTATTTCCAGATAAGGTCACATTCACAGGTACCAGGGGTTAGGGCCTCAATGCATTCAACATATTGCAGGGAACACAATTCAATCCACTACAGAGGGAACGTTAGTTTTTCATTACACCATTTCTGTGGATCAGGAGGTCAGGCATGGGCTAGTTCAGGGTCTTACCAGGCTGAAATCTAGGGCACTGGTTCTCATCTAAACCTCAGGGTCCTCTTCCAAATTTACTGGTTGCTGGCATAATTGAATTGCTTGTGGTTTTAGGACTGAGGTCCCAGGTTTTTTGTTGTCCATTGGCCAGAGCTGATCTACATCTTCAAAGTCAGCAGGAGCACATTTCTCTGATGCTTCTCCTTCTTTCAAAGGCTCACTGGTTAAGGCAGGTCCACCCAGGAATCTGTTTTGATTAGCTCAAAGTCAATTGATTAGTAACCTAATTACAGGAATGATATCATATTTGCAAGTTCCAGCCACACTCAAGGGGAGGAGAGTACACAAGGGTGTGGGTCATTGGGGGATCATCTTAGAATTCTGCCTACCACAGAGATAGAGTTCTTTTAAGCCCAGGAAGGTTTAGAACTAAAACATAAATCTTTAAGAGTTATGTGTTTTGATTTTTTACAGTAAGGAATCTGCACTTATTTGGCATTTGTGTACTTGCAATGTTTAAAGAAATGTGTCTAACTGGTCTAACAAGTCAGCCTTATAATTCCCATCTAAAAGTATAACTGTACAATGGATTTAGGCAGATGCATTAAGTTGAATCATTCTAGTATCTTCAAATTTAAGAGAATTTTAGATTGAATCTTCTCACAGTTACTATACCAGGATTCCATGTCTGTGCTCTTTATATGGCTGAGGTTTCGTGAGTTCAAGGGGCACCATTTCTGACTTCTGACTGCTCAGAGAAATTTGTAATCTTCACTGAGGTTGTAGCTAACTTCCTCAGCCTTGATTAGATTCTTAATTTTTAAAACTGTCTTTATCTTAATGTCTGGCATCTATTTCCTGGGCATGTAAGATAAATGAGTTACTCTAGGAGTAATTTAATAAGACCATAGCAAATAGCCAACATGTATCACTGTAAAGTATTTTACTGTATCATTTCCTGCCCAGTACCACAAACTCCCAAAATATACCCACCCCAATTACAAAAACAAACGATAGTCAGTTTCATACTATTAGTAACACATCTTAGATTGACAGGCAGTAGAGAAAGAGGGACCCACCTCCCACAGACTCATCCACCTGTTGAGCATGGTGACACATTTCCTTCACTCCAGCTCCAACTCAGCTAATAACATTTCTGTAGGAGCAATCAGTTAGGAGTTACTTGTTGACACCAGGACAGAGACTAGGGTGAGGCAATTGAGGCACCCAGGGTGCAGAATATAAGGCAACACTTACTCAGGCATGTGCTAAAGAAGGTGCTGGAATGTCTTTGCCGTGCAAGCACAGGGTCAGCACCTGAGAGTGTGTGCCACCTTACATCTTGTACCCTGGGTTCCTTGCTTGCCTCACCCTAGTCCTGGCCCTATTGGACACCTCAAAAGCCCTCTGGCATGACCCTGCTTATGAAGGCTTTTCAAATGGTCGAGAAAAGAGCACCCTCTTTCTTCCAGTGAAGGCTCCTCCTGGAGCTGGCTTTCTTTCCAGGTGAGGCCACACCTGAAAGATTCCACTTATTTTGACCTTGTTGCCTTACCGCTTCTTTCAGAGCATCACCACCTGGCCAAATTCTCTCTGACCAGTCTCATGTCTACTGTAGCAAACCCATTACAAAACTGCTTAAAAATTACCTTTGTGGGCTTCCCTGGTGGCGCAGTGGTTGAGAGTCCGCCTGCCGATGAAGGGGACACGGGTTCGTGGCCTGGTCCGGGAAGATCCCACATGCTGCGGAGCGGCTGGGCCCGTGAGCCATGGCCGCTGGGCCTGTGCGTCCAGAGCCTGTGCTCTGCAACAGGAGAGGCCACAACAGTGAGAGGTCTGCGTACCGCAAAAAAAAAAAAAAAAAAAAAAAAAAATTACCTTTGTGACACATTCATATTTTAAAAAATCAGAAAATTCAGATGTACAAAAAATATCAACAGTAACATCAAATATCACCCTTAACCTTGCCACCCAGAAATAACTATCCTTTGTATTTTGGAGAATGACATTTCAGTCTTTATGCATATAGCTTTAATACAATCACAACCTCACACTGTACATATTTATTTCAGTCCCTTTTTTTAACTTCTCATTATATCACCATTTTCCATTTAAAAAGTCTTCTGCAACATTGTTGTAAAGTGTTGCTTAATACTCCATTGTGTGACCTATATCTTAATTTATTAATTCAATTGCATATTGTCGAACATTTAGATTGTTTCCAATTTTTTGTATTATAAATATCACTGTTATGAGCATCCTCAAAACTAGATTTTATTCTCATCCTGAGTTATGTCCTTTGGATACAGTTCTAATTATGGAAGCACACTTCGAACAACAAATCATTGAAGGCTTTTTGTACATATTGCCAAGTTTCCCTCCAGGAAGTTTATACCAATTTTGATCTTGTTTTTTTGGCTACTAACAGCTCAATCAGGAAAATAGCAGCCACCATTTGTGGAAAGGTCAACTTCTTTTGACTTTACATACATTATCTCATTAAGTCTTCAAACAGTCCTAAAGTTAAGTGGAATTATCTCCATGTGATGGCTAATTTTATGTCAACTTGACTGGACCACAGTGCCCAGATATTCAGTCAAACATTATACTAGATGTTTCTGTGAAGGTGTTTTTTGGATGACATTGACATTTAAATTGGTCGACTTTGAGTAGGGGGAATTGCCTTCCACAGTGTGGGTGGGCCTCATCCAAACAGTAGAAGGCCTGAATAGAACAAAAATTGACCTTCTCTGAGCAAGAAGGAATTCTACCAGTAGACACTTTTTGGACTTGAACTGCAACTCTTCCCTGGATCTCCAGCCTGCTGGCCTACTCCACTGATTTTTGAACTTACCAAGTATTCATAATCATGTAAGTCAATTCCCTAGAGTACATCTCTCTCTCTCTCTTTCTCTCTGTGTGTGTATACATATACACAGTGTTGGTTCTGTTTCTTTAGAGAACCCTGACTAATACACCCTATTTGGCAGATAAGAAATCCAAGGCTCAGAGAGGTTAATGCTCCCAGGTTAACACAGATGGAAAACAGTAACACCAGTATTCAAATACAGTTTACATCAGACCATGGGCCCATCCCATCATATGTCATACTTGGACATTCCCCATCACTGTGGAGAAGTTTGGCTAACTTCCCAGTACCTGCCAATAGCAGTAAGTAGTCCAGGAACCCCTTCACAGTAGAACATCCTAAAGAGGCAAACTCACTCACACCAGAGCAGCTACCTAACCCAGAGTCTCTCCCACCACCATTAAAAGGAGAAGACCTTCCAGTCAACTTATGTTGCAGTTCTTTGATGAAGAGACCAGAGGCTTCTGTCAGTAGTACCTACTAAAAATCAGTGGCCATATCATTGCTGTCTGTTTTACAGCCCTCAAATGCAATGTGTTAGGCTCTGACTTTCTCCCAATTTCTACGATTTCAGGGTCACCTACATGATGGAGCTGAAGAGCACAACCTCTTTTGATGGCCTTCTTTTGAATCAAAATGTGAAACCAGATTTGAACAGAGATGAGTAAATGAAGAAAACTAGCAGATTTTTTTCTTGTCCCTTCCTATTCCAGCAACTAGGGAGCCACCCTGTCTGAAATGAAAACATATGAAAAAAAAAAAAAATCCCTGAAAGGAACATTCTCTTGCCCCAGTACTCTAACTTCTTGCAGTTCAATTATGTGCTAACATTAAATAAAGATGACGGACCTGAGCAAGCTGCTCACAGACTGTCACTTTTTCTCACTGATTTTAGGAGAGTCCCAGAGACCCTTAGGCACAGTTGCTGAGAAATTCAAATCTTAACTACAAATTGTGTGTTACAATTGGCAGATGGGAAAGCTAGAATGTTATTCTATTTCAGGAAATGAGGCTCCAGCTTTGGGTTTCATGCAAAGGGTGCTGGCTGCTGTTTTTGGCATTCAGACTGAAGCTCAACTCTACATCCAGAACCATGATGTTGGTGCTCAGTTGGCAGGATGGTCCAGAAGTCATACACAAGGATGAATGTGTGTGACTCCATATAAAAAAGAAGATCATGGAAACTACCTCAATTTAAGCCTTCCCTATGTGAAGGTGATGCAACTAACTGTATGCTACCTAAAAATTGAAATGTCCCACCCAGCCCAAGATCTAAAAAGATGACATGACCCCTTCACACCCAGGGAGCCCTTAATAGCTTTGGTGAATGGAGTTCCAACAACTTTTAGCTGTCTCCAATTCTGCCTCAGTCAAATAGACACAACTTTAGTTTGCTTAAAGGGAAAACAAACACAGAATGGAAAATTTCAACAGTAAGAATAACAACCTCAGCAAACCGGGTATAGAAGGAACATACCTCAACATAATAAAGGGCATATATGACAAGTCCACAGCTAACATCATACTCAGTGATGAAAGATTGAAAGCTTCTCCTCTAAGGTGAGGAACAATACAAGGGTCGGTGCCCATTCTCACCACTCTTATTCAACATAGTACTGGAAGAGTACTCCTCCCAGCTAGAGTAATTAGGCAAGAGAAAAAGGTATACAAATTAGAATGGAAGAAGTAAAATTATCATTATTTGCAGACGATATGATCTTATATATAGAAAATCCTAAAAACTCAACCCCAAAACTGTTGGAACTAATCAACAGATTCAGTAAATTTGCAGGGTATAAAATCAACATACAGAATTGACTTGTTTGGACTTCCTGGTGGCACAGTGGTTAAGAATCTGCCTGCCAATGCAGGGGACATGGGTTCAAGCCCTGGGCCGGGAAGATCTCACATGCCACAGAGCAACTAAGTCTGCGCTCCACAACTGCTGAGCCTGTGCTCTAGAGCCTGCGAGCCACAACTACTGAGCCCACGTGCCACAACTACTGAAGCCCACGTGTCTAGAGCCCATGCTCCACAACGAGAGAAGCCACTGCAATGAGAAGACTGCACTCTGCAACGAAGAGTAGCTCCCGCTCTCTACAACTAGAGAAAGCCTGTGTGCAGCAACGAAGACCCAACACAGCCAAAATAAAACTAATTAATTAATTTTAAAAAAGAGAATTGAGTTGTTTTTCTATACACTAACAATTAAACATTTGAAAAAGAAATAAAGAAATCTATCCCATTCACAACACCCTCTGAAACAATAAAATACTTTGGAATAAATTTAACCGAGCAAGTGAAAGAGTTGTACAACTAAGACTACAAGACTCTGATGAAAGTTAGGTCTGTGTTCATGGATCAGAAGAATTAATATTGTTAAAATGTCCATACTGCTCAAAGCCATCTATAGAATCAATGCAATCTCTATAAGAATTCCAATGACATTTTTCACAGAAATAGAAAAACAACCCGAAAATTTGTATGGAACCACAAAAGACCCTACATAGCCAAAAGAAAGAAGAGCAAAGCTGGAGGTATCACACTTCTGATTTCAAAGTGATTTTATAAAGCTGTAATAAAACAGTATGTTATGGGCATGAAAACAGACACATATCAATGGAATAAAATAGAGAGCCCAGAAATAAACTCCCACATATCAGGTCAACTAATATATGACAAGGGAGCCAAGAAAGGGGAAAGAATAGTTTCCATAGTAAGTGGTGTCAGAAAACTATAACCACATGCAGAAAAATGAAACTGGGCCTCTTTTTCACAAAATTTATCACATAAAAAGTATCTTGAAACAGATTAAAGACTTAATCATAAAGTTTAAACATACCATAAAACTCCTAGAAGAAAACATAAGAAAGAATCTCCCTGACATTGGTCTTAGCAATGATTTTTTTGGATATGACACCAAAAGCACAAGCAATAAAAGCAAATAATCAACAACTGGGACTACGTCAACATCAAAAGCTTCTGCACAGCAAAAGAAACAACCAGCAAAATGAAAAGGAAACCTGCAGAATGAAAGAAATATTTGCAAAACCATATATGGGATAATGGGTTAATATCCAAAATATATATAAAAAACTCATACAACTCAAAAACAGAAAAACCCCAAACAATCCATTTTTTAAATGGGCAGAGGTACTAAGTAGACATTTTTCCAAAGAAGACATCCAAATGGCCAACAGGTACACAAGAAGATGTTCAACATCACTAATTATCAGGGAAATGGCAAATCAAAACACAATGAGATATCACCTCACACCTGTTAGAATGGTTATCGTCAAGATGACAAGAGATAACAAATGTTGGTGAGGATGTGGATAGAAGGGAACACTTGTGCACCGTTGGTGGGAATGTAAATTGGTACAGCCACTATGGAAAGTGGTACAGAGGTTCCTCAAAATTTTTTTAAAAAGAACTACCATATGATCCAACAATTCCATTTCTGGGTATAAATCCAAAGGCAATGAAAACAGAATATTGAAAAGATATCTGTACTCCCATGTCATTGCAGCATTATTCACAATAGCTAGGATATAGAAACAACCTAGGTGTCTGGTGGTGGATGAATGGATGAAAGAAGCTGTGAATGGATGAATGGATAAAGAAGATGTGCAATACATACATATACATATATATGTATATATAATATATATTTGCAAAATGGGATCTTAAGGAAGAAGGAAATCCTGCCATTTGCAACAACATGGCTGGACCTTGAGGGCACTATGCTAAATGAGATCAGTGAAACAGAGAAAGACAAATACCATATTATATCACTTATATGTGGAATCCAGAAAGCCAAACTCATAAAAACAGAGAGTAGAATGGTGGTTACCAGGGGCTTTGGGGGGTGGGGGAATTGCGGAGATGTTTAAGAGTACAAACTTACAACTAGTAGATAAATAAGTTCTGGAGAGCTAATGCACGGCATAATGATTATAGTCAACAATTTGTATTGTAAACTATAAAATTGCTTAAAGAATTGATCCTAATTGTTTTCACCACAAAAAAAGAAATAAATGATAACTATGTGATGGGATAGAGGTGTTCGCTAATGCGTTAGTGGTAATTGCAGTGCGATATGTAAATTATTAAATCAACACATTGTACACCTTAAACTTACACAATGTCTTATGTCAGTTATATCTCAATTAAAAAAACAATAGGAGTAATAGCAGCCTACATATACTACAAGCTTAATGTGAACAGGGTACTCTAAATGCTTTCATGTATAATTAACTTTTACAACAATAACTCAGTGAAATAGTTAAGATTCTTCTCACTATTTTACATATGAGGGAATAGATTTAGAAAGATCAGTGACTTGCCCAGGTCCTCATAACTGGTAAGTGAAGGATAAAGGCCTTCTGTCTTAAACCCTGCACTAAACTTCTAAATACAGAAAGATAAATACTGTATGATCTCATTCACGTGTGGAATCTACAAAAAAACTGAGCTCATAGATTCAGAGAACAGATTGGTGGTCACCAGAGGTGCAGGGTGCGGCTGTGGGGAAAGTGGGTGAACGTGGTCAAAAGGTACAAATTTCCAATCATAAGATGAATAAGTTCTGGGAATGTAATTCACGGCCTGGTGACTACAGTTAACAATACTGTATTGTGTATTTGAAAGTTGCTAAGAGAGCATATTTTAAAAGTTCTCACCACAAAAAAAAAAACGTAAACATGTAAGGTGATGGATGTCTAACTATCCTTATTGTGGGGATCATGTAACAATATATATGTATACCAAATCATTACATTGTACACCTTAAACTCACACAGTGTTATATGTTAACTATATTTCAACAAAGCCGTGAATAAATAAATAAATAAATGTCTTCTGAAATTAAAAAAGTAACATGTAGCAGTACATATAACAAGAATATATAAAATACAGCAATTATTCATAATAAGCGTAAAACGTTATGCTGAATCTCATAAAGTCAAATTGCATGTAGAAACTACCGGAAGTTCTGAAACTGAAAACTGAAAAAGTATGTGAAAGACAAATGGGAAGTTTCTAAGAACTCAGAGGGAAAATTCAAATTTTCACTTCATATCTGCTGAAGTGAGGTTTTTGCTTCCTTCGGTCGCCCATTGAGAAAACTGCATACTTCTTGTTTTGGCAAGGCATATGGGTTAAGGGAAAGAGAAGGTAACAAGTACTTTCTGAGAGCTTCTTGCCTGCCCGGAAGGTTGCACACACTCCCTCTGGTAGACCTCACAAATATGAGTCAAAGTATTATTGTTTCTGGTTTACGGAGGAAGTCACTGAGGCTGAGGGAGGTTCAGTGCTGGGTCCCGGTACCCATGATAGATAGGAAGACATATATCCTGAGAAAACCATAATTCAAAAAGTGTCATGTACCACAATGTTCATTGCAGCTCTATTTACAATAGCCAGGACATGGAAGCAACTTCCATCTAGTTCCAAAGCCCATGTATTCTACTTGCTTGGCCAAGTCTGTACAATAGTTTCTTTGCTCCAAGAAAGAAAACTTCACTTATAGACATATTTGCTACCAACTTTCTACCCTTCCTCCTGTCTTTCAAGGGTTCTCATAGTCTCCTTCTCATCCCCTCTCATTTTCTGTGCCCCATGTGTCCATATTCTTTTCCTGAGGTAGCAACCACACATCAGTTTCCTCTGAGGGAAGTTTTAGTCTTAAATGTGGGAGCATGATATGGAGGCAAAGCAGAAAATCTCAGCGATCAAGATTTGGGGAGTGAGGGGGGAAAATGGAAATCCAGTGGCTTCTGACAAGTACTCCCCACAGCCACACGTGCAGATGACAAAACCTGTTGCAGCAACTGAGACTTTGCTCAGTGAAAATAAGAAAGGGATTTAGAAAACTCTATCCTCAACCAACCCTTTTCCCCTAGAAATTTTCTTAAATGAATTCCTTGATATGACAGTGGGGGAAACACACCATTCCTGTTTATCTAAATGCCATTGAAACGCTAAGGCACTCATAGCCAGGCCTTTAATACAGGGTCCCCAAAACACACACTACCCACCCCAGGAGGGCTTCTCTGTGTGTTTTCTTACCAGCTGTTGCCAATTATCCTGAGGGCACCTGACCAGGGAATTCTTTGCAGAAATGCGCCTGATGTCTTTGACACCTAAACTAAAGAGGGGCAAAATATGCTTGTCTTTCACTGAGTTCTGTGCAAGGCCATGCTGAGACTTGAATGACTCTCTATAGAGATGGGATAGGGCCAAATCAAGAGTCCTTGAGCCAGAGGTGGGGGGTGGGTTTGAACCAGGAAAATCTTGCCTCCTATTTCTACTCCAGCTATGTATGGAAGACATCTAAGTCAGTATCATAGAGCAGTGACTAATTCATCAAACACACCTCTGTAGGCTCAAGGACTGACGATTTTAAAGATCTCTTGTGCAAAATCTGTAATAGCAAGGGAGGCTGGCACCTAAGAACGATCCAGCAAAGCTATCCACCAAGCAATGGAAGAGTTCTGCCTCTTGGTGGACAGGTAAGGGGACCTGCTGGAATATGCTTTGGAGAAGTGCTGTCACAGGCCCAGCACCAAGGCATCACACTGAGCAGATGGCAGGCCTTCTCCACCTCCACCTGGGAGTCCAATAACCAAAGCATGAGATGCACCATGGAACTAGAGTGACATCTGCCCAGTATAGGGGCTTACCCTGCATTTATGGCCAAGTAGTGGCTCTTTTGCAATTTGCATCACCTTGATATAGTCTAGGTCAGCTGAAGTCAGAGAGAGCAAAGAATTATAAGAGTTGGAAGCTCTTTTTTTTTTTTTTTTTTTGCGGTACGCGGGCCTCTCAACGCTGCGGCCTCTCCCGTTGCGGAGCACAGGCTCCGGACGCGCAGGCCCAGCGGCCATGGGATCCTCCCGGACTGGGGCACGAACCCGCGTCCCCTGCATCGGCAGGCTGACCCTCAACCACTGCACCACCAGGGAAGCCCTAAGAGTTGGAAACTCTTAAGAACACACACTTAGGGTTTCAGCTGTATCAGGGTAGCCATAGCCCCCTCTCAAACTGCTCATTCCATAAGAGATATCCAGAGTGTTTTGCAAGGTTCTGACATAGATGAGGCACTGCTCCTTTGAAACCACTCGGACAAATGGCTAATAAGTCACATTACATCTGAGTGAGAGTCTGAGTGTGCTGGAACTGGAATATTTCCCCACAATAATTCTGACCATGTCCCTCCACTTGCCATCAGCGATTGCTAGCTTTGGAGGCTGAGCCACAGGAAAAGGAGAAAATGATGTTATGGCAGGATGGGAGAAGCTCCAAGAAAGAATGCTACAGTGACAATAGCCACAAAAAGGAGAAATGGCAGGGATAGACGGAGGCAGACAACCCAAAGAGGAAAAGAAGAATGTCCACAACTTCTTGGTCTGGGGAAAATCAGCCACCTCTAACCTCTAGCCTTTAAAATCAGAGGCAATGGACCCCTCCACTCTGTGTGTGCGTGATGGTGAAGGAAACAACTAACAACCAGTAGTAACTCAAAGAATTCTAAAGGAATAAACATTCAATTTGAAGATATGTTAACGACTCCCAATCTATATGTAAATTAATTTACTTAAATATCTTAAAGTTCCCATTTTGAGAAGCAGAGCCTGAAACAGGAGTTCTTGTGTAAATGATTTTTTGGCAGAATGCTGTTAAGAGAAGGGGGCTGAGAGAAGCAGAATAAAGTGGGAAATGGGGGAGTTAAGAGAGGATGTGGTCTCGGCTGGAGACTAGCTTCAGCGTGGTTACACACGGAAGCTCTATAACAATATTTTCCAGAAGTAGATCATTTCAGAATAATAGGCTTAAGTGAGGTAGCAAAGCTGCTTTGTTATGGGGTGACAAGCTGACTCACTGAGCTGACAAAACATGGGACACTCAGAGCAACTCTACAGGAAGATGCTACCAGAACTCTGAAATTTTGAGTAATGAAATTAACACATCATACTTTAAAAAATAGATCATAAATCAGGAAGAGAATCTTGGTTGTAACAGGGTTGGCAATAGCTAAAGGAAATGTGATATCCACAGAAAGAGGTAGGCATCTTGGAAACACAGAACCAAAAAAGAGTCAGGGTCAAAGTTGGCAATGTCCATTCAGCACCGTTGGGGGAGAAAAGGTGCCCCTGGCCTATGAACGTAGCCAACTAGACCCCACAGCAGGTATGTCTCTGTGGTGGAGATGGCTGCGTCTAGTTATCAAATCTGAGGCTAGCAGTTATTATAACCATCTAGCCACCTCCTCTCTCTCTGTTTCCTTGCCCAGGAGCAGCCTTCTTTTCACATAAGGGCTTTCTCTGGACCTTCCCATCCAGACAGAATTTATTTACCAGTGGAAAAAAAACAGTCCTCAAAATCTCATTATAAATTACACAACAGCATTCTAATTTGTCAGTCTCCTGTGACTTGGGTTAATAGCAGTCAGTCTCACAGGGTTTGTTCAACTCTAAATCCAGCCATACATCCTATGCTCTGAGGGCATTATTGTCCAGGTTAGAGACATGCTAAATAGTGACTTTTGGAAATATGAGCTAATTTGTATGTCTCTGGATTTGTAGGCACAAGGTTTTGACTTTGAATAGGTTGACTCAATTAAGGCCCTACTCCCATCAGGCTCCATCTAAACTTTACCACAATGGCAAGAGTAAAGAAAGGTCTCTTAAAGGGAACTCTCATACACTGTTGGTGGGAATGTAAGTTGGTGCAGGCACTGTGGAAAATAGTATGGAGGTTTCTCAGAAAACTAAAAATAGAATTACCATATGATCCAGCAATCCCACTCCTGGGGATATATCTAGACAAAACTATAATTCAAATAGATACATGCGCCCCTATGTTCATAGCAGCACTAGTCACAATAGCCAAGACATGGAAACAACCTAAATGTCCATCAACAGATGACTGGATACGGAAGATGTGGTACATATATACAATGGAATACTACTCAGCCATAAAAAATGAAACAATGCCATTTGCAGCAACAGGGATGCAACTAGAGACTATCATACTAGTGAAGTAAGTCAGACAGAGAAAGACAAATACCATGTGATATAATATATATGTGGAATCTAAAATATGACACAAATGAACCTATCTATGAAACAGAAACAGAATCAGAGACATAGAGAACAGACCTGTGGTTGCTAAGGGAGTGGGGGGGTGACGGATGGACTGGGAGTTTGGGATTAGCAGATGCAAACTGTTATATATAGAATGGATAAACAGCAAGGTCCTACTGTATAGCACAGGGAACTATATTCAGTGCCCTATGCTAAACCATAAGGGAAAAGAATATGAGAAAGAAAGTGTGTATATGTATAACTGAGTCACTTTGCTGTACAGCAGTAATTAACACAACATTGTAAATCAACTACACTTCTATAAAAAAATTTTTAAAATTAAAAAAAAAGAGAAATCTCTTTACCTTTGTGATAATACCTTGAGAAAAGTGGCTTCCGTTTTTGGTATATTTCTCTAATTTGCAGACAAACTATGGTATCATACTGCCTAGATGGTATTACAACTGGACATATTTTACTCAGTCTTCATGAGGAGGGGGCAAATGACCAGAATAAAACCTGACTTCATTGACTTTCTCATGCAAGAGCCATTGTGAGCCATGCTGGAGTCAGCTCCCCCTTAGCCTCACTCAACAGCATGCTCATTTACAGCCACATCTACTGCACTGCAGGTGCAGGCCCCTAGAAAGCAGGGTCCATGTCTTCTGCACATTTATATCTGCAGGACTAAGCACAGTGCTTCGCACAGAGTAGATGTTCAATTAATATTTGCTGGATGGGTAAACAAATGAATGAATGAATGGATTTCATGAGTAAGAGGAAGTTAAGGCCAATATCAATGGCCCAGGAAAGCAGAGACAATCATAGCGTATTTTGTAAAAATTTCTATCCCTCAAATGATTCAAATACCAAAGTCCATGAGTTAAAAATTTAAATCTTTAGTTATCCACCTTCTCCACCCAAAATGATGGATGAGTCATCTGTCTCTCTCACACACTTTCTCTCCATCTTCCTTTCCCCAAGGGCCAAAATTTGCAGTTATAATTCAGTCATGCAGCAAGTTGACTATTCATGTATTAGCTTGTTTGGAAGAGAGCTAGTGTTACAGAAGCCAGATAGAAATGAGAATCAAGAAGCCATAATTTCTTAGAAGTAGAAAATTCTCACCCTTTATACCCCAGAGTGGTAATAGCATACCTGGCCCAATTCAACATCAGCATCTCTGTCATCTTTTCCTAAAGAGATAAAGGGTTGCCCCCTCCTTCTCTTCCATTTATGTATTCAGCTCCCTATAGGGTAATAGAGGGATACGACATAAGAAGTAAATTCCACCCTTACTCTAGATGAATTTATGGTTTAAACACAAGCTAGAAAAGATTAAGGAAGGGCCAAATTTTTAGTCAGTCTTTCTAGAACACCATGGATAAAGCTCTAATCGTGTGTTGAAACATAATTCAAGATTTATATGGAAATAGATATCCTTCCTTCCTCCCTCTATTTGCCTTTTCTTTAATGGTTTATAATACAGGTTTATAAGTTCCGTTAATAACATGCTCATTTATTTAAAGTTATAAGCTCCCTGAAGGAGTTTTTCTGTGCTTAGCAGACTTTGAAAGATTTTAAATGATTAAATGAAACCAATGGACCTCTGATGGTTCTGGAAATCCCAAGATTCAAATGGCTTTCCAGGAGACTAAAAATATTTCCATTACTAAAAATTCAGCAAGGCAAAGAATAGCTTATCTCTCTCTCCCGATGCTTCTTTGTGCAGTGAACTCCATGCAGATGAATGACTTCAGACAGTCTAAGCCTCTAAAAATGGCCTCCAATATGACTGGTCTTAGGAAAGAAGTGAGTTTAACCTGTCAGCTTCAGGTAAGCCATCTTAGTCAACAGATTCTTCTAGGCCAGTAGCTTTCAGTCTTGGCTGCACAATAGAATCACTCAGAGAGTTCTGCTGGGTGTGGCTCACCCAACAAATAAGAACCTCAGAGAATGAAACCAAGGCATCAGTACATTACAATATTCTTTGAGGCATTGTAATGTGCAGCCAAGGGTGAGAACCACTGCTCCAATCCAGTGTTTCTCAACTTGTTCTCCATGGACCACCAACATAAAAATACCCTGAAGAACCAGAGCTATACTCAATATTTTATAACCTATAAGGGAAAAGAATCTGAAAAGGAATATATATATATATGAATATATACAGGTATATATTCATTCGCTATGCTGTACACCTGGAACTTACACAATATTGTAAATCAACTACACTTCAATTTTTAAAAAGTGCATATCTCTGGCCTCCACTATGGACCCAGTATTTTGGAAAACCTGCTAGTGTAACAAACCCTACGCGGGTGATTCTTATGCACATTGTAACAGATTAGCTTTCTCAAATCTATTCCAATTCCCCTAGAGCAGTGGTTCTCAAAATATGGTCTCTGACTAGCAACATCATCACTACCCAGGAACTTGTTAGAAATGCACCCCAGACCTACTGAATCAGAAACTCCAAACCTGGGCCCAAATAATTTATGTTTTAATATACTCTCAGTTGATTCTACTGCATGCTCAAGTTTGAGGACCAATGCTTTATAAGATGCCTTACTGAGGGCTGGAGTTTAGAAAGCTAAAGATGATCTTTCCTATACTGTCTTAGAGCTCAGGTTCTTCTTCTTGGGACCTGGCTTCTGCCAATAGATGCACCTTAGTAGGGACTGGAAAGTAGAAATAAGAAGGAGACCACACTACTCTTGGCAAGCATAGCAGTAGAGGCATTTGGTTTCTCTGTGGTGTGGTAACAGGGGTCCCAGTGCCTGGTCCCTACTCTGGTGGGTACTTAGAGGCAGAACACAGAGTCTCTTTTTGGTTGGCATGAATCATATCTGAGGAAGTGTGCTCTCAAGCCAAGAGTGGTGGCAGTGGCTTCCTCACCCCTAGGACACAGTTGAGGTGGTGTGGTCTTGGACTCAAAAGAGGGCAGTAGTATCCTGATGAAGTAAGCAGTCATGTGAGAAGTCCACATGGGAACTGGGAGGGAGGTGTGCCTCTAGGACCTGAGGGCAGTTTCCAGCTAACAGCAAAAAGTTGGGGCCCCTAGTGCTATAGCAGCAAGGAAATGAATTCTTCCAACAATCTGAGGGAGCTTGGAAATAAATCTTTTCCCAGTGGAGCTTCTGATGAGAACTCAGCCCTGACCAAGACCTTGAAGGCAGACAGTGAGTAGTAACCTGCAGCAGCATACCCAGTTAAGTTTTGGCTGGGCTCCTGACCCATGGAAACTGTGAGATAACAAATGTGTATCATTTCTGTTGCTAAGTTTGTGGTAATTTGTTATGCAGTGATAATGAACACAGGTAGCAATAGTTTTTATTACAATTTCTTAAAGAAATAATTGTGAAAATTTGCCTCAGTAACAATGGTATACTTGACTAAAAATAGGTGCCACCTTCCCAGGCACCCAGTACAAAATCTTGAAATAAGTCAAAGAATATGAACTGATATCTTCCAAAGGGACAGTCAAGACATTAACCTAAGGATGAAATTTCTTTAGTCTTATTTTAAGATTTTTTTAGAAATAAATGGGACTTGGTACAACTACTTTGGAAGGTTGTTTCACAGTGACTACTGAAGTTGAACATATGCCCAGTGTATGATCTTACAATTACACTCTTGATTATATACCCAGCTCATTTGGTGCTTACTTCCACCAAAAGATATATACAAGAATATTCATAGCAGCACTATTCATAATAACTTCTAAACACAAACTGCTTAAATGACCATTAACAGCAGAATAGATAAATTGTGGTATATCCACACAATGGGATACTATAAAGCAACAAGAATGAATGACCTTCAAGTACATGCAACAACATGGATGGATCTCACAAAAAATGTTACGCAAAAGAAACCGGACACTACACACATAGTATGATTCCATGTACATAAAGTTAAATGTAGGGATAGTGGTTATCTTTGGAATGTAGCCTCTGGAAGAAGCACAGAGAGGCTTCTGAGCTGTTGGTGATATTCTGTTTCTTGATCTGGGGTGCTGGGTTCCATGGACATATTCAGTTTTTGAAATGTCATCAAACTGTACCCTTATGATATATTCATTTATCTGTATGCATATTATACCTCAACAGAAATTTTAAAATGAGTGTGAAGGTTGAGTTCCACTCTGAAATATATACATATCTGTTTAAATGTTCAGAGAATGTGTTTCTCCCCACATCTTCAAGCAAAATGGATTCTCAAGAAAGATGTACTACTTTTATTCTATAGTTTTTCATCATCTGTGGCTTACTTTTAGAGCTCCATATATCCTGACTGGGATCTAGCAAAACCTTGGTTATAAGGATGAAGCTTCAATGTGAGAATTAGGAATGCTGCAGACAGGGCCAGAGAGGAGGCGTTTCTGGTCTCCTCCCTTAAACTATACCATAGAGATGACTGCCTCTGCTACCCAGATCAGATACACCCTGTGTATGGGATGCATAATGGTCTCTGATAGATGTAATTGGTCTGCCTTATCAATATTAACTCTCTTCCAGTTTAACTCATGCTAGTCCTTCATCCAGTGATGAGTGGTGACAGAATCACTATCACTTTTACATGCAAACTGTTAAGAAAGGGGTGTGGGAAGGTTTTAATTTCCTACTACACTCTAATATAACATAATCACAGGAACGACAACCCATCACCCTTGTCATATTCTATTGATTAGAAGCAAGTCACAGGTTCCTACCCACACTCAACAGGAGAAGATTGCACAAAGGCGTGGACACCAGGAGGCTGGAAATCATTGGAGGTCACCATGGGGTCTGTCTACTACATTTCTTATCAAGCTCCTGTTGGGTTCTAAGACCCATATAATAAGCACTTTATTCCCATTAACTCACATAATCCTTTCAAAAATCTCACAGGTAAGCATGTGTGCATCTCAGGGTTCGTGACTACAAACTACCAACAACAGTTGTGGGTAATTTTAGTTCAGATATTTTTTATTAGAAGTATGTTGGGTAGTTCACAGAATCCACAAGAAAGGCTGAGCCCAACTTGGAGAATGGACAAAATCAAATGGAGGAGGAGAGTAGATCAGCAGCCAAAAATTAGCCAAGTCATATCATAGGAAGAATTTGGTTAAGATGCTTCCACTACTGCCCCTGCTGCTGGACATTATGCTCCCTGCCCCTGCCTCCCTCCAAGAATAAAGTCTAACAGTATGGTACTGGCCCAAAAACAGAAAGATAGATCAGTGGAACAGGATAGAAAGCCCAGAGATAAACCCACGCACATATGGACACCTTATCTTTGATAAAGGAGGCAGGAATGTACAGTGGAGAAAAGACAGCCTCTTCAATAAATGGTGCTGGGAAAACTGGACAGGTACATGTAAAAGTATGAGATTAGATCACTCCCTAACACCATACACAAAAATAAGCTCAAAATGGATTAAAGACCTAAATGTAAGGCCAGAAACTATCAAACTCTTAGAGGAAAACATAGGAAGAACACTCTATGACATAAATCACAGCAAGATCCTTTCTGACCCACCTCCTAGAGTAATGGAAATAAAAACAAAAATAAACAAATGGGACCTAATGAAACTTCAAAGCTTTTGCACAGCAAAGGACACCATAAAGAAGACCAAAAGACAACCCTCAGAATGGGAGAAAACATTTGCAAATGAAGCAACTGACAAAGGATTAATCTCCAAAATTTACAAGCAGCTCATGCAGCTCAATAACAAAAAAACAAAAAACCCCATCCAAAAATGGGCAGAAGACCTAAATAGACATTTCTCCAAAGAAGATATACAGAATGCCAACAAACACATGAAAGAATGCTCAACATCATTAATCATTAGAGAAATACAAATCAAAACTACAATGAGATATCATCTCACACCAGTCAGAATGGCCATCATCAAAAAATCTAGAAACAATAAATGCTGGAGAGGGTGTGGAGAAAAGGGGACACTCTTGCACTGCTGGTGGGAATGTGAATTGGTTCAGCCACTATGGAGAACAGTATGGAGGTTCCTTAAAAAACTACAAATAGAATTACCATATGACCCAGCAATCCCACTACTGGGCATATACCCTGAGAAAACCAAAATTCAAAAAGAGTCATGTACCAAAATGTTCATTGCAGCTCTATTTACAATAGCCCGGAGATGGAAACAACCTAAGCGCCCATCATCAGATGAATGGATAAAGAAGATGTGGCACATATACACAATGGAATATTACTCAGCCTTAAAAAGAAATGAAATTGAGCTATTTGTAATGAGATGGATAGACCTAGAGTCTGTCATACAGAGTGAAGTAAGTCAGAAAGAAAAAGACAAATACCGTATGCTAACACATATATATGGAATTTAAGGGAAAAAAATGTCATGAAGAACCTAGGGGTAAGACAGGAATAAAGACGCAGACCTACTGGAGAACGGACTTGAGGATATGGGGAGGGGGAAGGGTGAGTTTTGACAGGGCGAGAGAGAGTCATGGACATATACACACTAACAAACGTAGTAAGGTAGATAGCTAGTGGGAAGCAGCCGCAAGGCACAGGGATATTAGCTCGGGGCTTTGGGACAGCCTGGAGGGGTGGGATTGGGAGAGTGGGAGGGAGGGAGACGCAAGAGGGAAGACATATGGGAACATATGTATATGTATAGCTGATTCACTTTGTTATAAAGCAGAAACTAACACACCATTGTAAAGCAATTATACCCCAATAAAGATGTTTAAAAAAAAAAAAGAATAAAGTCTAAGCCACTGCCATGCACAGAGGGTCTCCAAAATATTTGTTACCAATCTGCAACAGTACAGAAATTGAAAATAAGCATTTAGAAATTTCATAATACTTTGATGGAGTAATTTTCTCTCTTGAGAACCTAATAATATATAATTTAGTTGTAGTTTTTAGGACATTTTTCACTTTTATAAAATGACTTACTTTTTTTTCTAGTGACTTATTTTTATGGTCTATTATAAAATTATCAGTGCCCAGCAAGTTGGAAATTTTAAAAGCCTGGCTCTTCAGCACAGATAGTTTGTGACGCCCTGGTCCAAATTGTCATGGCTTAGTTATTAGCTACTGACTTCAGAGGTGAAGTCCCAAGTGGGAGCACCTGAGTCTTGGGTTTGTGTGGTGGCTGTCATCACAGAGTTCAAGAACCTGTTGTTTTCTATGTCTCTGTGTCAGTGCTGGAGTCGATGTCTGCCTCTCTCAGCAGCCTCTCAAAGCTTGGATCCTCAGATGTAAGAAGGGGTGCAGATGTCAACCAGCCAAAAATATGAAAGAATGATAGAGAGGTGGAGGGAGAGAAAGGAAAAGGGAAAGAGAAAGAGGGAAATATTTATTTTAAGGAATCGGCTCACACAACTGTGGGAGTTGGCAAGTCTGAAATCTATAGAGCAGGCCAGCAGGATGGAAACTCTGGCAGGATTTCTATGTTCCAGTCTTGAGGCAGAACTCCTTCTTCTCTAGGAAACCTCAGTTTTGCTCTTAAGGCCTTCAACTTATTGGATGAGGCCCACCCACATTATCAAGGGCAACTTCCTTTACTTAAGGTCAACTGATTAGAAATGTTAATCACAGCTACAAAACACTTTCACAGCAACATCTAGACTAGTGTTTGACCAAACAACTGGGCACCATAGCCTAGCCAGATTGACACAAAGTTAACCTTCACAGTGACATATTCATTAAATTTTATTGACTGTTTTATAGACTGTTAGGGACTGTGGTAAGAAACGTGACAATCACTGTCAGTACCACCCTGCACTGAAGGTTCCTGTAAAGAGCCAATGCAGCAGAGCAAAAGCCCAGTCACTAACATCACACCGTGAAGACCTTGACCAGCTGGCTTGTCAGCTGGTCAGTTTTTAAGGGATAGTGCCAGACAAGAAATGCAAAGATGAGGGTGCTGGGCATGGGAGGAGGAAGGCCAACAGAGGGCCAGAGTTTGGGGAAGGCCAGCCTGAAGAGAGAGGACAGTGCACACTCCAGCTTATAGGCAGGGGCTGTGAGGAAGGTTTGTAGAAAGGGGCAGAGGGGCACATTGACTCTAGACAAAGGAAGGAAGCTCGAGACAGGAAGACTTGCCCTTCCAAGACACTTCTCTACTTCATCACATTGAAAGGGCCAGTCTTGGAAAATAACCTGAAAAGTGTTAGTCAATCAGTACACATTTTGAATTCCTGAACTCTGTTTTTCATGTGGCAATACAAAAGAAGAAATTCCTGTTCATCAGAAGGGAAACTAGCCAAAGGATTATGTCCCTGGAAATTTAAGGTTATTTTTTGACTGGGTTGTATTTTTATTTGAAGTTGGGTTTTTTTGGTGGAGTGTTTCTGGTGTCGATATGGGTGTAGGTGGATTTAATCCCTTCAGCATTAAATATCCCCATTTTAAATAAGTAGGCCAGTCTTCCAGAAAGCTTAGCATGGTCAGGTCTACAGCTCCACTTGCTTCCCACTTCACTTTGAGCCAACACTGGACTGTGGAGCCCATCCTCTTTCACGATGAATTCCATATTTGGATACTTAACCATAACTTGACTACAAAGGTAAGGGAGCCCACCAGGCCTATTTTGAAGTCTTCCAGGCAGGAAGTTCTGGGCTTACTTGCTCCCCACATCTCATAAGCTCATGCAGTCACAGTTCCCTGGGTCAACTGCCCCTGGGAGAAGGAAAGAGATGGGACTTAAATTGAGTTTGAAGTTGATGCTTTAAATTGAGAATAAATGGGGGTTTAGGGGGAAGGGTGGAGGAAAGGGGTCTTTTTTCCCAACATTTTATTATGAATGTTTTTAAACAAACAGAAAAATTGAAAGAATGCTACATTAAACACCCAGGTCCTCACCACCTTGATGCTGTTTGCTTTATCTCATATCTCTCCTTCTATTTATCCCTCTATCATTTATCAATTCATCTTATTTTTTGGATGTATTTCAAAGCTACAGACATCAGTATACATTACTGTTGAACACTTCAGCATGCATGGCATTAACTAGATTGAACTGAGTTTCAGTAACCAGATGCAACGAGAAAGCTTTGGAATCCACCCAAAGTGTCATTAAGGGATGCAAAAGATATTCAATACAGCATGGTTGAAGGCAATGATTGTAGAAAAATAAAATCCCTGGGAGGAAAAACTTAAATATAAGTGTAGTTCATGATGCTACTTGCTCCTTCCTTTGAAGGACATTCCTTTAATGTTTATCTGTATTCATTATATGCATATATCTCAATTAGCACTGCACTGGTGTTCCACTGGTATAATGTAGATAGTCATCAATATTTTTAATTATTTGTTTGTACATGAAGTTTTCATTATTAAGGAGTTTATTTCTACTATGATTATTTATTGAGTAACCATATATGTAGACACATTTTCTAGGCAAGCACTTGTATAATACCTGTATGCATGTGTGTGTATGTGTATATATATATATATATATATATATATATATATATATATACACATATATAAATACATTTAAGTATTAATTTAAGAAAAGAATGTAGTAGCTAATCTAGTGCCAACCATAATAGAAAGGCACTAAATATCTTAGATTAAAGCAATTTCCTCCCTATGACTCCCAAATAAGATATTTATTTTATTCTTTGCACTCTTTTACTTTAAACCTACCTAAAATATTTCCCTTCCTCCTGCTGTTCATTCCAAATTACATACTTTATAGAAGATATCCACTAACCACTTTTAACTATAAACTTTCCTTTGAGCTAAAATACCTTTTGAGTTTGACAAACGGCAAATAAAAACCAATTTTAACTTATTGACCTAAGGTGAATAACGTACCTCTTTTTAATTTTCAGTAGCCTTGGATTCAGATTCTTTTAAAAGCTGTCACTAAGCCAATTGTCTCAGGAGGTAGCTTTAATCAAGGTAGAAGCTGTCCTTATACTCCAGTAATAATAATTAGTACTACGTACTTAGTGTCTACCAAATAGCAGGTATTAAACTGCGCTGCTTACCATGTGCCAGGTACTGTGCCAGGTGCTGGAGTGAATAAGACGGACTCATAAATCTGAAAATCCAGTATAGGATTATTTGAATTACTGTTAATTATTTAGTAACAATTTAAATTGCAATTGAGACAAGTATTAACAAAAAGGGGAAGGGGTATTTGGAGTGGATAAAACAGGGAAAACCCTTACCTAGTTTGGGGGAATGGGGCAGGGTGGGGAATGATCAAGGCTTTCTTAAGGAAATGATGTTTTATCTGAGACTTGATAGATGAGTAGGAGTGCGCCAGGTAGAAAAGGAGAGAAAGAGCATTCTAAGCAAAGAAAACAGGATATTTAAGAAACACTTTGATTAGGAAAGACCTAACTAAGATTAAGCCAGCGTGCTTGGAGCCTTGGAGCCTTAAGGTGCAAAAGGAAGCTAAAGAAACGAGCAGGGGCTGGATTGCACAGTCTTGTGAGCAATATTAAGAATTTTGGTATTCACCCATTCATTGATGGGCAGCCACAGAAGGGTTTTAAATAAAATTAGGAATTGATCTGACAAGATTTGTGTTTTTAGACAATCACTCTAGCTATTATGTGGAAGACGGTGTTTTCATTAGATTATAGTTTTGGCTAAGTGTAACACAGACTCAAAATAACAATGGCGTAAGTAAGATAAAGTCTGAGTGGAATTCGATATTGCTCCTAAAAGTCATTAGGAACCCAGGCTCCATCTATCTTCTTCTTCTGCCATCCCAACATTATTGCCCTTACCAGCATTGTCCAAGATTGTGCAACACCAAAGCCACATCTCAACCAACAAGAAGGGCACCTGGAAATTCTATATGTCACTACCATTTTTTTTTGTTAACAAGAACTTAGCCCAATGGCCACATCTAGCTGCAAAGGAGTTTGGGAAAGTGAGGGGTTTTTCCCTAGATGGCTCTGTGCCCAGCTAAGAAGTCTATTACTTTGGAAGAAAGGGAGTGGATGTTGGAAGACAACTGGTAGTTTCTGCCACCGATGAATTAGAGATGGTCAAGAGAGGAAACAGGATGACTAGTATAAAGACAATTGCAGAAGTCCAGGTAGGATGAGGGTGAGTTGGTCTAGCATGGTGAAGTAGAGATGGAAAGAAATGAAGAAATTTAGAAAATGTGTAGGAGTATAGAATCAACAGGACTTAGGTGTAAGAATTAAAGGAGAAGAAAGTGTAAAGGATAATGTTCAAGTTTCTAAAATGAACAACCAAGAAAATGATGACATCATTCACTGAGAAGGGAAAGACTAGAAATCTACAGATTTATGCAGGATAATTATAAATTCAGTTTTAAGATTCCTGTCAGATATCCAAGTACAAATGTTATCTAGGTCAGGCGTTGGCAAACTATGACCTATAGGAAAAATTTGGCTCACTGTGTGTTTTTATTTATTTATTTATTGGCATGTGGGATCTTAGTTCCCTGACCAGGGAGCGAACCCGTGCCCCCTATATTGGAAGCACCACAGGTATCAAAACATAAAATACCTTGAACTCTTCATTGCGATTAAAGAAATATGGATTCAGTATTCCTCCCCAATAATCTGGCTGAGGCAAAATTATCAAGCCATTACAAATAGATGTGATTCTAGATCTTGAAGCAGCACATCCTGGGCTTATAGTCTCTGAGGACAGAAAAAGTATGCAATATAGAAAGAAAAAAACAAACCTTTGTTATAACCCAAGGAGATTTCATCTCTGCCTTGCTATCCTAGGTTCTATGAGATTTAATTCTGGCAGGCATTACTGGGAAGTAGAATTGGAAAACAAAACTAAATGGACATTGGGCATGTGTCAAGATAGTCTTCCTAGGAAATGGTGGAATCAGCCAGTAGGTCAGGGTATATTCTGGGCAACTGGGCGATATGTTGACAGCAGTTATGTTGCATTGCATCCTAAGACAGTCAACTTCTGCCAGTAGTAAAACCCAGTAAGACTGGCATTTTTCTGGACTGAGTTGAGTACGGTTTCCTTTTTATAATGTGAATGATAGATCTCTTCTCTATACTTTTAATGATTCTTTTATAGAAGCCGTTTGTCCCTATTTCTATACTGGAACAGATTCTGAATCTCTTCAGTAACAGATTACGAAAGATGAAGTACCTGGGAAATGATTCTATTTCAGCTCTTAGGGCTAACTTAGTCAGTAAATTTTGTCTCAGTAATTCTGGATTTTTAAAATTTTCCACTGCTGGAAACCACAGTAAATTTTTCTTCCTCATTTTCAGAAACTATATAAACATGGTAGCAATGCCAATTGCATAGATGTTACCAGCATCAGTTGTCAAGTGCTTTGAAGATCTTAGATAAAATATTTGAAAATAAATAATATTTTAAGTAATAAAATATTGCTTAACACAACCAATAAACTATTTTATTTTAAAATTGAAAAAAAAGAACTTAATTCCTTTCTAAGGATGAATAATATTCCATTGTATATATATATATACCACATTTTATTTACCCATTCACTGTTAAACACTTAGGTTGTTTCCACTTTTGGGTTATTCTGAATAATGCTGTAATAACTTTGGCATACAAGAATCTGTTTGAGTTTCTGTTTCCAATTCCTTTGGCTATATACCTAAGAGTGGAATTGCTGGGTCATACAGTAATCCTATGTTTAACTTTCTGAGGAACCACCAAACTGTTTTCATAGTGGCTGCACCATTTTACATTCCCATGAGAGTACGAGGGTTCCAATTTCTCTACATTCTCTCCAACATTTTTTATTTTCCATTATTTTTTAAAATTATTATATCCATTCTCCATAAAAAAGAATGAAATATTGCCATTTACAACAACATGGATGGACTTGGAGGGTATTAAGTGAAATAAGTCAGACAGAGAAGGACAAATATTGTATGATATCACTTATATGTGGAATCTAAAAAATAAAACAAACTAGTGAATATAATAAAAAAAGAGACTCACAGATGTAGAGAACAAACTAGTGGTTACCAGTGGGGAGGGGGAAGGGGGGACAAGATAGGGGTAGGGGATTAAGAGGTACAAACTACTATTCAATAAACAAGTAAGCCATAAGAATGTATTGTACAACAAAGGGAATGTAGCCAGTATTTTGTAGTAACTATAAGTAGAATATAACTTTTAAAAATTGTGAATCATTATATTGTACACCTGTAACTTATGTAATATTGTACACCAACTATACTTAAATTTTAAAAATGAAAAATAAATTATTATAGCCATTCTAGTAGGTGTAAAGTTATATCTCATTTCTGGCTTTGATTTACACTTCCTTTATTGACTAATGATGTTGAGTATCTTTTCATGTACTTATCAGCAATTTGTATAGCTTCTTTGCAGTTTTTTATTCAAATCCTTTATGCATGTTTAATTGGGTTTTTGTCTTTTTGTTGAGGAGTTTTAGGAGTTTTTAACATATTCAGGATATTACACTCTTATTAGATATGATTTTCAAATATTTTCTGCCATTCTGTGGATTGTCTTCACCCTCTCTTAAGAGTATCATTTAATGAACAAAAGTTTTCAATTTTGATGAAGTCCAATTGATCTGTTTTTTCTTCTGTTGCTTGTGCTTTTGGTGTCATATCTAACAATCCACTGCCAAATCCAAGGTTATAAACCTTTTCCCCTATGCATTCTTCTAAGTGTTTTAGGGTTTTAGGTCTTATACTTAGATCATTGATCATACTTAATTTTTGTAAACGGGACTTCTCTGGTGGTGCAGTGGTTAAGAATCCACCTGTCAATGCAGGGCACATGGGTTCAATCCCTGATCCAGGAAGATCTCACATACCATGGAGCAACTAAGCCCATGCACCACAACTACTGAGCCCGTGTGCCACAACTACTGAAACCCCCATGCCTAGAGCCCATGCTCCGCAACAAGAGAAGCCACTGCACTGAGAAGCCCGTGCACCATAACAAAGAGTAACCCCTGCTCGCCACAACTAGAGAAAACACACACACAGCAATGAAGACCCAATGCAGCCAAAATAAATAAATAAATAAATTTATTTAAAAATTTTTTGTAAATGATATGAAGAAGGGATCCAACTTCATTCTTTTGTATGGGGAAATCCAATTTTCCTAGCACCATTTATTGATGAGACAATTCTTCCCCCATTCAATGGATTTGACATCTTTGTCAAGAATCCATTGGCCATACATGTAAGGATTTATTTCTAGAGTATCAATTCTATTCCATGGTCTATATGTCTATATTTATGCCAGTACCACTTTGTTTTGAATGCTGTAGCTTTGTAGTAAGTTTTGAAATCTGGAAGTGTGAGTCCTCTAACTTGGTTCTTTTTCAGGATTGTTTTGGGTATTCTGGGACCCTTAGAAGACCATATGAATCTGAGAACCAGCTTTTCCATTTCTGCACACACACACACACAAAGCTGCTGGAATTTTGACAGGAATTGTGTTGAATCTGTAAATCACTTTGGATAGTATTGACATCTTAAAATATTAAGTGTTCCAATACATGAACACAAGATGGCTTTCCATTTATTTAAGTTTCCCTTAATTTCTTTCAGCAATGCTTTATAAGTTTCAATGTAAAAGTCTTTCCCCTCCTTGGTTAAATTTATTCCTAGGTATTTTATACATTTGGATGCTATTACAAATGAAATTGTTTTCTTAATTTCCATACTGGATTGTTCACTGCTAATGTTAAGAAACACAACTGTTTTGTGTGTGTTGATTTTGTAACCTGTAACTTTCCTGAATTCATTTATCAGCTCTAATAGCTTTCTTATGGATTCTTTGGGATTTTCTACATGTAGAATAATGTCATCTGCAAATAAAGATAGTGTTACTTCTTACAAATTTGGATGCTTTTTATTTATTTTCTTGTCTAAGTAGCTCTGGCTAGAACTTCCAGGACAATGTTGAATAGCTCAATGCCTTCTTTTTAATAAATAAAGTTTTACTGGAACACAGCCATGCTCATTTATTTACGTATTGTCTATGGCTGCTTTTGCACTACAATGGTAGAGTTGATTAATTTGACATAGACCAATTGGATCAAAAATGTTTAAATATTTACTATCTAGCTCTTTACAGAGATAGTTTGACAACCTTTGCCTCTAGGCGACTGTATAATTAAGTCTGAAGCTCAAAAGAGTGATCTGATTTGAGATATATAGTTGAGAATGGAAGATTTTTATGTTACTTGAAGCCATGGTAGTTCAAGGACCACCTAGAATGAAAGATGTATTTCAGCATTTAATGATGGGAAAGATGAAGAAAGCCCTGAGAGTATGAGGAGAGTGTGTACCAGAGAGTTATGGTGTACCTCAGAGAAACCAAGCAAAAAGAGCATTTTGAGAAGAGGGAAATAGTCGACAATGTGAAAAGCTGACAAAAAATGTCAAGTAAGATGAGGACTTTAAAATGTCCTTTGTTTTTAGCAACATGGTAGTAACTGTAACAGCAGAAGCTTCAGTGGAGTCGTTTTAAGTGTTTTAATTTCCAAAGTAAAATATTTTGAAGAATTAAACATTTGAAGAATTACAGTTCCATGCTTTTCTAAGATATGTATTTATTAACAAACAAATTAGATTAATTTCATTGGTATAATTGGTATAAAATTTTTATATTTAAAATATTTTCAAATATGAAATTATTTTAAAAAATAAAATTATTTCCATGTAAAAGACTTTTCAAAAGGATTTTTCCAAAATTAAAAAATACATAAATAAAATAATTATACTTGGTACATACTCATGCACTTTAATTAGTTTATTAGTGATATGTGTTTCTAATACTATGTTACTGATATTTTCTGAAAATGTCTTTTTAAAATAGGAATTGGTAAAATTGCATGCAATATTCTTCAAAGCTGTAGTTTATAGCCAATAAATTTGAAATTTTGAATAACTTCAACTTTTCTTTTCTGAAGACTATAATATTTTTAATTGAAAAAATAGTCTCCTTACAGATGTAAAGTTATCTAAGTGTAAAGCAAATTCTGTTAATTAGAGAGTATTCTCAATTCTAATTCTTTTACTGAAAAATGTATAAATACTTTGAAAAGTAATGTCTTTTTGCTTCCATTTAGGGTCCTTCAACAAATATTTTTACAAAATAAAACTCATTAAATAAGTTCGCTGTATTTATGATTATTTTGAATGGTTCACCAAATTCAAACACTGCAAAATCAAGGCCTTCTCAAGTTTATTCTATTGCAGTACAGATTATAAGGTCTAGTTAAAAATAAGAGATGTATCAAGTCAAGATATTACAAAGTGAAGTTGTAGAATGTCAAAATTAAATCCTGTGCACAGTTTGGGCTCTCATCATATAATCTGCTAAATGATGAATTTTGATTTCTTCCTATATACAAGCTTTGTTTTCATAATTGCAATTTGCTAAAAGCTTCAAAAGGAGAATTTTTGGTACTCCATTTCTTGAGTACTTTGATTAAAGATTTCCAAATGATTTTGAACAAAAAGCAACCTAAATTTAAAGGACTTGTTTACAATAATAGTCAATACTCTGTAGGACCTTGAGTTAATTAACAACATACTACTATAAAGGCTCAAACATTAAAAAAATCTGAGTCATGACTGGAAACAAGAAGAGAATCATATACTGCCATTCCAAATTCTTTTTCATGTTCCACATTCTGTCACAAAAGTTTACAATTCAATTATTCTAAATGTGTACATGTATATGTAAATACATTTGTAAATATTGACAACTATAGCTTCTATTTCAATTGGTAGAGTATCACAGTTTAGATGCAGTGATGAATTACATATGCTCCACAACGAATTCCAAGTGCATTTCTGCTCCATAGGTTTCTTAATTTAGTAAGAACATTGTTTTTGCCAAGATAATTATATTCCACCTAAATTTGTGTTTGTATTATCATCACAACAAAATAACTTTACCTTCAATGTTGGATTTTTTTTTTTTTTTTTTTGCAGTACGCGGGCCTCTCACTGTTGTGGCCTCTCCCACTGCGGAGAACAGGCTCCAGATGCGCAGGCTCAGTGGCCATGGCTCACAGGCCTAGCCGCTCCACGGCATGTAGGATATTCCTGGACCGGGGCACGAACCCGTGTCCCCTGCATCGGCAGGCAGACTCTCAACTACTGTACCACCAGGGAAGCCCCCAATGTTGGATTTTTAAACTGAATGTATAAGTAAGCATTATTAGAGTCAGATGTTTTAACTGTAACAGAATGATCTTCCAAAAGCTATACTTTGATTGCATAAAATTGATGAAAAAATTAAGTCATTACTGAAATTAACCAATCTTCTATTTGAAGCATCTAGTGTCACTGATATAAAACTGGCATCCTTTAACTGCAAAGATATTTTTCTGCTAATGGAGCCAACCCATTAACAGCTATCACTTCACTCTTTGTACATGCATGGGAAAACATGGAATTGAAAATGAATGAAATTAATTCAGAGAAATCATCATTTGATCTAACTGAAAAGCCATGCTTCACAGAATGCTATGTAAATTCAACTTCTGCAGCTAACTTTTGAAATAAATGGTGATTTTTCTTCTTTTTTTTAATTCTGTAGGCGGACCTCTCACTGTTGTGGCCTCTCTTGTTGTGGAGCACAGGCTCCAGACGCGCAGGCTCAGCAGCCATGGCTCATGAGACCAGCCGCTCCGCGGCATGGGGGATCTTCCTAGACCGGGGCACGAACCTGCGTCCCCTGCATCAGCAGGCGGACTCTCAACCACTGCGCCACCAGGGAAGCCCAGTGGTGATGCTTTTTAAACAGATTTCGGTCTTCTGGTTTTCACATAGTCAGTAATATCACTATGACTTCTGATTGGAAGGTAAATGCAGACAAACATTTTTGTGCAGGTTACATTCACCAGCATTTTTTTTTTTTTGAGAAATAGAAATTCACTAATTATTTCCAAAACATCAACTTGCTTTTCTTTTTTATTTACTCATTTTTTACTGAAGTATAGTTGGCTTACAATGTTACATTAGTTTCAGGTGTACACCATAATAATTCAATATTTGTATAGCTTATACCCCAAACAAAGTTATTATAAAATATTGACTATATTCCCTTGACTACATTACATCCTTGTAACTTACTTATTTTATACCTAGTAGTTTGTACTTTTTTTTTCATTTTCACATACCTTTTAATGCCAAAGCTATGTACATCTACATTTCAGTATTATGTATTTTATTTTATTTATTTTTTAAACATCTTTATTGGAGTATAATTGCTCATTGAAAATTCATTGCTGTAGAGAGGGTCTCTTTGCAAAATAAAAAAGGCATTAACAAACAGAAAAACAGGCAAATAGTTGTAGATTTACATCTTAACATAAATAACAAAACTACTGTACCAGGAGCTTTCTGACTGTTTTCTCTATACTCTACAGAAGGACTGCTCAGACTCCATTTCTCACATGTGTTTCACTTATAGTTAACCCATACTTTCTCACATTTCCTATTGACCCTTTGAGCTGGTGACCTGTCAACTTTAACAGCACAAGTAACTGATACACTAACTAACCTGCAGATGCAACAGCATCAAATATACCACCTGAGACCAGGGTTAGCAATTTCTAACTGATGGAGTCAAAAAGAACTTTGTTTTACAAGCAAGCTGAAGGCTGTCCTTGAAAGGGATGTGTCTGTTACATTGCATCTGGAAAGAGTTGTTATCTTTCACATTTAACTACATGGTAAAGTGAGAACTCTGTACACTGCCCATGCATCTCATACATGACTACATGAGACAATTCTTTGCTTTGAAATCTATTTTACCTGATTTTTAATATATCTACTCCTGCTTTTTTGCTGTTGTTAATATTTGCATGCTGCACCTTTTTCTGTCTTTTTACTTTCAACCCACCTATGTCACTGTATTTGAAGTGAGTTTCTTGTAGACAGCATACAGTTGAGTCACAGGTTTGTTAATCCACTCTGCCAGTCTCTGTTTTTTAATTGATGAATTTAGACTATTTACATTTAAGGTAATTACTGACATGTTATGGCTTATACAGCCATTTTATTCTTTGGGTTTTGTTTATTTCCTGTGTTTCTCATTCCTCTGTTTCTCATCTCCAGCTTTCTAGTAGGTTACTTGAATATTTTTAAGGTTTTTAGTTGGACTTATTTGTACTCTTTTTGAATATTTCATTTTGTATAGTTTAGGAACAAGGCAAGGATGTCCACTCTTACCACTCTTATTCAACATGGTGCTGGAAGTTTTAGCCAATACAATAAGGCAAGCAAAAAGAATAAAAAGCATACAGATTGGAAAGGAAAAAATAAAACTGCCCTTATGATGACTTATTGTCTGTGTAGAAAATTCCAAAAAATTGACAAAATAAAAACTCCTAGAAATAATAAGTGAGTTTATCAAAGTCTCAGGATACAAAATAAACACACTGAAATTAATCTCAATTTTACATACTAGCAACAAACATGTGGAAAGTGAAATTTAAAATATAATACCACTTATAATAACTCCAAAGAAAATGAAATACTTAGGTATAAATCTAACAAAATACATACAACATCCGTATCCTGAAAATTACAAAATGCTGATGAAAGACATCAAAGAACTAAATAGAAGTAATGACTTATGTTCATGAGTTGGAAGACTCAGCATAGTAAAAATGTGAATTCTCCCTAAACTGATCTATAGATTAATGCAATATTTATCAAAGTTCCAGCAGGGATTTTTTGGACATAGAGAAGCATAATCTAAGTTTATATGAAATGACACAGAATCTGTAATAGCTAAAACAATCTTGAAGAAGAATAATAAAGTGGGTAGAACAACTCTACCCCATGCTAAGTCTTACTATATAGCTACAGTAGTCAAGGCAGTGTGTAATTGGCAGAGGAATAGACACATGGGTCAATGGAACAGAATAGAGAAATATATCTACACAAATATGCCCAACTAATCTTTGACAACATTTCAAGAGCAAGTTTAATGAAGTGTCTGAATCCATTTTTGATATTTGAATGCTGACAGCTTTCAAGCTCCACTAACCCCTTTCAGCTTTTGCCCTACATCTGGGCAAGCTGATAAAATAGCCTGGGCCTTCGCTCCCTTGGCACTTCCAGGAAAGGTCAAACTATGAAAACCCCTGCCCACACATGGGAATCATCACCCTAGCCCCACTCCCCAATCAAAATAAAATCAAAAGACACTTGCCCCGCCCTTCACTAAAGCCAGTCCAGACTGGCTTGGGTATTTGCCCTCCTCTTTTCCAAAAAAATTCCCATTATATGAATAATTCCCTCTTTTCATACCCTCCTACTGTGTGTGGTATCATCAGTCTCTACATCTGAACGAATTTTTTAAAATTTTATTTGTTTATTTATTTGCTTGCGCTTGGTCTTAGTTGCGGCACGAAGGATGTTCATTGCAGCATGCAGGATCTTTTAGTTGTGACATGCGAACTGTTAGCTGCGGCATAGGGGATCTAGTTCCCTGGCCAGGGATCGAACCCAGGCCCCCGGCATTGGGAGCAGAGTCTTAGCCACTGGACAACCAGGGAAGTCCTTGAACTAATTTTGGTTGGGAAATTGATCCCACTCTCCACAGGGCAACCACAAAACCATTGCTCTGTAAGCAGGATTGTGTAGCATACCACTACACATTTATAAAAATGGTAAAAAATTTTAAAATAGTGATAATATGAAAGTTGGCAACAATGCAGAGAAACTGGATCACTCATATACTGCTGATGGGAATGTAAAATAATACAGTCACTCTGGAAAACAGTGTGGTAGTTCCTTTAAAAACTAAACATGTGCTTACTATACAACCTAGATATTAAATATTACTTTCTTGGGCATTTATCTCAGAGAAATGAAAATTTATGTCCACATAAAACTTGTATTCAAATAACCATAGCATCTTTAATCATAACAGCCCCAAACTGGAAAAAACCCAATGTTCATCGACTGATTAATGGATAAACAAAATGTGGTACATCCAACCATGGAGTGATATAAAAAGGAAAAAATGACTAATATTTGCTGTAAGTTGAATGGGTCTCAAGGAAATTATGCTGAGAAAAAAAGGCAACCCCAAAAGGTTATATCGTGTATGGTTCCATTCATATAACAGTTTTGAAATGGCAAAATTATAGAGATGGAGAACAGATTAGTAGTTGCCAGGGTTTGGGGGGAGGTGGGTCTAAGAAGAATGTGAATGTGATTATAAAAGGGCAATATGAGGGATCCTTGTGATGGAAGTCTTCCTTATCCTGACTGTAGTCACAATATTTTACACATGTGATAAAATTGCATAGAACAAAACACACACACACACATACATACAGGAATGCATGTAAAGCTGGTGAAATCTGAATAAGGTAGGCAGATTGTATCAATGGCAATTTTCCTGTTGTGATATTGTACTATAGTTATGCCAGACGTTACCACTGGAGAAAACTAGGTGAAGGGTGTAAAGGATCTCTTTGTATTATTTCTTACAACTGCATGTGAATATACAGTTATGCCAAATAAAATTTTTAAAAAATTCTCCCAATGTCTAGGTTAAAAAAAACACACATGTTCCAGTTTGGACAATAAATTATATGCTCACACTAGTTATCATCTCTAATACAAAAAATTTGTGGAAACTGCTGTTGCTAGGTCTACACACTGTTGCAGACATGAAGAAGTGGGGGGAGAGGGGTACTGCTCATGGGGAAAATTCTGTAGGTAAGAGTGACTGGTGAAGTGTCCTGCTGAGAACTGTCCTCTGGAGTCCCTGTTAGGGTTTCTTGCTTCAGGGGCAAAGTAGTAGAGAAACTGATTGGACGAGGAGGGGAAGAGAAGGGGGATCTTGCTATTCCATTGTTGTTTCTAGCAAACTTGAGTTTTCTTGACATTCAGGAGAAGTGGTGACACTTGGTCTTTTGGTATTTCTTACTCTGTAGACAGAAAAACACATTTATATGAGAAAACATGGTACAAGTTGAAGAAGAGAAGAGTCAGGAAGGATCAGAAACCCTTGAGAGAAGGGTTGAGAAAACCCTTGAGAATGATCAGAAACCCTTACATTCTCTGGTGAGAATGTAAACCAGAGTCCTTCATTGTAATCTGACCCCATGATCCTAGGAAGAAGATGGTCCTGGAAAAGAGATTTACACGGGGATATCTGATCACTTTAGCCAGATCCAAATGATTTTCAATCATGTTTTCCCATTTCTCCTTCCTTGTCCATAGTCTTTCGATCCTATTTCTTCCGCTGAAATAAGGCCATCTCTTCAAATGCTTCATACACTTGGGACCAACTATGTTGCAACTTTTAAAAATCATTATAATAATGAGAAGGTCTATCCTTATTCCTTTCTCCTGCCCCAAAGAAAGGTACCCATTACTGGGACAATTTCTAAAGAGAAATATTCCATCAGAACCAACAACCTCCCAAAGACATCATAGCATATTTGTTAGTCTGAAATCTGAAAATCACTTTCTCCAAAAGTCTCAGACCCTAGAGTTCTGTTGTTAACTGAGAAGATCTTTCTCCGCACTGCTTTCTATATTCAGAATGATTCACATGACACTGGCATTTGCAATCAGGATTTAAGCACACCTGATCCACTAAGACAACATGCCATGTTAGTAGACAGTTACAAGGAGAAAACTGTAATTGTTTTGATGACAATAACTGAGGGCAATTATGAAAAGTTCTAGAATATTATATTCCTCTCGGGGAAGCATGAAAAATCTATCACTTGCAAATTTTAAGAAAATGTGCTCTGTGCAACTTACAATTTTCCCTCACACCTGCCCCTCCTCGCCGACTATTCCCCAAGGCTCTAGCAGCATTAGCCACGGTCAATTTCTGCCTACTTCAGCACTGCTCAGTGTGAGCCTGGGAGACCTTTACCCAGTCCTACTACATTCCCAGTTGGAGAGAAATGAGAATCTCTGCCACCAACAGGTGAGTCAGGAGTTACCTGTGTAACCATCAGTCTAACATTCTGGGTGTCTCCAGCTGTAAAACTGAGCTTTCCCAGAACTTTTAGATTTCACCCAATCCCTTTGGACTGGGCACATCACATCTCTATCTGCCAGCATGGGGACCAGTCTCTAGACTTGGTGACTTTCCCTTCTTCCCAGTAATTCCCCCCATACACACACCCTAGGTATAGCAAGTCTCTTGTGTTGTTCTCTTTAACTCCCTCTCTCTTGAACCAGTATTTCACACAAAAATTGCTCATAATACCTGTTAAGTAAATTAATTGAAGAAAAGCCATTCCAAACAATACCTAGTGAAACAAAGAAGTAAATTGCTTATAAACTTGGAAGACCTAATGAGCTGAGAGAAGAAAGAAACTAATTCATTGGAAAACACTAAATTTACAATAAGGATACAAGCAAAACATAAGTACCACCACTAAAATAAAACCACAAGATGATAATTCATGGGGCCATACTGATTAAATAAAAAGTACCCCAGAGTTCAGACTTCTGGAATAAGTTATTTTACAAAGTGGATAAATGGGATTCTTCCCTCCCACATTTATTTTTCATGTGGAAAAAAATCACCTTGAGTCAGAAAGTTTGGACAAAGAAAGTGACTTCCTTATTCCACTCCTCCCAAAAATTAGATATTAATCTGAAGCTGACTAAAGC
Source organism: Phocoena sinus (assembly GCF_008692025.1). NCBI lineage: Eukaryota > Metazoa > Chordata > Mammalia > Artiodactyla > Phocoenidae > Phocoena > Phocoena sinus. The sequence continues at coordinate 40,437,416 of NC_045784.1, read as the reverse complement.
AGGAAGCTGTAGAAAGGAACAGATGTCATGATGAGTATTCCATTCTGCTCATTGCTCAGGCCCCAGATGGAAGTTTATGCAGTTAAAACATCCAGGCTTCCAAATGGCCAGGAAAGAAAAGACTCTGAAAGGTGAAGGCTCCTGTCTTCACTGAGAGCAGGAAACTCATAGGGCAGACAGATCTGACCAAAATCCTCTCAATCTAGAAAATTCCCACCATAGTCTTCAGCTTTGTTATTGAAGTGAGAAATTCTGCCTCAGTTTACAGCCTAATAACTTATCACATCAATTACCTGGCGAAGCATATAATACGTCCTTTGGAGTCTGAATTTATATTGTACATCCCCAACCAAAAGGCTCCTAGAGAGCCCATGAAGGGGTTTTAAGGGATTTCTTAACACTGTAAGTAAAACTTCAAGTTCATGTGCATTTCCCTGAGAAGAAGGTCTAGAAGTTCCAGCAGATTCTCAAGGGAGACTCTGACCCTCAAAAAAGTCAAGAGCATTAGACCAGCCCTAAAGACACTCCATGACTCCTTTGTTATCATAATTTCAAGGAGAAATAACCCATAAACTTGACCGGGGCAAGATCTAAGTTCACCTTCAAATCCAGGGGGAATTTACCCTCTGTCTATATATCTAGATCCATTATGGTGACTTCTCTGGACTCCATTATTTTTTAACCTCAGGGTACAAAGTGAAATGAACATTCGCAGGACCTGGCTTATAGCAAATGGGCTCCCAGCACTGTGACCTTTCATTTCCCAGAATTCTCTGACTCCAGTGTCACTGGAAGAAGTGGAATGATTGAATAAAGAGAAAATGGAGGGGGTTCCTGTGAGGGTCTGGAGGAGGGAATAAAGCTGAAAGAGAAAAAACTGGGTGGGAAGGCAGGCATGGAGAAAGGGAAAGAAAATGAGCAAGAAATGAAAGGAGAAGAAACACGAAGAAGAAAAGAAATATAGGCTGGAGGTTAGAAACTGACATGAGATATGAAAATAAGACAGAAGGAAAGGAGAAGATAGAAGGAAGATAGATAGAAGGAAAGGTTATGGGAAGAGAATGAGAGTTCTCTGCAAGAAAGGGAAAAAAGTAAAGAGGGTTATTTGGGGGAAAGGAGGATAAAGTGAAAGGATATGGGAAGTAAGAAGAATGGAGGGATAACAATATTTTAAAAGTATACAAAGCACTACTTAGCGGAATTAACAAGTATGGATATCACCAAAGAAGAGTCTATGTTATAGATAATATGATGGACCCCATGTCTCTTGGTAATAGCCAAGTTGAACAAACTTACACAGCCGGGCCAGAGAAAGTGTGGCACACGACACTTTATGTGGCCCATGGCCCACTTATTGAAGAGGAACAGGGACAGGGAGTGAGGGGGCAAAGCTGAGAGGAGAACTGTCGTCCTGCTGAAAGTTGTCTGAGCTGCTGTCCAGGAATCCCCACTCTTACCTGGTCACCTGGGCCATGTGCACCCTGGTAATACCAGCCTGTGCCCTGTACCTCCCCCACTAAAGCAGGAGGGGCGGCTGTATCAGGTTCCTATGGGCTGGGGGGAGTAGGTACAGTCAGGGCAAGGAACAGCCTTGCAAACATGTGCAGTAGATGGTGTCTGCCCATGTGTTAATCCTAATAAGCACCTGGCTGGGTGGGTCAGTGTGGGTTGATTAGGAGGGGGCATATCCTGCTGCCCTAGGGCTCACCTGCTTTCATATGCATCATGTTTACAGTGTGACTTGCACGTCTATAAAAACGTGATGCTTTGGTCAGTGCACAGCCCACAGACGGATGCGCTGACAGTAAACATTAGTAGGTACTTTATTGGTAGGCGCAAGCAGAAGGCACTTTAATACATGATCTCTAATCCTTCAGAGCCTGGAACAGCTTTTATTGGTAAAGAAGCTGGCCCAAGGGCACATAGCTAGGAAGGGGCCTAAACATGGCGGATGCTGAGGCCCTAGCTCTTCTCCTTCCCCCTACACTGAGCTGCCTTCCTCTTTAGGGGAGCCTCCCCCACTGAATGCAGCATCCCATTCATTTGGGTATTGCAGTAGAGGCCCCCTTTGTGTTTCAGAATAAGAGCTTATTAGGGCTCAAAGAAGATTATAAAGTTTCCGAGTTGTGTTTCCACCATTTCAGATGGGCTTAAGAAGAGGGGAATGTCTACTTTGTTAGTGGAATATACAAATTATTATTTATTTCTACAAATAAAATGATTTATCCTGTTGATTTAACCCTTTAACCCTGGAAGCTGATGGAGCCCAAATCTGAGAATCACCACAGAAGCCTGTCGCTAAGACCTGTCTGGCCCCGTGAAATCTTTGGGGACTGGGGACACAGTTCCTCCCCACCTTCTGCTTTCCGCACTAGAGTTTCAGCCAGTGTTGACCTGCTGCTCCAAGTTTGTTTGAACCTGGCAAGTTTACACATTCACTGATTTTTACTTCAAAACTTTGTGGTTCAAGGGCTCCATCTTGAGGCATGTTCTATCTCTCTCAGTGCCTCTGAGTCTGGGGAGAGATGCAAAGCATGATGAGGAGTTTTGCTGCATAGCGCACTGACTTCTATTTGCTAAATGTTTGCTTCAGTCTTCACAGCAAAAATTCAAGCTATAGAAAGGTGCCTGCTAAAAAAATAATTCAGGCTACAAGACAACGACATGGTTTTGAACAGGATTAGGGGTAGGGTTACAAATGATGGCTCCTCCTACAAATATATTTATCTTTTAACAATAATCACAAAGTGAAAGTCATTTTTTATTTGTTTGTCTTTACAATAAGCTGTTTTCTCCAGTTGTTGGGAACAGTTCACAGAAGCCACACTGTTAGAATGGCTGGGCTCCACAGGAAAGCACAGATGACAGTCCTGAGAGCTGAGCACCGCCCCTCCCCCCCCAATTTAAAATCCTCTGAGACCTTTCATAGGATCCTACTTCCGAGGGATCAACGAGAAACACAGGCCATGACTCAGCCTTCCAGATATAGGTGGGCAGGCTTCCTGACAGCAAGCCCCTGGGCCAACTAAGTGCCCTACTGGCACTGCTATCCATCCAGAGGTCCAAATATAATCCTTCTCTCCTCTCACTTTCACCCATGTAGCCAATCAGTTGCCAATCAAAGCACTGTTGTTTCAACCTTCCAAATATCTCTAGAACTTTCCTCCATCTGCATTCACTACACTGGTCCAGAGCAACATCCTCTTTCGCCTGAGCTACAGCACAGCATCCTATCTGCTGTCCTCACCACCAGTCTGGAACGACCTTTCTAAACCATAAATCTGATTGTTATCTAATTAAGTAACAATCCTAATTAAATCCCTCAGTAACCTCTGATTGCCTTTAGGATAAGGACTAAAATCCTCAACGTGGCCTTCAAAGGCCTTTGTGACCTGGTCCAACCTTCCTCCCCAGCTCCATTTCCAGCAACATCCCTTGCTCCTCCCCGCAACCATTGTTCTGTCACAGCCTTTCTTCTCTTCCCCCTCCAAGCCACAGTGTACACCCTGTGCCTCGGTCTGATTCATTTCCTCCTTCTTTTGCACCCTTCACTTTCTGTTTCTAACTCTTACCCTTATCTGCTGCTTCCTCCAGAAAGCCTTCCCTGACTGCCACAGGAGATTCTGCCTCCAAGCTAAACCTTCTCACACTACGTTATTTATAAGAAATATACAATAACATATATTTTATATTATTATATTTATATAACAATATAATATATACTAATTATGTAATATATAATATAAATTATATATTTACAGAAAATACAATTTATTACAGATCTTAGTAGCCCGACTCTCCTGTTAGACTACAAGCTTTGTAAGTGCAGGGGCTGTTCATTTTACTTCCTGTCGCATCCACAGCGAACAACACGTTACCCTTTTGGTAACAACATCTGTGGCTGGTGTAGCCTCAGCAAAGTCATTACCATTACTGTGTATTTTTTTTCAATCCACTCCCCACTTTTCCCTTGCTCTGCTCTGTATCATGGTGGTTTGAACCGTGCAAATTACACTTCCCAGGCTTCTGGTTACATTCAACCAGTGGGAGGCCCTGGCAAAAGACTGGAGAGAGGGAAAGCAATGTATTTCTCCCGTGCTCACTCTTTCTCTCTCTCTCTCTCTCTCTCTCTTTCTCTCTCTCTCTCTCTTTCTCTCTCTCTCTCTCTCTCTCTCTCTCTCTCTCTCTCTCATATTCTCTCATGGTCAATGAAAGCAGAATATGAGAGGCATATCCAGCAGTGGCTGTGTCTTGGCATGGCCCCAGCTGTTGCTGGCCAGCCCCTGCCACGATTCCAGCCCCCCAGGGTGACCCTGGGTCCTGAGCTCCGCTAACACTACCTTTTCCATTGTCCCTTCAGCGCTGGGGATGCTTTGCCAATTTGCTCTTTGGGCTCTTTTAGCACCTTTGTAATTTCATCCCCACTATTCAATTCCTTTCATTAAACTATCTGCTCTAATTTCTTTTTCCTGACTAGTCTCTTACTTACATAGTTACTGAAGCTATTTTCTTACATTTAGAATTCCACCTGACATTCATATATATTGAAGAACATCTATATGAAGCACACAAATTTGGAATAAATCTCATTGAACAGAGACTGAAATCTATGTAAAAGGGCATGCTGGAGAGGGAGTGTAAAATCCTAGATTTATGGAGAGGAGAAAGGACCTCGAACATGTAATCAAAAGAACACTGCCTTGTGTTATAAAATTTGAACACCAAAGTTTGTTGTAACTGACAGGCTCTAATCTCTAAAGTGGAAATACAGAAAGGGGACCTAGGATGAAAGGAGGAGGGAAAGAGTGGTATAGGGACAATTTTTCTGGGAATATCAAATTCTTAAACAGATGACTTCAGGCTGACGGGTAATTTTCAGCTTGGCACTATGAAGCAAGACCCAGGCAGAAGTGAAAATACCATCAACTAAACAGTAATTCTCAGTAGACTGCAGGAAACTTTGTTCCCACAGAGAATAATACAGGAGTAATAACCTGTCCCCTAAAACAGTGGGGGAAACATTTATAAGGGCCTAGAATAAAATAGAGTCTGAGAATCAGCTGAATCTTTGAAAGCCAAAAAATTACAGATGAATAATAAATAACCAGAAAAAATCCATGCCCTCAGGTATAGAAAATCAGCTTATTTGCATTCTGACACTGAAAATACTGTTTCTAAAAAAATTTCATTCATTTGAGCTCCAGTAATGTGTGGTTTTTAACAATTCCACTTAAAGTTGGCTGAAGTTTTATATTTTCACTATTATGAAGAAATTCTCTGAAAAAAATTATGAAGAAATTCTCTGAAAAAAAAGTTAAGCATTTTTTATGATCATTGGCCATTCATTAAACCAATAAACAGTCAGTCAGTAGGTATTTTTAAAAATTTTTCAGACTAACAACATAAGAAAATATTCATGATTCATTGGTAAATTGAAACAAGTGGAGCCTAAAACAAGGACTAGAAGGCAGTTTATTTCGGAGTGATTCCTAGAAGCAGGAATGTGGGAGTAGAAAGAGTGAGATGTAAGAAAGGGGAAAAACCAAAGGGTATTTTATCGAGCTGGTTATCTTTATGGACATCTGAGGCTCAATACTATTGGGGATCCTCTCCAAAACCCTATAGAATAGTGTATTATAATTATCCTTCTGAAGGACAGAGGCTGAAGTATTTATCTACCAACTCCCATCCACATTGGTTAACTCTGTCAGGGAAGTTAACGCCACTGAACCTCTGGATGGAATAAGCAACCTCCTGAAACTTCAGAGAAAGCAGAACAACTGAAAGTCTCTGGGGCGGTTGAGATGGGAAGTTAGCAGCATGCATGGGAAATGTCCACCAGAGCCAAAGTCAAGTGAGCCAAGGAGATGTGACACTAGGCACAAAACAGTATGTGTTACAGTACACCCCTTGCACCACCCAGATGTGTTTCTGCCCAAGCAAGGTGCACTCTGTCACTAAATATTCAAAGTGGTGGCCAGCTGCAGTCTCTAATAAGAAACTTAAGACAGAAGGGTTAGTGGAATGAGCTAAGGTCTTTGATAGTGCCACTAGGCCCAAGGCTGTAATTGATATTCATCAACTCATTCTTCTGCCACGCATTCCAGATTTCCTTTACTCTCAGTCAGAAGTTCAATTGATCTAGACTGCTTACCAAAGAAAGTAACTACATATTTTTTAATTGTGTAATTTAGATGTTTCATTAATTCAGATTGACCTCACCAATTAATTCCCAATTAGTGATTATTTGCTATAGGGTCTCTTACACTTATGGAGTGGAGATGAAACAGAAAAATGAACATACAGTAGCCAGATCTTAGACAAGGCATATTGGAAAAAGTGAAGTCCTATTCTGGGATATCATTCTATCTGTCTCAAATAAAATGAGACAGTAAAACGATAATATATAATATAATTATTACAATAAGTTTGGCATTAAATATCAAATTTTTCTAATTCACATAGCAAAATGATTTTCAGGAGACCCAGTTTACCATGAGCAAAATTAAAGCCACCAGGGTAGGAATTATGTAAGCAAATCCCCTACTCCAGATTACCAATTTTGCTATTTTTTCCTCTCAGATCTAAAACATCTCTTTCTGAGTGAAAATTATCTAGATTATAATTTTTAAATGGCAATAAATAGGACCCAGGAAGTTACTAAGTACTCTCTAAATTAAATGCCAAGCCTGTTTGAGCAAAATTGAAAATGTGAGAAAATCCAAATATGGCATCAACACTAAATAAATCAACTTTGGGCAGAAGCGGTTCAAACCCAAGCACTGTATAATTGCATCTACCACACTTGTCTAAGCTGCAATTTCACTTCAATGTACTGCTTTTGGGCCCAAGAACCCAGCAATTCTTAAGTCAGACATTTATGATATTGATGAGCATTGCTGATTTCTGTTGCCACGGCTCCATGGAGCCATCCAAGCAGGTTCTGCTTCCTGAATGGACCTTATCACTAGCAGGAAGACCAAGTGCTGGTGATTTGTCACAAATATATTTTCCATCCTTAATGACTCCATTCACTAGCCAGTTTATGATTCAGAACATGGGAATAAATCCCTCAGAGCTTGGCCACTCCAGGTAATAAATCTGACTTTTCAGACCCCCAAGCATACACATGTATAGCCTATTTATTTTCTCATTTTACTTTCTCACCTCTTATCCACATAAATGTTCTGTTCATGCACCAACTTCACAGGGATGCATGTGGCATATGGTCTGGAAACAGCATAAAATATTTGAAATAAAGATATATGGTTGGAGTAGAAATAGTTTATTTAAGCCTTTAAAGACCTTTAGAAACAGCTATCAAAATTATTCTATACCTTCCCACAGAACTGTAAGACTGGGTTAACAAATATTATAAACTTCTCAAATTCTATTCAGTTTAAGAGGAGTGATAAGTTTTTTCATATAGAGTTACCCACCTCTACTAAAAAATCTTCAATAGAAATGACATTTTCCCACAGTCTGTTTATATTAGACAAAATTATCTCCAAGTAAGGTAGATAGCTAGTGGGAAGCAGCCGCATAGCACAGGGAGATCAGCTCCGTGCTTTGTGATCGCCTGGAGGGGTGGGATAGGGAGGGTGTGAGGGAGGGAGAGGCAAGAGGGATGAGATATGGGAACATATGTATATATATAACTGATTCATTTTGTTGTAAAGCAGAAACTAACACACCATTGTAAAGCAATTATACTCCAATAAAGATGTTAAAAAAAAAAAAAGTACACACTAGGGCTTCCCTGGTGGCGCAGTGGTTGAGAGTCCACCTGCCAATGCAGGGGACACGGGTTCGTGCCCCGGTCCGGGAAGATCCCACATGCCACGAAGCGGCTGGGCCCGTGAGCCATGGCCGCTGAGCCTGTGCATCTGGAGCCTGTGCTCCGCAACAGGAGAGGCCACAACAGTGAGAGGCCCGCGTACCACAGGAAAAAAAAAAAAAAGCACTTGCCATAAAAAAAGACACATAGTATTATATCAAAATTAAGACATTCTATTTATCAAAAAAGACCATGAACAGAGTAGAAGTCAACCTACATAGTGGGAGAAGATATTCATGATACATGAACCCAAAAAGGACTCATATTTTTAATACATAAAGAACTCTTACTAATCAATAAGAAAAAGACAACATAATAGAAAATTAGGCAAAATACTAAAAAATACTTCATTATTGAATAACAAAAAAAGGAGGAGAAGAAAAGATACTCAACTTTCCTATTATCTGGGAAATGCAAATTAATACCACAATGAGGGTGCTTCTGGTTCCAGCCAAGATGGAGTAAGTCCACTAAAACCTTTCCTACTGATTGTAACTAAAAATACTGGACAAAATACTGAGGACTTAAAAGTAAACAAAAGCAGGAGGAATTTTTTAAAAGGACTCAAAACTTGGAGAAGTGATTCATAGAGAGGTGAGATTTTCTGTTCTTTTCTTTTTCTTTACTTTTACAGTATTGCTCTGAAGGCAGTCTCCAGTTGTGGGGCTGTGAAGAGGCACCAATATGAAAACTAAAACTCAGATAGAAAATCCATCTTTCTGGCCAGAGGAATCAAGAGAAAGGGGTCCTGTAGTCCAAAAATATGGGAAAAAAATCTCCTTTGATCTCTTTTTTCTGGCACCTTTGGCCTGAGGGTGGGTCCCAGTTACAGATCTGCATTGCAGTGGCAGCATGGATGACTAAATCTCCGAGATAAACCTCAATTTTCTGGCCAGAGAAACCAAGAAAGAGAACCCTGAGAGTCAGAAAGTGTGGGAGGAATTCCAAAAGAAGAGAACTGGAGAAAAGGAACCCCTAATTCCTGCATGAATCCACAGAAGTCCTGGGCTCATCATCACCCTTGAGTTGTACACACACAGGAGAGACACAAAGAAGCAGATTAAAAGCTTTGAGAATTGAAGTACAAGTCAATCTACTGGAAAGTCTCAACCTAAACCTGAGTGGCACATATGTGGGACAGACCAAATGAAGCATAGCAAAGGCTTAATAAACCAGAATGAGAGTAGAATCATCACCTACTTTTGCAGTGAGATAAAACTTGCGGTCTTAATCTAACTGGGTTAATTACTTTCTAGACAAAATAAATCAACTTTCTCCAGAGAATTATAACAGGATCCAGAAGCTGCACAACAAAAGGTTCAAAATGTCCAGATAAAGTAGAAAATTACACAACATACAGAGAATGTTTTAAATGTCATCCATTCTCAACAGAAGCCAACTTTGCAATGATCCAGATAATGGAAGTATTAAAGACTTAAAGTAGCGATTATAGCTATACTCTGTGAAATAAACGTTTGACATGAATGGAAAGATGAAAGTTCTCAGCAGAAAAATAGAAACCACAAAAAAATCAAATTTAAATTTTAAAGCTGAAAATAAAATATCTGAACTTTAAAAATTCCTGGATAGACCAAACAGCAAAATGGAGATGATAGAGGAAATAGTCAGTGAATTTAAAGATAGACAATAAATATTATGCAATGTAAAGAACAGAGAGAAAGATGTTTTTTAAAATCAAGAGAGGCTCAGAGACTATGGAACAATACCTAAAGATCTAACAGCTGTATCATTGGAGTAACAGAAGGAGAGGTAAAGGAGGGTAATGAAAAAATATATATTCAAAGAAATACATACTCTAAGAAATAATGGTGGAAAACTTCCCAAACCTGGTTTTTACAATTTCATAATTGTACAAATAATTTTACAAATTCAGGAAGCTCTATGAATGCCAAACAGAATAAACCAAAGAGTACAACACCCAGACACATCATAATCAAACTTCTGCAACCAAAGATGGAGAAAAAACCTTGAAAGCAGCTAAAGGAAAACAACATATGACATATAGAGAAACAACGATTCATTAAAGGGAATGCAGGTTTCTTATCAGACAACTTAGAGGTAAGACAATGGAACATTTTTAAAGTGCTAAAAGAAAAGAAGCAACAACACAAAATTCTATGTCCAGAAATATCATTCAAGAATGAATGCTAAAGAAATACATTCTTACATGACAGGAAACTAAAAGAATACATCTCCAGCAGACTTGTTCTACAATAAATACTAAAGGCAGTTCCTGAGGTCAAAAGAAAATGATACTAGGAAAAAAATAGAACTTCATCAGTGAAGAAAGAGCACTAAAAATGATAAATACCTGGGAAGATATAATAGATTGTGTTTCTCCTCTTAAATTGTTTTTTAAAGGTATGACTCCTGAAAGCAAAAATTATAACATCTGGTGAGGTTTCAATATATGTAGATGTAAAACATATGAAAACTATAGCATAAAGGTCAGGGGAAAAATAAAGGGACACATATGGTTGTAAGGTTCTACATTTTACTTGAAGAGGTAAAATATTGGGAAATTAAACAAAAAAAAACTTTTAAATATCTTATGGATTAAATAGGAAATCACAAAGGAAATTAGAGAATATTTTGAATTAAATAAAAATAAGAACACGACATATCAATACTTGTGGAATACAGCTAAAAAATGCTTAGATGGAAATTTAGAGTATCAAATGCTTATATTAAAAAAGAAAATAAGGTCTGAAATCAATAATCTACTCAAATCAAATGTCTTGGAAATACGGCATTATGTTAAGAAAGGGAGAGAAAGAAGTAGATGTAAGAAAGGTAACCAATATCTTCAGGTTTAAAGGGTTCACTACAACCCTAGAAATATCATTCTTGGTCATTCTTTTTAAAATATTACGTGTAAAGAAAATTCTACAAACACTCAGACATGAAAAACAAATTACCAACAAAGGAACAAAAAGCAAGCTGAACTTAGAGTTCTTTTCTGCAATACAAAATGCTAGAAGACAACAGCTAAATATCTAACAAATTGGAGGGAAAAGGAATATGACCCAGTTATTTCATATCATTCATAGTTGACATATATGTATGTGTAGACAACAAAAGGTCGACTCACATATGGAAAGCCTCAAAAAATACATTCTTTATATATGCACTTTTGAAAAACTTACTTGAAAATTAACTCCATAAGTTGAGAGATAAGGAAAATAAAGAGCTCAAGAATAGGTAAATTGTATTACAAAAAGATCAACAGGGAACATCAAACCTGTTAAACCAAAAATTAATGTAAATTGTTTTTAAGGATTTGGTTGTGAAACTGCATGCAATCGTCAACAGTCATTCTTAGAAGACAGTCATTCTTAGAAGATATAACATTCTTTTTTTTTAACAATGCTGCTATTTTATTATGCAAGGATATATAAATAGCCTAACGACACAAACTTCAAAACCATAAAGTCTATTAGCTTAATTTATGTCTGTATCTCAACAATCCAATTTTAGCATATTATTATTTTGTTTTTTTAAACCTTTTTTTGGAGTATAATTGCTTTACAATGGTGTGTTAGTTTCTGCTGTATAACAAAGTGATTCAGCTATAAATATACATACATCCCCATATCTCCTCCCTCTTGCGTCTCCCTCTCACCCTCCCTATCCCACCTCTCTAGGTAGACACAAAGCACCGAGCTGATCTTCCTTTGCTATGCAGCTGCTTCCCACTAGCTATCTATTTTACATTTGGTAGTGTATCTATGTCCGTGCCACTCTCTCACTTTGTCCCAGCTCACCCTTCCCCCTCCCCATGTCTTCAAGTCAATTCTCTAAGTCTGCGTCTTTATTGCTGTCCTGCCCCTAGGTTTGTTAGAATCTTTTTTTTTTTCGATTCCATATATTAGCATATGGTATTTGTTTTTCTTTCTGACTTACTTCCCTCTGTATGACAGACTCTAGGTCCATCCACCTCACTACAAATAACTCAATTTCATTTATTTTTATGGCTGAGTAATATTCAATTGTATATATGTGCCACATCTTCTTTATCCATTCATCTGCCGATGAACACTTAGGTTGCTTCCATATCCTGGCTATTGTAAATAGAGCTGCAATGAACATTGTGGTACATGACTCTTTTGGAATTATGATTTTCTCAGGGTATGTGCCCAGTAGTGGGATTGCTGGGTCATATGATAGCTCTATTTTTAGTTTTTTAAGGAACCTCCATACTGTTCTCCATAGTGGCTGTATCAATTTACATTCCCACCAACAGTGCAAGAGGGTTCCCTTTTCTTTACACCCTCTCCAGCATTTGTTGTTTGTAGATTTTTTGATGATGGCCATTCTGACCGGTGTGAGGTGCTATCTCATTGCAGTTTTGATTTGCATTTCTCTAATGATTAGTGATGTTGAGCATTCTTTCATGCATTTGTTTGCAATCTGTATATCTACTTTGGAGAACTGTCTATTTAGGTCTTCTGCCTAATTTTGGATTGGGTTGTTTGTTTTTTTATATTGAGCTGCATGAGCTGCTTGTATATTTTGGAGATTGATCCTTTGTCAGTTGCTTCATTTGCAAATATTTTCTCCCATTCTGAGGGTTGTCTTTTCATCTTCTGAATGGTTTCCTTTGCTGTGCAAAAGCTTTTAAGTTTCATTAGGTCTCATTTGTTTATTTTTATTTCCATTTCTCTAGGAGATGGGTCAAAAAGGATCTTGCTGTGATTTATGTCATGGAGTGTTCTGCCTATATTTTCCTCTAAGAGTTTGATAGTGTCTGGCCTTACATTTAGGTTGTTGATCCATTTTGAGTGGATTTTTGTGTATGGTGTTAGGGAGTGTTCTAATTTCATTCTTTTACATGTAGCTGTCCAGTTTTCCCAGCACCACTTATTGAAGAGGCTGTCTTTTCTCCATTGTATATTCTTGCCTCCTTTATCAGGGATAAGGTGACCACATGTGTGTGGGTTTATCTCTGGTCTTTCTATCTTGTTCCATTGATCTATATTTCATAACAGTCATTCTTAAAAACAATCCTTGAATAGCAATAATACAGGCATAAGACTCCAGATAAGGAAATAATTGGATCAAAGAAGAAGTAAATGCCTTTTCTAAAAGTTTCTTCTTTTTAAATAGAGAGGGATTGTTTAAAGTGGCATTTTACTCTTGACTCAATTAGAGAAATATTTTCCAACTCTTTTGAAAAAATTAAGGTTAAAAACATTAAAATATGACGTGCTGTTTTTCATTTAATCTAAAGTAAGAAACTTTTTTTTACATACCACAAAGAAAGAAAAAAATGCTGCCAATTCAACTACAGCATATCATCAATTATTAGATGCATTTTAATTCTAGAAGTACTAAAATGTTAAAAATATTTCTTAGAATTTATAAAATATATTGTTTTCCAAATCCCTGGAAACAATAAAAGCAAGATTCAAGTTTATGTAACAAAAGAAAAATAAACAAAGGAATCATAAGAAAAAAATGTAAAATAAAATAGCAAAAATATGAGCAAACCCAGCAGGTATAACAACAACAAATATTTATGAGATAAGTGCTTTATTTAAAAAAGAAAAACTCTTATACTACTGGAATAAAATAGTAAAACAAAATGATAAAAATGTTGAAAACTTTAAGAAAAGAACAAAAAAAATAAGCCAGGTGAAACCAAAAAAAAATTAAGTAAGACAAAAAGGGTCATTTTATAATAAATATGTGAGTTAAAATGAAGATATGGTAGTCATAAAACACTTGTGCTAAATAACACTACATTAAAAAATACAAAACAAAAACTGTTTAAAAATACAATAATAAAATGACAAGACAAAATAATACTGGAAAATTTTAACTGATCATTCTTATATTCAGGCAAAAAAAAAATCCTAAGGACATAGAGGATCTGTATACATAAGCAATATGATTAATTTAATAAATATATACTACCTAATCTGCAAAAGAAAATAAACTTTTATCAATGTCCATGTAAATATTTTTAAATGACTATATATTAGACCATGAAGCAAACCTCAGTAAATTCCATAAAGCAGATATTTTGCAGGTTATATTCCTAACCTCAGTGCAAAAAATCATAAAAGATCTAAAAGAAATAACATTTCAAACAAAATGGTTACTCAACTGCTTGGAAACATAAAATTTTCTATAATTCTTGGGTCAAATGTGAAATGAAACATTATTTATCAACCACTTAGAAAATAATGAGATCTAGTCCAATAAATCAGGTAAAGACCACCTAATACAAAATCAAGCAAAGAATATTGGCAAGCAATTTAAAGAAGTCTTACTAGCTAATAAATAAATGAAACTACCCTAACCTCACTAATAATCAAAGAAGTGTACATTAATATAAAATAATAATGTGTCTCTTTATATATCAATTTTGTAAAAATTAGAAAAGACAGTTCCCCTTTGGTGTTGGATAAAGTATTAGAAAGCATACCTCTTGGAGGTAATGTAAACTGGTAAAACAACATGTGAGAGCAATTGGCCATTAATACATATCTATGATATATTAAAAGGGAAATCAACTTACAGAACAATATGTGTAATATGACACTTATAATGTGTAAGCCACATACGTGTGTATACATATCTAATGTATATAAATATAAATGCACACAAACACATATGTTGGTAAATGTATAGAAATGGGTTGGGAAGGATATAGTGTACCAAATCATTAACAGTGTTTACCCCTGGATGAGTAAATGGTATTACGGAAAAGGAATGCAAAAAGAACAAATGTCACTTTTCTCCTGTATATACATGTATGTGTTTGCATTTTGATAATGAACATGTTTTCATTTAGGGAAAAAGTTACATTATTACAATAAATACACTACTCAAAAAATTTCACAGGCTGATTCCAATGTTCTGAGTCAAATATAGCTTTAATTGCCTTATTATTAAGCAAAAATAGGACAAAGAATTAAACTAAGATTTGACACAAGTAGTCATGAAAATCACAAGTAAATAAGAAATCAAATTATGCAAGAGAGAAGAATTAAGATGAAATAAAACCAGAAATGAGTGAATTAAATAAAACAGAATTGCTAAGTAAATCAAAAAATTGCCAAGTAAATTAAAGAAAAGCTAATTACGTAGACAAATTTCTGGTTGGTTTTACCAGGAAAAAAATACCCTGAAAATACAGAAGCATACAATTGAATAAAAACTGATATAACAGAGATAAAAGAAACCAGCAGATCTTATAGTAATTGATAAAATATTGATGCATTTTATTTATTCATATACTGCAGCTATATATAGTATTTCATCTGCAGTTTGTCAAGGTTCTTGTACTCAGATCAGTCAGTTTTATGTTTCTTAGTACTTCTAAAGCTCTGATTGCATGTAGATATTTTTAAGAATAAAATTATTTGTTAAATGAATGCTTAAAAATGCATGTTATTCTTATCAAAACTTCTCTGCAGAAATGGATATTTTAGTTACTCATTGTAGACATTCTAAGCTTAACTTCAAAGTGATTAACTATATAATTGCCCAGGAATGCAAGCATCTCTCATAAAGAGTTGTTACCCTCCTGGCACTTCCAAAGTCACATTTATGAACTAGTAAGCCCACTGGATGCTTACCAGTTGAGCAACTAAAGCAGTCATGTAGAGAACATATCCAGCTATTTGTTTGGTAAAACATTTTATATAAAGAAGTTATAAGATCCAGCAATCCCACTCCTGGGCATATATCTGGAGTTCTGGTTCAAAAGGATACATGCACCTCAATGTTCATTGCAGCACTGTTTACAACAGCCAAGACATGGAAGCAACGTAAATGTCCATCGATAGATGAATGGACAAAGAAGATGTGACACATATACACAATGGAATATTACTCAGCCATTAAAAATAATGAAATAATGCCATTTTCAGCAACATGGATGGACCTGGAGATTACCATACTAAGTGAAGTAAGTCAGAGAAAGACAAATATCATATGATATTGCTTATATGTGGAACCTGAAAAAAATGATACAAATGAACTTACTTACAAAACAGAAACAGACTCAGACATAGAAAATAAACTTATGGTTACCAAAGGGGAAAGGTGGAGGGGAAGGGATAAGTTGGGAATTTGGGATTGACATATACAAACCACTATATGTAAAATAGATAACCAGGGACTTCCCTGGTGGCGCAGTGGTTAAGAATCTGCCTGCCAATGCAGGGGACAGGGGTTTGATTCCTGGTCCAGGAAGATCCCACATACCACGGAGCAACTAAGCCATGCACCACAACTACTGAGCCTGCACTCTAGAGCCCGTGCTCTGCAACAAGAGAAGCCACTGCAATGAGAAGCCCATGCACCACAACGAAGAGTAGCCCCTGCTCGCTGCAACTAGAGAAAGCCTGCACACAGCAACGAACACCCAACACAGCCAAAAATAAATTAATTAATAAAAAAAAATAGGTAACCAACAAGGACCTACTGTATAGTACAGGGAACTCTGCTCAATATTCTGTAATAACCTAAATGGGAAAAGAATTTGAAAAAGAATAGATCTAGGTATATGTATAATTGATTTGCTGTACACCTGAAATTAACACAACATTGTGAATCAACTATAGTCCAATATAAAATACAAATTTTTTAATTTAAAAAATAAAAGCAGGAGATTGGTTCAAGATGGCAGAGTAGAAGGACATGCACTAACTCCCTCTTGCGAGAGCACTGGAATCACAACTAACTGCTGAACAATCATCAACTGGAAGACACTGGAACTCACCAAAACAGATACCCCACATCGAAAGACAAAGGAGAAGTCACAATGAGATAGTAGAAGGGGTGCAATCACAATAAAATCAAATCCCATAAATGCTGGGTGGGCGACTCACAAACTGGAGAACACTTATGCCACAGAAGTCCACCCACTGGAGTGAAGGTTCTGAGCCCCACATCAGGCTTCCCAAACTGGGGGTCCAGCAACAGGAGGAGGAATTCCTAGAGAATCAGACTTTGAAGTCTAGCGGGATTTGATTGCAGGACTTTGACAGGACTGGGGGAAACAGAGACTCCACTTTTGGAGGACACACACAAAGTAGTGTGCACATCGGGACCCAGGGGAAGGAGCAGTGACTCCATAGGAGACTGAACCAGACCTGCCTGCTAGTGTTGGAGGGTCTCCTGCAGAGGCAGGGTGTGGCGGTGGCTCACTGTGAGGACAAGGACACTGACATCAGAAATTCTGGGAAGTACTCCTTGGTGTGAGCCCTCCCAGAGTCCGCCAATAGCCCCATCAAAGAGCCAGATAGGCTCCAGTGTTGGGTCGCCTCAGGCCAAACAACCAACAGGGAGGGAACACAGGCCCACCCTTCAGCAGACAAGCGGATTAAAGTTTTACTGAGCTCTGCCCACCAGAGCAACAGTCAGCTCTACCTGCCACCAGTCCCTCCCATCAGGAAGCTTGCACAAGCCTCTTAGATAGCCTCATCCACCAGAGGGCAGACAGCAGAAGCAAGAAGAATTACAATTCTGCAGCCAGTGGAAGGAAAACCACATTCACAGAAAGATAGACAAAATGAAAAGGCAGAGGACTTTATACCAGATGAAGGAACAAGAGAAAACCCCAGAAAAACAACTAAATGAAGTGGAGATGGGCAGCCTTCCAGAAAAAGAATTCAGAATAATGATAGTGAAGATGATGCAGTACCTCAGAAAAAGAATGGAGGCAAAGATCGAGAAGATGCCAGAAATGTTTAACAAAGACCTAGAAGAATTAAACAACAAACACCTAGAAGAATTAAAGGACAAACAAAAAGAGATGAACAATACAATAACTGAAATGAAAAATACACTAGAAGTAATCAATAGCAGAACAACTGAGGCAGAAGAACGGATAAGTGACCTGGAAGACAGAATGGTGGAATTCACTGCCACAGAACAGAATAGAGAAAAAAGAATGAAAAGAAATGAAGACAGACTAAGAGACCTCTGGGACATTAAACACAACACCATTCGCATTATAGGGGTCCCAGAAGGAGAAGAGAGAGAGAAAGGACCTGAGAAAATATTTGAAGAGATTATAGTCGAAAACTTCCCTAACATGGGAAAGGAAATAACCACCCAAGTCCAGGCAGCACAGAGAGTCCCAGGCAGGATAAACCCAAGGAGAAACATACCAAGACACATAGTAATCAGATTGACAAAAATTAAAGACAAAGAAAAATTATTGAAAGCAACAAGGGAAAAACAACAAATAACATACAAGGGAACTCCCATAATGTTAACAGCTGACTTCTTAGCAGAAACTCTACAAGCCAGAAGAGAGTGGCATGATACATTTAAAGTGATGAAAGGGAAGAACCTAAAACAAGATTACTCTACCTGGCAAAGATCTCATTCAGATTCAACAGAGAAATCAAAAGCTTTACAGACAAGCAAAAGCTAAGAGAATTCAGCACCACCAAGCCAGCTCTACAACAAATGCTAAAGGAAGTTCTGTAATTGAGAAACACAAGAGAAGAAAAGGCCCTACAAAAACAAAGCCATAACAATTAAGAAAATGATAATAGGAACATACATATCGATAATTACCTTAAACGTGAATGGATTAAATGCTCCAAACAAAAGACACAGGCTCACTGAATGGACACAAAAACAAGACCCATATATATGCTGTCTACAAGAGACCCACTTCAGACCCAGGGACACACACAAACTGAAAGTGAGGGGATGGAAAAAGATATTCCACGCAAATGGAAATCAAAAGAAAGCTGGAGTAACAATACTCATATCAGATAAAATAGGCTTTAAAATAAAGAATGCTACAAGAGACAAGGAAGGACACTACATAATGATCAAGGGATCAATCCAAGAAGAAGATATAACAATTATAAATATATATGCACCCAACATAGGATGAACGTCAATGCATAAGGCAACTGCTAACAGCTATAAAAGAGGAAATCGACAGTAACATAGTAATAGTGGGGGACTTTAACACCTCACTTACACCAATGGACAGATGATCCAAACAGAAAATTAATAAGGAAACGCAAGCTTTAAATGACACAGCAGACCAGATAGATTTCATTGATATTTATAGGACATTCCATCCCAAAACAGCAGATTACACTTTCTTCTTAAGTGCACACAGAACAATCTCCAGGATAGATCACATCTTGGGTCACAAATCCAGCCTCAGTAAATTTAAGAAAATTGAAATCATATGAAACATCTTTTCTGACCACAACGCTATGAGATTAGAAATCAATTACAGGGAAAAAACTGTAAAAAACACAAACACATGGAGGCTAAACAATATGTTAATAAATAACCAAGAGATCACTGAAGAAATCAAAGAGGAAATCAAAAAACACCTAGAAACAAATTACAATGAAAACGCGATGATCCAAAACCTATAGGATGCAGCAAAAGCAGTTCTAAGAGGGAAGTTTATAGCAATACAAGCCTACCTCAAGAAACAAGAAAAATCTCAAATAAACAATCTAACATTACACCTAAAGGAACTAGAGAAATAAGAACAAATAAAACCCAAAGTTAGTAGAAGGAAAGAAATCATAAAGATCAAGGCAGAAATAAATGAAATAGAAACAAAGAAAACAATAGCAAAGATCAATAAAACTAAAACTGGTTCTTTGAGAAGATAAACAAAATTGATAAACCATTAGCCAGACTCATCAAGAGAAAGAGGGAGAGGACTCAAATAAACAAAATTAGAAATGAAAAGGGAGAAGTTACAACAGACCGCGCAGAAATACAAAGCATCCTAAGAGCCTACTACAAGCAACTCTATGTCAATAAAACGGACAACCTGAAAGAAATGGATAAATTCTTAGAAAGGTATAAGCTTCCAAGACTGAATCCAGAAGAAATGGAAAATATGAACAGGCCAATCACAAGTAACAAAATTGAAACTGTGATTAAAAATATTCCAACAAACAAAAGTCCAGGATCAGATGGCTTCACAGGTGAATTCTATCAAACATTTAGAGAAGAGCTAACACCCATCTTTCTCACTCTTCCAAAAAAATTGTAGAAGAAGGAACACTCCCAAACTCGTTCTATGAGGCCACCATCACCTTGATACCAAAACCAGACAAAGATACTACAAAAAAGAAAATTACAGACCAATATCACTGATAAATATAGATGCAAAAATCCTCAACAAAATACTAACAAACAGAATCCAGCAACACATACATCATGACCAAGTGGGATTTAGCCCAGGGATGCAAAGATTCTTCAATATATGCAAATCAATCAACATGATACACCATATTACCAAACTGAAGGAAAAAAACCGTATTATCCTCTCAATAGATGCAGAAAAAGCTTTTGACAAAATTCAACACCCATTTATGATAAAAAACTCTCCAGAAACTGGGCATAGAGGGAAACTACCTCAATATAATAAAGCCCATATATGACAAACCCACAGCAAACATCATTCTCAATGGTGAAAAACTGAAAGCATTTCCTCTAAGGTCAGGAACAAGACAAGGTGCCCACTCTCACCTCTATTATTCAACATAGTTTTGGAAGTCTTAGCCATGGCAATCAGAGAAGAAAAAGAAATAAAAGGAATACAAATTGGAAAAGAAGAAGTAAAACTGTCACTGTTTGCAGATGACATGATACTATACATAGAGAATCCTAAAGATGCCACCAGAAAACTACTAGAGCTAATCAATGAATTTGGTAAAGTAACAGGATACAAAATTAATGCACAGAAATCTCTTGCATTCCTATACACTAATGATGAAAAATCTGAAAGAGAAATTAAGGAAACACTCCCATTTACCACTGCAACAAAAAGAATAAAATACCTAAGAATAAACCTACCTAAGGAGACAAAAGACCTGTATGCAGAAAACTATAAGACACTGATGAAAGAAATTAAAGATGATACAAACATGTAAAAGAATGAAATTAGAACACTCCCTAACACCGTACACAAAAATAAACTCAAAATGGATTAATGACCTAAATGTAAGGCTGGACACTACAAAACTCTTAGAGGAAAACATAGGAAGAGCACTCTTTGACATAAATCACAGCAAGATCTTTTTTGATCCACCTCCTAGAGTAATGGAAATAAAAGCAAAAATAAACAAGTAGGACCTAATGAAACTTAAAATCTTTTGCAAAGCAAAGGAAACTACAAACAAGATGAAAAGACAACCCTCAGAATGGTAGAAAATATTTGCAAATGAATCAACAAAGGATTAATCTCCAAAATATATAAACAGCCCATGCAGCTCAATATTAGAAAAACAAACAACCTAACTGAAAAATGGGCGGAAGACCCAAATAGACATTTCTCCAAAGAAGACATACAGATGGCCAAGAAGCACATGAAAGGCTGCTCAACATCACTAATCATTAGAAAAATGCAAATCAAAACTACCATGAGGTATCACCTCACACCAGTTAGAATGGGCATCATCAGAAAATCTACAAACAACAAATGCTGGAGAGGGTGTGGAGAAAAGGGAACCCTCTTGCACTGTTGGTGGGAATGTAAATTGATATAGCCACTATGGAGAACAGTATGGAAGTTCCTTAAAAATCTAAAAATAGAATTACCATATGACTCAGCAATCCCACTACTGGGCATATATCCAGAGAAAACCATAATTCAAAAAGACACATGCACCCCAATGTTCATTGCAGCACTATTTACAATAGCCAGGTCATGGACACAACCTAAATGCCCATCAACAGACGAATGGATAAAGAAGATGTGGTACATATATATAATGGAATATTACTCAGCCATAAAAAGGAATGAAATTGGGTCATTTGTAGAGACGTGGATGGATCTAGAGACTGTCATACAGGGTGAAGTAAGTCAGAAAGAGAAAAACAAATATCATATATTAACGCATGTATATGGAACCTAGAAAAATGGTACAGATGGACCAGTTTGCAGGGCAGAAATAGAGACACAGATGTAGAGAACAAATGTATGGACACCAAGGTGGGGGAAAGAGGAGGCAGGGCGGTCGTGGTGATTGGAGATTGGGAGATTGGGATTGACATATATACACTAATATGTTTTAAATGGATAACTAATAAGAACCTGCTGTATAAAAAAATAAAGAAAATAAAATTCAAAAATAAATAAATAAATAATAAAAGCAAAAGAAAATTATAGGAGAGTGACATAAGCATCATGATGGTGCAAGACGTCATCTCTTTATATCCCGTTTTAGCAACAAACTAGACATCCATGCACAAACAAAGGTGCCTCTGTGGGAGTTGCAGGATCCAGCACAATATGCCAAGGGACCAAGAAGGAGTCTTGCTCATCTGTGCATATGGTAATAGACTGACCAACCTCAGTATGGGTTGCAAAGGAGCCAGCGAACTTGCCCCAATCTATCTCAGCCAAAGTGGGAAAAACGTGGAGAGTACTCTCTAGGGCAGGAATCAGGAAAAGAGAGATTTTGCAGAAGTCAAGCCTTCCCAAGGGAAGACTCTAGCACACTGTTGGAGAAAAAGTTTCTTTCATTAAAAAAAATACATATATATGAGTTTGGATGCATTGGAGACAGTAAGAAGAACTTTGTCTGTGCTAGTCCTCTCCCAAGACAACACTGCATGGGCTGAACAAGCTGGCAGCTGGCTTCTCCTATGTAGAAAAGGGAAAATGGTGAGTGAGTGCTCAGCTTCCCCAGCTGTGCTGGACACTGCTGGAGAAACCTGTTTGGTCCAACAGCATCCAGGATACTAAGGTGGAAGCTCCATGACTGCGGGGAGGAAGGTGATCAGGAAAGAGGCAGGTAAGAATACCAAAGGGTATTAAAGGGATGTGGTCCTTAGATAAAGTAGATGTGGTGTATACATACAATGAAAAATTATTCAGCTGTGAGAAAGAAGGAATCCTTCCATTTGTGAGAACATGGGTGGACCTTGAGGGCATTATACTAAGTGAGATAAATCAGACAGAGGAAGACAAATACTCTATGAACTCACTTATATGTAGAATCTAAAAAAGTCAAACCCATAGAAACAAAGTAGAATAATGGTTACCAGAGGCAGGGAGTGGGGGAATTGAAAAAATGTTGTTTAAGGTTGCAAATTTTCAACTAGTAAGTAAATAAGGAGATCTAATGCTCAGCATAGTGGTTATAGTCAAAAGTACTGTATTCTAAACTTCAAAGTTCCTAAGAGACTAGACCTTAATTGTTCTCATCACAAAACAAAAATGATAATTACGTGATGGGATAGAGGTGTTAGCTAACACTACAGTGGTAATCATACTGCCGTATAAAAATGTATCAAATCAACACTTTATACACCTTAAACTTACACAATGTTGTATGTCAATTACATCTCAATAAAAAAGAAGCTACAAAGTGATATACATTTTGATGCTAATGAATTTGAAAATCACAATGACATCCTTTTCTATTTGTATAGACTTAATGATCAATACAATACCTATTGCTGTTTATGGAACAAGTGGCATTTTTGTCGTTCCTGAATCACAACAAGGCTGCAGCACAGTTAGGACTGAAGACAATGTACCTTCAGTAGCCCCTCAAGGGTGTGCATCCCTGAGAATATCAGGAGACAGTAGCAGAGTAGGTACCCAGTGGAAGACATGCATGGTGATGCAGCACCCTCAGAAGCTTTAGGGCAACAGATCTAGCTGATGAGCACATTAATTCCCAGAAATATCTGAGGAGACCTGGGAGTGTAGAAAGGCAGGGTGGAGACAGGTCCTGCACTTTGGTAGGTGGGAGCTACAAACCAAGGAAACTGAAGTATTGTTGTGATTGTATCTGTACTGACAAACAAATTAGGGCTACAGACATTGACGTTACTTAGGCATAAATGAAAACCAAGAAATTATAAAGAAAATGATTGATAGACTTGAGTACATAAAAATTAAACACTTTTCTATGCCAAGAGAACATCAAGTGGAAAAATATTTGCAACATAAATGACAAAAAGTGAATATTCTTAGTATAAAAAGAGCTTTTACAAATTGACGAGAAAAAGACTAATATCCTTATATAAAAATTAGTAAAAACATAAATAGTGTAAAAAAGAAAACAGAATGTGCCAATAAGCATATGAAAGAATGCTTAATCTCCATGAAAATCAAAGAAATATAAGTAGAAGCAACAATGGCATATGACTTGCAGTCTATCAAATATGTTTAAAATTAGCTTTCTATTGAAGCATACTAAAAATACAGAAAATCAAATATCAAAAGCATATAGCTAGCTGAATTTTCAAAAACTGAACCTATTCCTACAACCAATACCCAGATCAAGAAACAGAACATTACCTGCATCCCAGAAGTACCCTCATTCTCCCAGCCACAACCTCCCACTCCCACCCAAGGGTAACCACTACCACTCCTTCTATTAGCATGTTTCTGCCCATTTTTGTCTTTCATATTAATGGAATCATACACTATATTCTCCTTTGTCTGGCTTCTTTTGCTCAGATAATATTTGTGAGACTCATCTATATTAGAGTATGTAGTCATAGATCATTCATTCTCACTGCTGAGTTGGGTAATTCATTGTAGATACACTAAAATTTATCCATTCTACTCTTGAAATTCATTGTGAACTGAAAATTCATTCAATAGTTCCAGTTTGGAACCATTATGAATAGTGCCCTCTTGACCATTTTAGTACGTGTCTTTTGGTGCTCCTAAGAACACATTTCTGTTGGATGTATGCCTAGGAATGGAATTGCTGGGTCATAGGGTGTGCACTTTTCCGATTTAGTAGATACTGTCAAATAGTTTGTACCAATTTACATAACCACCAGCAATGTATAAGAGTTTCAATCATTCCACATCCTCACCAACACTTGGTATTTTCCACCGTCTGTGTTATAGCCATACTGGTGGGTATATAGCATTATTTATTTTGAGTTTTCTTCGCATTTCCTTAAGTATAATGAACCTAAGCACCTTTCCCCATGTTTACTGGTCCTAGACATACTAATTTTTGAAGAATCTGTTCAAGTCTTTTCTTAGATTTTATGTCTTTTTCTTATTGATTAGTAGGAGTTCTTTGTATATTCTGGATATGCGTCCATTGTCAGATATGTGTATTATGAATATCATCTTGTATTCTTTGGTTCACCTTTTCCCTTTGTTTTAATGAAGAGGTCCTTAATTTTAATATATTCCTTCTAAAATACTTATTTTATGATCAGCACTTTACTAGTCCTATTTAAACAATACAGAGTGACGAACATGTTCTCTTATGTTTTCCTCTATTAGCTTTATGGTTTTATTATTGGCAATGACTTTTAAAATATAATGTGCAATGATGGCAACTTCTAGAAACATGGACATACTATATTGTAAAATTTTAGGGGCTTCCCTGGCGGTCCAGTGGTTAAGACTCCAAGACTTCCACTGCAGGGGGCACAAGTTCGACCCCTGGTCGGGGAATTAATATCCTGCATGCCATGCCGCACGGCCCAAAATAAATAAATAAACAAATAAATAAATAGCACATTGGTTACAGCAATATCACCTGACAACCCACTGTCTTTCAAAAAATTATTTTAAACTTCATATTTTCCTGCTGTCTCAACATCCCTACAAACAGGCTGTGAACACACCTCCCAGGCAACCACGTGCACCAGTATAAGACTGGTTTGTCTACAGTTTCCTCCTCTTGCCCTTCCTTGACTGTGACTTAGTGATGTTCAAACCCACTAATGAAATCCCATCACACCTTTTGCTTGTATACTCCACCCTGACCCCAGTAAAGGCATTTATTCAAGGGTCCTCACTGTCTCTCAGCTCCCCAACTACTGGGCTGAGCTTGTGTGGTCCCTGTGTGGCATGGCATGTCTACCTCTTGGACCTGAGAGTATATAAATCCTTCAATTTTAATATGCCTCTCTGAATGTAATTTGCAGAGCCATGTTGGACTGATCCTTAAAGACCCCACAGCGGGGACTTACTCTCTTATTTACAAAACACTCACACAATGCTAATGGTTTTGTAAATTGCTCCAAATTTTCCAAAGGGTAATTCGGCAAACAACAAAAATGTTTTAAGTTATTTATTTATTTTTTTAATGTTTGATCTTATTATTCCTCAATCAGGAACTCGTCCTAAGGAAATAGTGAGGGTGACAAGAAAAAGGTTTATATACAAAGATGTTCAGAATTACATTTTTGAATAACAGCAAAAAATAAATAAAATTAGAAACAATCTAAATGACCCTCAACTAAGAAATGATTAACGACCTGTGGAATAGTCACAGTCTGGAACACTGTTTACTAGCTCAGAATATTCAAGAACTTTGCATGTATTAACAAGGATAGATCATTAAAACATACTGATGAGTAAAAAAAAGTTGCAAGATGATACACATATGATAATGATGTATAAAGTAAAAGCAATACCCAAGTCACAAAAAACACTAAAAATAAAGAAAAACAGTCATAACTTTGGTTATATTAATATTAAGAAGTTATGTTCTTCAAAAGACACAATAGAGTGAACATTTCAGAATGCAGAAGAGGAGAATATACTTGCAACTCATAGAAACGTAAATGACCGGCATTTAGAATATATAAAGAACTCATGCAAATCAATAGGGAAAAGACAGGCAACCTAACAGAAAAAAAAATGAGCAAAAGATTTGAACAGGTACCCTACAAAAGAGTAAACCCAAATGGCCAATAACTATATGAAAAGGTGTTCAGCCTCATTAGAAATCAGACAAATATAAAGTAAAATCGCAAGAACTATTACTACATACCCACCAGATTGGCAAAACTCAAAAAATATGATAACGCCAAGTGCTGAAAAGGATGTGGAGCAACTGAACTTCTCACACGCTGGAGGTGGGAGTGTAAATTGGCACAAATGTTTTGAAAAACACTTCAGCATTATCTAATAAAGCTGGGGATACGCATACACAGTGACGGAGTAATTCCACTAGATTTATAACCTAGAGAAACTCATGCACATGTGTACAAAGACACATGGTTTTTTTTAAAAAAAGTCCATACCAATATTGTAATTGTCCCAAACTGGAGATAATCTAAATGTCCATCAACAGTAGAATGAATAAACAGTGATGATGTATTCATGCAATGGGATATGACACTATGAGGAAAACAAGCAAAGGATCACTGCAGGCAAAAATATTGATTAATCTCATAAACACAATGCTGAGTGAGAGAATCAACATACAAAAAAAATATGTTACATGCAGAGTAATTCTATCTCCATAAAGGTAAAAAAAAAAAAAAAAAAAAAAAAAAAAAAAAACTAAACCATAGGGACTTCCCTGGTAATACAGTGGTTAAGAATCTGCCTGCCAGTGTAGGTGGCACGGGTTCGATCCCTGGTCCAGGAAGATCCCACATGCCACAGAGCAACTAAGCCCGTTAGCTACAACTACTGAAGCCCGCGCACCTAGAGCCCATGCTCCGCTACAAAAGAAACCACTGCAATGAGAAGCCCGCGCACTGCAACTAGAGAAATGCCGCACGCAACAATGAAGAGCCAATGCAGCCAAAAAAGAAAACAAAACGAACAAGCAACACTAAACCATAATAGGTAGCGATATATACCTAGGTGATAAAATTATTTTTTAAAAAAACCAAGAAAGTGATTATCATAAAATTCAGGATAGTAGTTAGAAGATGTGATCAGTGAGGAACTCATGAGAGGCTAGGGCTGTTGGAAATATTCTATTATATGACCTGGGTTGGAAAATACCAGTGTTCACTTTTTAGTAATTCATCGTATTGAACATTTACATCCCATAAGTTTTCTCTGAGTTTGTATTACAATAAAAAGTTTTTTTAATGCACCTACATAAGCACACACACACAGGAAATCCCAATTGTGATATAAATGTATGAAATCTGCTTTAAAGATGCAAATCAGACTGACAATAGTGGTGGTCTTTGGATAGGAAAGGAAGAGGACAGGGGCCAGGGTTTGGGGAACGGGGAGGTCAAAGGGAACTTCGACCTTACCTATAATGTTTTTAATTTGAAAGGTATATTATTCATGTACACTTGTGTAATTAAACATAAATTTTGATGGAAGCCTGAAAACAAAGAAAAATTTTTAAAAAGTGTGTTTTATTCTAAAGTTTTAAAATGATATAAAATCCTCTGTATGCACAACATACAAAAGCACATATACATTTGGAGGAAAACAAATCAAAATATTAACTTTGTTTATCTCTCAGTCATGGGATTGTGGATGGTCTTTTCTCTTCTTTGTGTTTTTCCTGTATTTCCTAAATATTTTATAATAAATACATGTATATTTAAGTTAGAAAAAAATATGAGAATCAATAAGAAAAATATTAACTCCCTCATAGAAAATGGGTAAAGAACCAAAAACAGACATTTCAGAAAAGAATAAATTCAAATGACACATTATAAGTGGAAATTTGAATTGAAACAAAAATGTCATTTTTAACCCAGACAGGCAAAGATTAAAAATATTGAGAATATCCAATGTTGTCTAGGGTGTGGGGACAATTTC
The DNA here is from genome assembly GCF_008692025.1 of Phocoena sinus. Lineage (NCBI taxonomy): Eukaryota > Metazoa > Chordata > Mammalia > Artiodactyla > Phocoenidae > Phocoena > Phocoena sinus. The sequence continues at coordinate 40,409,079 of NC_045784.1, read as the reverse complement.
ATATGCTTCTTAGTAGAGGTCCAAATGCAAGCAGCCTTTCCGGTGGTTGCATGGCAATATGCATTCAATCTTTTAAATACCTGCATCCTTTGACCCAGTAATTCTACTTCTAGAAAATCATCCTAAAAAGATAGTCAAGGTGTACAAAATGGCTTACATTCAATGAATGGCCATAGCAATATTATTTAGTACCAAATATTTGAGAACAGGATAAATGTACAAATAGAGGACTGGTAAAAAGAGATACACACACACAAGCTATGCCATTAAGCTATTTAAATTAGAAATCATTTTCACAAACATTTAATAAAATGGGGAAATGCTAAAGATATAATATTAAGTAAATAAAGGAGGACATGCAGAAATACCCCAATTTGACTCCAGGTTCAAAAATAAAAAATTAAAAGAGTGTATGTGTATGAGTGTAAGAATGTAAGTGTGTACATACATAGAAAACAAGTCCAGATGCAAATATATTGGAATATTAACAGCAGTGTTAATGGGTGATATTTATTTTCATCTTTGTGCTTTTCTAGATCTCCAGATTCTCTTCGATGAACCCATTAGAAATAAACACATATTTTAAAATGTTTAAAACTTTATAATAAAACTGGCAGTGATGCAGTGGTCTGATGATTTCTTTCGTAAAAATTACCTCTGACATTCTAACTACTTTCATGCCTCTCTCCAGCCAACTCTGTAATTCACTCTGATCTCACCGGGAGCCTCTTCCTTGCTCTGTAAATCTTGCACTGGCTTTTAGCCAAGAGCAATAAAACCTGACCTGACCTGATCTGAAAGTTCAGTCAGCGGTAACAAAAGGAATTTATATCTTTGCTCTGCTAAATGCTCTTTCCTTCCTACCACAATCCCTGCTATTATCGAACTGCTGTCCACATTACCAAATTATGTTGAAAATCAGGGGCTAATGGGCCAACTGTTAAGATAGCTATTGATCTTAACATGCCATGCCTGTTAACATTAGCATGCTATGAAAAATATATATATTGTAAATAATAACTTCAAGTAAATGAAATGTCAGTCTTCATAAATATTAGAAGCATGCTTCATATGGGTCAGCAGACATCTACGTGTCATTACTCATTTCCTTCCCATGGGGTCCCAAAGCTGAGTTAATCAAGCATAGGTCAGAAACAGGTCACCTGACACCAGGCTTGTGAATAGTGGTAGAAAATTTGAAATAATAAACACCTCACAGTATCTCTCTTTTTGCATATTAGTGAATAGCAGGAACTCTAAAGACAGAATTCAACTCCTATTTTCAGCAATGACTCCTGCCCATGTTGAATACTACCTCAATTATTAGCTGGAATTCACCAAACATCACTAATTCACAAATATTTATTATGTCCACTAGTGCCAGACACAGTTCTAAGCACTTTGTATACATTAGTGAACAAAAGACAGAAATCTCTGCCCTCATGGTCCCTACATTCTAGTCAAGGGAGACAGACTATAAACAAACAAACAAAAGTTAATAAATAGTATAGTGTGTTAGACATTGATTAGTGCTATGGAAAAATAGAGGAAGGTCAAGGAAATCTACAAGTATAGAGGGTGGGGCCCAGTTTGCAAGCAGAAGTAGAGGATAAAATTTATTGAGAAAGTGACCATGGGATGTCCATATCCCCCTTCAAGGAAGGAGTGTAGTCCTAGCTTCTGGAAATTGCTGACAATGCCTTCAGGGATTGCCTGAGCTGACCTTGCTTCATCCAAGGTCAACCCTGAAGAAAGACTCTCTCTTTCAGCCCAGTGAAGGACTACTCTGACAAGCCATTTTAGCTCCAGAGCTCACTGTAGTATGGATTGAGGGTCAAATTCACAGCTTGGCTTCCTCCTCTGCTCCTTCTCCTCCCTTCCATACACGTTGATACCAAGAGCACTCCCTAATAAACATCCTGCATGCCAAACATCATCTCAGAGCCTGTTTTAGGTAGAACCCAACCCACAAGAGTGGCATTTGAGCAAATGTTTGAAGGAGATGCAGGCATCATGTGAGCCATACATATATCTTGAGGAAGAGCATTCCAGAAAGAGGGCACCACCAGTGCAAAGGACCTGAGGCAGGAGCATGCTTGGAGTGGTCAAAAAACAGTAAGAAGACCAGTGAGGTTGGAGTGGAGTGAGTTCCAAGGAATTAATAGGAAATAAGGTCTTTGGCTTTTACTCAACATGAGATGGAAAATCATGGGAGCGTCTTGAGCAGTGGTATGACATAATCTGACTTAAAAAAAAAAAATCACCCTAGCTGCTTGCTGCTGTGCAGAGAATACACTGTAGAAAGCAACATGGAAGCAAGAGGCTAGGTAGGAGTCTATTAAAGTAATCCAGGGGTGAGTGATGATGGTGGCTTGGTCCATGGAAGTGGTAGTAAAGGTAGAGAGAAGTGGTCAGATTCTGGAGACATTCTAAAGGTAAAGCAAGTTCTCCAGGATTTTCCGATGGATTGGATGGAGAATCTATGAGAAAGAGCAGAGTTCATGTTTGAGCGTGTTAAACTTAGGATGTCTCTATTCACTGAAGTGAAAATATCTAGTATATGGTTCATAATAGAAACTAGCATTAGAAAAGAGGTTGGGAGACAACATTGTATTTAAACCCTTCTGACTGGGATGAAGTCATCAAGGGAGGGAAGGCAGACATTGAAGAGAAGATGACCAGGACCAGGGCATTCCAATGTTGAGACTTCTGGGAGAAGAGGAGAAACCAGCAAAGGACACTGAGAAGGAACAACCATTAAAGATGGAGGAAAGTGAAGAGAGTGTAATGTTTTGCAAACCAAGTGGAAAACATGTGATAGCCTATACCACTAGCAGGTCAAGGAAGATGAAGGCTGAGAAGCAACCATTGGAACTAGCGACGTGGAGAACTTTAGTGGTGTTGACAGGAGCAGTTTGAGAGGAGAATGAAAATTATTGGAAGAAAAGAGAGGGGATTTAAGATTTTAATTTTTTACTTCTTATATCTTTATCAAAAGATACACCCATCAAAATAGGGTTCCTTTCTGGAAAACTTACTCCTACGGAAAACCTTTTCAAACCAAGGTGGCAACACAACTTAGGGAAAAAAATTCTCTAAAAATAATAATAGCCCTTAGTTCCTTTTCCTGGTGGAGCTGATGGTAAATAAGCTTTCTGTTCAGCTCATTTGTCAGTCTCTTCAATGCCTGGGAAACCCTTCAGTGCTAGGATGGAGAGACATCAGTGAAGTTCTTAAACGTGCCACACAGAGCTCAGTTCTGTAAAGTAGACCCAGTTCCTTCCTCTCTAAAGCCATAAACACAGGCCAACCAGGGAGTAAGCCTCAACCAAACCATAAAATAAATAAAAGCTATAATTAACACTCTGTACAACTTACTCTGAGTCACTGAACTACATGTATTGGAGGAAACTGCTCATATGCAATTGATGGCCATCCAACATTTTAGACTCCAGTGACCTCACCCACCATTCTCACACTCTTCAACTCCCTCTGTTGTCCCATCCCACACCCTGATGACCTCCTCTCCAGCTACAGCAGGCAATTGCTACTCTCCTCACACACTCTACTTTAACTTCATTGTCATTGTGCACAGCATGCTTACACACACAGGCACACGTATTTACTCAAACACTATGCCAATTGAAATCTTAGCCAAACTTAAAAGCCCAACTCAAATACCCCATCTTCTGAGATGTCTGTCCTGACTCTGCCTTCTTTCATGCTTTCCTAACACTTTGTATGTCTGTTATATACAGATATTATGCACACTGTCTTCATTCAAGGAGGGATACTGTATTTTTTAGCATCCTCCGTTTGTCTATATGCAAGGTGACCATACATTGTGGATTACTCAGTAGAGACCTAGTTTACATCTGTTGTCTTAGGGTAAATATTAACAACGCTCCTTTCAGTTTTCAAGTAAATCCTGGTTTAGGTGATAAATGAAATGGTCACCCTATTAATAAGCATTTTGATGGTAGAATCTGAGCCGTATTCATCCATGCAACTCCCACAGTGCCTAGCGCAGTGCCAGGTACATTGTAAGTGATCATAAACATGTAATGACAAGTTGTAGAACTAAGTATTTTTGTTAAGTGTACATGATTTCCCTTTGCTGAGTAGAAAGAACCTGTCTTGTCCTAAAAGCAAGGGAAAGGTTAGAGCCTGAGTAGGGAAGAATAATCCGTTTCCCTTCTCCCTGACCATCAGACCATGGATGTGCCACAGACCACGTGGAGTGACACTCTGAGACCCCTGAAATACCTCCATTAACTAATTAGAAGATGGGATCCCTCTGGCAGAGGAAGGAGTCCTTGGACCAGGAATCAAGAGACGAGAACTCTAGTTTCACTTCAGTCCTAATAACAAGTTCTTATACTGGTTCCAGACTACATCCTTTTACATTCACAGATGAATTCAGGAGAGACACATTGCTTCTCTGAGCCCTCATCTGAAGATGGGGAGGCTGGTGCAAGGTCATCTCCTAGGCCCCTTCTAACTCTCACAATCAGGGCTGACCAAGACATAATTTTAAATGAATACGTATCACATCAATGTCTACTCCTACTTTCAGACTTCTGGGCCAAAACCCAACGGACAAGCCTGGAATAACTAAATCACCATTTCAAGAGGCCTGAAATCCTTTGAAACTGTTATAATAAAAATGTTCAGTCTATGGGAGAAAATATTTGCAAATGACGCTACTGACAAGGGATTAATTTCCAAAATATACAAACAGCTCATGCAGCTCAATAACAAAAAAAAAGCAAACAACTCAATTTAAAAGAAATGGACAGGGCTTCCCTGGTGGCACAGTGGTTGAGAATCTGCCTGCCAATGCAGGGGACACGGGTTTGAGCCCTGGTCTGGGAAGATCCCACATGCCACGGAGCAACTAAGCCCGTGCGCCACAACTACTGAACCTGTACTCTAGAGCCCACGAGTCACAACTACTGAGCCCATGTGCCACAACTACTGAAGCCTGCGTGCCTAGAGCCCGTGCTCCGTAACAAGAGAAGCCACTGCAATGAGAAGCCTGCGCACTGCAACGAAGAGTAGCCCCTGCTCACCGCAACTAGAGAAAGCCCACGCACAGCAGCAAAGACCCAATGCAGCCACAAATAAATAAATAAGTAAATTTATTTTAAAAAAAGAAATGGACAGAAGACCTAAATAGACATTTCTCCAAACAAGGCATACAGATGGCCAACAGGAACATGAAAAGATGCTCAATATCGCTAATTATTAGAGAAATGCAAATCAAAACTACAATGAGGTATCACCTCATGCTGGTCAGAATGGCCATCATTAAAAAGTCTACAAATAATCAGTGTTGGAGAGGGTGTGGAAAAAAGGGAACCCTCCTACACTGTTTGTTTGGGGTTTTTTTTAACTTTTTAATTTATATGGAGTATAGTTGATTAACAATGCTGTGTTAATTTCAGTTGTACAGCAAAGTGATTCAGTTATACATATACATGTATCCTTTTTCAAATTCTTTTCTCGTTTAGGTTATTACAGAATATTGAGCAGAGTCTCTTGTGCTATACAGTAGGTCCTTGTTGGTTAACCATTTTAAACATAGCAGTGTGTACATGTCAACCCCAAACTCCCTAACTATCCCTCCCCACCACCCTTCCCCCCGGTAACCATAAGTTTGTTCTCTAGATCTGTGAGTTTTTTTCCATTTGTAAATAAGTTCATTTGTATCATTTTTTTTAGATTCCACATATAAGTGATACTATACGACATTTCTCTTTCTCTAACTTACTTCACTCAGTATGACAATCTCTAGGTCCATTCATGTTGCTTTAAATGGCATTATTTCATTCTTTTTAATGGTTGAGTAATATTCCATCATATATATGTACCACATCTTCTTTATTCATTCCTCTGTCCATATACGTTTAGGTTGCTTCCACGTCTTGGTTATTGTAAACAGTGCTGCAATGAACATTGGGGTGCATGTATCCTTTCAAACCATGTTTTTCTCTGGATATATGCCCAGAAGTAGGAATGAAGGATCATATGGGAGCTCTATTTTTATTTTTTTCAGGAACCTCCATACTGTTCTCCACAGTGGCTGTACCAATGTACATTCCCACTAACAGTGTAGGAGGTGAAAAGATACATGCACCTCAATGTTCATGGCAGCACTATTTACAGTAGCCAAGACATGGAAGCAACCTAAATGTCTATCAGCAGATGAATAGATAAAGAAGGTGTGGTATATATATACAATGGAATATTACTCAGCCATAAAAAAGAAGGAAATAATGCCATTTGCAACAACATGGTAGCACTTTTTTTTTTTTTTTTTGCAGTACGCGGGCCTCTCACTGTTGTGGGCTCTCCCGCTGCGGATCACAGGCTCCAGACGCACAGGCTCAGCAGCCATGGCTCACGGGCCCAGCCGCTCCTCAGCATGTGGGATCTTCCCGGACCGGGGCACGAACCCGTGTCCCCTGCATCAGCAGGCAGACTCTCAACCACTACGCCACCAGGGAAGCCCTCATTTGCAACAACATGGATGGACCTAGAGATTATCATACTAAGTGAAGTAAGTCAGACAAAGACAAATGTCATATGATATCACTTATATGTGGAATCTAAAAAAAATGATATAAACAAACTTATTTACAAAACAGAAATAGACTCACAGGCATAGAAAACAAACATGGTTACCAAAGGAGGTAGTTGTGGTGGGGAAGGGATAAATTAGGACTTTGGGATTAACAGATACACACTATTATATATAAAATAGATAAACAACTAGGTCCTACTGTATAGCACAGGGAACTCTATTCAATATCTTATAATAACCTCTAATGGAAAAGAATCTGAAAAAGAATATATAATTCATATATATAACTGAATCACTTTGCTGTACACCTAAAACTAACACAACACTGTAAATCAACTATATTCCAATTAAAAAACAGTTAATAAAAACAATGTTCAGTCTAGCGAAGCAGCTGCCCTAGAGAAGATTCACTTCTTTGGTGCTTGGCATAATTCTTTATTACAGAGGTTCTCCAACTTAAGTGAGCATGAGATCACCTGTTGGGCTTGTTAAAATACAATTAAAAAGCAGTTTCTGATTCCCTAGATCTGGGTTGGGGGCCGAAAATGTACATTTCTAACAAGCCCCCAGATGCTGCTGCTGGTCCAGGAACCACACTTGAAGAACCACTATCTTATCACATTGGAGTCCATCAAAAGTAAGTTTTAGGAGAAACAAAGAAATTCTTTAAAATAAAAACCAACACAGATATTCAAAATAAAAGAACTCTAGAAACAGGCGTTTATTTCAGACTTTGTCCAGTACCATCTCCAGGTTCCTTTCTCACTTGTCCTCTTGGTGGGGACCTGTGTTCACTGATTACACTGATTCCAGCTGGGAAAGGTTGTCTTTCTTCAGAGGAGTCTTGTTCGCTTCCTCCCTCAGCTCTTGTGTGTTAAGCCTAGGTCTCATTAGCCCTTGGAACGCATCCCAGTTTAGCATCAGCTGCAAATTTAATTAATGTCCCAGGTAATCCTTCTTCACAGCACGGAAGAAGATGCTAATTAAAGCAGAGGCAAACCTAGGCCCCCTATTTGCACTGCTCCTATATGCCGTTATTAGTCTTCATTCTTAGTATCCTAGCAGCTCTTAGAGAACTTCTAGCTCCAATCCTATATGAATTCCATTTGTAGGGGATGTCATTTTTCATTCTTTACATCAGCTGGACATCTGTAATTTGACAGACTGTGATTTGAAGTGGGAGTTTCCACCCTGATTTACTGCTGAGGTATACAAGCGTATTCTCCACTGTTTACTTAGGCTACTCAAGAAGCCCTTGATGTGACCATCTGACTATCAACAAAGCCAGTCACAGAAACCTGCTCCCCCATGCGTACACTCACTATCAAAACCTCCAGAGCCCTAGAATTGCCTAAAAGCAATATTAAGAGCACTGTTCCAGGGGTAATTGACCCCCAAAGACCCCAGTGACACACCCACATGGGATCCCCATTGACACAAAGCACCCTGCCTACTCCCTCCCCACCCACCCCTATATCAAGGATACCAGAATCAAATTCACTCTGTCACACAGTTTACCATTTCATCTTGTTCAAATCCGTGGGGATTAACAATAACCTTCTTTTAAGGCTCTGATGTTAGAACAGTGGTCTCAACCCCTGCTGCTCTGTAGAATCACTTGGGGAGCTTTACAAATCCTGAAGCCCAGGCCACACTCCACACCAATTAAATTTAAGTCTCTTTGAATGGCACACAGGCATCAGTATTTTGTAAACTCCCTAGGCAACTCCATGTGCAGCCAAGGTTGAGAATTACTGCATTTGAGTGGATTTGCCCAATCCACTCAAATGCATTAATTAATGAGGTTAATTATTAATTAAACATGAGGTTTCTCCACACTTTCAAAGAGAAGAGGAGAAGGAAAAGCACTGTTGAGGTCTATTTATTATATCTTAAAGGTTAAATTTCCACAGTGATTTCTAAAGTTGTGACTGGGTAAGAGGGGGGAAGGAATTAGGTTTTTTGGAATTTGACTCATCTTCGTAGGCAGTGTACAAATAAGAGTGGAAGATGGTTTGAAGTTGAAGTAATGGGTCCAGGACTTTCACAAAGGTCGTTTCTCAGGTTACTTAAATTCCTTTTTCTCTCTAAATACTTAGAACCATTATACTGCTTGGAGATAGAAACATCTTTACCTAACAAAATTGTAAGTTTTCTTTAGATCATCTATATAGAAATAGAAGTGGAGATTTTCCTCACAAAATGTATGGAAGAAGGGCTTCCCTGGTGGCGCAGTGGTTGAGAGTCCGCCTGCCGATGCAGGGGACACGGGTTCGTGCCCCGGTCCTGGAAGATCCCACATGCCGTGGAGCGGCTGGACCCGTGAGCAATGGCCGCTGAGCCTGCGCGTCCGGAGCCTGTGCTCTGCAACGGGAGGGGCCACAACAGTGAGAGGCCCGCGTGCCGAAAAAAAAAAAAAATATATATATATATATATATATATATATATATGGAAGTAAATGTAAATTTTTACAGAACTTTTACTAATTTACAGAATTAATGCATTATTAATTCTGACCCTTGTCTGAGGTGTTGCTGTTCACTGAGGAATTGGGAGATTTAATCAGGGAGGACAATTTTCAATGAAGGAGCATTCTTAGGAGAAGGGCAAGGCTGGTGGGAGTACATCCTGGGCTAGAGAAAAAAGGAAGAGGACTAGGAGGTGCCAGAGGTTGCCGGGAAAGTGTTAAAACTGTTTCAGGCCGTTTTTTTTTTTTTTTTTTTTTGCCGTACGCGGGCCTCTCACTGTTGTGACCTCTCCCGTTGCAGAGCACAGGCTCCGGACGCGCAGGCTCAGCAGCCATGGCTCACGGGCCCAGCCGCTCCGCGGCATGTGGGATCTTCCCGGACCAGAGCACGAACCCGTGTCCCCTGCATCGGCAGGTGGACTCTCAACCACTGCGCCACCAGGGAAGCCCGAACCTCATACTCTTGTCTTTAGCTCCTGCCCCCTGTGGCCATCTGTTCAGGTTTAGACTTACTGTATTTACTTGGTGCCATGGTTTGGTTAACCAGTGCACTAATGTTGCTAATAGGGCTAGCAGTGGCTTTGAGACAGGCTGAGACCTGGGACCCTTTGCTGCAGTGCTTGCACCTGGACAAACGGCTCCTCGAGCAACAAAATGCAAAGAAACTATATGGGACTAAAAATAACTGCGTGCATACATAATTGGGGCAAATTCTGCACCAAAAGATACAAAAAGACCAAAAAACAAAACAACACCACCAACAACCAAAAAACAACTGCCACTTCTGAAGAGCTGGGAGCAAAAACTGGGTGTCAGGAGCAAAAGCAGGGTACTGCACATGCCCCCTGCACTCAACACCACAAAGGGGTGGGCAGAACACCTAAGCACCACCTCTGGCCCAAGCCCTGGACACACCCCTACCCTCACTCCATATAAGGGACCAGCTCACCTTGCCTCAGGGAACGAGCAAGTGAACTTGTTACTTGTTTTCACTGCCCTGGTGGCCACAGGGGACCCAATAAAGCCTTGCCTGAATTTCTTGTCTGGTCTCTAGTCAATTTCTATTCACTGGGAAAGACCAAGAACCCTGGCTGGTATCAGGCTTACATGCGAGACATTGTTTCTGTGGGAAATATGAGTGTTCAAACCACAGCCTTCCCTGTAAACTTCTAGGTTTGAACTGCTTTCTTCCCTGCCATCTGCCTAAGCCAGTGGAGCTAGGAGTTCATGAGCACCAAGCTTAGAGTTTGATCCCTGGGTAGGCTAGTGGCCCCTCAGACCACCCCTTTCACTCTGGTCACTGGTCTCATGAGAGGTGAGTGTTGCTTGCAAAGACAACTGAGGAAGGAAATGTAGCTGAACCAGCTCACTGAGAGGCCAGCTGAAACAATATCCCAAGTGCAGGCCTCTGGTAAATCCTTCATGTCAACTTCAAAGGCAGCTAACTTGTTCGTTCATTCATTCAGCTGTGGCCTTTCTGTGCAAAGATCACCCTGCCTTCCAGCTCATTTCCCTTTAGGATCATCCTATCAACAGCAAGACTCTTAAAATAACTACCTCTGAGGTACCATCAGCACCGCTTTCATTGAGTTCCTGTTATGAATTGAATTGAGTTCCTGTTATGAATTGAATTGTGTGCCCCCAAAATTCCGATGTTGAAGTCCTAAACCACCCCCCTGCCCAGTGCCTCAGAATGTGACCTTATTTAGAAATAGGGTCATTGCAGATGTAATTAGTTAAGATGACATCATACTAGAGTAGGGTGGACCTTTAATCTAATATGATTGGCATCCCTATAAAAGAGAAATTTGGAGACAGAGACACACAGAGAGAATGCCGGTGAAGATAAAGGCAGAGATCAGGGTGATGCTTCTAGAAGCCAAGGAACACCAGAGATTGCCAGCCAACCGCCAGAAGATAGGGAAGAGGCATAGAACAGATTCTCCCTCACAGCCCTCAGAAGGAACCAATCCTTCTGACACTCAGACTTCTAGCCTCCAGAACTGTGAGAACATACATTTCTGTTTGTGGTATTTTGTTATGGCAGCCCTAGCAAATGAATCTAGTTTCATTCCCAAATATACCCAAGGAAGTTTGTCTTAAGTGATTGTCATTGGTCAGAACGTGCTGGTTGTTCTTCAGAAGAACACTTTCTTCTTCTATTTTCTTCAGAACACTTCCATGGAATTTTACTTATTTACCTATTTCTGTGTTTATGGTCTATCTTTCCCCACTTCTCAAGGATAAGCTCCCCGAGAGGAGTCCAGTCTCAGAAGCCAGACTGGATTGAGTACCAGCCCAACACTAGCTCTGTGACGTTGAGGGAAGGTTATTTAATCTCTCTGTGCCTCAGTTTCCTCATCTGTAAAATGGGGGTAAAAATGGCGCTTTCCACCTAGGTTTCTGATAAAGATTAAGCAAGATAGTATGTCTTTGCCACATTATAAACACTATGCAAATGTTAATTACCACTACTGAGAGCAGAAGCATTGACACTTTTATTCAGCCATGGACATCCAATGTCATTAACAGTGCCTGGCACATAGCAGGTGCTCAATTAATATTTGTTGGGGGATTTGCACATTTGATTCCAATGCATTAGTACATTCACCATTCAGCCTTGCAAAGGATTTCTTGCTCACTTATCCTTAAAGACTGACAACCTAGGTTGAGCAAGTAGCAAAGACCATGAATTAATATTTACATGTCCTCTTAATTTTGGAAGGGCTAGAAAATGTATTTTATGAACTACTCCATTTTTTCAAATATTTGCAAAGTTTTTATGACTGTCTTTTTCAGATTTCCATTGCTACTCAAATTTCTACTCAAACCAGCCTAAATGTGCTTGGATATCTTTTCCCCAAAATTCCTAGCTGAGATATCATAAAATTTCCCATGGAAAGTGGTGGTATAAGTAACTTGATTGCTGAGTTAAAACATATGCAGTATCTAGTAAGAGTAAAAATTAAAAAGACAAAGAAAAATGTCGAGTTTCATCAAATCTCCCAATATCCCTTCTCCTAGAACAGGCTGTGCAGAGCCATAGTGGAGCACCCCCGGTTGGTGTACTTGAGAGGAGAAAAGCCTTGTTCAGAGATATAACTGGAAAAGCCTACTTCACGGCAAACTGCTGGTTGCTGCGGTTGAAGCTAAATTTATGATGGATTAAAAATGTTCATCAGACCTTCTTTCCCTCCCTCTCAAACACGGAGTCATACACAATCACACACTGATGAAGAAAGAAAGCACTTACACACACACACACACACACACACACACATGAACAAGCATTTTAGTTCCTTTGAATCACCTAGCCAAAAAGAGATCGTGTGGATGACCACAAAAATAGCTATTTCTGTGAAGTAAATCAGAAAGAGAAAAACACATACCGTATGCTAACGCATATATATATGGAATCTAGAAAACTGGTACTGATGAACCTAGTGGCAGGGCAGGAATAAAGATTCAGACGTAGAGAACAGACTTGAGGACACGGGGGGGAAGGGGAGGCTGGGACAAAGTGAAAGAGGAGCATTGACATACATAGACTACCAAATGTAAAATAGATAGCTAGTGGGAAGCTGCTGCATAGCAGAGGGAGATCAGCTCGGTTCTTTGTGACCACCTAGAGGGGTGGGATAGGGAGGGTGGGAGGGAGATGCAAGAGGGAGGGGATATGGGGGTATATGTATACATATAGCTGATTCACTTTGTTGTACAGCAGAAACTAACAAAACATCGTAAAGCAGTTATACTCCAACAAAGATGTAAAAAAAATATCTCTTTCTGAAGATATTTCTATTAAAATGGAAGTCATTTCTGGTCAAGATCTCTCAAAGCAAGAAATACTTCTTTCAAGTATTGTTCAATTCTTCAGTATTTTCATAAAGGCCTTGTAAATTAAAATAAAATGGAAGTCATAACTAAAGACACTGATCTTTGCAAACCCTGGATGGTCAGGATGCTCTCCACAACATTGCAACCCACATTGGGCCCTAATTCCTGCTCAGACCCCCTCTCAAATATCAGCAGCCCTTTCTAATGCTAATATGCCACCAGGACCCCGAACTGCTGAGCCAAGCCCTTTGATGAACTCGGAGCATTATCCAGCTGAGTGCACAATTTGCTCAGCACCTGGGGCAAAGAGCTACGAGATGCAGAGAACAGAAACACAGTGGGAAATTGAAGAAAGACACATGTCAGACATGTCAGGGAGATTGCTCCAGAGTAAAGGCGTTGAATGAGGAGAGATGGGGAAACAGCGAGGGAGGTTGAGATAGGAACACAGAGTTTTAGAAACTAACTGAAACCCTGAAAATGGGACTTGGTTTCCACAGATCTGTAGTGCTACAAAGCAGGTCCATTACTATCAACCTATAAATCCTGCATTGCTGAGGGAGTCACACAAGTGTGTCCACCTTGGTCTCTTGAGCCATAGAACCTTTACGTGACAAATAGACAAATCCCCCTGAAACGGCTTCCTAGAGGCAGGCTATGAGAGGGATGAGAGGTATAAGAAGTGAGTGGCCTGTGGGGAAGGGTGAAGGGGCCTTCTGGGAGAAGTGTAGTGACATTCCATGTGAGTGTAGCGACCAGGACAGGGGCTCAGGGTATGAGAATTGAACTAATATTTATGAGGCACCTAATACTCTCCTAAGCATGTTAACTCATCACCTCATTCCAACTACACAATAACAGTATAAGGCATCATTTTATCACCATTTTACAGAGAAGGGATTTAAGTACAGAGTTTAGCACCACCCACAGCAGATCCTGCCAGGACAGCCATCTTGCTGCTTTGTGAAACTTCAATGACATCGTACCCACACATACAAAAGAGTACAGACAAAACCACAAGCATGTGAACAGACACTTTAAAAAGGTATGTTTGGCCAGTGACCTGAGCAGTAAGTTCTGTATGTATTTTTTCTTTCAATACTATCTTTCCTCATATTTGATGTGTTTATTTAAAACCTAATTTGTCAACAAGGGTGCTAAGACAATTCAATAGGGGAAAAAATTGTCTTTTCAACAAATGGCACTGGGAAAATGGATGCCAGCGTGCAAAAGAATGAAGTTGGACCCCTACCTCATACCACATACAAAAATTAACTCAAAAATAGACTGAAATGTAATAGCTAAAACAATAAAATTCAGAGGAAAACAGGGGTAATACTTCATTACCATGGATTAGGCAATGTTTTTTTTAGATATGACATCTAAAGCACAAGTGAAAAAAGAAAAATAGACAAAAGGAACGTCAAAGTTAAAAACTTTTGTGCTTCAAACAACATAATCAAAAAAGTGGAAATGCAACACACAGAATTGGAGAAAATATAAAAATAGCCGAAGACCACATGAAAAGATGCTCAATATTAGGGAAATGCAAATCAAAACCACAATGAGATACCCTCAAGGATGGCTAAACTAAAAAGGACAGACAATAGCAAGTGTTGGTGTAGATGTGGAGAAATTGGAATCCTCATTTATTGTTAGTGGGAATGTAAAGTGATGCAGGGACTTTGGAAAACAGTTTGACAGTTCTTCAAATTGTTAGATGTAGAGTTACCATACAACCCCTCTATTTCACTCTAGGTTTCTACCCAAGAGAAATTAAAACATACATCCACACAAAAACCTGTACATAAATGTTCATAGCAGTATTATAGTAGCCAAAAAGGAGAAACAACTCAAATGTCCATCAACTGACAAATGGATGAACAAAATGTGGTATAGCCATGCAATTAAACATTATTTGGTCATGAAAAAGAATAAAGTACTGATATATGCTCCAACATGGCTGAAGTTTGAAAACATTATGCTAAGTGAAAGAAACCAGTCATAAACGACCACATATTGTACGATTCCATTTATATGAAATGTCCAGAATAAACAAATCTATAGAAACAGAAAGTAGAGTAGTGGTTTCCAGGGACTGGGGGGAGGAAGAGGCAATAGGGAAATGGCAATATATATGGGTTTTCTTTTGGGGATGGTGAAAATATTATGGAATTAGATAGTGGTGATGATTGTACTACTTTGTGAATATGCTTTAAAAAACCCACTGAATTGTACACTTTAAAAGGATAAATTTTGTGGAATATAACTCAATAAAGTTATTATTTAAAAAATTGATTTGTTCCAAAAAGAATTTAAGGCCCAAAAAGATATTTCACAATTATTCATAGATCAAAGTTTTCTTACCCCAGTTTTTGCATGCATACACTCATAGTCTAAGGCTTTCATATTTTATTGACCCCCTAGATAAAGATTTAAGACCTACTACAAAAATCTGAAAATAAAAGTAGTGAAAACTAAGGAAACTGAGGCTTTGACTGAATCACAAGTTAGATTTTTCGGTAGGTGACCTCTAACAACTTTGCTTTTATGGTTATCTGTCTCCTTCTGTGTCTATATCTGTCCCTCTCTCCCTTCTTCATACAGTTTTTTTTAAACCAAATAGCAATCGATATATTTACCCAGGACAGGAAGGAGGCAAAATGGATGGATGGATGGATGCACACAGAGGAAAAGAAAAAAAAAGAGCTCTTAGAATGTAGTGAGTTGGTTTTACCACTGCTTTCCCATGGTTTCCTCTTCCTGTGTTTGTCCCCTACCTGCATTCTGCCTGGGTGTTCCAGAAATCTTGACAGCAACATGAGATGGAAGGTGTCGGTGGTGAATGCTATTGGTGCCTACCCAGACCCCTTGCTGGCTAGTACATTCAGATGCCAGTTGCTATGGGTGTTGGCTGATAACAATTCACTACTGTCCTTTTCTCTGAAGATTTTCCCTCAACAAAATGGGAAACACCTCGACCAGGAAACTCTGCCAACAACTCTCCCACCCTAGGGGCTGACCTCAGCCAACCACTAGCTGGCCATTGATGGTCCAACACAGGGGTACAAAAGACAACTCTCTTGCCTCAAGGTGGGACCAACTTTGTAATGCAATTTAGGCTCAGAAGATTCCTCCTGGGAAAGGGCTGAAGCTATTCTCCAGCTGAAATCATATCCTTACTCAACTTCATTCCCCTGCTCCTTCCTGCTTCCCTCAGTCTCCCCTTCTCCCCCCAAAATTACACAAGACTACAGATTGCAGGCTCTGCTTCCAAGGAACCTGACCTAAGACAGAGTGTCACCATGGGCCTTGCTTTCCTTGTCTGTTGTCTAGACTTGCCTGAGGGCTCAGAGGGTCCATAAGGCACCCCCTGCCTGTGGGTTTAGTGCTCTCACCTGTTCTCAGAAACCCTCAATAACCACTGTAGAATCCTATCGACCATCTCTCTTCCTCTCCCTTCCTCCTATAATTCTACCAAAGGAAAGTCAGGTCCCTTACAATCATGTCACATAAAATTCCCCCATCTCTCTCTAAAGACTGGGGAAGGAGAGGGCGAGGCATATTTCCAGACTCCAGGCTTTTGACATCATCCAGAGGGAGGAGAAGCCAGCATTCATCAAGCCCACTTGTGTTCTCAATTACACATAACAACTCCTGGCTCCAGTCTGTACCTCCCTCTCCTCACCTCCCCTGACACTATATATTGTGGGTTTATTACATCATCAGTATCATGGCTTACTTTACTCTTTGTCAGAAGTTAGAGCCCAATTCCCTCTACTTCTTGCCCACTCTGAATAAAGTTGGTTCTTATTCTGCAGAGAACTTTGCTATGATCTAAAACTTCCCCTGCCTCATTTTGGGAGGTCACCACCATTCATTCTCTATAAACACCATTGTACCTTCTATTAAATAAATGATGATAAATGTAGTAACAGGGCATGAAGTCAGGAACTGGCTTGCGTAGGGGAAGTGAGGTCCACTGGTAATTTAGATCTGTGTTTCTCAAACTCTATTATGTGGAAGAATCACCTGGAGATCTTGTAAAATGCGGGTTTGGGGGTAGGGCCTGAGATTCTGAATTTCTCACAGCTCCCAGGTGAGGCCGATGCTTCTGGCCCATGGACCACACTTAGAGTAGCAAGGGCTTCAGGTGTTGTTTTGTGAAGGGAAGTTAAACAGAAGCCTTCTTTTGTCATAGAAGGCTACTGCGACAAAAGAGGCTTACAAGTAAAGATGGAGTTTTGGTCTCTCTCAGATATGCAAGCACACACACAAACACTGTTACAGTGGAATGCGATTTGGTCTTGGCAGAACCTTTAAGGGCTTTGATTACTTTCAGAGTAAAGCAGCTTCCCTAGAAGGAGGCCTGTGTCCGTGGGGCCTGAGGCACATCTTTGGGTCACCCTCCAGGGCAGGCTCTGGCATAAACACGACCTGGAGGTTAACACCTCCGTGAAGGAGTAAGGGCCCTGCTGTGTCTAGCTATGCTTCTGATGTGCCCAAATGCATCTAGGTTGTACAGACCATGGGCAGGACAGCTGACAGGTGGCCCTGAAGCCACAGCCCAGGAGACAAGTCCTATCTGAGCTGAGGCAGCCCACCCTTAAGGTACTTCAGCCTCCTCTCTGCAGACACCCACCTGGGGTCATTTTCTCAACATTGTCCCCAAAGGTGCCTTCCCCTCTGGCAAAAACCTTGCCCAGAGGAACAATGTCCTGCAAATAATAATAAAGTCTTTCACCTAATGATATCCACGCTGAGCTGGGCCCTGTTCTAAGTGCTTTGTATATAATAACTCATTCAATCTGCACAATCTCTTCAAGAGGTAGAGTCTATATCCCCTCTCCATGAATCTTGGTGGGTTTGAGACTATTTCAACCAATAGAGTATAGCTGAAGTGATACCATGTGACTTGCTAAGTCATGAAAGGCAGTGTAGCTTCTGTTTGATTATCATGGGACACTTATGTCCTAGTGCTCCTTCTTGTAGCCCAGATGCCAGGCTGTGAGAAGTTCAAGCCACATGAAGAGGCCACATGGAGGTGCTCTGGTGAGCAATTCCATGCTTAAGCTCTCCCAGCCCAGGAGTCAGACATGTGAGTAAAGAAGCTTCTAGATGTTTCTCGCCCCCAGACCTTCAAGTCATCCTTCCACTTGTTCCCAGCTGAGACTCCAGACATAAGGTAGCAGAGATGAACTGTCTCCATTGTGCCCTTTTTGAATTCCTGATCCACAAAATTTGTGAGCATAATAAAATTGTTGTTGTTTTACACCACTAAGTTTGGGGTAGTTTAACCAGAACAGATAGGTACTATTGGTAGATCCATTTTATAGATGAAAAATTAAGGCACAGAAAGCTTAAGTGACTTTCCCAAAGTCAAACAGCAGTTGTGATTCAAACCTATTGAGTCTGGCATCCGAGGCTGTATTCTTAACCTCTATGCTATACTATAGAGAATGACCAGGCTTCTCCCATGATTCCTTGTCTACCTTCCCCTTGTTACCAATGACATTACAGTATTTTTCAACAAAGAATCCTCCTTACAAAGGCCTAGTCCTGTTCTTGGCTCCATCTCCACAGCCTAAGGTGAAAAGTAGAGTCCCACCCAAATTCAGACTTCCAAGCTAGAAAGAGGAGGATTTCCCAGGTCAAAACAACCATCCTGCCCCCCATCAATGGGACAGCAAGCCTCTTTTCCCCTCCAGTCCTGGAGGCTGGCTCCACAGGGGGGCCTTTGGTCCAGATACAAGGCTTCCAGTCTAGCACACTGGGTAGGAGGGATCTTTTGCCCTCCCATGTCCACTGTGCACTTCCCTACACACCAGGTATCCAGCTTCTTCCTGCCACACACTGAGAACAGGCCATTTCTGTGATGGATTCTCCTACCACTCTCCCACATCCTAGACTTCCCATTAGTGAGTCCATAGGTGGCCAGAAGCCAATATTTTTTAATTACTTAGGGATCTTTATTCCCTGGGGGTCACATGTCCACAACAAGGAGTTTGTCCAGGAAGGAGGGGGACTCAAAGGAACTGGAGTGGGAGGTGGAAGAAAGCTTGAAACCTAAGGAGATAGGGCTCTAGGAGGGGAGATAAGGAGTAAGGGAGGACTTCCTGTTTGCCCCAGGCATTTTGGGACCTAAGGCTTAAGTGATTTGGGGTCCCCCTTTAAGAAAAAAATATAAAATGACAAATACAAAATTAGGTTGGTAAGTGAATAGTTATCTAGAATGAGAAAGAAGTCACAGTGAATTACAAAATCTAAAAGGCCAATAAGTCCCACAATATCAATATCATAAAATTCAAAATAATACCATAACATTTTTATTGAATAAATTTGATGTGTAACATTGTGTAAGTTTAAGGTGTACAGCATGTTACTTTGATACATTTATATATTGTTATATGATTGCTGATGTAGTAATAATTATCATATTACATAATTATAGTACAGTATTATTGTCTATATCCATTATATTGTGCATTAGCTATCAATGGCTTATTTACTACTCATTACAAATTTGTACTCTTAAACACCATCAGCCTTACACCCATCATCCCCTGGTAATCACCATTTTACTCTCTGTTTTTTACAGGTTTAACTTTTTTAGGTTCCACATATAAGTGATACCATACAGTATTTGTCTTTCTCTGACTTATCTCCCTTAGCATAATGTGCTCAGGTCCATCCATGTTCCTTTTTCGTGGCTGAATAGTATTCCATTGTGTATCTGTACCACATCTTTTTTATCCATTCATCCATTTATGGACATTTGGGTTGTTTCAGTATCTTGCCTATTGTGAATAATGCTGTAATAAATATGGGAGGGCATGTATCTTGTTGAAATCTTGTTTTCATTTCCTTTGGGTATACATCCAGAAATGGAATTGCTGGATCATGTGGTAGACCTCATTTTTAATATTTTGAGGAACTTCCATATTATTTTCCATAGTAGTTGGACCAATGTACATTTTCATCAACAATGTGTAAGTGTTCTCTTTTCACCACATCCTCACCAGCACCTGTTGTCTCTAGTTTTCTTGAGGATAGCCATTCTAACAGGTGGTTTTGGTATCAAAGTCATGCTGGCCTCAGAGAATGCATTTGGAAATGTTTCCTCCTCCTCAATATTTGGAAGATTTTGAGAAAGATCACTGTTACTTCTTTAAATGTTTGGTAGAATTCTCCAGTGAAGCCACTTGGTCCCAGAGTTTTCTATGTTGGGAGTTTTTGATTACTGATTCAGTCTCTTTACTCATTACTGGTCTGTTCAGATTTTCTATTTCTTCCTAATTCAGTTCTGGTAGTGTTTCTAGAAATTTATCCATTTCTTCTATGTTATATAATTTGTTGGTATATAACTGTTCATAGTGGCCTCTAAGGGGCAGGTCAAGTTGTGTTGAATTCCCTCAGCTTTTATTGTCTGGGAAAGCCTTTATTTCTCCTTCACATCTGAAGGATAACTTTCCTGAATAGAGTATTCTTGGCTGGCAATTTTTACCTTTCAATATTTTAAATATGTCATTCCACTCTCTCCTGACCTCTAGAGTCTCTGCTAGAAATCTGCTGATAGCCTAATTGGGGTTCCTCTGTAGGTTACTGTCTTTTTCCCCCGGCTGCCTTTAAAATCATTTATCATTGACTTTTGACAGTTTTAATGTAATGTGTCTCAAAGCTCTTTTTGTGTTGAGATAATAAGGGTTCTATTAGCTTTGTGAACTTATATACCCAGTTTCTTCCCCAGGTTTGGGGAGTTCTCAGTATTATTTCTTTAAATACACTCTCTGTTCCCTTCTCCCTCTATTCTCCTTCTGGAATACCCATTAATATTATGGTTTCTAGTGGGTTCAGATAGTTCTCACAGAGTTTCTTCTTTTTTTTTTAAATCTTTGTTATCTCTTCTCTTCCACCTGAATCATTTATTTCTGTATTTCTATCCTCAAGATCACTAATTCTCTCTTCCATATGATCTGCTCTATTTTCAGTACATCTTAATGCATTCTTCATCTCATTTACTGAGTTCTTCAGCTCCAGAATTTCTATTTGGTTCTTTTTTGGGGGATTTCAATCTTTTTGGTAAAGTACTCCTTCTGTTCACTAATTTTATTGTTTTGCATTTCTGAGTTTTCCTATAGCTGGTTGATTTTCTTCATAACAGCTATTTTAAATTCTTCATCAGTTGGATTACAATATTCCATGTCTTTGGGTTCAGTTACTGGAAAATTGTCAGTTTCTTTTTATGATACTGTACTACCATGATTTTTCATGGTGCTTGATGAGAAGTGCCTCAATCACCACATTTGAAGTAGCAAACACACTTCTTATGTAGGCAAGGTTTTGTTTACTTTGATTCTAACAATTCAACAAGTTGGTAGTTAGGAACCTTCCTTTTGTTTTCCAGAAGGTGGCATTATAGCACAAGTTTTTTGGTTTCTCTTACCAGAGCTAACTTGTTAAGGTTGGGAGCACATACATTTAAAGAAAAAAAAAAAAAGCAAAGTGTGGTGGCAGAGTAGAGGGAGGTCTGTACTTAGCACTTTGGTCTTTGGGTGTGCCCATGGTCCAGTAGGGAAATCCTCAATTTGAGGGATCCCAGGGGTCCATGGGCAGTTCTCTTGCCTCCCAGGGCAGAGAGCAAGAGATGCTTTCCTTCAGCTCTTTTCTTGCCTACTTCCCTTTCCTTTCTCTCCCCCTAGTCACTATGGTCTCTCTTCAGAGAAAGAAACCGATTCCTCCAGCTTCATCATGTGTAGCCAGGCAGACTCCCACTCACCACCTTCACCCTCCATCTCATCTGCCAGAAAGGTTGTGCTGGCTCACTGCCAGACCAGCTGCCACCTTCTCTGCTGTCACCATCTCTGCCACCACCTCATTCAGCCACCTCCTCCACAGTCCAATCCTCCTCCCGCATTTTTGGTACACAGATGGATGAATCTCTCAGGTATCCTGGTATGCTATGCAGAAGCATAATTTTTTTTTCAGTTATGGATGTCTGATTAGTTGTAAGCCAAAGGGAAGAGATAAAAGGGATGACTCTCACTGCCATGATGCTGACATCACTCCCATGACATTTTTGTATATTAATTAATCACTTGACATACCTCCATACTATTTACTTGCTTTTTTTTTTCTGCATGCCTGTATAAGTTATCTATTGCTGTCAAACAACTCTAAAACTTAGTGGCTTAGTGGTTTAAAACAACAAAGGTTTATCATTTCTCACAATTCTCTGGTTTGAGTGGGTGGGTGTCATCTGGGCTGAGTCATGCTGTTGCAATCAGATGGCGGCTAGAAAGGCTGGATGCTCCAAGACGGCCTCACCCACATGTCTGTGGCCTTGATGCTGTCTATCAGCTGAGCTGCTTTCTCTACATCGTTTCTTACCATCTAGCCTGGTCTTCCTTACATTGTAACAAGAGCATTCCAAGCGGGTGCCAATAGAAACTGCGAGGCAGAAGGTGCAGTGTTACTTCCAGTGCACTCTATCGATGAAAACAATTCACAAGGCCTTTGCAGATTCAAGGAGTGGGGAAATGGATACCACCTCATGACACAGGAACTGCAAAGTCACTTTGCTAAGAGATTTGAAAGCAAGGATGCATGATGATTTGGGGGCCATTATTCTAAAAATCAACCACAATACTTTTGATTGCCTCTTCAATGATTTTGTAATATAATTGTCAATAGAAAGAATGAAAAGATCATTGTTTTCCTTCTAGCCCAGGTGGTCAAAATTAATTTTTTTAATTGGCAGTTTAGAAATGTTTCTTTCAGCTTCACAACCTGTGTAATGTGTAAATTTTTAGGATAGTCATCAAGAAACCTCTATCAAGTTTCTTTCAGGGCATTTCAAGTTTTCTTGTTCAGTTGTTGAATCTTTAATCTTTAATAGTCTTTGGATTGACAACACCCATTATCCACTATGTCCTCACTATCCTATGGTGTGTTGTATCAGGAATTGTGTGTTGCCTTCAGGGATGTTAATATTTCATGTCAAATCAACAGGAAATTTAAATCTTTTCCCAAAGTGTCCTTATAACTTCTCTCTCTTTGTTAACTGGATTATCAACAATCCAAGAGCCTATTCATTGCTTTTATTAGAAATTTATCTCTGCCTCTTAAGGAGGGAACCTGCATTTTTCTGTCACAACACCTGGTTGGTCATTGTTGTGGGCAGTAGGATTATTCCTAGAGGCCATTTTTATACTGAGATAGCTAGAAATAATCATTACATTCAGATTTCCCTGGTGGCGCAGTGGTTAAGAATCCGCCTGCCAATGCAGGGGACAAGGGTTTGAGCCCTGGTCCAGGAAGATCCCACATGCTACGGGGCAACTAAGCCTATGCACCACAACTACTGAGCCTGCGTTCTAGAGACCGAGAGCCACAACTACTGAGCCTGCATGCCACAACTACTGAAGCCCATGTGCCTAGAGCCCGTGCTCTGCAACAAGAGAAGCCACCACAATGAGAAGCCCACGCACTGCAACCAAGAGTAGCCTCTGCTCGCCGCAACTAGAGAAAGCCCACACACAGAAATGAAGACCCAACATAGCCAAAAATAAATAAATAAAATAAATAAATTTATAAAAATAATAATAGTAATTACATTCAAAAGTGACAATGTTGAATTTTACTTGAGCCCTGTGTTCCTGGGAAAACAGTGATGGTTAGTAAATCTCACCACCCTTTTATGTTCTGGGAAATGGCTTACCACAAAGAACTCCCCTACCCCATATGACTTAACATAGGACTCATAGATGCCCCCTTGTTTATCTATGACAAGACCAGACACAGACCCTCCAAATTCCCATTCTTTACCTCATAAATGGGGCTGAACCACTTGTCCTCCCTGCTCAATCAAAACAAAATGCTTGCTAACTGAACTTTGGTTAAGCTTTTCTCCTTCCTCCAAGCTTCTGGACTTTGGCCCACATTCAGCCTGAGCCAGCATACTACTCCCCCTAAGAATAAGATGGCCTCCAGGTAGAATATCCTCTGATCTGCTATCTGTTCAAACCACCCATTCATCCCTCTTCCCCAGACCCAGTTCTTTCTAGCCTAGTTTACCCCTCTCTATAAAAGAAACCCTTTTTATGGCCAGTCCTTGAGAGGCCTTCATATCTACAGTCAGAGTATTCTCCCTATTGCAGTATCCCTTTCCCCCACCAGCAATAATCCTTTTGAGTAAAATTTCACCTTACCAAGTCTGGATTTGTTTTTTATTTGACAAAAGTGAATGAGGAACACATAATTATAGCCCACTATACCCAAATTAAATATGTCCCTAATTCAACTTGCCTTTGCTGAATTCCTAATATGACCTGTGACAAAGAGTCTCTCCTTGACCAAACTTTACTCAGGCTCCCCTGAACTTTTCAACTAGGTCTTGACTTTTGGACTTCCATGTTCATCTCTGCATTGTCCAGTTTTAGCAAGAATCCTGTTAAATTCAGTTTAGCCAGAATCCCCAACCCTTGATACCTGATCACCTTCAATATCTGATCATGTTCCTTAAACTCCACTATCCCCCAGGTGATGTTTGATCATGCTGGCCTACCTTCAGCAAGAATCCTGATAGGTTAGTTTAAGCAGAATCTCCTCTTCTACCCTGATGTTTCTTCTTAGTAATTTTTTTATTCATCAACCCCCTCCCTGCTCCTTGGCTATAAATTCCCACTTGCCCATGCTATATTCTGAATTGAGCCTACTTCTACACTGAGGTCTCTTTTTCCCTATTGCAATAGTCTTGAATAACATCTGTTTTTATGGCTTTACCTACTGTGAAGCTCTGGTTTTTCTTTGACACCCGTTGCTTGCAACTCCAAGGCTACTGGACACAAGGGGAAGTTGGACAGAGGAAACTTCAGAGTGGAAAGGGACAATGATCATAACCAATTCCAAATTTAAAAGCCTACATTTAAGAAAACAAAACACATGCTTTGGGTGGGGGTGGGGATCCAAATGTTGTAGAGCCTAAAGCTTATACATTTAGAGGCCCTCTTTAAGAAATAGAACACATAACCTGTTTTTTTTAAATTCCATATATATGTGTTAGCATACAGTATTTGTCTTTCTCTTTCTGACTTACTTCACTCTGTATGACAGACTCTAGGTCCATCCACCTCACTACAAACAACTCAATTTCATTTCTTTTTATGGCTGAGTAATATTCCATTATATATATGTGCCACATCTTTTTTATCCATTCATCTGTCAATGGGCACTTAGGTTGCTTCCATGTCCTGGCTATTGTAAATAGAGCTGCAGTGAATATTGTGGTACATGACACTTTTTGAATTATGGTTTTCTCAGGGTATATGCCCAGCAGTGGGATTGCTGGGCCATATGGGATGAAGTGAGAGAGAGGCATGGACATATATATACTACCATATGTAAAATAGATAGCTAGTGGGAAGCAGCCACATAGCACAGGGAGATCAGCCCGGTGCTTTGTGTCTACCTAGAGGGATGGGATAGGGAGAATGGGAGGGAGATGCAAGAGGGAAGAGATATGGGAACATATGTATATGTATAGCTGATTCACTTTGTTCTAAAGCAGAAACAAACACACCATTGTAAAGCAATTATACTCCAATAAAGATGTCAAAAAACGAAGTTATTACAAAAAATAAATAAGAAATAGAACACAATATTAGCAATGCAAGATTAGATTTAATAGTAAATAGCTATTTAGAATTAGGAAATATATCCCATCAAATTACAAATCTAAAAACATATGCTATGTAAAGTTTAAAGCATATAACACAAGCATCACAAACCTCCCCCCCAAAAATAGACAAATTTTATTAATTAACAACTTGATCCACTTCCAAAGCCCATTTATGGTTGTATTTGCCGCATCATTAAATACTTCCTAACAGGAAAAATCTTCTGCTTTGACTAGGCATCTTGGAGAACCAAATCCCCCACTCAGAATTTTACACATCTGACTAGCTTCTAGGAGCCTTAGTACATTTCAAACTTTGTTTTTCCTCACTACCGTTAAAAGATAATACTCCAGAAAAGGTAAAAGCATAACTCTTATACTAATATAAAAAGGAATACATGTTAAAAATTTTACTTTAACTCAATCAATAAGGATCCAAGCAGATGTTATAAAGGTGAGGTCAAAAAGCATGAGTTCATATGGAGTAAAAGAATATTGAAATGAATCGGCAAATGGAGGCAGAATTGGTTTTATCCACAGTCAAGGAGGGAGATCAGTCGAACCTCTCCAGGACAGAACAGAATTTACACGTCTATGGCCAAGAGTTATTTTGTATTGCTGTTACTGTATTTACAATTTATAGAGTTGTAAAATGGCTCCCAGAATCTGATAGCCTGGTGGAATGTCCTTTAGACAAAGCATAGTTTTCCACTGAAGTACTTTTTCTGTTACAGTCTCCCCACTTGACATCAAAAATAATCTCAAATAAAGATAATAAAGATTATTCATGATCATAAAATACGGTTGGTCTCATTAGGTGTGGCCTGATTACTTACATAGATGCAGCAAGAGGGTTAACTCACCACATATTAAGCCTTCTTTAAGTTTGCTGGAAATTTTCATAAGGAGTCTCAGATTTGACTTTTAAATGCCTCTTCTTATTTGCTGTGCTGAAGTTAGGAAGCCACGCCAAGAAACTCTTGCCACCAGGTTATGGGTTCTGGTCACCAGCCAAACCCATAAATTTGAGTAAATACCTTTTTTCTTGATGTTCCCCCAACTTATCCTAAGTTTCTGGAGACAGTCAGGAAATGGCTTCCTCACTGCTTCTAAGGCTGGGATCATGTGAGCCAGGTACTAGGCCAGTTTTTCCCAGAGGTCTTTGTCAGCACTGGCTCCATAAAGCCAACCGAATTCCTCATAATGGGCTGGTCGTACCTGATTAAATGAACATCATTCTCAAATATGACATTTCAAGGAAGGCCTTGGTTGCATGACCAATTTTTTTCCAATTATATTCTGGTTTAAAAAAAAACAGGTACAATCTATGCAAATAATGATATTGCCATAAAAAGGAAGAAGACTCAATAAGAGTTTCTGAATTCTGAAGGGAGTCAAACAGAGAGGACAAAATATCTTTTACAAATGTTTCATTTCAGTTTTCAAAAGCAGAATCTGCCAAATCGTTATGGGTTACAGATATCTTAAGAAGAAAGAGAAAGGGCTTCCTTATAAATAGAAAATAGAACACTGCCTTAGTTGTTCAAGCTATTATAACAAAATATCATAGGCTGGGTAGCTTATAAACAACAGAAATTTCTCACAGTTCTGGAGGCTGGAAAGTCCAAGATCAAGACACCAGCAATTCGGAGTCTGATGAGGTCCCACTTGCTCATAGATGGGCTTCTTCTCACTGTGTCCTCACATGGTGGAAAGGGCAAACTAGCTCTCTGGGGTCTCTTTTATGAAGGCACTGATTCCATTCTTGAGGCCTCCACCCTCATGAACTAATCACCTCCCAAAGGCCCCACCTCCTAATACCATCACATTGGTGGTTAAGTTTCAACACATGAATTTGGGGGGGAAGGGACATAAACATTCAGACTACAGCAAACATCACCTGAAACTAACAC
Organism: Phocoena sinus; assembly: GCF_008692025.1. NCBI lineage: Eukaryota > Metazoa > Chordata > Mammalia > Artiodactyla > Phocoenidae > Phocoena > Phocoena sinus. The sequence goes on along the minus strand of NC_045784.1, from coordinate 40,381,602 downwards.
AACATTGTTAATCAACTATACTCCAATATAAGATAAAAATTTTTTTTTAAATAGCATCAGTAATAGTCCAAACAAAACTGTCATCTCTCTTCAGTGCATTTGGTTATGTGTAATTCTCGTTCCTCTGTATCTTGGGTTATAGCCTACCTTGACTAATTCAGCCCACTGGTATGGTCTCAAAGTTTTCTAAGTGATGCCACTGGAAGCCTGTAGCCAAGAGTCTCTTCTCTGAAGTACCCAGTAGAGTCCTTGTCCATAAGACTCTGAGACATTCCTTCTTTTTTGAAGACAAGAAGTTTGGCCTGTGCTGATTGCAGTACCTTCTGAGAAACATCAGAATAAAACAACAACTGAAAAAAAATTATCTGTAGATGACAGAGACTCAAAATAGCTGCATTCAATTTACTACCGATAATTTTCAAAAGTGAAAGATCTGACAAGAGTTCATAGCAAGAATAATGCAACTGACAAGGAAATGTGTTTAGTTCTGTGGCATGAAAAACAGAATAATAAAGCCAATCCAAAAAATTCTAGACAAAATGTCTATAAGTATTATGACTAAGACTATTTTCAAGGAAGACAATGAACATTGCAGCTGATTTATAAAAATGGATAAACATTTTTACAGAGAAAAAATATTGAGGCATAATATATAATATAATACAATGTCAATATGGTGTAATATTATATCATATCATATAGTAATCCTAAAAAATAATATATCATGAATATACCAAGAATATATCAAGAATATCAAGTAAAGAGATTCCATGAGTCTGGAGTAGGTCCTAGACATCTGTATTAAACTCCATAGGTAAGTCCAATGGGCACCTTTAATTGAAAACCATTGGCCTAAATGTAAATGTAAAAAGAAGGACTGTAGCCAAAAAAGCATTTTAAATAACACACAAAATTATGACTGGTGACACTATACTGTTATTGACTAATGTCATCTCGCAAAGCAACCTCAAGGCTCTAGGATACAGCATCGTATTCTAGAGAGTGAGGGCATTGACATATTTCTAGGAACTTCCCAAACAATGTCCAAATTCTAAAATACTTTTATTAAAAAATTTACCTATGCCAATTTAACCTAGAGAAAGCTAAGCATCTCTTCTGATTTGACAACTCTTCCTGCAACTCATTAATAGTAACTTATCAAATAAACCTAATTATTTCTTTTTTTTTAAACATCTTTACTGGAGTATAATTGCTTTACAATGGTGTGTTAGTTTCTGCTTTATAACAAAGTGAACCAGTTATACATATACATATATCCCCATATCTCTTCCCTCTTGCATCTCCCTCCCACCCTCCCTATCCCACCCCTAGGTGGTCACAAAGCACCGAGCTGATCTCCCTATGCTATGCAGCTGCTTCCCACTAGCTATCGGTTTTACACTTGGTATTGCATATATGTCCATGCCACTCTCTCACTTTGTCCCAGCTTACCCTTCCCCCTCACCGTATCCTCAAGTCCATTCTCTAGTAGGTCTGCGTTTTTATTCCCATCTTGCCCCTAGGTTCTTCATGACCATTTTTTGTTTAGATTCCATATATATGTGTTAGCATACGTTAGTATCATTATTTAGAACCCAGAAAAACAGCAACAACAAACAACCCCTTTGGGGTCCTCAACAAGGTTGAAGAGTATAAAGAGTTTTGGAGGACACCCCCCCCAAAAAAAATACAAGCAAAACTCTGAGAACTGCTGTTTTTAAGGCAAAACTACTATTTTCCTTGAAATACAGAAGCATATCCACAAGTGTATTTCTCTGAAACTATTACTCCCAAGTGGAGTTTCAATCATCTATATTCATTATAACTATGGGGACCTACTAGGAAACCCAGAGTTGGTATAAAGATTATTTTAAGCTGAAGGCTTTTGAGATTCAACAGATGCAGGGGGAAAAAAACCAAACTCTCTCAGAACTCTTATTTGACTAAAAGCAGGAACTTCTATGAAACAAGGCTGTCATAAATTCCTCTTCGGGTTGGATCTACTCCCAGAAGGGCGAATGCTAATAAAACCTACCCCAAATTCCTTCTCCAGGAGAATTTTATGGCCCATGAAGGAGACCACTCATACCTGTATAGACAAATATCATCACAAACTTTATCTCCTGTTTGTTCTCCTGAAAATTGTTCTGAAAAGTGCCCTTTCTTGCTCTCCCCATCACTTACTAAGTTGGTATATAGCCTCAAATTCTAACCACCCGTTTGAGTTACTCATCAAGAGCTCTCCCACATGCGTGCATGTTGCACGCACAAATAAAATCTCTTTTTTCTTCTGTTAATCTGTCTTTTGTTAATTTAATTTACAGTCTCCAGTCATGATATAAGAGGGTAGAGAAACTTGTATGTGAGGATTTTAGAGCTCATGAATACACGTTAACGCAACTTTCTATAGTCACACACATTCTTTATACAAACTCTTAATGTGGCAAAAATCAACACATTACTTAACAGACCCAAAGATATAGCCTCTCTATAGCACATAAAAATAAGAAACAAAGGGATATAAATTTAAAGTTATGCTTAATGACCACTGTTTCAGTATTCTAACTTATTTAGAAATGATCTAGGTATCCAATGAACATCTATTAATTATCAATTTAATAACAATCCAATTTTTGAGTATCCTAAAAATCCTGGGAATTATCTCGAGTGGGCATACTATGAAGCATAATTTCTGTTGAAATAAAATTTATGAGAATAACAATTCAATTTAGTGAAACACAAATTTACATTTTTCATAACCTTAAACAATAATGCTAGTTTATCTGGTCACTAAATCTTCATAAGTCAAGAAGAACATACCTAAGTAGAATAAAGTGTGTGCTTATATTATACTTTAACACTCATAGAGAAGATGCAACTGTTTTTATTTTACCAAAAACAGTAAATTAGTCTTACTTACCAAAGATTTACCTAGATTAAAAATTGGACTCTTAAACATTTTTGAATTAGTTTCTGTAAGAATTTTTTTTCTTCTGGCACATTTAAAGTACCAGAAGTTCAATTTCCTTGTTTTTTGGTAATTTGGGGTCTATCCAATTTACATAAGTGCTTATTTGTCTTTGTAAGCTGATCAGAACAGAGGTTCTTCAAGAGACTTTATAATCTAGTTTTTCTACAGGGGTTAGGGAAGTCAGTTGAATCTTTTACCAGATAGGACAGAATTTGCATGTCTTTAGACAAGAACTATTTTTGCATTGCTGTAGTTTATTTTCAATTTATGCCATAGAATCAGAAACTGATAATTAAGAGCAGTGTCCCCTAGACAATGCATAGTTTTCCATCGGAACACAAATGTTTCTCTATGCTACCCATGTAATTCTGATGCTGGATACAAGCATATGTTCACATCATGACACAATCTCAGTGCCTGATCTTCCATATCACAATGCCAAGGGAATCTACACAGTGGATGGTAAAGGTACTCCTTGAAGCTATTCCTACACCAGGGTGGCTAGCAATAACTTAACTGTACACAGAAGTGACTTTATACAACTTGTCAATTTTTATCCCACTAAATCCAAACTAAATGTAACCCCATCTCAACTTCCTCTTAGTTAGATCCTCAGAATTAGACACCACTCCAATACTATCTGACACCACCTAACATGAGGGGAAGTGTCATAGAGTAAAAGTCAGAATGAAAGAAGACAGAGGTTCGTGATGGTTAATTTTATGTGTCAACTTGACTGAGCTATGGAGTGCCCAAACATTTGGTCAAACATTATTTGGAGTGTGTCTGTGAGGGAGTTTTTGGTTGAGATTAACATTTGAATTGGTTAACATACACACACTACTATATATAAAATAGATAAGCAACAAGGACCTACTGTACAGCACAGGGAACTGTACTCAATATCTTGTAATAACCTATAATGGAAAAGAATCTGAAAAATATATATACACACATATATACATATATATATATCACTTTGCTGCACACCAAAAACTAACACAACATTGCAAATCAACTATACTTCAATAAAAATTTTAAAATTTTTTGAATTGGTAACTGAGTAAAGCAGATTGTCCTCCCTAATGTGTATGGGTCCTATCTAATCAGTTGAAGGTTTGTAGGACCAAAAGTTTGAGTAAGAGGAAACTATGTTTGCCTGACTTTTGAGCTGGGCCGGTGGTCTTCTCCTGCCCTTGGAGTGGAATTTATACCATTGGCTCTCCTGGCTCTCAGGCCTTCGGACTCCGACTGAAACTGTACTACCAGTTCTCCTGGGTCTCCAGCTGGTAACTGCAGATCTTGGGACTTTTCAATCACATGAGCCAATTCCTTATAACAAACAAAAATAAAACAAACAAATAAATAAATATTCTGTTTCTCTGGAGAACCTTAACTAATATAAGGTCTTCAGAAATTGCAGTTTAAAAATATCTTACTTTTTAAATTTTTGCAAAAATAGAACTGTATGTGTATATTACTATGGCCCATCCTAGGGCCTTGGAGAGAGCCCATGCATGTAAGGGGCCCTATAGCTTAAAATTCATTAGCTTCACAGTAAATCTACCTCTACTTCTATTCATTCTTCAAAACTCTGACCTTGAAGAAGCCTTCCCTGACTCCCTGGTATCCCTGTATCCTTCCCAGATAAAAATGATTTTTCATTTCCTATGCTACTTCTATATAATGTACATCTCGGATGATTGTGTCTGTTTCCCCAGTTTACCTTACTAGATTATAAGCTTCTTAAGGGAAGATACTGGATCTTGTGTCTCTCTCTATACTCAGTGTCTAGCAAAGTAGGGCCTCAATAAACTTGAGCAAATGAATGAATAACAAATACGGCTAATTTCACTGGCCAACCAGAGCTCTCCATCTGCAATGTCCCCAACCACTACAGCCCATCACACCTCCACTATCCCATTCATTTTCCTTCTCCTTCCACCTCCCCCCAAGTCACCATCCAAATACACTCTTCTGTTCCAGTTATCTACTGCTGGATAACAAACTACCCCAAACTTAGTGGCATACAACGACAACAATCATTTGTTATTTTCTCTCCTGGACTGGGGGTTGACTGAGTTCAGCTTGGTGGTTTCTCACTCAGGGTGTCTCATGTAGTTGCAGCCAGATGGTGGCCAGAGATGAGGGCATCTCAAAGGCCTCTTCACTCACAGGTCTGCATGGGCTGCAAGAACTCAAACGGCTAGAGCCTGGAACAGCTGGGGCTCCTTAAATCTCTCTATCTCCACGTGGTCTCTCCAGCATGGCGACTTCAGTAGCCAGACTTTTACATGATGGCTCAGAGATCCAAAAGTGTGTGTCCTGAGAGAGAGAGAACCACACAGAAGGGGTATTGAATTTTCTGACATAGACTGGGAAACAACACTGCATCCTGTTCCTTAGAAGCAAGTCACTAAAGCCGGCCTATGTTCCAGGGGGAGGCAGTTAAACTCCACCGCTTAATGGGAGGAGGCTTCATGAATTTGTGGACATGTTTTCAAACCACCACCCTAGCCTCTTGCCAGGTCTCATGAAGACCTTGCTCCCTGAGAGGTAGCAAAATGCCAACCAAATCATCTGGTTCCTGACAGCACTTTATCTGACAACTTTCTCTCCCATTCTGCCAAATGAATGTACAACAGTCTTCAGAAAGCTTTTAAGGAAGGAAATGTCAGCGCTTTTTAAGATTTTGCAGTTTGGCATATAGCACAAGGAGACTCTCCCCGCTCACCTCAAATCACAGCCACTCCTGCGCACACACAACGGGGGGTTCCGATATCCTGCAGGTAACACTCTTACTTTTTTCTTGCTTGTCATGTAAATGCACACTAATTTGCTTAAGCTAAGAAGAAGTAATTAATTGTACTAACATATCATTAATATGTATTCCAATAAGAATAAGTTTAAAGTGACCAGATAGGGCTTCCCTGGTGGTGCAGTGGATGAGAGTCTGCCTGCCAATGCCAATGCAGGGGACATGGGTTCGAGCCCTGGTCTGGGAGGGAAGATCCCACATGCCGCAGAGCAACTGGGCCCGTGAGCCACAACTACTGAGCCTGCGTGTCTGGAGCCTGTGCTCCGCAACAAGAGAGGACGCCGCAGTGAGAGGCCCACACACCGCGATGAAGAGTGGCCCCCACTCGCCGCAACTAGAGAAAGCCCTCGCACAGAAACGAAGACCCAACACAGCCAAAAATAAATTAATTAATTAAAAAAAAATAAAGTGACCAGATAATAGTCTAAGACTTAAATGGCTTCTAAGAATACTTCATCTGATAACAATTCCGCTCAATTTTCGCTTCCTTCTGAGGACACCTGCTTCATCCTGAGCCTAATTGTGACAGGGCGGTGTCCCAAGCCAGTGGCCAGCTGGCTCTGTCCTTCAGCCCTACAGGCACTTCAAAACATTATTTAATTTAATCTTCCCCAGAGCCCGGCAAGGACTATGTTATTCCCCTGCAAAGTAGAGATGAGAAAAATGGAGTTCGGAGAGTTTCGATAATCTCCAGTTTCCCCAGCTCATATGTCTTCTCTTCTGTCTCTTATAAGGATACTTGTCATTGGATTTCAGGTGCACCCAAGATAATCTCCCCATTTAAAGTCTTTAACTTAATTACATCTGCAAAGACCCTTTTTCCAAATAAGGTCACACCACAGGTTCTGGGAGTTAGGGTGTGGACATGACTTTTTGAGGGCCACCATCAGACTCTTTTCTACCTACAGGCCACATTGCCAGCCCACAGCCAAGCAGCGTGACAGCAAAGAGGATGTTGAACTTTTACCATGGTTGTTAAGACCTCGGTGCCAGTGCTGGACAGACTTAGGTGCCAGGCCTCATTCTACCTCATACTAGCAGCTGAGTGACTCTGGGCAAGCTTATTAAGCTTTCTGATTAAAACAGGCCTAGGGCTCTTTCAATAGTGGGAGATACTAGCAATACTGAGTTTACAAATACTTGGTAAAAGAGGGAGTCTAGTATAAAAGAAAATGGGTGAGGAGACCATGCAGACAAAGGTGATACGATAGGCTTCTCACCCTGGTCAAGTGACCTGTGGTTGAGAATAGACATCCAACTTTTTGATATCTCTTCATGCTTCAGATCATACACAACTGAGAGACTAAAACTTTGAGTTAATCATTCAAATATCCAAATATGGAGCAACTTCATTGATTATTTTCCACATTGACATTCTGAGCAGATCACCCCTTACTTAATTTCTCTTCAGCTTCTAAGACTCAAACAGCCCTTCTGACTTGTCATATGACTTACATCTTGGAACCAAGAATGATAAAAAGAAACTAAAGCAAATAAATAAAATAAAATAAAACAAGCCTTGGTTTACTTGTTTGTAAAATGGGGATAATAAGTGCTTACCTCACTATGTTGCTGAGAGGGTAAATGAGCAGTTGCTGTGCTGGGCTCTACCTTCCAAATATGCCTAAAATTCAGCCACTTGCCACCTTCCAGGCTACAACTCTGGTCCAAGTCAGTATCACCTCTCACCCAGGTTTTCACCACAGCCTCCTCTCTGGACACTCTGTTTCCCCCATCCCTTCCCTTTAGTCTATTCTCCACACATCAGCCTGAGGGATCTTTGAAAATCATAAGTCAGATCACATCCCTCCTCTGCTCATGACCCTTCGGTGGCTCCCATCTTTCTCAGGGTCAAAGCCAAAGTCCTCTCCATGCTGTGTATCAGACTCTACACAATCTAGCCCTCTGCTACCTTTCTGACCTTGTCTCCTACCACCTCGCTCCCTCCTTGCTCACTCTATTCTAGAAACACCAGCCTCTTTGATGCTCCTGGAGTCTACCAAGCCTGATCCTGCCTCGGCCTTTGCATTTACTGTTCTTAATAACCACATAGCTCACTCTGGCTGACCCTTTCACTCTATCCAGGTCTTTGCTCAAATGTCATCTTATCAGAGAGGACAAACGTATACAAAGATAGCACTGTGATGTGAGCTCAGTTGTGTCTTCCCAAAACATTTGGTGAAATCTTAACCCTCAGCATCTGTGAGTATGACCTTATTTGGAAGTAGGTCTTGCAGATGTAATCAAATTACATCTATACAGATGAAGTGAGCCTTGTGCCCTGGGACAAGCCTCTGAAGGTCACGGGTTCCAGTCATGAGCAGCAAAGCCTGAAGATGCTGGGGGATGGGCACACAGCATTTGTAAAAGGAATGGAAGGGGTCTGGGTGGGGTGCCAGTGGTGCTCACTACACTGGCACTAATCTACTCTGCCTCAATATGGACTCACCCTGAGTTATTTCTTCCCCAAGGGAACAACCAGCCAAACAGCTAAGTCTCGATGTCAAGCCAGGGAGCACCTCCATCACTGAGTCTGCTGGTTGAACTTAGTGGTTAGGGGGACTGGATCAACTCTGCCCCCCTCCCCCATCTCAGTCCCTGATGCATTTATTCCAGGGCTTGGTGGCAAAGAGGAAGAAGAGGGCCTTTCTTCTGAAAGCCTGTGCATTCTCCTCTCCTTGGCCCCAGTCATGACTCAGTGTCTGGTCTGGGGCTTTACAATGACAGTACCTTGTCACTGACAAAGAGGACAAATAGAAATCAAGGTGTTTTCCTTCCACGAAGAAGAGAACAAAGAACAATATACAACCATTGCAGCCATTGACTTACTGGCTGGTGACTAGCTCCATTTCCATGGAAACAGAGAGTAGAACAGGAAAGAGAAAGGCTTTTTAGAATAATAGAGGGCTTTTGTGTTGTGAGTTGCTTTTTAAAAATAAAGCCAGCAAGGTGTCTCCATTCTCTCAGCCCTGACCCATGCACTGCACTTCTCTCCTGAGAAGCCAGTAGGCAGCAGGACAGAATGGCAAGAGGGCACCTGCCAGTCTGCTAGCCCTCCTCATCAGCCAAGGCAGCCTGAGCTAGCAGGAGACCACACACAGTGTCAGCCCTGAAGAGAGAGACTCGTTCAGGAAAAAGCAAAAACAGTTTACCATCAAGAGAACAAAGCCTTATACAAAGAGCTAGCTGCTTTTCATAGGTCCTTTTGACTTAAAAATACATTACATAGGTACCAACATCCTTCACTGAAACATCAATTTGAAATTATGGTAAAGCTTCATATATTGAGGTGCTACAATTGCACCCGCCCGCCCTCAGCCACCCCCTTCCCTGGGTGCTTCAGGGGAGAGTCTGGCAGAGTGGAGTGGCTATAGAACACTGGGCTGTTTTATGTCTTGACCTCACTCTGTGGACCAACCACATCTGTGGGTGCCCTGCACCCTGGCATCTAGCTGGGGTCATGGCACTCTCAAGGGGCAACCAAGCAGTGGTCTCTCCAGTCACATGCCTGATCCATTTCATGCAAGTTTCATTAAAAGGAACCATTTTAAGAGAAGCAAAGAACCCTACAGCCCACACACAACTCCCATGGAGAGAAAAAGTCGAATTGAGGGGGAAAAAAATACCAAGATAAGCGACGAGTGCCGATCTCTCTTTTCAGAAAGTCGAGTTTCCCTTGGTAACCATGACTCACAGTTGCCATAGTGATGAATCTCGTTGCTAAGGAAACCTTACTTCATAGGCAGAACCTGAAAAAAACAAGAGTTCTACGGGCTCTTAAGTTTGGGCTCTTAAGTTTTACTGAGTGGTGGGATTCTTCCAGAAGCAGCCTCTGGGATGAGAACTCAGGCAGACGTGATTTATGCAGAAGGTGCTTCTGAGAGAAACTGGGAAGGGATCAGGCGACAGTGCCAAGCAAGGATGGGAGTTAAGGTGATGCTCCAGCCTCAGCTGTTACTGCACAGAGCTCCGAGGCAAAAACTGCTCTTCAGAGTTTAAGAGGGCCAGAGGCAAGCGAGCTGAGCTTTTGTGCTTCTGTATCTGTCAGACACTGGCTAAGGGTCAACCCAAGGACAAAAATCTTCAGGCACTTCTGGCCTCAGCAGTCCAAGGATGGGCCTCTGCAGAAGGTCAAGAGCGCAGGCCATTAAGAGCAAAGCCCACAGAAGGTGGGAGAGAGGCGTACCACACCAGCAAAGGGGGTCTAAGACCTTCAAGAGGGTGGCCAACAGCTTCTGGCTACTGTTAGGAGGTGGGGTTTTCCAAATAAGGTGGGAGAACTGAAGCCGAATCTGGCCTCTGTACCCCAACACTGAATTAAATCTCGGAGACAGAGTTTTGGGTGAAGTAGAAAAAAAATAGCATTATTGCTTTGCCAGGCAAAGGGGGCCACAGTGGGCAAATGCCCTCAAAAACTGTGTGTTCCAACCTGGAGGGGGTAGTGAGAAGTTTTATAATAATGCTTCAAAGAGGGCACGGTCAGCTGGTGGACATTCTTCTGATTGGTTGGTGGTGAGGTAGGTGGCAGTCGGCATCATCAACCTTCTGGTTCCAACCCGTATGGGGTCTACTGATTGTGGGCAGCAAACAGTTAACTTCTCCCACCTGGTGGGGGCTTCAGTGTCTGCAAAACAGCTCAAAGATATTGTTTGTGTATCCCTTGAGGGGGAACCAGGACCCTGCCCCAAGGCTGCACTATTTTTGACTGTTCCTCCTTGTCTCTGCATCCCCTTGCTTCCCTAATTAGCAACTGTTTGAACCTGCCCATTGGAACTCAAGGAACTTCCTGGAGGCTGAATGAAGCCTATTTCCTATAATCAAGAAATGGGGGACACAGAAAGGCCTTTGTGCCCAGGAGTCCCACAGGGTCCTGCTTGGTATCAGAACTAGGGTGAAGCAAGTGAGGCTCTTACTAGAGCACAAAATTTAAGGTAGTGCCAAAATCTCAGAAATTAAGATAAATAACAGCTTAATGAAATATTTTTTACACCCCAAACATTCCCAAAGTCTATACTACCACAAGGGTAACCACTAGTCTTTTATTTATTATTATTATAAATTATTCAGTTTATTTAAACTAAAAAAAAAAAAAGGCAGTTCACCCATTTTTCCCACCCCCTATCCCTGCCTCTAGAAACCTCCACCAATCCATTCTCTGCATCTATGAGTTTGGTGGGGTTTTTTAAAATTTTATATTGGAGTATAATTGATTAACAATGTTGTATTAGTTTCAAGTGTACAGCAAAGTGATTCAGTTATACATATACATGTATCTATTCTTTTTCAAATTCTTTTCCCACTTAGGTTATTACAGAATATTGAGCAGAGTTCCTTGTGCTATACAGTAGGTTCTTGTTGGTTATCTATTTTAAATATAGCAGTGTGTACATGTCAATCCCAAACTCCTGGTCTATCCCTCCCTCCCACCCTTTCCCCCTGGTAACCATAAGTTCTTTCTCAAGTCTGTGAGTTTGCTTCTGTTTTGTAAGTAAGTTTATTTGTATCATTTTTTTAGATTCCACATATAAGCGGTATCATATATCTTTCCCTGTCTGACTTACTTCACTTAGTACAATAATCTCCAGGTCCATCCATGTTGCTGAAAATGGCATTATTTCATTCTTTTTAATGGCTGAGTAATATTCCATTGTATATATGTACCACATCTTCTTTATCCATTCATCTGTTGATGGTTGCTTCCATGTCTTGGCTATGAACACTGGGATGCATGTATCCTTTCAAACCATGTTTTTCTCCAGATATATGCCCAGGAGTGGGATTGCTGGATCATATGGTAGCTCTATTTTTAGTTTTCTTAAGGAACCTCCATACTGTTCTCCATAGTGGCTTCACCAATTTACATTCCCACCAACAGTGTAGGAGGGTTCCCTTCTCTCCACACCCTCTCCAGCATTTATTGTTTGCAGATTTTTTGATGATGGCCATTCTGACTGGTGTGAGGTGATATCTCATTGTAACAAAACGAAAAGACAACCCACAGAATGGGAGAAAATATTTGCAAACAATGCAACCAACAAGGGATTAGTCTTCAAAATTTACAAAGAGCTCATGTGGCTCAATATCAAAAAAACAAACAACCCAGTGAAAAAAAGGGCAGGAGACCTAAATAGACATTTCTGCAAAGAAGACATACAGATGGCCAAGAGGCACATGAAAAGATGTTCAACATCGCTAAATGTTTTTTTAGATTCCCCACATAAGAGATATCATACAGTATTTTTCTTTCTCTGTATGACTTATCTCACTGAGCATAATGCCATCAAGGGCCATCTACGTCATCAAAAATGGCAAGATTTTATTCTTTTTATGTGGAATAATATTCCATTGTATAAATATACCACATCTTCTTTATCCTTTCATTCATCAGTCGACACTTAGGTTGCTTCCATAGCCTGGCTATTGTAAATAATGGTGTAATGAGCATAGGGGTGCATATTTCTTTTAGAGTTAGTGTTTTTGTTTTCTTTGGATAAATGCCCAGAAGTGGAATTGCTGGGTGATATCGTAGTTCTGTTTTTAATTTTTTGAGGAGCCTTCATACTGTTTTCCATAGTGGCTGCACCAATTTACATTCCTACTAACGGTGCAGGAGGGTTCCCTTTTCTCCACATCCTTGTCAACACTTGTTATCTTTTTGTCATCTTGATGATAGCCATTCTAACAGGTGAGAGGTGATATCTCATTGTGGGTTTGATTTACATTCCCTGATGATTAATAATGCTGAGCATTTTTTCATGTACCTGTTGACCATCTGTATGTCTTCTGTGGAAAAATGTCCATGATGAAGAAAATAGCAGTATTTTGCATAAAGACAGGATCCAATTCTGCCTCACTCTCTCACCCTAATACTGGCCTTGGTTCTTTATTTATCATAACAGGCGGCTGCCCTGTGGGCTATAGATTGCCAATTTGGTTTTTTAAAATATTGCATTAAAATACTATACATCTTGATTGCTGACTGTTTTGGCACCTCCTCGAATTCTGCACCTGAGGCAAGTACCTCACCTGCCTCACCATAGTCCCACCCCTGCTCAGGCAAGTAACAGCTTCCTGAGAAGTGAGCAGCATGGAAGCTTTCCTCTCCTATGACAACTACCTTCCTCAACACACACACACACACACACACACACACACACACACACAAATGCACCCTTAAATTCCTCCCTTTTCCCACTCTCCAACCCAGATTCTTAATCCCTAAGGGTTAAGAAGTTTTTATTTTTTTAATGTTTTCTATTAAGCAACTAAGGCTCCAAATGCTCTTTATGTGCATTTTTAAGTCCTCCAGGATGGGGGGAAATGAGGAGATGTCTGTTGGTCAAAGGGTACAAGCTTCCAGTTATAAAAGAAATAAGTTCCAGTGATATAATGTATAGCACAGTGATTATACTTAACAATATTGTATTGTATACTTGAAAGTTTCTATGAGAGTAGATTTTAAATTATCTCACCATAGCAACAAAAAAAGTGGTAATTATGTGAGGTGAAGCATGTGTTTACTAACCTTATTGTGCTAAACATTTTGCTATATATATGTGTATCACATCATCATGTTGTACACCTTAACCTTATACAAATATTTCAATAAAGCTGGAAAAAATCCTCCACCCCTGGAAAGACCCATCTCCTGCACTGATTATTCCTTCCTAGAGGGACTTAACCCTCATTTAAGATAATCAGTTCACCCCAGTTTTCCCCAGGACTTCCTGGGATTTAGCACTGAAAGACCTGCGTTCCAGAAAACTGCTCAGTCACAGGCAATCAGGATAGGTGGTCACCTACTTGTTTGTTTTGTTTTGTTTTGGTTTGGTTTTTGGTTTTTGGTTTTTATTGGGGTATAGTTGTTTTACAATGTAGTGTTACATTCTACTGTACAACAAAGTGAAGTAGAGTTCCTGGTGCTATACAGCAGGTTCTCATTAGTTATCTATTTTATATATATTAATGTATATATGCCAATCCTAATCTCCCAATTCATCCCACCCCTCACCTTTCCCCACTTGGTGTCCATACATTTGTTCTTTACATCTGTGTCTCTATTTCTGCCTTGCAAACCAGTTCATCTGTAACATTTTTCTAGATTCCTCATATATGCGTTAATATATGATATTTGTTTTTCTCTTTCTGACTTACTTCACTCTGTATGACAGTCTCTAGGTCCATCCACATCTCTACAAATGACCCAATTTCATTCCTTTTTATGGCTAATATTCCATTGTATATATGTACCACACCTTCTTCATTTTTTTTCCTTAAACATATTTATTGCAGTATAATTGCTTTACAATGGAGTGCTGGTTTCTGCTTTATAACAAAGTGAATCAGCTATACATATACATATGTCCCCATATCTCTTCCCTCTTGCATCTCCCTCACTCCACCCTGCCTAACCCACCCGTCTAGGTGGTCACAAAGAACCGAGCTGATCTCCCTGTGCTATGTGGTTGCTGCCCACTAGCTATCTATTTTACGTTTGGTAGTGTATATATGTCCATGCCACTCTCTCACTTTGTCCCAGCTTACACTTCCCCGTCCCCATATCCTCAAGGCCATTCTCTAGTAGGCCTGTGTCTTTATTCCTGCCTTGTCGCTAAGATGACCTTTTTTTTTTTTTTTAGATTCCATATATATGTGTTAGCATACAGTATTTGCTTTTCTCTTTCTGACTTACTTCACTCTGTATGACAGACTCTAGGTCTATCCACCTCACTACAAATAACTCAATTTCGTTTCTTTTTATGGCTGAGTAATACTCCATTGTATATATGTGCCACATCTTCTTTTACCATTCATCTGTTGATGGACACTTAGGTTGCTTCCATGTCCTGGCTATTGTAAATAGAGCTGCAATGAACATTTTGGTACATGACACTTTTTGAATTATGGCTTTCTCAGGGTATATGCCCAGTAGTGGGATTGCTGGGTCGTATGGTAGTTCTATTTTTAGTTTTTAAAGGAACCTCCATACTGTTCTCCATAGTGGCTGTATCAATTTACATTCCCAGCAACAGTGCAAGAGGGTTCCCTTTTCTCCACACCTTCTCCAGCATTTATTGTTTGTAGATCTTTTGATGATGGCCATTCTGACTGGTGTGAGATGATATCTCATTGTAGTTTTGATTTGCATTTCTCAATGATTAATGACGTTGAGCATTCTTTCACGTGTTTGTTGGCAATCTGTATATCTTCTTTGGAGAAATGTCTATTTAGGTTTTCTGCCCATTTTTGGATTGGGTTGTTTGTTTTTTTGATACTGAGCTGCATGAGCTGCTTGTAAATTTTGGAGATTAATCCTTTGTCTGTTGCTTCATTTGCAAATATTTCTCCTATTTGACAGTTGTCTTTTCATCTTGTTTATGGTTTCTTAAGCTGTGCAAAAGCTTTTAAGTTTCATTAGGCCCCATTTGTTTATTTTTGTTTTTATTTCCATTTCTCTAGGAGGTGGATCAGAAAGGTTCTTGCTGTGATTTATGTCATAGACTGTTCTGCCTATGTTTTCCACTAAGAGTTTTATACTGTCTAGCCTTACATTCAGGTCTTTAATCCATTTTGAGTTTATTTTTGTGTATGATGTTACGGAGTGTTCTAATTTCATTCTTTTTACATGTAGCTGTCCAGTTTTCCCAGCACCACTTATTGAAGAGGCTGTCTTTTCTCCATTCTACATTCTTGCCTCCTTTATCGAGGATAATGTGATCATATATGTGTGGGTTTATCTCTGGGCTTTCTATCCTGTTCCATGGATCTATATTTCTGTTCTTCTGCCAGTATCATACTGTCTTGATTACCGTAGCTTTGTAGTATAGTCTGAAGACAGGGAGCCTGATTCCTCCAGCTCCATTTTTCATTTCCAAGATTGCTTTGGCTATTCAGGGTCTTTTGTGTTTCCATACAAATTTTGAAATTTTTTGTTTTGGTTCAGTGAAAAATGCCAGTGGTAGTTTGATGGAGATTGCATTGAATCTGTAGATTGCTTTGGGTACTATAGTCATTTTCACAATGTTGATTCTTCCAATCCAAGAAGAACATGGTATATCTCTCCATTTGTATCATCTTTAATTTCTTTCATAAGTGCCTTATAGTTTTCTGCAATACAGGTCTTTTTTCTCCTTAGGTAGGTTTATTCCTAGATATTTTATTCTTTTGTTGCAATGGTAAATGACAGTGTTTTCTTAATTTCTCTTTTAGATTTTTCATCATTAGTCTGTAAGAATGCAAGAGATTTCTGTGCATTCATTTTGTATCCTGCTACTTTACCAAATTCATTGATTAGCTCTAGTAGTTTTCTGGTAGCATCTTTAGGATTCTCTAGGTATAGGATCATGTCATCTGCAAACAGTGACAGTTTTACGTCTTCTTTTACAATGTGGATTCCTCTTATTTCTATTTCTTCTCTGATTACTGTGGCTATAACTTCCAAAACTGTGTTGAATAATAGTGGTGAGAGTGGACAACATTGTCTTGTTCCTGATCTTAGTGGAAATGGTTTCAGTTTTTCACCATTGAGGACCATGTTGGCTGTGGGTTTGTCATATATGGTCTTTATTATGTTGAGGAAAGTTCCCTCTATGCCTACCTTCTGGAGGGTTTTTATCATAAATGGGTGTTGAATTGTGTCAAAAGCTTTCTCTGCATCTATTTAGATTATCATATGGTTTTTCTCCTACAGTTTGTTAATATGGTGTATCACATTGATTGATTTGTGTATATTGAAGAATCCTTGCATTCCTGGGATAAACCCCACTTGATCATGGTGTATGATCCATTTAATGTGCTGTTGGATTCTGTTTGCTAGTATTTTGTTCAGGATTTTTGCATCTATGTTCATGAGTGATATTGGCCTGTAGTTTTCTTTCTTTGTGACATCTTTGTCTGGTATTGGTATGAGGGTGATGGTGGCCTCGTAAAATGAGTTTGGGAGTGTTCCTCCCTCTGCTATATTTTGGAAGAGTTTGAGAACGATAGATGTTATCTCTTCTCTAAACATTTGATAGAATTCACCTGTGAAGCCATCTGTTCCTGGGCTTTTGTTTGTTGAAAGATTTTTAATCATAGTTTCAATTTCAGTGCTTGGGATTGGTCTGTTCATATTTTCTCTTTCTTCCTGGTTCAGTCTCGAAAGCTTGTGCATTTCTAAGAATTTGTCCATTACTTCCAGGTTGTCCATTTTACTGGCATATAGTTGCCTGTAGTAATCGCTCATGATCCTTTGTATTTCTGCAGTGTCAGTTGTTACTTCTCCTTTTTCATTTTTACTTCTATTGATTTGAGTCTTCTCCCTTTCTTTCTTGGTGAGTCTGGCTAATGGTTTATCAGTTTCGTTTATCTTCTCAAAGAACCAGCTTTTAGTTTTATTGATCTTTGCTATTGTTTCCTTCATTTCTTTTTCATTTATTTCTGACCTGACCTTTATGATTTCTTTCCTTCTGCTAACTTTGGGGATTTTTTTGTCTTCTTTCTTTAATTGCTTTAGGTGTAAGTTTAGGTTGTTTATTTGAGATGTTTCTTGTTTCTTAACGTAGGATTGTATTGTTATAAACTTCCCTCTTAGAACTGCTTTTGCTGCATCCCATAGGTTTTGGGTCATCGTATTTTCGTTGCCATTTGTTTCTAGGTAGTTTTTGATTTCCGCTTTGACTTCTTCAATGATATCTTGGTTATTGAGTAGTGTATTGTTCAGCCTCCATGTGTTTGTATTTCTTACAGATTTTTTCCTGTAATTGATATCTAGTCTCATAGCATTGTCAGAAAAGATACCTGATACGATTTCAATATTCTTAAATTTACCAAGGTGTGACTTGTGACCCAAGATATGATCTATCCTGGAGAATATTCCATAAGCACTTGAGAAGAATGTATATTCTGTTGTTTTTGGATGGAATGTCCTATAAATATCAATTAAGTCCATCTTGTTTAATGTATCATTTAAAGCTTGTGTTTCCTTTTTTATTTTCATTTTGGATGATCTGTCCATTGGTGAAAGTGGGGTGTTAAAGTTCCCTACTATGATTGTGTTACTGTCAATTTCCCTTTTTATGGCTGTTAGTATTTGCCTTATGTACTGGGGTGCTCCTGTGTTGGGTGCATAATCCCCTCTCCTCACACACCAGGAAACAAAGAGGCAAGAAAAAGTCTCTTGCCTTTCTGGCAGATCCAGACATTTTCCCAGACTCCCTCCTGGCTAGCTGTGGTGCACTAACCCATTCAGGCTGTGTTCACACAGCCAACCCCAGTCGTCTCCCTGCGCTCTGACTGAAGCCCGAGCCTCAGCTCCCAGCCCCGCCTGCCCCAGCGGGTGAGCAGAAAAGCCTCTCAGGCTGGTGAGTGCCGGCCGGCACCGATCCTCTGTGCGGGAATCTCTCTGCTTTGCCCTCCGCACCCCTGTTGCTATGGTCTCCTCCGTGGCTCCAAAGCTTTCCCCCTCTGCCACCCGCTGTCTCTGCCCGCGAAGGGGCTTCCTAGTGTGTGGAAACCTTTCCTCCTTCACAGCTCCCTCCCACTGGTGCAGGTCCCTTCCCTATCCTTTTGTCTCTGTTTATTCTTTTTTCTTTTGCCGTACCCAGGTACGTGGGGAGTTTCTTGCCTTTGGGGAGGTCTGAGGTCTTCTGACAGCATTCAGTGGGTGTTCTGTAGGAGTTGTTCCATGTGTAGATGTATTTCTGATGTATCTGTGGGGAGGAATGTGATCTCTGCATCTTACTCTTCGGCCATCTTGAAGCTCCCCCCCCACATCTTCTTTACCCATTTGTCTGTTGATGGGCATTTAGGTTGCTTCCGTGACCTGGCTATTGTAAATAGTGCTGCAATGAATATTGGGGTGCATGAGTCTTTTTGAATTATGGTTTTCTCTGGGTATACACCCAGCAGTGTGATTTCTGGGTCATATGATAATTCTATTTTTAGTTTTCTAAGAAACCTCCATACTGTTCTCCATAGTGGCTGTATCAATTTACATTCCCACCAACAGTGTAAGAGGGTTCCCTTTTCTCCACACCCTTTCCAGCATTTATTGTTTGTAGATTTTTTGATGATGGCCATTCTACCCGATGTGAGGTGATACCTCATTGTAGTTTTGATTTGCATTTTTCTAATTATTAGTGATGTGGAGCATCTTTTCATGTGCCTCTTGGCCATCTGTATGTCTTCTTTGTTGGTCACCCTACTTGTAATGCTGCTTCCCTAGGGTAGGATTGTGCGTTTTCTTCTGATTGTGGATCCCAAGTAGGAATCCCTGGTCCAGTTACTATGTCTACATAACCAACCTCTCCAAACATGGTGATGTAAACCAAGAAACATTTTGTTTTGCTCATGGAGTCTATGGATCAGGAATTTGGGCAGAAGACAGTAGAGATAGCTTGGCTTACCTCTGCTCTTCAATTTCTGGAGGCTTCACTGGAAAGATTCAAAGGCTGGGGGTGACTTGGCTATCAGCTGGAACCTCAGCTTGGGTATCATCCAGAACTCCTCTCCATGGCTCTCATGTGATTTCTCTGTATGGGCTCGCTTGAGTTTCCTAAGAACATGATGGCCGATTCCACAAATGAGCAAACCAAGAGACTAAGATGGAAGTGCAGAGCATTTTCATGATCACACCTCCAAAGTCACATAGATTTAGTCTTGTCATTTTGTTTATACATTGGAGAAAAATAATTCAGTTTATTAAATCTTTCATATAACTGCACCCAAGTTTTGCCAAGCTGGGAACTTGGACATTTTCTGTGTAGTGACTTTTTTTTTTTTTTTTTTTTGTGGTACGCGGGCCTCTCACTGTTGTGGCCTCTCCCGTTGCGGAGCACAGGTTCCGGACATGCAGGCTCAGCAGCCATGGCTCACGGGCCCAGCCGCTCCGCGGCATGTGGGATCCTCCCGGACCGGGGCACAAACCCGTGTCCCCTGCATCGGCAGGTGGACTCTCAACCACTGCACCACCAGGGAAGCCCTGTAGTGACTTTTTAATTCTAGTTTTCATAACCTGAATATCAGACTGTTGCTTTCACATGTTGTACGTAGTGTCTC
Source organism: Phocoena sinus (assembly GCF_008692025.1). Lineage (NCBI taxonomy): Eukaryota > Metazoa > Chordata > Mammalia > Artiodactyla > Phocoenidae > Phocoena > Phocoena sinus. The sequence continues at coordinate 40,361,776 of NC_045784.1, read as the reverse complement.
ATGACTGGAGTTAGCTTTATTTTATAGTATCTGTACTCCTTGTATTTTTCAAGAGTTATTTTGTAAACAGATGATATATTTCTCCATTGAAAACACAATAAAAAAAAGCACAACCCCCCCCCCAAAAGTCACACAGCATCACTTTCTTCACATTCTATTGGTTGAGGCAGTCAGAAAGTCCATCAGTTTCAAGTAGATGGGACAGAGACTCTACCTCTTAATATGGGAGTGGCACTGGTATAGAAGAGCACGTGGGATGGAAGATATTGTTTAAACCATCTTTAGAAAATGCAGTCTACTGGTGTTACATGAGTAACAGGGTATATCCAGAGGAAGTAAGAGGGAATATGGAGAGCTTCCTGTGCTCAGCATGGCTTCCAGCCTTCCAGAGGGTCCTGGCTAGCTGCCCTGTGCTGCTGTGAAAGAGCTCAGCAATAGTAGTTCTGGGCAGGAGGAGGAGCCTGCAGTTCAAGAGCTCTTAGGCTGGCCCTGGGTACCTGCACTGGGAGGGGGGTACCAGAAGCAAACTATTGTCCTGTAGAGTAAGGTTTTCTAGCCCCCAGGAGCTCTGATCTCTCCCTACCCCATCACCAGATCAATACTTCTGTTACAGACTGAATTTTGCCTCTCGCCCAAATTCCTATGTTGAAGCCTTAACCCCCTATTTGATGATATTTAGAGGTGGGACTTTTGGGACATAATTAGATTATATGAGGTCATAAGGATGGCGACCCCATGAGTGGAATTAGTGCCTTTATAAGAAGAGGAAGAGATATAAAAGAGATACAAAAATGCTCTCTCTCTACATGCATGCATCAAGGAAAGGCAATGTTTGGACACAGTGAGAATACACCCTCTGTAAGCCAGGAAGAGGGCCCTCACCAGAACCCGACCATGCTGGCACTCTGTCCTAGGACTTTCAGCCTCCAGAACTGTGAAAAGACAAAAGTCTGTTATTTCAGCCACCCATTCTATGATATTTTGTTATGGCAGCCTGAGCAGACTAAAACAATTTCTTCTACAGGGCTCGTGCTCAAAGGAGTAAAGTAAAAGCATTTGTGAGTCCCCTCATAACGCGCCTACAGCAGTGTGTATACCAAGAGGTGGTGCCCTCCCTCTGACCTCCAACTCAACATGGGCACCAACCCCTGGGAATGACCCCAGTGACACCAGCTACTGCCCACAGGAAATGCAGGCCTGGTTGTCCAGGCTCCTGGGTGAAGAGACGCCTCCTAGGGTACTTTCTGCCTTGGAGAGGGCAGAGGCTAGGGATCTTCACTCCCCAGAGTGTTCTCCCTGGCCTTCTGTGCCAAAGCCTAGTCTGTGCCTGACTGCTAAACGTTTCTAAGAGCTAGCTCTCATGCCTTTGAATACATATAATTTGCAGGAAGAAGGAAAAGCAATCAGAGGCTGTATTTGAATTAGAAGACATATTTTTAAAGTTTATTGACAGTAAAAGCATCAAAATCCCATTGTGTGAGTGTTGTCAAGTCCAAATTAAGATTCATGAGGGCAATTTTAGAGATGTAAAGTTCTGCTTTTTTAAAAACTTAAATACTCAGGGGACAGCACACATTCTGTGTGACTTTAATTCTTCTGTTAAAGCTGTAAAAAAAGAAGAAGAAAGCTACTTTCTTGCTCTACATTTCAAGTCTGAGTAATGAGGAGAGAGAACAACCCACAGTATGGTATAATAATAGCAAACTAAAAGAAAAGAACACAAAACAGATAAACAGGCTTTATTAATGGCTTCTGGCTAGGCAGAAAGAGTTAAAAGAGTTCCAGTGTGTTCTGCTGATGTCTATTAATTTTCAGACAGAGTTTATAGTTTTATGGTTTTTCCTATAATGAAAAGTAAATCAATGATTGTGTGTGTGCATTTTGTTGTTGTTGTCAAACTGTTTAGGCCCCCTAAAAATGAGCTGTTTGCTCTTCTTTATATTTGATTCAGACTTCTTTAAAATGACTCAATTTTCATAAAAGAATAAATGAGCACCCAATCCTAGAGTGGTTTTGAATCCAATTTAAAGATTATACCAGTTGTAACTGATTTCTCTGTTTCCTAAAATAGGGTTCTAGTGAATCAATAGCATAGTGTGTAGATTAGAAAGAAGGCTATGAATTTTTCTACTCCCAGCATCCATGCCCCTGAAAGGCACATTATAGATTGCCGCATCAAAAGATGGAATCTATTTTTCCACCTGTTGCATCTGGGTTGGCCACATGACTTGCTTTGGCCAATGAGATATTGGCATATGTGACACAAGGAGAGACTTCAAAAGAACTTGTGCATTGGAGCTTGCCATCGCCTGTTTCTCCTGAAAACCTACCTGCCTCTATGTAAACATGTCCTGGCCTGACAACCTCATGACCCAGTCAGCCCTGTTGCCACAGCTACTGCCATCCAAACTCTAGAAACACAGCCACTAGCTGATGGGGAGCCAACTGCAGAGGTACGAGGGACCCCAGCTGAGACCAACAGAAGAACCTGCCCAGCTGAACCCAGACCAAGTTACAGACTTGTGAGCCATGTAAATTGTTGGTGTGTTAAGCCACTCACTATGTTTTGGAGTGGTTTGTTATGCAGCAGTGGTTAACTAACACACATAGACTCTCAAGTTTTTATTCTCTTTAAATTCTAGAAGGTGCACTTCTTAGAGAAGTAACAAAGGGCACATGTATCAAGAAATAGTAGTGTCTGCTTAATCTCCTGATACAAGTAATTGCTATCACTTTTGATTTTTTTAATCATATTTTCCTCTTGTCTCTTCCCATGCTGACACTGCGTTCATAGGGGTTAGGTTAAGCAGAGGGCGTGACTGGCAGTGTTAAAGAAAAAGTTATTCATAACATTTGTTAGAGAACAGTAAGGCAAACTTTATTCAGTACCATTGCTAGAGGTGTAGAGCCCACTGCTATGGGGTTTTGCAGTGGGGGAGAGAGATTGGGCTCAACTCTGAATACAGCAAAAAGGTGGGAATTTATAGTCAAGGAGCAGGGACAGGTTAGTGGCAGGGTGGGGGGTGGGGGAAGAGGGGTAGTCAGAGGATGGAAAATTACTAAGAATCCTCACAGGTCAGGCCAGAGTGATCAGACATCACCTGGGGGATGGTGGGGTATGAGGAACCCTATCAGACATGGAGGGTAATCAGATATGAAGGATGGAGGATTCTGGCTAAACTGACTTAGGATTCTTGCTAAAATTAGACAATGCAGAGATGAACACAGAAGCCCAAAAGTCAAGGCTGAGTTGAGGAGAGGGTTCAGAAGAGCCTGCCTGACTAAAGTTTGGTCAAGGAGAGACTCTTTGTCAGTGGTTAAGGGACAGAACGTGAAAATGGGCACTTTCAGCCTCTGTTTTCCACCCTACACTAGAGGGCACAGAGCCAAATAGCCAAAACTCCCTGCCCTCACAGCCACTGACCCTGAAGTCTTCAAAGACTCCTCTCTGTGCCCACCATCTTCAGAGAGCAGCCTGCACTCCTCAATCTCCTGTGTCTTTTCCTGGGACAAGGGCTCCTTACAGCAGCAGAAGGAGAGCATCCAGGGCCAGCTTCTCTGTGGTTGCACAGGGCCCACATTCAGAAGGCTCCCTGTGCTGAAAAGAGTTAACACAGCAGGCCAACTGCTTATCCTTGGAAAGGCCTGCTAGCAAGGTTGGCTCTTGGCTGGAGTCCTGGAACTTGGATTTTGGAAGGATTCTCACCACTCCCAGAACTGATAAGGGCGGCTCACTGTGCCTAGACTGTTTGTGCAAACATTAAGGTTTATGCTGAACACCTGCTTGCCTTCTGGGAGTCTGGAATTCGGGGATGTGTGAAGCAAGGGGTGCCTATGTGACCAGCCCCCAGTAAAAACCCTGGGCACTGTATCTATAAGGACCACCTGTAGTTGGCAACATTTCACATGTGTTGTCACAAGTCGTTTGTGATTCCACTGGGAGCAAACTCTTGGAAAATTGCCCCTGGTCTCCCCTGGACTTCTCCCCATGCACCTTTTCCCTGGGCTGATTGTGCTTTGTCTCCTTTCGCTGTGATAAATCTTAGTTGTGAGTACAACCATATGCTGAGTGCTGTGCACCCTCCCTGTGAATCATCGAACCTGGGGATGAGCTTGGGGACCCCTGATCCAGCCTCACACTTGGAGATTAATGCTCTGTGGTCACCATCTAGACATTCTTAATAAGTTTACCTTTGCATCGGTGTTTCTTAAGTGAAGTCAGATGGGACAACGGAGCATGCTCCAGAGGCTTAGGGCCTCCCATCTCCCTGGGATGGTTTCCACTGCCCCCCTGCCCCCGGCCACCCAGGATCACTGCTACACCCTGCCCCCAGCAAGGACCTAGGCACAGGCATGCGAACATGCACATGTGCCCTGTGGCGTCTCAAGGTGGGGCAAGGTGGCTGGGGTCCTTGCCAGGGCTAACAGCTCCTCAGCACGTTTAGTGGATGACTCAGGGGGTGTTGGGAGGCCAAGCCTCTCACCCACCACCAATCCAGATACTGAGCAGGTCTAGGCACAGAGGTTGCAGTCCTTTGGGAGTCATTCCTTTTCATCTGCTGTGGATTGTAGCAGTGAGCCCTTTGGAAGGGGAGCTGCCTGGAGAGACTTCACCGCCACACAATATTGCTTGTCAATCTGGCAGCTGGAGGGGGGAGGGAACCCCGAAGCTGGAGAGCCACATGGACCCAGTCTCAAGGCAAAGCCCCAGGGTCCCTGTTCACAGACGCTTCAGGTCTGCATTTAACCCACAAGATGCATGCCGAAGGGAACAGGACTTTAAATAGCAAATAGGGACTTCCCTGATGGTCCAGTGGGTAAGACTCCATGCTCCCAATGCAGGGGACCAGGGTTCAATCCCTGGTCGGAGAACTAGATCCCACATGCATGCCGCTACTAAAGATCCTACATGTCGCAACGAAAAGACCCGGTGCAGCGAAAGTAAATAAGTAAATTTTTTAAAATAGCAAATAAAAGGAACATGACAAGTGTAAAGAGAGACTATGGAAGAGAAGAAAAGGCTTTATATTTTGTACCTTTAATAGTGCATTTTCCCTGCTTTTTGAACAAGATGTCTCATATTTTCATTTTGCATTGGGCCCCACAAATTCTGTAACCCATCCTGACAACAGCTGAATATGTTGAGCTCATGGCACTTTGCCTGAATCATCTTCCTTCATCCTCACAAGTGTCCCCCATGCTTTTGGACTGATATCCTAGAACTGTGTTTTTCAATTTTTTCAACCATGACTCTGAGTAAGAAATATTTTACATCATGACCCATACATATAAATGAATCAAATGTTTCACTAAATAACACTTACTCTTGGGGGATTGATCAAGATGTTGGAGTAGGAGGACGTGGAACTCACCTCCCCCCATGAACACATCAAAAATTCATCAATGTGTGGAACAATTCTCACTGGAAACTAACTGGAAACTGGCAGAAAGAGTCCTGTACAATCAAGGCTTTAAGACACATGTAATCGAGCAGGAAGGGAATAAAAACGATTGAATCAGGACCTGTGTCCCTGGGAGGAGACTCAGAAGAAAAGGGGGATTACACAGGTGGAGATTCCCCACCCTGGAGAGTGAGCGGTTTGAGTCACATATTGGGCATCCCAGTCCTGGGGTCCAACGCAGGGGAGACAAGCCCCTTGGCTAGTTGGAGGGCCACTGAGACTAACAGGAAGGCTGTGGGAAGCCTGGACTCCACTTGTGAGGACCACACAAGTGCTGGCTTGCTCATGAAGCAGGGGAAGAGGGCGGATTGAGGACTGCTCCAGTGACTGCCCAGTTTCCTGTGACTACCCTGGGGCGTGCCCCAGCCTGAGCCAAGCAAACACTCCAGCCCACTTATGTCACCTCCCAGCTCTGCACTGAAGTGAGGGCTGCCACAACCAGGGAGAGAGCTCAGCTATGGGACATTGAAGAGACTCTAACCCAGGACAGTGTCTGAGTGGGACAGGGGTGGCCAGTGCTGGTGCTTACACAGGCAGTACATCAGGATTGTCCTTATCTCTAACAGTGGTGGACTGCCACAGCCCCTCCAGGTCTGTAGTGTGGGTCCACAACAGGGCAATGGAGGCTGGGGGCAGTGATTGGCTGTAAGGGACAAATTCCTAGAAATGTACAATCTCTCCTAAGACTGAAGAAGGAAGAAATAGAAAATATGAACAGACAAATTACCACTAAATATCAGCAAAAACAAACAAACAATAAAACCTCCTGACAAACAAAAGTCCAGGACCAGATGGCTCCACAGGTGACTTCTACCAAACATTTAGAGAAAAGTTAACACCTATCCTTCTCAAATCATTCCCAAAAAATTGCACAGGAGGGAACGTTTCTGAACTCATTCTAGGAGGCCAGCAACACCCTGACACTAAAACTGGACAAAGATATCACAGAAAAAGAAAATTACAAGCCAACATCACTGATGAAAATAGCTTCAAAAGTCCTCAACAAAATATTAGCAAACCAAATTCAACAATACATTAAAAGGGTCATACACCATGATCAAGTGAAATTTATTCCAGGGATGCAATGATGGTTCAGTATCTGCAAGTCAAACAATGTGATACACACATTAACACACTGAAGAATAAAAATCATATGGTCATCTCAATAGATGTAAAAAAAGCTTTTGACAGAATTCAACATCCATTTAAGATCAAAACTCTCAACAAAGTGGGTATAGAGAAAACATACCTCAATGTAATAAAGGCCATATATGACAAGCCCACAGCTGACCTCATACTCAATGGTGAGAAGCTGAAAGCATTTCCTCTAAGATAAGGAGCAAGACAAGGATGCCCACTCTCACCACTTTTATTCAGCATAGTATTGGAAGTTCTAGCCACAGCAATCAGATGAGAAAAAGAAATAAGACATTTGAATCGGAAAAGAAGAAGTAAACTGTCACTATTTGCAGATGACACGATACTATACATAGAAAATCCTAAAGACACGACCAAAAAACTACTAGAACTCAATGAATTTAGTAACGTTGCAAGACACAAAATTAATATGTAGATATCTATTGTGTTTCTATACACCAACAACAAACTATCAGAAATAGAAGTTAAAAATCAATCCCATTCACAATCATCAAAAAGAATAATACCTGGGAAAAAATCTAACTAAGGAGGTAAAAGACCTGTACTTGGAAAACTATAAGACACTGATGAAAGAAATTGAAGATGACACAAACAGATGGGAAGATATACCATGCTCATGGATTGGAAGAATTAATACTGTTACTATGACCATACTACCCAAGGCAATCTACAGATTCAATACAATCCCTATCAAAATACCACTGGCATTTTTCACAGGACTAGAACAAATAATTCTAAAATCTGTATGGAAACACAAAACACCCTGAATAGCCAAAGTAATCATGGGAAAAAATAACAAAGTTGGAGGTATCATGCTCCCTGGTTTCAAACTATACTACAAAGCTACAGTAATCAAAACAGTAGAGTACTGGCACAAAAACAGACACATAGATCGATGGAACAGAATAGAGAACCCAGAATTGAACCCAAACTTACATGGGCAATTAAACTACAACAAAAGAAGCAAAAATATACAGTGGGGGAAAGACAGTCTTTTCAATAAATAGTAGAACAGCTGCATGAAGCAAACTGGACTACTTTTTCACACAATATACAAAAATAAGCTCAAAATGGATTAAATACTTAAATGTAACACCTGAAACCCTAAAAATTCTAGAAGGAAACATAGACATATGCTTTGGTCTTAGCAATATTTTTTTTTGAATATGTCTCCTCAGGCAATGGAAGCAAAAGCAAAAATAAACAAATGGGACTACATCAAACTAAAAAGCTTTTACACAGTGAAGGAAACTATCAACAAAATGAAAATGCTGCCTACGGAATGGGAGGAGATATTTTCAAATGACATATCCAATAAGGGTTACTATCAAAAAATATACAAAGAACTCACACAACTCAACATCAAAAAAGCAACCTGATTTTTAAAAATGGACAGAGGGTCTGAATAGACAGTTTTCCAAAGAAGACATAGAGATGGCCAACAGACACATGAACGATACTCAACATCACTAATTATCAGGAAAATGCAAATCAAAACCACAATGACATATCACCTCACACCTGTCAGAACAGCTTGTATCAAAAATACAAGAAATATGGGCTTCCCTGGTGGTGCAGTGGTTGAGAGTCCGCCTGCCGATACAGGGGACACGGGTTCGTGCCCCGGTCCGGAAGGATCCCACATGCCGCAGAGCGGCTAGGCCCGTGAGCCATGGCTACTGAGCCTGCGTGTCCAGAGCCTGTGCTCCACAACGGGAGAGGCCACAACAGTGAGAGGCCCGCGTATGGCAAAAAAAAGAAAAAGAAAAAAAAAATACAAGAAATAACAAGTGTTGGCAAGGATGTGGAGAAAAGAAAAGCCCTTGTTCACTGTTGGTGGGAATGTAAATTGGTGCAGCCACTATGGAAAACAGTATGGACGTTTTTCAAAAAATTAAAGTAAAACTACCATATGATCCAACAATTCCACTTCTTGGTATTTCTCTGAAGAAAGGGAAAACATTATTTTGAAAAGATATATGCATCCCTATGTTCATTACAGCATTATTTACAGTAGCCAAGATATGGAAGCAACCTAAATGTCCATCAATAGATGAATGGATAAAGAAGTTGTGTATATATACAACTGAATATTACTCAGCCATAAAAAATAATGAATCTTGTCATTTGTGACAACATGGATGGCCCTCAAGGGCATTGTGCTAAGTGAAATAAGTCAGACATAGAAAGACAAATACTGTCTGATTTCACTTATATGTGGAATCTAGAAACAAAACAAATGAACAAACATAACCAAACAGAAACAGAATCATAGATATAGAGAACAAACAGGTGTTTGCCAGAGGACAGGAGTAAAATAAGTGAGGGAGATTAAGAGGTACAAACTTTCAGTTACAAAATAACTGTTCATTGAAATGAACAATGTGGGAAATATAGTCAATAATTATGTAATATCTTTGTGTGGTGACAGATGACAACTAGACTTATCATGGTGAACATTTTGAAATGTGTAGAAATATCGAATCAGTATATGTGTACCAGGAACTAACATAGTGTTGTAGGTCAATTATACTTCAAAAACAAACTCATAGAAAAAGAAATTAGATTTGTGGCTATCAGAGGCAGAAGGCAGTGGGGAGAGGGAATTAGAGGGAGGTAGTCAAAAGGTACAAACTTCCAGTAATAAGACAAATAAGTACTAGGGATGTCATGTACAACATGATAAAGGTAATTAACAGTGTGGTATGTTATATAGGAAAGTTGTTAAGAGAGGAAATCCTAAGAGTTCTCATCACAAGGAAAAAAGTTTTTTTTCTCTATTTCTTTAAACTTGTATGTATATGAGATGATGGATGTCCACTAAACCTATTGTGGTAACCATTTCATGACGTATGTAAGTCAAATCATTATGTTGCACATCAAAAAAAAAAACAAAAACAAAGCTACCACATGAAATGCCACATCTCCCTTCTCTCATGTCGTAGAATCTTTTTGCCAGTTTTAATGCCTGTGACTAACAGAAGTGCCGCAGGGTACAAAGATTTTTCCAGCTATAGTATTGGCTAAATCTACAGATGATAATAAGCCACTTTGGGAGCATGTACTTGTGATCATTAGCCAGGGGACACCCACACAGTTTGTGTATCTGTTAGTTCAGGCCTATGAGGAGCTGGTTGGGGGAGCCCAATTCACCCCAACTCTTTCTCTTTCAACAAACAGTCAAAGCACAGAACTCAGATTTGCTCCTCCACAACAAAAAGCTGCCTCTTTTGACTGTTTCACAAGAAAGGAAAGGAAACTGCAGTTTGAAAATGGTTTGGGAATGAGAAGACTTCTGAAGAAAAGCACTGAGGGCCCATCCTAGCCTGCTGGTCTGCTGTTAAGGATCATATTTCAACCATCCTTGGCAACTGTGCAAAGAGTTTGCCTGTTGGCTCTCATCTCTTTGCTGAGCAAAAGACCTTGCAAATAGAAGACACTAACTGATTGATCTCATGCAGACCACAGAAGCCTTTTCCAAGAGAAGACAGTAAGGAAACGCAATTAAAAAGAAACCGGAAGGATTGTCCCCAGTCCCAGGTCCTCAGGGGCCATTGAAGTTTGTCCCACTGGTTGGAACATAACTGCTGTGGCTCATCTGATTTCACATTTTGTCTGGTGCAAGTCATCTGGTTTCGATCACAAGACAGGCAGAGTAAGCAACTACAGCTGGATTGACACAAACCCTCAACCACTCCTGGAAAACTAAGCCAAATATACTTTATGACAACATCAATAATACCATGTCCCACTAGGAAAGAAAACATAGCCCAGGCCTCAATTCCCCATCCAGAGCTTTCCATACTATAAGAGGAATCAGGCAACCTAAGACTTTCACAGGAAGACTGGTTAGGTAGAGATCATCTTAGCATTTCTGAGGGGATGTGAGGAACACTAGCTTGTGAAAGTTTCTGCTAGAAAGTGTTCCTTGTTCAAAAACTTGTAGGAAACATTGCGTACTATTCCCTTCTCTTGGAATTTCATAGAACATTTTGACATTTTAAGAGCTCTAAAAAGCCCTGCAGTTAAACACAACAGCAGCAAAACCACATTTATACAACCAGAGAAGCCTTTATTCTTGTAAAACCTATGAGCATTCTTACAGATTTGTTTTCTCATGGAACACAATTCAAGAAACACCAAGGCTCATCCACATGTAGCTTCCCACTCAGCAGCTCCATTCTTTTTTTTATAATTTATTTTATTGAAGTATAGTTGATTTACAATGTTGTATTAATTTCTGCCATACAGCAAAGTGATTATATATACATTCTTTTTCATAATGTTTTTTCATAGGATATTGAATATAGTTCCCTGTGCTGCACCGTAGTACCTTGCTGTTTATCCATTCTATATATAATAGTTTGCATCTGCTAATCCCAAACTCCCAGACAATCCCTCCCCCACCCCCCTCCCCCTTGGCAACCACAAGTCTATTCTCTATGTATCTGATTCTGTTTCTGTTTTGTAGATAAGTTCACTTGTGTCATATTTTAGATTCCACATATCATACGGTATTTGTCTTTCTCTTTCTGACTTACTTCACTTAATATGATAATCTCTGGTCCATCCATGTTGCTGCAAATGGCATTATTTTGTTCTTTTTTTATGGAACAGCTCAATTCTTGATGCTGAGTCAATCTGAAGGACAATACTCTCAGAAGAGCAAGGTGGCCCCAGGCCCATTTGAGCCTGATGTTGACATCAGCCCCAAGGCAGAGCAGTGAAAGTCCTTCCCTTGGGAGGAGCAGCCTGGTGTATGTAGGGCGGTGCTCACTAGACTGAACCCAGACCCCTGGGTTTAAGTCTAGATCAGAAACTTCAGAAGAAGCCCTAAAAATATTATATGCCCCACCCCGTATATACTATAATTCAAAATAAACTCAAATTGTAAAATAAATATAAGGAAGCATAACAGAATTCTGAATGCTTCCATAATAACAACTTCAATATTTGAAATAAATTCTTGCCAAAAAATTAATACTCCTGCTCTGCCATTGCCCTAAATACTAGTCCTGCCAGCATTCCTACCCCAGGATCTGCCATCGTTGACCCCAAGCTCATCAATTGACCTCTTTTGGCCCCAGTTAAAATGGCATACGAGGTTAAACTAGTCTAGATAATTGCTACAATTACTTCCAGCTCTAAAGTTCTGTGATTCTTCCTAATGTATTAACTAGCCCCAACATTGGAGGATGAAAGTGTTTCCCAAAGTAATTCCCTAGGTGCCTATGGTAGGACACACTGCTGGCTTCTCACCTTGGTGGAAACTGTGGATGTTCAGCCCACCTGCCCTTGATACTTCCTTCATTCCCATCCTGACTGATGGCTTCCAACTTCAAACAGTGCAACACTTTGACTGAGATCTTCCTCTGACTATTGACAGCCTATGTGGGGCAGGCTGGAACTACCATGGAATTAATATCCCCTAGAGCAGCCTTCAACCAATGGCGGATGAGCGTTGGTCTGTAATACCCCAGCTCCCTGCCCCTCAGTTGGAATAACTCCAATGTGTGTGCTCTCCACTATCTCCCAGAATTCCCCAGTAGGACTGAATCCCAGTTGTCCACAGTGGTAGCTGGCTTGGCAATGTACTCTTTCTTGGCTTCTTTCATTTCCCTCTCTTAGCTCCCTCCTCCCCTACCAGTATTTCCTGAGATCGCCTCTCAATCCTCAAATCCTTGTTTCAGAGTTCGTTTCTGGGGAACCCAAACCAAGACACTACTAGCCAGCATTCATTTCCCTACTTTTTTCCTCCCTAACCACAACTTGTTTTGGTTTAGCTGTCCACCCTGCAAGAAAATGTACTCCTACATGGTAATCTCAGTCCTCTTCACAGTGATGGGGTAGGATTTTATCCAATTCTAGCCAATGAGATCTGAAGAGAGACTTCTGGGAAACAGTTTCTTGCTCCAAGAAAAGAGATGTCTCCTATTCTTCTACTAGGAGTTGACATGTCTGGATGTGAGGCCCCAAAGTGCAGCCACCAATTTATGAACAGGGGAGCCAGGCTGGAGGGAAAACGGACTGACTTAACATGCAAAGTGGAGAGATGGCAAGATCCTGTCTCTTTCATTATTATTATTTTTTTTTTTTTTTGGCTGCATGGCATGGCTTGTGGATCTTGGTTCCCTGACCAGGGATTGAACCCGTGCCCTCGGCAGTGAAAGCACGGAGTCCTAACCACTGAAGATCCTGTCTCTTTGAAGACGTATTTGAGCTGCTGGAGCCCACTAAATCTCTGGACTTCATACATGAGATAATAGATTTTGTAGTATTTAGACAAATATTAGTAGGAATATTCTGTTATTTGCAGTTACAGATATCCTATCTGATATACCTTCCAAGATTTCAGGAATAAAACCAAAATGTTTGTTTTGAAACTTTGCCACTTGAGAAATTAAATCCTGCATAATTTTTAGCAGATGTCTTAATAATAGGGACTGGTTCAATTAATTACGGCACATATTATACATCCATGAAAAATTCCGCTTTAGGAAAAATAATGACACAGAAATTTATTTCAGTGTATTTTTAAGTTAAAAAGCAAGTATGGGGCTTCCCTTGTGGCGCAGTGGTTGAGAATCCACCTGCTGATGCAGGGGACACAGTTTCGTGCCCTGGTCCGGGAAGATCCCACATGCCGCGGAGTGGCTGGGCCCGTAAGCCATGGCTGCTGAGCCTGCGTGTCCGGAGCCTGTGCTCCGCAACGGGAGAGGCCACAGCAGTGAGAGGCCCGCGTACCAAAAAAAAAAAAAAAAAAAAAGCAAGTATGGTGTAAATGCATTAAAAAAATTACAGTTCATACCCAGAACCATTAATGTTCACTTTAATTTTTTTCATCTACCAAGTTTTCTATTAAGAAGTTGTACTGCTTTTATTATTTAAAAAATAAAAGGACACAATATTTGAAAAAGTAACATAGGCTCCTTCAAGTGTTCCTTCTCTTTCCTCTCTGCCAGGGGAGGAACCAAATGTCCAGCATCAAAGGACACACTGAGGGGCAGAAAGTGTCCAGAGCTCTGCAGCAGCCTAAGTTTCAAAAGGTCAGCTTCATGAGGTGTTCAGGGCAGAGCTTTCACAGAAGCCATAAAAGATAACCATTTCTTTTGCTACTCAAGGGTTATGGGCAATGTAAGAAGGCGCCCGATAGCCTGATGGACATATCTACATTTGCCTTCCTGCTTGAGCCACTGACCATTGGGATAACAGAAGATGCAAAAAAACTAGTCTCCTGGTTTCAGGAGAGGTGTCAGGGTTTGAGGACCATCTTCTAGGAGCTAATTTACTGGAGAGGAGGTAGGGTTTTTTTCTTCTGGTTTTGTTTGTTTGTTTGTTTGGGGTTTTTTTTTAGCAAGATGGAAGAAAAATATCCAAAAGCGAAGCCAGAATAAGAAAGCAGAGAGGAGGGACCTTCAAGACGGTGGAAGAGTAAGACATGGAGATCACCTTCCGCCCCACAAATACATCAGAAATACATCTACACGTGGAACAGCTCCTACAGAACACCTACTGAACGCTGGCAGAAGACTTCAGACCTCCCAAAAGGCAAGAAACCCCCCACATACCTGGGTAGGGCAAAAGAAAAATGAATAAACAGAGGCAAAAGAATAGGCACGGGACCTGCACCAGTGGGAGGGAGCCGTGAAGGAGGAAAGGATTCCACACACTAGGAAGCACCTTCGCGGGCGGAGACTGCAGGTGGCGGAGGGGGGAAGCTTCGGAGCCGCAGAGGAGAGCGCAGCCACAGGGGTGCGGAGGGCAAAGCGGAGAGATTCCCGCACAGAGGATCGGTGCCGACCAGCACTCACCAGCCCGAGAGGCTTGTCTGCTCACCCGCTGGGGCGGGCGTGGCTGGGAGCTGAGGCTCGGGCTTCTGTCGGAGCGCCGGAAGAGGACTGGGGTTGGCGGCGTGAACACAGCCTGCAGGGGTTAGTGCACCACAGCTAGCCAGGAGGGAGTCCAGGGAAAAGTCTGGACCTGCCTAAGAGGCAAGAGACCATTGTTTCCGGGTGCCCGAGGAGAGGGGATTCAAAGCGCCACCTAAACGAGCTCCAGAGACGGGCGCAAGCCACGGCTATTAGCGCGGACCCCAGAGACAGGCAGGAGACGCTAAGGCTGCTGCTGCCTCCACCAAGAAGCCTGTGTGCAAGCACAGGTCACTATCCACACCTACCCTGCCGGGAGCCTGTGCAGCCCACCACTGCCAGGTTCCCGGGATCTAGGGACAACTCCCCCGGGAGAATGCACGGCGCGCCTCACGCTGGTGCAACATCATGCCGACCTCTGCCGCCGCAGGCTCGCCCCGCACTCCGTGCCGCTCCCTCCCCCCGGCCTGAGTGAGCCAGAGCCCCCGAAGCAGCGGCTCCTTTAACCCCCGTCCTCTCTGAGCAAAGAACAGACGCCCTCCGGCGACCTACACGCAGAGGCGGGTCCAAATCCAAAGCTGAACCCCAGGAGCTGTGAGAACAAAGAAGAGAAAGGGAAATCTCTCCCAGCAGCCTCAGGAGCAGCGGATTAAATCTCCACAATCAACTTGATGTACCCTGCATCTCTGGAATACCTGAATAGACAACAAATCATCCCAAAATTGAGGTGGTGGACTTTGGGAGCAATGATATATATGTTTTTTTCCTTTTTCTCTTTTTGTGAGTGTGTATGTGTATGCTTCTTTTGTGATTTTGTCTGTATAGCTTTGCTTTTACCATTTGTCCCAGGATCCTCTCTGTCCGTTTTTTTTGTTTTGTTTTGTTTTGCTTTGGCCAGTTTTCTTTTGAATAGTTTTTAACACTTGTTTACATTGGTGGATTTGTCTTTTGGTTTGGTTGCTCTCTTCTTTTTTTCCTTTTCTTATTATTTTTTATTTTTAATAATTATTTTTTATTTTAATAACTTTATTTTATTTATTTTCTTTCTTTCTTTCTTTGTTCCTCCCTTTTCTTCTGAGCCGTGTGGCTGACAGGGTCTTGGTGCTCCGGCCAGGTGTGAAGCCTGTGCCTCTGAGGTGGGAGAGCTGAGATCAGGACATTGGTCCACCAGAGACCTCCCAGCTCCACATAATATCAAACAGTGAAAGCTGTCCCAGAGATTTCCATCTCAATGCTAAGACCCAGCTGCCCTCAACAACCAGCAAGCTACAGTGCTGGACACCCTATGCCAAACAACTAGCAAGACAGGAACACAACCCCACCCATTAGCAGAGAGGCTGCCTAAAATCATAATAAGGCCACAGACCCCCCCAAAACACACCACCAGACATGGACCAGTCCACCAGAAAGCCAAGATCCAGACTTATACACCAGAACACAGGCACTAGTCCCCTCCACCAGGAAACCTACACAACACACTGAACCAACCTTACCACTGGGGACACACACCAAAAACAACAGGAACTACGAGCCTACAGCCTGCAAAAAGGAGACTGCAAACACAGTAAGGTAAGCAAAATGAGAAGACAGAAAAACACACAGCAAGTGAAGGAGCAAGGTAAAAAACCAACAGACCAAACAAATGAAGAGGAAATAGGCAGTCTACCTGAAAAAGAATTCAGAGTAATGATAGTAAAGATGATCCAAAATCTTGGAAATAGAATGGAGAAATTACAAGAAATCTTTAACAAGGACCTAGAAGAAATAAACAGCAAACAAACAATGATGAACAACACAATAAATGAAATTAAAAATTCATTAGAAGGAATCAATAGCAGAATAACTGAGGCAGAAGAACGGATAAGTGCCCTAGAAAAAAATATAGTGGAAATAACTACTGCAGAGCAGAATAAAGAAAAAAGAATGAGAACAATTGAGTACAGTCTCAGAGACCTCTGGGACAATATTAAACACATCAACATTCAAATTATAGGGATCCCAGAAGAAGAAGAGAAAAAGAAAGGGACTGAGAAAATATTTGAAGAGATTATAGTTGGAAAGTTCCCTAATATGGGAAAGGAAATAGTTAATCAAGTCCAGGAAGCACAGAGAGTCCCATACAGGATATATCCAAGGAGAAACATGCCAAGACACATATTAATCAAACTATCAAAAATTAAATACAAAGAAAAAATATTAAAAGCAGCAAGGGAAAAACAACAAATAACATACAAGGGAATCTCCATAAGGTTAACAGCTGATCTTTCAGCAGAAACTCTGCAAGCCAGAAGGGAGTGGCAGGACATATTTAAAGTGATGAAAGGGAAAAACCTGCAACCAAGATGACTCTACCCAGCAAGGATCTCATTAAGATTTGACAGAGAAATTAAAACATTTACAGACAAGCAAAAGCTGAGAGAATTCGGCACCACCAATCCAGCTTTACAACAAATGCTAAAGGAACTTCTCTAGTCAGGAAACACAAGAGAAGGAAAAGACATAGAAAAACAAGCCCAAAACAATTAAGAAAATGGTAAAAGGAACATACATATTGGCAATTAATTTATATTTAAATGGATTAAATGCTCCATTCAAAAAACATAGACTGGCTGAATGGATCCAAAAACAAGAGCCGTATATATGCTGTCTACAAGAGACCCACTTCAGACCTAGGGACACATACACACTGAAAATAAGGGGATGGAAAAAGATATTCCATGCAAATGGAAATCAAAAGAAAGCTGGAGTAGCAATTCTCATATCAGACAAAATAGACCTTAAAACAAAGACTATTACAAGGGACAAAGAAGGATACTACATAATAATCAAGGGATCAATCCAAGAAGAAGATATAAAAATTATAAATATTTATGCACCCAACATAGGAGCGCCTCAATATATAAGGCAAATGCTAACAGCCATAAAAGGAGAAATAGACAGTAACAAAATCATAGTAGGGGACGTAACACCCCAGTTGCACCAATGGACAGATCATCCAAAATGAAAATAAATAAGGAAACACAAGCTGTAAATGATACATTAAACAAGATGGACTTAATTGATATTTATAGGACATTCCATCCAAAAACAACAGAATATTCTTTCTTCTCAAGTGCTCATGGAACATTCTTCAGGATAGATCATATCTTGGGTCACAAATCAAGCCTTGGAAAATTTAAGAAAATTGAAATTGCATCAAGTATCTTTTCCAACGACACCACTATGAGACTAGATATGAATTACAGGAAAAAGTCTGTAAAAATACAAATACATGGAGGCTAAATATACACTGCTTAATAACCACGAGATCACTGAAGAAATCAAAGAGGAAATCAAAAAATACCTAGAAACAAATGACAATGAAAACACAACAACCCAAAACCTATGGGAAGCTACAAAAGCAGTTCTAAGAGGGAAGTTTATAGCAATAAAATCCTACCTCAAGAAAGAAGAAACATCTCAAATAAACAACCTAACCTTACACCTAAAGCAATTAGAGAAAGAGGAATAAGAAACCCCCAAAGTTAGCAGAGGAAAGAAATCATAAAATCAGAACAGAAATAAATGAAAAAGAAATGAAGGAAACAATAGCAAAGATCAATAAAACTAAAAGCTGGTTCTTTGAGAAGATAAGCAATATTGATAAACCATTAGACAGACTCATCAAGAAAAAAAAGGAGAAGACCCAAATCAATAGAATTAGAAATGGAAAAGGAGAAGTAGCAACTGACACTGCACAAATTCAAAGGATCATGAGAGATTACTACAAGCAACTATATGCCAATAAAATGGACAACCTGGAAATAATGAACAAATTCTTAGAAAAGCACAACCTTCGGAGACTGAACCAGGAAGAAATAGAAAATATAAACAGAGCAATCCCAAGCACTGAAATTGAAACTGTGATTAAAAATCTTCCAACAAACAAAAGCCCAGGACCAGATGGCTTCACAGGCAAATTCTATCAAACATTTAGAGAAGAGCTAATGCCTATCCTTCTCAAACTCTTCCAAAATTTAGCAGAGGGAGGAACACTCCCAAACTCATTCTACAAGGCCACCATCACCCTCATACCAAAACCAGACAAAGATGTCACAAAGAAAGAAAACTACAGGCCAATATCACTGATGAACATAGATGCAAAATCATCAAAAAAATACTAGTGAACAGAATCCAACAGCCCATTAAAAGGATCATACACCATGATGAAGTGGGGTTTATCCCAGGAATGCAAGGATTCTTCAATATACGCAAATCAATCAATGTGATACACCATATTAAAAAATTGAGGGAGAAAAACCATATGATCATCTCAATAGATGCAGAAAAAGCTTTCAACAAAATTCAACACCCAATTATGATAAAAACCCTGCAGAAAGTAGGCATAGAGGGAACTTTCCTCAACATATTAAAGGCCATATATGACAAACCCACAGCCAACACAGTCCTCAATGGTGGAAAACTGACACCATTTCCACTAAGATCAGGAGCAAGACAAGGTTGCCCACTCTCACCACTATTATTCAACATAGTTTTGGAAGTTTTAGCCACAGCAATCAGAGAAGAAATAGAAATAAGAGGAATCCAAATTGGAAAAGAAGACGCAAAACTGTCACTCTTTGCAGATGACATGATGCTATCCCTAGAGAATCCTAAAGACACTAATAGAAAACTACTAGAACTAATCAATGAATTTGGTAAAGTAGCAGGATACAAAATAATGCACAGCAATGTCTTGCATTCCTATACACTAATGATGAAAAATCTGAAAGAGAAATTATCAAAACACTGCCATTTACCATTGCAACAAAAAGAATAAAATACCTAGGAATAAACCTACCTAAGGAGACAAAAGACTTGTATGCAGAAAAGTATAAGACACTGATGAAAGAAATTAAAGATGATACCAACAGATGGAGAAATATACCATGGTCTTGGATTGGAAGAATCAACATTGTGAAAATGACTATAATACCCAAAGCAATCTACAGATTCCCTATCAAACTACCACTGGCATTTTTCACAGAACTAGAAAAAAAAGTTGCACAATTTGTGTGGAGACACAAAAGACCCTGAATAGCCAAAGCAATCCTGAGAAAGAAAAACGGAGCTGGAGGAATCAGGCTCCCAGACTTCAGACTATACTACAAAGCTACAGTAATCAAGACAGTATGGTACTGGCACAAAAACAGGAATATAGATCTATGGAACAGGATAGAAAGCCCAGAGATAAACCCACACACATATGATCACCTTATTTCTGATAAAGGAGGCAAGAATATACAAGGGAGAAAAGAGGCCCTCTTCGATATGTGGTGCTGGGAAATCTGGACTGCTACATGTAAAAAGAATGATATTAGAACACTCCCTAACACCATACACAAAAATAAACTCAAAATGGATTAACGACCTTAATGTAAGTCAGACACTATTAACCTCTTAGAGGAAAGCATAGACAGAACACTCTATGACATACATCACAGCAAGATCCTTTTTGACCCACCTCCTAGAGAAAGGGAAGTAAAAACAAAAATAAACAAATGGGACCTAATGAAACTTAAAAGCTTTTGCACAGCAAAGGAAACCATAAACAAGACGAACAGACAACCGTCAGAATGGGAGAAAATAGTTGCAAATGAAGCAACGGACAAAGGATTAATCTCCAAAATTTACAAGCAGCTCATGCAGCTCAATAACAAAAAAACAAACAACCCAATCCAAAAATGGGCAGAAGACCTAAATAGACACTTCTCCAAAGAAGGTATACCAATTGCCAACAAACACATGAAAGGATGCTCGACATCACTAATCATTACAGAAATGCAAATCAAAGCTACAATGAGGTATCACCTCACACCAGTCAGAACGGCCGTCATCAAAAAAATCTACAAACAATAAATACTAGAGAGGGTGTGGAGAAAAGGGAACCCTCTTGCACTGCTGGTGGGAATGTAAATGGATTCAGCCACTATGGAGCACAGTATGCAGGTTCCTTAAAAAACTAAAAATAAAGCTACCATACGACTCAGCAATCCCACTACTGAGCATATACCCTGAGAAAACCATAATTCAAAAAGAGTCATGTACCAATATGTTCATTGAAGTTCTATTTACAGTAGCCAGGACATGGAAGCAACCTAAGTGTCCATCCACAGATGAATGGATAAAGAAGATGTGGCACATATACACAATGGAACATTATTCAGCCACAAAAAGAAATGAAATTGAGTTATTTGTAGTGAGGTGGATGGATCTAGGGTCTGTCATACAGCGTGAAGTAAGTCAGAAAGTGAAAAACAAATATTGTATGCTAACAGATATATGTGGAATCTAAAAAAAAAAGAAAAAAATGGTTCTGAAGAACCTAGGGGCAGGACAGGAATAAAGACTCAGACGTAAAGAATGGAGTTGAGGACACAGGGAGGGGGAAGCGTAAGCTGGGACGAAGTGTGAGAGTAGCATGGACATATATACACTACCAAATGTAAAATAGATAGCTAGTGGGAAGCAGCCGCATAGCACAGGGAGATCAGCTCTGTGCTTTGTGACCACCTAGAGGGGTGGGATAGCGAGGGTGGGAGGGAGGTGCAAGAGGGAGAAGATATGGGGATATAGGTATATATATAGCTGATTCACTTTGTTATATAGCAGAAACTAACACACCATTGTAAAGCAATTATACTCCTAAAGATGTTAAAAAAAAAAAAAACAAAGAAAGAAAGAAAGCAGAGAAAAATCAAACCCAGCATCACAAGGGTGTTGGTGAATAGAGAAAAATGACACAGGATTATGGAGGAAGAGAAACAGTACCAAGAAGCCCAATGGCTGGCAACCTCTCCTAGGTGAGTCCTGGACATCTGAAGTTGCTGGCACTTCATGACAACATACAGATCTTCACAGGCACGAGCAATTCATGCATTGGTCCCTGATGAGCAGAGCAAAGAGGGCACAGGTTAGTCCCATGTGACTGCTTCAGAAGGATGCCGTGTTCCTTGGGTATGTTGCCAAAATATGTGGAAAGCCTTCTGAGAACCCAGAGCCACTTCTGCACATCTGGGGATGCAAATTAGACTCCCTGAAACCACCAGTACAAACTCACGCCACATCTTGAGAGGCATTGTGGTAGAGTAGATGGTGCCCTGTGTTATGCTTCAGAGGAGCTGAGTTCAAGCCTCGGGTCTGGTACGTACTAGCTGTGTGACATTTGTTGTCCATTAAACATCTCTAAACCTCAGTTTCCTCATCTATAATAATAATTTTTAGCTTTGCATCCTCCTCCTTCACAAGTTTCTTATAAGAATCTAGTGGAATAATAAATGTGAAAGTGCTTTATAAAACTACAGAAGTCTCCACATTGTAAGGTATTATTAGAGATTTTGAAGTCCTGGTCAGGAAAATTGTAAAGTGAGGAACTAGGGATGGTAAACATGCTAAGGGCAAATTTTTTTAACCATGCTCATCTAAAGAAGAACCACAAAAGAATAGATCTACCCCCTTGAATAAGATGGTGCGGACAGAGAGAAAGCTGAACCCTATCAGGTTGCCACCTTTTACATCAAGGGGAACAATTTTTAAATATTAAAGAGTAGGGTTAATATTTTTTGAGAGAGAATCAAAGCCCAAGAGAGCTGAGGGAATTATGAGATCTCTTCCTTGGGACTTCATGTTAAACAAATTATTTCTCAGCCCCCCTCCAAAAATAAACTTAGACATTTGATCCTAGGACTAATGTCAGGAGGGCATAGAAGGATCATTTTTGTGTCATTTGGGCCCTCCAGGAATCAGACTCTTGAGATGCAGTTAGGAGTGCAAGAGGTTTAGAGATCTGCAGACACCTGGGGAGAGGAAGCCGTTTGGGGCAGGGAGTACCTAAAACCACGATGCAGATCTGACAAAGCCTCAGCCAACCCAGCAGGGAGCTCTGGACCACAGGTTCCTCATTAAAGGAATTCTGATCGGCAGAGATGGCCAAACCTTACTACTTCCACTATGCTCAGTCATTGGCTAGGGGCTGCCCAGAAAGAGTGTGGCCTCAGCTCAAAAGCTGAGCTGGATCCTGAAGCACCAACAGTTGGGGAGCATCAGCTAACTGCACTCTTCACGGGTGATCCACACCTTCTTTCATGAAAGGAGATAGAGCAGCGCACCTCCACAGCTGCTACAATATTGAATAAGGGAGATGCCAGAAGACGGAAGATGCTCAGGGTTTTTTTTAAGGTGACCTCTAGAAAGTCTAGGCTGGACTACTGAGCAAAACTACTGTTTGTGAGCACTTACAGCGGGCAGTGGAGATCAGTAAGGGCCAGTAGGGGTTCACCGAGAAAATCCCGTGATAGCTCATCTCACTGTTTTTTACATTACTAGTCTGGCATACACACGTCAGGAGAACGCTGATGATACAGTACCAGATTTCAGTTAAGATATTTATCAAAATCTAAGGCTATATCCTTATCAACAAGATGGAAATATGAGAACTGGGTAATAGTTTAGTTGGGCACATTCTGATATTCTAAAGCAATCATATCCATGGAGATCAATTAATAAGACCTACGTTAGCAGTTAATGTTTTAAATTCAAAGATCCAAAACCAGGATTTTTGTCTTCCTCCAACGCCAGCTCATCTTCCTCATTCTCAGCACCTATCAATGGTATTATATTTTCCTAGACAGCCATATTTGAAAACTCTGAGTTTCCGTGGATTTTTCTTCTCCCTTATTCTCTTCATTGACTCAGTTTCCAAGTCATGGAGACCATGCTTCTTATTACCCCTCACATTTATCCCTTTGCTTTCATTCCTACTGCCATGTCCTTGGTCTTGGGCACCATTTTTTCAAACCGACTCCATGTCATGCCCAGTGTCCTTCACACATTAATCCATCCCACATCATTCACATTGACCTTCCCTGCCACTCCAAACCACTGGCCTCCTAGCCAAGGTCCCTTCAGTGGGGTCCTTCATTTATGCCTCACCATTTGCCCATGTGTCCCACCCCTGGGATCAAACAAATCAAAAGACTTCTTTTATTGTTTCTCCTCCTGGCAGTCGGCTGCCTTGCAGATTTCTTCAGTGCTGAGCCACAGATTTTTTAAATCTTCAGTGTTTCTGAAATTAGGAAGCCCCTTATACTCAAAGTCACAAGAAAACTGTCAGCCTCAGAATTAAAGAAGAAGTTATAAAAGGCTCCTTGCTGCCTGTGACTGAGAATTTTGCAATGTGTAGAAGGGATTAGTTCATCTAATTGTCATTGCAGCTGTATATTAACTTGGATCCCTAATTTTTACTTAAAATGAGGCAGCGTATGCTATAAACTGCTCCGGAGGCTTGAGGCAAAAGAGATTAAAAATCTCTGCCCTGGTGGAGTATACATCATGAAGAATTGTTGCTAGGTTCTGAAAAATCTGTCCCAGGGGCTGGCTGACTTTTAAGGAAGCTCTTTAACTTCTAGTGACAAATAACTCAATTACGGGAAAAAGTGAAACTGTGGTTCCAACCAAATAAGTCATGCAAGCAAAACCTGATATACTTTGTGTGGCAGAAAAGCATTTGAAGACAGTAACCTGTGTTTTTTTACCCTTGTGTTTTCCTCTTCCTGCCCCTCCCATCCCCTACCAATTCAAGCAGACAGTCCCTTTCTCATTCCATCAGGGGTAGAATGTGGCAAGTTAGAAAGTAAATATGTCCTCTTGGTGGACTAGGAATGCAAGAGTAAGGGAGTGGCAAAACCCCAGAAAGGAAGTGACACTCAAGGTTCATCTAAAGGCGTGGTGGGCAGTCTTGCAGGCTGAAGCATGAGCCCCAAGTAGAGTTTGAAGGGATTAAGAAGCAACTTGGACTAATCATAACAGGCCACATGGCGGGCAGTGGTACCATACATCTCCACCCAGTGGCTGAATGTTGAGTAAATCTCACCGAACCACAATGAAATTCCAGAAGAGAAGGGAAGAATGAAATATCCAGAAGAGAAGGGAAGAACTCAAGAAATATCCAGAAGAGAAGGGAAGAACTCAAGAAATATCCAGAAGAGAAGGGAAGAACTCAAGAAATAACCATGCTAAGACTTCCCACCAATCCAGAATGGAAGGCTCAAAATAAAAATTAGGTTGAATTATAAAATGTAAAGTTGTAGGTCTTCACATCTGAACGTATAGACTGAAAATCTTACCTGCTATACTTGCCATATCACTAAAGGTACCAAAGAGACTAAGAATCGTGAGAACATTATGAAAAGCAGCAAGTCCCCTGAAATGAGCAACTCAGTATACGTTCAGACTCTAAATGTGAAAAACACATCCAAAATTTGGTCATGATTCAAAAATGGGAAGTAGCATATAGTTAAAGTTATAGGGATAATTTAGAGCACTTTTTAATGGATACTTGATATAGTGTTTCTTATATTTTTCCTCTAAAACGCTGCTATTTAAATTGATGGTGGATCTTACAATTCATGGCCTTTTGGAAGTGAGGAAAAAAATCTGGTTTTCATCATTTTCAGGAGTTTCAGCTGTCAAAATCCTCCAAAGTGTCAAAAATAAGGGATTTGTTAAATAAATTGTACTACATCTATATAATGGAATGCAGTACTTATAAATGGTCTCATGGAAGAATATTTAATGACATGAGAAAAAGTTAAAGTTAACTAAGTTTAAAAAAAAAACCTGTGTGTGTGTGTGTGTGTGTGTGTGTGTGTGTGTGTGTGATCTACAGGTCTGCCTCCAAGGTGCCTCTCAAGCCCTCCAACCTTTAATGTTGTCCTTCAACCTAATAGCCAAATGGCACACCTGAGATCTCATCTCATACAAC
Source organism: Phocoena sinus (assembly GCF_008692025.1). Classification (NCBI taxonomy): domain Eukaryota; kingdom Metazoa; phylum Chordata; class Mammalia; order Artiodactyla; family Phocoenidae; genus Phocoena; species Phocoena sinus. Next base: position 40,336,487 of record NC_045784.1, on the reverse strand, counting down.
TCTTATGGGAGGTCTATCAGGTCCTCATATGGGTGACCAATCATTCGAGTTTTCCCAAGATTAAGGGGTTACCTGAGATTCCAGGACTAACACCAACAGCCCTGGGCAAACTGGAACAGTTAGTAACTTTAGTCAGTGCCCTTCCTACAACGTGTTGCTGTAACTGTCCATGAGCAACTTGCCTGGGCTCTTAGCTCCCCTGCTGCTGAGATCACCTGCAGGACCTAAATTAAAACCTTGAGGTAACAGTAAGTACAATATATATTTTGTTAAATCACATTGAATCTGGAACACCATTTGCAGCACTTTCCCCAGGGATCTGTACTTAGCCCTGTACCTTTTTTTCAGTATTTCTGTACTTTTTATCAATGCAAAAGACCCCGTTAAGAAGACGAAAGACAAGTTACCACCTGGGAGAAAATATTTGCAAGCCACATAACCAACACAGAACTAGTATCTAGAATACATAAAGAATTCTCACAACTCCACGATAAAAAAAAAAAAAAGCATGACATTTGACTGAGGAGCATATACAGCTAGCTAATAAGCGCATGCTTAACCATCAGAAAACTGCCCGTACCCTGCTCTTCCCATCAATCTTTAGCAAAACTCCCCAATTCTCCTGAGGCCATGCCCAGCTTTTTTTCCTTCTCCCAACCCAAGCCTGCCTTCCCTGATTTGGTCCTCTCTACATATTCCTAAATTAGCACTGCCATCTGCTCCATGCTATGGACCTTTTCTTGGTGTCATGAGGAAGGCCATCCTGGGGCAGTCATATCCCACCAAGTCAGGCCAGCCACTGAGAAGGGAGGTCAGGCAGTAAAGGAAGAGGCACTTTCAGGCAAGGAGGAGAGGGACAGACACAGCTGGGTGCAGGCAGAAGGATCTTTCTGGTCCTCCCCTTATCATGCCAGAGGCCACCGGGTCCTTTCCCCTCCTTTCTTCTCAGATTGCGTTTGTCTGTTCCCTAAGGATTAAAAAGGCTTCACTTTTCAAATCAGTATCAAATGTGTCCCTTAATGGCCGGCAAAATGACTTCTAGCTATTTCACAGCCAAATATGGCTGGTTAAGGGACAGGCCAAATTATCTACCGCAGGGGGCCGGGGAGGGGCTGGTGTGCGTGTGTTTGTGTGTGTATGTGTGTGATCCATAGGGATAGATACACCCAGAATTAAAACAGTGGAGGGCGGAGACCTTCAAGATCCTTTGACACTCCCAGGTGGAAACCAGGTCGGACATACATCCTGCATGGACCTTTCCTGCCCAGCCAGGATATCCTGTGTTTGTCAAAAAGACTGCACAGGGAGGCCCTGGCCATTGTCCTTCCCGAAATCTGCTAGTCAGCCCCTCCCCAGGCTGCAGCAGCCGCCCCAGGGCAGAGGAAGAGTAACTCTGGAAACGGTGTTATCAGCATCCTCCATGGACTTCCTCACCTCCTCCCCAGCCTCGTTAGCCCCAAGCTCCTTAGCATCCTCAAACAGAAACCTGGGAAGCTGGGATGGGGTCAGTGCCCTGAAGCCAGCCCTCTCTCTTTTGCCAAGACCTGCCGCTGCACAGCCCTAAGTGGGCAGCCGAGGGCTGCAGCTGGAGTCCAGAGCCCATGATGGAGCCGCGGCTGGGGCCTGAAGCTGCAGCCCTCCACCCGGGCTGGCCAGCCCTGCTGCTGTGGGTCTCAGCCCTGAGCTACTCTGTCTCCTCGCCGGCTTCTCCCTCTCCTTCTCTGGTGTCCCGAGTCAGAACCAGCTACAATTTTGGAAGGACTTTCCTCGGTCTTGATAAATGTAATGCCTGCATCGGAACATCTATTTGCAAGAAGTTCTTTAAAGAAGAAATAAGGTCAGAATCTCAATCAGATAACTCTGAGGGGCAAAATTCTGTTCCCTTCATGTGATGATGTCCAGGAGTTTCTTGAAATCAAGTCAGGATGTAATTTATGAATTTATGGGTGGGAGCTGAAGCAAAGCCATTTAATCATAGTGGGAATGAGTTAAAGTTGGGATGGGAAGGGGGTAAGGTGTGAAGCCAAATTCCAGCTCTAAATGCTAAATCCAAAGTTTCCTTTGGAAATGGGAGCTTAAAGTTTTCTATGAATGGAGTAGCCTGGGACTATTGAGTTTACCAAGTTCATTTCTCATAGTGGGAAGGAAATAAAATTTATAGACAGCTTACTATGTGACAGACAATTTAAAGCTGTTTTTATTTTCTCCTCACAACAATCCTGGCAGTTAGTGTTTTGCACTCATGATTCAGATAGTGAACTGAGACCTAGCAAGGTTCAGTGACTTGCCCAAGGTCACCACCTCATAAGTGGCAGATCTGGAATTCAAACCGAGGCAGTTTGCTCCAAAGTTTCTGAACAAGTTTTCTGCTGTGAGATGTTGCCTTGATCAGAGGAAAACCTAAGTTTAGTAAATCTCAATGCACCTGGCTCTCACCAAAGAATAGTACCACACTCTGGAATTCAGGCCTGCCAACACACAGTCAATGTGTTGGCCTTTACTTGGCCTTTACTATGGCCAAGACCCAGCACGTGCTGTAATGGCATTGCTATAACTCTGGTCATTGCCCTCCGGGATATCAGGAAAGGGGAACGGTGTTACAAATAACAATAAGGCTTGATCTGATGCAGGCCAGAAGTGAAGTGTAAAGGACCTCGGGGAGGTCCAGGGAGAGGATATTAATTCCAAATGGGGACTGGAGAAAGGCTTCTCCAGGGGAAGGTGTTCTGAGCAAGACCTTGAAGGACGAGCTGAAATTTAGTGGGAGGAGAGGGGCTTAAGTTAGAAGGATCAGCTTGAGCGAAGGCCCAGCGGTGTGGGAAGAGGTGAGAAGTCTTAGTGGCTGGAGCATGGGGCACATGTGGAGGCATGGCAGCAGGAGGAGGTTGGAAGGGTCAGATGGGGCCAGGGGCCTTGAATGCCATACCAAGGAATTGGGACTTAACCTGTGAGCCAGTGGTCTCCAGCCTTTTCAATAGACCCTTTGTAATAGGCCTCTTCTCTTGTGCCTTCCCCCAAGGCCCTGCCTCTGGCTTGTAAGATTTGATGACTAAGCAGAAGGCATTCATTTACGATAATTTTATTTCCAATCTGTATTAACCAAAGACATATTTGAGTATTCTACTAAGTTACTAAACAGAAATAACAAATAGAAAATACCAACAAAAAGAACTTCTTTTGTGAGACGGTAGATGTTATAGGGAGTGGATGTGAACTTTTCCTATTAGACCATTTTAAAAAAATTTTTATTGGAGTATAGTTGATTTACAATGTTGTGTTAGTTTCAGGTGTACAGCAAAGTGAATCAGTTATACATATACATATATCCACTCTTTTTTAGATTCTTTTCCCATATAAGTCATTACAGAGTATTGAGTTCCCTGTGCTATACAATAGGTCCTTATTAGTTATCTATTTTATATATAGTAGTGTGTACATGTCCTATTAGACCATTTTTTAAGGCATTTTGTATGTTAAAAAGTTGAAAGACCTCCAACTGAGGAAGCTGTACTGCAGGCAATGGTGAGGATGTTAAGTAGGGTGGGGACAAGATGTGGCCTGTATTTTGGAAAGATCTTCTGGAAAGCAGTGTGCAGAACAGCCTGGTGATGCTGGCAGGGGCCGTCAGACCAGTTCTCCTAGTCCAAGAGAGAGATCATTGGGAACAAAGCAGCGCAGGAAGGATGCAAGTCAGTTCAGCTAGAGAATCATTTTGTTGATCAACTCGATGTGACAGGAAATGAGGATGTTGGAAATGAACTCAAGATTTCCCACGTAAGAAATGGGATGGAGAGGACCCAAAACACAGGGGAAGTGGCACTGATTCCTTGGAGAAAGAAGGCAGTGAGAATATGGACATATTTTAAGATAAGAGGGAGGGAAATTAAGGGATTCAACTGAGGAAGAGCTCCAGATTCATATCCTCCCCCAGATAAGTAAACAAGAGTGTATGAATATTACAGTCGGCTCTTCGAGTGGAAAGAAATGAGGTTTTTCTCATCAGTCAGGTAATGACCATATTCAGGAAGCATTTCCCCAAACAGGTTTGTGTTCCAGTTGAGTTCAGGATATTACTTCAGCTCCCTCAGAATTCATTTTCCACGTGCGCCTGCCTGAAAGGGAAGTGTGCAGATCCAAGCAGGGAAACACCAGGCGGGGCAGGTTGAGGTTTGGAATGCTTCACGTTGAGAAATCACATCCTCAGCGCAAGGAAGCAGCGAGAGGTAGTAAGTGGCTCTGGGAACGTGGACTTGTTTATAGTCTTTTTCTCTACATTGTAAATAGTATTTTCCTTATTTTAAAAGTGATATCTCTTTATTTTAGAATTTTCAGGAAATATTGATTAAAGAAAGCACAAAATAAAAATCACAGACAATTCCTCAAAATGTTTAGTTAACATTTTGGTATATGATCCTTACCACCTTTTTTCTAAGTATGGATTAAAATTTTTTCAACAAAAATGTGATCATACTATGCATACTCTTTTGGAAACTTTTATTTAACCATGTATCGGAACACCTTTCCACATTAACTATTCTTCTCCACAATTTGACTTTTAGTGGTTTCGTGGTATTCGATTGCATCAATCAACCATAATTTATTTAACTAATCAACTATTGTGGGGTAACAAGGGTTTTTTTTTTCACTTTTCATTATTATAAACAGTGCTATGTTGAAGATCCCTGTGGCTAGACTTTTATGCACATCAGTGATTAATTCCTGTAACAAATTCCTAAAGGTGAAATTTCTGGGTCAAAAAATACAGTGAATTTTTAGGATTATGAGATATATATGTATATGTATACATATATACATATATATCTCCAAATGGAGACTTCTACCTATAGAGTTTACTTTTTGCACACTCAGAAGTATTTACTATTACTATTATTTTTATTATGGATTTCTTCTCAGTTGAGCCCTTTTTGCAGGCTTCTTGCCCATTTGTATTTCTTCTTTGCTAAATTGTCTACAAGTTCACATCCTTTGCCTCTCTTTCCAATGGTGTGTTTGCTCATCGTTTTTGTTCATCTCCAAACATTTCTCCACTTTTAAAACTGGTCATAATGCTACCTTAGGAGAAAGCCCATCCAAAACTTTCAGATGTTAGACTGAAATGCTATAGCCAGGCAAGCATTAGAACTCCAGTCCTGGTCCTCAATAAGGATGGGACAATGCTTGTTGTTCAGCAACAAACAGAGGGTGAGCTCCCCGGGCAGGCTGGGTAGGCTGAAGACACATGATTGGTGGAAGGATGTCACCTTTCCTTCTTTCCCTATCTTTTCTTTGGCAAGAATGGTAATCATGAATCTGATGCTTCCCATACACAACCAATGATCTTTGACCATTAGAATGCTTTCAGTACCAGTTTTCCATGCATTACATGTTGACTTTCAAATCATGAATGAAAAAGTTAAGGGAAGCTAGAAAAATGAGTCAACCTGATTTACATATCCTTCCTACTGAATATATCCTTATATATAAACTTCTAAGTGACCACCCCAACTGGCAAGTTCTACCAGGATCTGATTGATCAGTATTTGCATATGTGCGAGTAACAGGTAAGGTGAAAGTGTGGGGTATGGGGTACCTAATGGCAGTATTTCTGATCAGAATCACTCCTAAGTATTCCTCGGCTCTTACGAGGATGGACGTCTTACCTTGCCTTCCTTACTGTACCCAAATGGCCTTACATCCTCACCCCCCATTCCCAAAGTCTTAAAGAATGTTTAAATACTTCTGAGTGGTGGATGACTCACAGCAAAATAAATAAATCATTAAGCTTTTTTTTGCCTTCCCTTCTCCCTTGCCCTTGTCTTTCTCCTTCACCTCAGAAGGTGATAGTAATTACTGCTTTAACTCACTTCCTCAAATGAATTCAGAGATCTTGAGAGCTTCAGGGCCCCAGAGCTTAAGGCAAAAATATCCATCTACACATTCAATCATCCATACATGCACCCATCCATCCATCCATTCACCCATTCATCCAAGCATCCCTCTAGGCATTCTTCCACCCAACCTTCACTCTGTGCATCCCATTCATCCATCCCTCCATGTATTCCTCTACTCACTTAACCATCTGTTCATTCAAATACCCATCCAACCATCCATCCATCCAACTAAAATCATTGGGTACTAACTTGGAGCCAAGCACTCTGCTAGGCACTTAGTTACAAAGTTGAAGGAGGCCCAGTCCTGGCCCTGAAGGAAGACAGAGACATGAACCAATGATTAAAGCAGAGTATGAGGACTATACAAAATGTCCTACACAGGATGTCATGGGAGCATGTGGGAGGAAACCTATCTCAGACTGGGGGGATGAGGGAGTGAGAATCAGAAGAGATGATACCTGTCTGGGGTTTAATGTGTCGGGTAGGGATTATCCAGGGAGGAAAGAGAAAGTGTCTCAGATAAAGGGATCAGCATATAACAAGATGAGTGGAGGCTCAGAGGCCCAAAACAATACAACTTAGCCAAGGATGGTCAGTGGTTTGGTGAGACCAACGCAAGCTTGTGAGGGCAGCAGCAGGAGATGGGCTTAGGAAGAGCCTTGTGAAGTATGAACTGTATCCTGAGAGCTTTGGAAAGATGCTGGATGTTTTAAGTGTCCTGAGGGGTAGAGAAGAGGGAAGAGAGGCACGAAATATTTAGGGAGGCGTGGCTACAAACTTAGTGTTTGACTGGATGCAAACACAAGAAATATACATTCTCGTTCCAATGTTGTCACTCTCCCCTACACCCCCAGCCTGCTCTCCATGTTGAGGAGCTTGCAGGGATGGGACCACATGACATTTATTCTTCCTTCCAGCTCTGGGAAACTATGATCTTGCTTGTCCATCTTTTAACCCAGTGAGGAACTCAGCCAGGCTCACTACAAACATGCCCATGATGTCAGTTCAGAAGGAAGATTAGAACTCTGCCTCTATTTTGTGGTTTTCCAAATTCTAGGATATTAACATTTTAGTGAATAAACAGCAGGGCCCATTTTCTCACTGACATTCTTCAGTTTAATAAAGTAGGTAATCAAAGTTGTAAGAATATTCATTTTTTTCCCATTCAGCATCCTAAAGTTATTACCATTTGGAAAGGGGAAGAAGTGTGGCCTCTAAACCTGTTTATTTGTCCTCAATTGGTCCTCATGGGACACCTCAAGCCATGGCTGGACATGCACCGGGATCCATTACAGTCACCTGCCAAGTCAGTGCTGTCCTTTCAGTAGAGCCTCCTCAGAAGGTGGGGACAGAAAAAGAGGACAATGAGGTTATCCCACAGGGTAGGGCATCCATCTCCATGCCATCCCCACAAACTGGGAGACAGAGACCCCTGAGATCTGTCCTCCCCTGCCACTAATTTTCTATGATTATTCAGACAAGTCATCTTCAATTTTCTCATCCTCAAAATATAATGGACAAAGTGAGAGAGTGGCATGGACATATATACACTACCAAGTGTAAAATAGATAGCTAGCGGGAAGCAGCCGCATAGCACAGGGAGATCAGCTTGGTGCTTTGTGACCACCTAGAGGGGTGGGATAGGGAGGGTGGGAGGGAGGGAGACGCAAGAGGGAAGAGATATGGGAACATATGTATAGCTGATTCACTTTGTTATAAAGCAGAAACTAACACACCATTGCAAAGCAATTATACTCCAATAAAGATGTTTAAAAAAATAGATAACCAACAAAGACCTACTGTATAGCGCAGAGAACTAATAACCTATAAGGAAAAAGAATCTGGAAAAGAATTATATATATATATATATATATATATATATATATATATATATATATATATATATATATATAATGGAAGGGGGACAGGGACAAAATCATCTTTAAGGACCCTGCTAGCTATAACTCCTAATAATGTTACCCGTTTGTTACCAAAAGCACAAATTCATAAAATAGATGATAGAGGACTAAGTAGCAGCAAAGTGGTTTAGAGTACAAGCTCTGGAGCCCTGAAGGTTACTTCCTCCAGTTCCTGGCTGTGTGACTTGGAGCAAATCACTGAACTTCTCTGTGCCTCAGTTTCCTCATCTGCATGATAATAGCAGTGCTGACCTCATAGGTTTATTGAAAGGTTTAACTGACTTAATGCACATACAGAGTTCAGCAAAGTGACTGCTAAAGTGATTCATAAATGTGTATCGCTGTTATTGTTATCAAAGAGAGCCACCTAGTTGTAAATCCTTAGTCACAGGCCCTTGGGGAGGGGTGGTTTGAACCCCCATGAACAAGAGTAGCTACGGGAAACAGGCCTGCCTCGGAGGCCTAGGCCCTTCCTTATTCTCCCAGTGGGAGGATCATTTCCCATGGTTGTCCTAAAACTTCCAATAGAGTTGATTCCTTGCAAGTTTTCGGTGTCTGGTCTTTTTAAACAGATCTGTGGCAATGTCCTTGAATGGAATTCTTTGTGCCTACTTCCACTGCAGTTTGAATGGTCCTGCATTGCAGAAGGTACTTACTGACAGTTTCTTAGAGCACCTTCTTTGAAATGTAACTGAATCACTTTGCTGTACAACAGAAATTAACACAACATTGTAAATCAACTATACTACAATAAAATAAATTTAAAAAAATAAATTAAATGTATAACATATAAGCCTAATTTTCATTTGCAGTATAGCCCTCAATTATTAATAATAATGAAGAGACACATTTTCTTAGTACTTTTTCATACATTAATCAGAAGGAGATTGAACATTCTTCCCTGATGGAACTGTCGGCACACAGATGGAGGAATGACTGGAGAAAAGGGTCAAGGTGGTGCCTAGAAAATCAGCAAATGGTAATAGGCCAGTGCCTCTCCCCTGGGGAGGATTCCATTGTGTGGAATCACACACCTCCTGGATCCCACACAGCTTTGAATTTGGTGACCCTTTAGCAGCCACTGTTCCCTGACACTTGGTTGGTACTGATAACTTATCTGTGGACTGAAAGCAAAATTGATGGGGCTTTTTGGGGTTGGATATGAAGAGGCAGTGCTCTCCCCAGTTCAGGACCAGAAGCCTCTTCAAGAACTGTGGTTTCAAGACCCAGCCGTTGTTCACAGAGTGGGCCTTTGCTAGAACCAGTGTAGCGAAGCAGAAAGATCATGGGTTTTTCTAACAGGCAGCCCTGAGTTTGCATCCCTGCTTAGCAACATATTATCTGAACTTCAAGGCACTTAAGCTCCGCAAGCCTCAGTTTCCACATCTGTAAAGTAGGGATGGGTTATTAAGAGAATCAAATGTACCAGCATACGTAAAGCTGCTGCCTTCACGTGGAGTAGAAGTTCAGAAAGCCATGGCTAGCCCTTCTGTGCCATTTGGATGAAAAAGATAAAAGTTTGGTTTCAGTATGCAGATCCCTCTCCTTTTCTGACATCACATATACACTTCCCTAAGTTTGAGGAAACACAAATAGTCCTCTCACAGGAAGAGCTTGGAGCTTCCCAGTCTAAGGAGAAGAAATGGGTCAGAGCAGATGTCCTCCCCCATCTCCCTGTCCCCGGGCTCTGCTGGCTCTGGCAGTGTGGCTGGTCCCTGCTTAGTCCCTGCTCCCTCTCTCCAGCTCCCAGGCTGATCCCCAAAGGGCTATTCTTCCAGGTTTGACAACTGGCTGGCCTCACACCTTGGACTGATTCCCGACGACTTGCCTTCTTACCCTGTAAATTACTCGGATGATTTCAAAACCTGGCGCCCCGTGGAGATCTCAAGGCTGGTCAGCAAACACCAAAACGAGATCTCGGACAGGAGAATCTGTGCCTCCGCAGCTGCCCCAAAGACCTGCAGCATTGAGCGCGTCCTGCGGAAAACAGGGAGGTTCCAGAAATGGCTGCAGGCCAAGCGCCTCACACCGGACCTGGTGCAGGTGAGAGTACTGGCCCTGGGGGTGGGGAGAGGGTGCAGAATCCATTCCCAGCTCACATCTCAGTCTGGGCAAAAGGAATTGTAATCTGTCTAAAGTGGGACAAAACAATGTCATGAAACAGCATGGCTTGTGACAAGACAGGAACTAAACAGGTTTAGTTATAGGGACCCTTCCCATTGTCATTCTCCTTTCTCTCTGATATGACTCTCAGCGACTCTTTAGGAAACAGTTCCTAGCTCCCACCTCTGGTCAGAAGGACGGATGACCCTCACCAGCCTTCCCCCCCTCACCACAATGTTTGCCAACCCCTAAACGGTGACCGTTCTTAGAAGCTCCCATATGCATCCCGTTTCATGATCCAGAGACCCCACTTTGAAAATCAGATTCCTCTTTGATCTCCCACCATAAAGAAGAACCAAACCTGAGTCACTGCAAAAGCAGACTGATAACACAGCTCCCTCCTCCCATCTGAGAGCTCCTACCCACTCCCACGAGTAGGCTGCCTTCAGAACTTCAGCACATTGCCAGTGCCATCTTATCCTGCATTGGTCCCCTCCTGCACTATCGCCACTGGTATCGTGTTTTTCATCCGGACCAGCACAGTCATGTAACTCCACACACATCCAGCTGGCCCCTTGGGGCAAAAGATGCTGCCTCAAAGGATTGAGGAGCCGCTCACCTTCCGCAAAGATGAGAGAGGAGAGGCTCACCTCAGTCTCCCTGTCATGATGAGGCTGGAGGATTTAGCATCCCTCAGGGGCATGCCAAGTCTGTTTCTTGGACTCTCCAGGCCATTAGCCCCTTCATATGGGCACATAAGGCTGCCTGGGTAACTTCTGAGCACTAACAGACCTTCCCTTTGGTCTCTTTGAGATGAGCAACCCAGAACAAAGCAGAATCACTGGTCCCTGCATATCTCGACCACGTGGCAAGACCATGTGGCTTTACTCTAAAGTCGTGTGGAAACTGCCTTGAAATCAAGAGGAATCGAGCTGCTGGTGACATGGCCATCATCTGATATTGAGCTTTCCAATGTGGTCCTTTTGTACTCTGCACTTTATGAATCTCACTGGCATGGAGTGGGGAGAAAATAAGCCAGAGGAAGTCAAACTATTGCCAGGTTGGGGAGGTGGTGGCAGGACCCAACCTAAGGGTCTTGGAGTTGGTGTGGGAAACTGGAAGTGGAGGCTCAGGTGGGAAGAACCTTATGGGAGCTTCTCAACACTGGGCAGAACCAGAAGACAGAGGACAGATATCAAAGCCCACACCATGGTACACACCCTAGGTGTAATGCCCCTGTGCCTCTCTTTCTGTGCCTGAAGACAGAGCCTCCATGCACTGGCCTGGGTACCCACCATCTGCCATTCTCAGGCTGACCACAGCTAATACTGAGGCATGGGAAGGACCAATATGAGACCTCCTCTGCTTTGCCTCAAATACGTGCTCAGGAGCAAATAGAAGGCTCCAGGAAGAGCAAAACAAGATATGCAAGGGTTTGTTTCAGAACCCCTTGAAAATCCCATCACTTCTTCCTGCCCCCATTGCTGTCTGGTCCCACGCTGACAGGCACAGTTCCCCCAAGGCACCGGCCCTGGACTACCTCCACCTGGGACCTAGCAAAAGTACCAAAGGACAGAACATCCTGGTGCACAAGATACACTTGAGATTCCACAGAAAGTGGCTAAACTGGCCTTGGGCTTTGAACTAAGGAAGACTCCCTCTTTCCTTCATTTTCTAGACACTTCCATAATACAGTGGGGATTATCCCAGGAGGCCTAGGAAGTCCAAAGCAACCTGCCCAGTACATTTAATGCCACCTACCTTGATGAGTATAGACATTGTGGTAGGGGCAAAGGATCCCTGGGGTCTGGAAACTGTGGTTGAGTCCTGCCTCTGCCACTAACAGCTGTGGCAGAACATGAAGGAGCTCAGAGACCCAGGAAGAGCAGAGAGCTTCTGGTTCCTGTTCATCCATGTGACAAAGATGAATCAGACACAAGCTCTGCCCCCCAGGATCATGTGGCCCAATGGTGAGGACAGACAAGAACACAAACCACCACAAAGTGCTGTAGTGGATGTTATGATAACAGCCTATATGGGGACAAAGGACAGACTATTGACTTGGATCCTTCACTCACTGACCAGTTGACATTGCATTTAAGTCTAGGACTTCCCCACTCTGCCCTGACATTCCTCCTCCAAAACTGTGCTGGGGGGAGGTGTCTGGATCATCTCAAAGGCCCTCCCAGTTCTGACATTCTTTGATTTCACATGTCTACTTCACTTAGTTAAGAAATCCTAATTGCATGCCTACTGTCACCAGACACTGTGCTGGGTGCCTTGATTCCCTGTTTCTCAAAAGGCAGCAAATAGTGCCTGCTTTACCGGATTCATTCATCCTACTGAGCTTATGATAGGAAGATGTTTTAGAAAAAGTCCATCACCATAGAAATGTACGGCAGTGTTGTTGTAATAAGTGGGTCCCTTTCTTCAATTTCTTGTGCTAAAACTTGCTCTACCAATTTTGTCATCGTGCATTAACGTATAGCTAAACAAGCTTTCCTTCTTTCCTTTTCTTTTTTTAATATCTTTATTAGAGTATAATTGCTTTACAATGTTGTGTTAGTTTCTGCTGTATAACAAAGTGAATCTGCTATATGTATACATATATCCCCATATCCCTTCCCACTTGCGTCTCCCTCCCACCCTTCCTATCCCACCCTTCTAGGTGGTCACAAAGCACCGAGCTGATCTCCCTGTGCTATGCGGCTGCTTCCCACTAGCTATCTATTTTACGTTTGGTAGCGTATATATGTCCACGCCACTCTCTCACTTGGTCCCGGCTTACCCGTCCCCCTCCCCTTATCCTCAAGTCCATTCTCTATGTCTACCTCTTTAATCCTGTCCTGCCCCTAGATTCTTCAAAACCTTTTTTTTTTTAGATTCCATATATATGTGTTAGCATATGGTATTTGTTTTTCTCTTTCTGACTTACTTCACTCTGTATGACAGTCTCTAGGTTCATCCACCTCAATACAAATAACTCAATTTCGTTTGTTTTTATGGCTGAGTAATATTCCATTGTATATATGTGTCACATCTTCTTTATCCATTCATTTGTCAATTGACACTTAGGTTGCTTCCATGTCCTGACTATTGTAAATAGAGCTGCAATGAACATTGTGGTACATGACTCTTTGAATTATGGTTTTCTCAGGGTATATGCCCAGTAGTGAGATTGCTGGGTCATATGGTAGTTCTATTTTTAGATTTTTAAGGAACTTCCATACTGTTCTCCATAGTGGCTCTACCAATTTATATTCCCACCAACAGTGCAAGAGGGTTCCCCTTTCTCCACACCCTCTCCAACATTTACTGTTTGTAGATTTTTTGATGATGACCATTCTGACCGGTGTGAGGTGATACCACATTGTGGTTTTGATTTGCATTTCTCTAATGATTAGTGATGTTGAGCATCCCTTCATGTGTTTGTTGGCAATCTGTATATTTTCTTTGGAGAAATGTTTGTTTAGGTCTTCTGCCCATTTTTCAATTGGGTTGTTTGTTTTTTTGATACTGAGCTGCATGACCTACTTGTATATTTGGAGGTTAATCCTTTGTCAGTTGCTTCATTTGCAAATATTTTCTCCCATTCTGAGGGCTGTCTTTTCATCCTGTTTATGGTTTCCCTTGCTGTGCAAAAGCTTTTAAGTTTCATTAGGTCCCATTTGTTTATTTTTGTTTCCATTTCTCTAGGAGGTGGGTCAAAAAGGGTCTTGCTGTGATGTATGTCATAGAGTGTTCTGCCTATGTTTCTTCTAAGAGTTGTATAGTGTCTGGCCTTACATTTAGGTCTTTAATCCATTTGAGTTTATTTTGGTATACGGTGTTAGGGAGTGTTCTAATTTCATTCTTTTACATGTACCTGTCCAGTTTTCCCTGCACCACTTATTGAAAAGGCTGTCTTTTCTCCATTGTATATTCTTGCCTCCTTTATCCACGATAACGTGACCATATGTGCGTGGGCTTATCTCTGGGTTTTCTATCCTGTTCTGTTGATCTATATTTCTACTTTTGTGCCAGTATCATACTGTCTTGATTACTGTAGCTTTGTAGTATAGGCTGAAGACAGGGAGCCTGATTCCCCAGCTCTGTTTTTCTTTCTCAAGATTGCTTTGGCTATTCAGGGTCTTTTGTGTTTCCATACAAATTGTGAAATTATTTTGTTCTAGTTCTGTAAAAAATGCCAGTGGTAGTTTGATAGGGACTGCATTGAATCTGTAGATCGCTTTGGGTAGTAGAGTCATTTTCACAATGTTGATTCTTCCAATCCAGGAACATGGTATATCTCTCCATATCTTTGTATCACCTTTAATTTCTTTCCTAAGTGCCTTATAGTTTTCTGCATTCAGGTCTTTTGTCTCCTTAGGTAGGTTTATTCCTAGGTATTTTATTCTTTTTGTTGCAATGGTAAATGGGAGTGTTTCCCTAATTTCTCTTTTAGATTTTTCATCATTAGTGTATAGGAATGCAAGAGATTTCTGTGCATTAATTTTGTATCCTGCTATTTTACCAAATTCACTGATTAACTCTAGTAGTTTTCTGGTAGCATCTTTAGGATTCTCTCTTTATAGTATCACGTCATGTGCAAACAGTGACAGTTTTACTTCTTCTTTGCTGATTTAGATTCCTTTTATTTCTTTTTCTTCTCTAACTGCTGTGGCTAAAACTTCCAAAACTATGTTGAATAATAGTGGTGAGAGTGGGCAACCTTGTCTTGTACCTGATTTAAGTGGAAATGGTTTGTTTTTTCACCATTGAGAATGAGGTTGGCTGCGGGTTTCTCATATATGGCCTTTATTATGTTGAGGTAAGTTCCCTCTATGCTTACTTTCTGGAGGGTTTTTATCATACATGGGTGTTGAATTTTGTCAAAAGCTTTTTCTGCATCTATTGAGATTATCATATGGTTTTTCTCCTTCAATTTGTTAATATGGTGTATCACATTGATTGATTTGCATATATTGAAGAATCCTTGCATTACTGGGATAAACCCCACTTGGTCATGGTGTATGATCCTTTTAATGTGTTGTTGGATTCTGTTTGCTAGTATTTTGTTGAGGACTTTTGCACCTATGTTCATCAGTGATATTGACCTGTAGTTTTCTTTTTTTTGTGACATCTTTGTCTGGTTTTGGTATGAGGGTGATGTTGGCCTCATAGAATGAGTTCGGGAGTGTTCCTCCCTCTGCTATATTCTGGAAGAGTTTGAGAAGGATAGGTGTTAGCTCATCTCTAAATGTTTGGTAGAAGTCACCTGTGGAGCCATCTGGTCCTGGGCTTTTGTTTGTTGGAAGACTTTTGATCACAGTTTCAATTTCAGTGCTTGGGATTGCTCTGTTTATATTTTCTATTTCTTCCTGGTTCAGTCTCCGAAGGTTGTGCTTTTCTAAGAATTTGTCCATTTCTTCCAGGCTGTCCATTTTATTGGCATATAGTTGCTTGTAGTAGTCTCTCATGATCCTTTGTATATCTGCAGTGTTGTTGTTACTTCTCCTTTTTCATTTCTAATTCTATTGATTTGAGTGTTCTCCCTTTTTTTCTTGATGAGTCTGGCTAATGGTTTATCAATTTTGTTTATCTTCTCAAAGAACCAGCTTTTAGTTTTATTGATCTTTGCTATTGTTTCCTTCATTCCTTTTTCATTTATTTCTGATCTGATCTTTATGATTTCTTTCCTTCTGCTAACCTTGGAGGTTTTTGTTCTTCTTTCTCTAATTGCTTTAGGTGTAAAATTAGGTTGTTTATTTGAGATGTTTCTTCTTTCTTGAGGTAGGACTGTACTGCTATAAACTTCCCTCTTAGAACTGCTTTTGTAGCTTCCCATAGGTTTTGGGTTGTCGTGTTTTCTTTTTCATTTGTTTCTAGGTATTTTTTGATTTCCTCTTTGATTTCTTCAGTGATCTCTTGGTTATTAAGTAGTGTATGTTTAGCCTCCATGTGTTTGTATTTCTTACAGATTTTTTTCCTGTAATTGATATCTAGTCTCATAGCGTTCTGTTCAGGAAAGATACTTGATATGATTTCAATTTCCTTAAATTTCCCAAGGCTTGATTTGTGACCCAAGATATGATCTATCCTGAAGAATGTTCCATGAGCACTTGAGAAAAAAGAGTATTCTGTTGTTTTTGGATGGAATGTCCTATAAATATCAATTAAGTCCATCTTGTTTAATGTATCATTTACAGCTTGTGTTTCCTTATTTATTTTCATTTTGGATGATCTGTCCATTGGTGAAAGTGGGATGTTAAAGTCTCCTATTATGACTGTGTTACTGTCGATTTCTCCTTTTATAGCTGTTACTGACTGCCTTATGTGTTGAGGTGCTCCTATGTTGGGTGCATAAATATTTACAATTGTTATATCTTCTTCTTGGATTGATCCCTTGATATTATGTAGTGTCTTTCTTTGTCTCTTGTAATAGTGTCTATTTTAACGTCTATTCTGTGTGATATGAGAATTTTTACTCCAGCTTTCTTTGATTTCCATTTTGCATGGAGTATCTTTTTCCATCCCCTCCCTTTCAGTCTCTATGTGTCCCTAGGTCTGAAGTGGGTCTCTTGTAGACAGCATACATACAGGTCTTGTTTTTGTATCCGTTCACCCGGTCTATGTCTTTTGGTGGAAGCATTTAATCCATTTACATTTAAGCTAATTATCGATATGTATGTTCCTATTACCATTTTCCTAATTGTTTGGGGTTTGTTTTTCTACGTCTTTTCTTTCTCTTGTGTTTCCTGACTAGAGAAGTTCCTTTAGCATTTGGTTTGGTGGTGCTAAAGCTGGTTTGGTGGTGCTGAGCTCTCTCAGCTTTTGCTTGTCTGTAAAGGTTTTAATTTCTTCGTCGAATCTAAATGAGATCCTTGCTGTAGAGTAATCTTGGTTGTAGGTTTTTCCCTTTCATCACTTTAAATATGTCCTGCCAGTCCCTTCTGGCTTGCAGAGTTTCTGCTGAAAGATCAGTTGTTAACCTTATGGAGATTCCCTTGTATGTTATTTGTTGTTTTTCCCTTGCTGCTTTTAATATTTTTTCTTTGTATTTAATTTTTGATAGTTTGATTAATATGTGTCTTGGCATGTTTCTCCTTGGATATATCCTGTATGGGACTCTCTAGGCTTCCTGGACTTGATTGACTATTTCCTTTCTCGTGTTAGGGAAATTTTCAACTATAATCTCTTCAAATATTTTCTCAGACCATTTCTTTCTCTCTTCTTCTGGGACCCCTATAATTCGAATGTTGGTGCATTTAATATTGTCCCAGAGGTCTCTGAGACTGTCCTCAATTCTTTTCATTCTTTTTTCTTTATTTTGCTCTGTGGTAGTTATTTCCACTATTTTATCTTCCAGGTCACTTATCCGTTCTTCTGCCTCAGTTATTCTGCTATTGATCCCTTCTAGTGAATTTTAAATTTCATTTATTGTGTTGTTCATCATTCTTTGTTTGCTCCTTAGTTCTTCTAGGTCCTTGTTAAATGTTTCCTGTATTTTCTCCATTCTGTTTCCAAGATTTTGGATCATCTTTACTATCATTACTCTGAATTCTTTTTCAGGTAGACTGCCTATTTCCTCTTCATTTGTTTGGTCTGGTGGGTTTTTTACCTTGCTCCTTCATCTGCTGTGTATATCTCTGTGTTCTCATTTTGCTTAACTTACTGTGTTTGGGGTCTGCTTTTCGCAGGCTGCAGTTTTGTAGTTCCCATTGTTTTTGGTGTCTGCCCCCAGTGGATGAGGTTGGTTCGGTGGCTTGTGTAGGCTTCCTGGTGGAGGGGGCTGGTGCCTGTGTTCTGGTGGGTGGCACTGGAACTTGTCTTTCTGGTGGGCAGGGCCATGTCCAGTGGTGTGTTTTGGGGTGTCTGTGAACTTAGTATTATTTTAGGCAGCCTCTCTGCCAACGGGTGGTGTTGTGTTCCTGTCTTGCCAGTTGTTTGGCATGGGGCATCCAGCACTGGAGCTTACTGGCTATTGGGTGGAGCTGGATCTTAGCGTTGAGATGGAGATCTCTGGGAGAGCTCTTGGTGATTGATATTACATGGGGCCGGGAGGCCTCTGGTGGTCCAATGTCCTGAACTCAGTTCTCTCACCTCAGAGGCTCATGCCTGACACGAGGCCGGAGTACCAAGACCTTGTCAGCCACATGGCTCAGAAGAAAAGCGAGAAAAAAAGAAAGAAAAAATATAATAATAATAAATAAATAAATTGTTTATTAAAAAATTATTTAAATATATAATAATAAAGAAGAGAGCAACCAAACCAATAAACAAATCCACCAATGATAACAAGTGCTAAACGCTAAACTAAGATAAATATAAAAATCAGAAACAAATCAGTCATAGACAGCAAACCCCAAGTCTACAGTTGCTCCCAAAGTCCACAGCCTCAATTTTGGGATGATTCGTTGTCTATTCAGGTATTCCACAGATGCAGGGTACATCAGGATAGTGGGAATTTAATCTGCTGCTCCTGAGGCTGCATGGAGAAGTTTCCCTTTCTCTTCTTTGTTTGCCCAGCTCCTGGGGTTCATCTTTGGTTTTGGCCCCACCTCTGCGTGTAGGTCGCCCTCAAGCATCTGTTCCCGCCCAGACAGGACGGGGTTAAAGCAGCAGCTGATTAGCTCTTGCTCATTCAGGCGGCGGGGGAGGGAGGGGTATTGTAGTTATAATTGGAATGCAGGGTGAGCCTGCTGTGGCAGAGGCCAGAATGACGTTGTACCAGCCTGAGGCACACCGTGTTCTCTCCCGGGGAATTTGTCCCTGGATCATGGGACCCTGGCAATGGCGGGCTGCACAGGCTCCTAGGGATGGTGGGGGGTGTGACCTGTGCTCGCACTCAGGATTCTTGGTGGCTGCAGCAGCAGCGTCAGCGTTTCATGCCCGTCTCTGGTGTCCAAGCTGATAGCCGCGACTCACGCCCATTACTGGAGCTCATTGAGGCGGTGCTCTGAATCCCCTCTCCTTGCGCACCCCGAAACAATGTTCTCTTGCCTCTTCAGCAGCTCCAGACTTTTCCCCGGACTCCCTCCCGGCTAGCCGTGGTGCACTGGCCCCTTCAGGCTGTGTTCACGCAGCCAACCCCAGTCCTCTCCCTGCGATCCGACCTCCGAAGCCCAAGCCTCAACTCCCAGCCCCGCCCACCCCGGCGGGTGAGCAGACAAGCCTCTCAGGCTGGTGAGTGCCGGTCGGCACCGATCCTCTGTGCGGGAATCTCTCCGCTTTGCCCTCCGCACCCCGGTTGCTGTGCTCTCCCCCGAGGCCCCGAAGCTCCCCCCCTTCACCACCCGCAGTCTCTGCCCGCGAAGGGGCTTCCTAGTGTGTGGAAACCTTTCCTCCTTCACAGCTCCCTCCCACTGGTGCAGGTCCCATCCCTATTCTTTTGTCTCTGTTTATTCTTTTTTCTTTTGCCCTACCCAGGTACGTGGGGGGTTTCTTGCCTTTTGGGAGGTCTGAGGTCTTCTGCCAGCGTTCAGTAGGTGTTCTACAGGAGTTGTTCCACGTGTAGATGTATTTCTGGTGTATCTGTGGGGAGGAAGGTGATCTCCACATCTTACTCCTCCGCCGTCTTGAAGTTACTCCTTTTCCTTTTTTCTACTAAAAAGGCATCCATTAACAGCACCTTGTTTAGACACAGCCAAAATCATAACCATTTTCTTTCTTTTCGTTTTTTTGAGGGGGGGAGCTCCTAGCCCATCTTTTCATCCCCACCAGAGAGTTTTCCTTTCCTTATAAAAACCAGAAAAATATCAGTAGCCATTTTATAAACTCTGGACAAACCCATGCCTCTTTCATCACCAAGCTCAAGATCATTGCCATCCAATTATGGCACTGTCTCTTCACCCTCCTGTCCTTTCCAGAGACCCTTTGCCCTTAGGATCCCACAGCAAGCACAAGGTGCTCTGTATCCTTTCCTTCCCAGACCTTATCCAGGCAGTACCCAAATTCCTGCTCTTTTCTTCTTAGCAAAACTCACCTATCAAGTGCTTTCAAATAGACCCAGCATCACCAAAGGTGGGGAGAAAAGAAAGTCACCCATCCAACCAAGAGAGATGAAAACAAGTGCTCAAACAAAAACTTGTATATATTGACTGTCGGTCCTGCTTATGAATAAAGAAAGTCAACTTGGATGAGAAGCCCCAGTGATTACCATCAGAAGCTGAGCCAGCCAGTTCATGGCTTCCCCTCCTGCACGGCCAAGTGCAGCTTTGTATTAAGGACACTCTCTTGAGCCACAGGCAATACACTGTAGCAAAGGGCTGCCAAGGAAGTGGGACAGGACCAGGAATCAGCAAGAGGGTGAAACAATGCAGTGTGTGTGCATGTGTGTGTGTGTGTGTGTGTGTGTGTGTAACACTTAGGCTAATAAAACCATGACTTTTCTCCTCTAAAAGCTGTGTCTTTCTGATGGGAATATCTCACAGCCTAAATTACTAGCCCACAAATAGAACCACAGCCAAGAACAGCACCCAGGGTTTGTCATGATGTGCTTGTTCGCAAAACCACAAAGAAGGCTTCCTCTGCTATTACTCCAGGCACAAAGAGGCAACCCCCCTCAGAAGCACGTGGCTAATCAGAGGAAAACACATCTCCTCCATCGTGTCCCCCTCCCATTCCCTCAACTGCCAGCTGCTATTGACATTGTTCTATACACAGATCCCGTTTCTTCCTTAATTGGGAACTGGCTTGATGACCATGGAGATTTTCCTCCCACTAGATGGTGGTATAGAGTGTTCAGGGAGCTTTGTTTAAACCAGGATGCCTGGCAATTTTACTTCCTTGGTCTCATTCACATAAATACAATAAGGGAAATAAGCAAAGTAACCAAAATTCACGCTAACCATTTAATCAGAATATAGTTTTAGAGGTAACTGCTAAACGAATAATAAAATTCCCCTTTGGTTTGAATTTAATTCAAAAATATTTAAGGGGTATTTGCAGGACATATGCTATGCCCTAGGAGGATATAAGGCTGTCAAGACAAGGTCCCTGCACTCTGAGAGATGACACCCCAATGGGGGAGACAGACCAGATTTGATTAGTTCTGGTACAAGACAGGTTATGATAAAGTGTTTGAATGAAGATGGAAATTTTATATTGCAGTCACAGCTAGTTTTCAGACTATAAATATTTTAATCCTTCACAAACTACCAGGTCAAAGACCCTTCCAAAAAGTTGCATTCATTTTTTTACAAAAATGACATGGCTATATTGATGCCGAAAGGAGAACAGCTGATGGGTAGATGTACCATTTTCATACTTATCTAACTGACATGGAAATCAAAGCTGAAATGGAAGAGGAAATTTAAGCAACTAAAAGCGCCGTCACACAGAGCAATATTCGCAGGACATCAGTGCACACTCTCTGGCTGAACGGTCTTCGGAAAGCAGGGCCCCTTTGTGACTATGAGATGACGAGACTTGGCTCTCCGTGACCGTGGGGATGTAGTAGTGCTTCTTTTTTGTTGCCCATGCGAGTTTCTGGAGGCAACCCACCAACCCAGAGTCCACTTTCTCCGTTCCATCATATAATTGTTGAGAGTTGAAACAAATAAGACTTTGAATCACGGGATATGTTTAGAGTTAAAACCACCGAGACTTCGTCACCTCAGCATTTGTGGCAAAGGGATCCTTTGGAAGAGGACAGTGGCTAAATTATGAATCTACAGGTCTCCATTGTATCCTAGGCTCATAGAAAAATGACTCATAGATCACCCAGCCTGTCCTCGAAAATGACTCCTAAATTATTCTTGATGGATCTCACGAGTGAAAAGGAGACAATGAAAGGTTTCCCCAGCCTTGACACAGACAAGTTGGAAAAGAAAAAGGAGGCAAGAGAAGACTCAGGGAAGGTGTACATGAGATGAGTTGCCAGTGGTTCCTTCCCAATGAATCTCAAATGCAGAACAGAGGCAGCTCCCAGCCAAAGCATTGCTGAAGCCTGGGCAGTCACCAAGATGGACCATCTAGAGCAGACTTAGCCTTCACAGGGCTCTCCACTTTCCCTGAATTTAGATGTTAGCCAACCAAGCGCCTTCTTAAATAAATCAAGCCACCCTTTGTTCTTTGATTTCTTTCCTTGCTATCTCGCTATCCCTATCGTGATGTACTCTGGGAAAAATACTTTTGCTATAGCGTGACTTGGCTCAGAGTCCTGGGGTTTGGCTATGCCTCTACGTGTGTCCACATAATATGCAGTAAGCAGAGGTTAAGCTATATGGTATATATATCTATAAAGATATTCACTTGAAAAAATTAGTGATAGAAATAATTGATATATTGGTCACATTCTAAAAACTATTTATTAGGCCACAAAAACAATCAATACATTTTATTTATTTATTTATTTATTTATTTTTGGCTGCGTTGCGTCTTCGTTTCTGTGCGAGGGCTTTCTCTAGTTGCGGGGAGCGGGGGCCACTCTTCATCGTGGTGCACGGGCCTCTCACTATCGCGGTCTCTCTTGTTGCGGAGCACAAGCTCCAGACGCGCAGGCTCAGTAGTTGTGGCTCACGGGCCTAGTTGCTCCGCGGCATGTGGGATCCTCCCAGACCAGGGCTCGAACCCGTGTCCCCTGCATTGGCAGGCTGATTCTCAACCACTGAGCCACCAGGGAAGCCCCTCAATACATTTTAAAAAGTAGAGATACCGAAGGCTTTTTTCTCTGATTAAAAGGCAATAAAATCAGACATAAACAATAATGAAACGGGGAAGCCCCAAAACCTACCAAACCTGGCATTTAAAAACATTATCTTTTGAACCACAGAGCAAAGAACTGAAATAGTAATCATATCAAGAAAATAACAATGATTCAAAACTCTACATATCCCTAACCTATTATTTGCTTTGCCAAATCACTGCTCAGAGGATAACTGGAAGCCAATCCAGTGTTGTGTCAGGCAGCTATCAATACAAATTTGGTCATTAATGGGGAGGAATAAGACAAAAAGACATAAAACTGGGGATCTGCATGTCAATTTGGTCCTAACATGAGACAGCAGACCACAGAGCAATAGGTCAATTTGTTAAAGATCAAAATAGATTACTACCCACTGAACCACACATATGTCATAGATTCTTGGAGTTCACAGAACCTCGAAAGCCTACCAGTTCAAATTCTCACACTATTTCCATTCTTTGTCCTAACATACAGTGACAGGAAACTCACTACCTTCAGAAACAACCTGTTCCTTCTTTGAACCAAACGGATCATTAGGAAGTGCATCTCAAATCTGTCTTCTTGTAGCTTTCACTAATTTCAACTATTAAGTTATTTCTACTCCTTGGTGTTAAATGTAACATTTCCCCCTCCCATACATTCACCTCCTAAATCCTGGTTTCGCAATCTACACAATCCCAATTCTCTTTGCTATCTTGGTCATTCCCCTCCTACTGGTACATGTGAAAAGTTGTGTCAGCCAAAACCCCTTCTGCAGCTAGATTTTCGTTTTCAAGAACAGAACCTTTTATTTATCCCGTTAAGTATGATCTTCTCAGATTAAATCCATTACTCCAGCCTGTCACCTTGATTGTGTTACTTATAGTCACTACCAAGCCAACTACATATCACGTTCAATTTTGATGAACATGACTTTTATCTAGGTCCTAGTCATTAATAAAAATATTAACTAGAACAGGGCCAAAGAGAAAGCCTTCTTACTCTATGTGGATGAATCCATTCACTGTTAGGTAAACTCAGTTAACCAATTACTAATCATCTTAATTTTCTACACCATCAAAATCTTAATTCACAGTCTCCTTTAAGAGTTATCATGAGGGACTTCCCTGATAACCACTTCCCAGTGGTTAAGAATCTGCCTGCCAATGAAGGGGACACGGGTTCGATCCCTGGGCCAGGAAGATCCCACATGCTGCGGAGCAACTAAGGCCATGTGCCACAACTACTGAGCCTGCGGTCTAGAGCCCACGAACCACAACTACAGAGCCCACGAGCCACAACTACTGAAACCCGTGAGCTTAGAACCCATGCTCCGCTACAAGAGAAGCCACCTCAATGAGAAGCCCACGCGCACCGCAATGAAGAGTAGCCCCCACTCACAGAAACTAGAGGAAAGCCTGCACACAGCAATGAAGACCCAATCCAGACAAAAAAAAAAAGAATTATCCTAAGACTTACCATTGAATTCCTCACTAGAGTCTATATATTCTAAGTCTATTGCATTTCTATGGTTAAAAATCAAATAACCATGTCAAAGAAAAAATAGTCTAGAATGATTCAGTTAAATGAATCCTCAGTAACTACTTAAGATCATCACTTCCTCTTCTAGAGGTGCACAAATCATCCTATTAATACCCTGTCTTAGAATATTTCCTATGATCCAGTAATTTGTAAAATCTACCCTTTTGCTCCTTTGAATATCAGAAATGGATTTTCATGCCTTTTCTGTTCTCTGCATTCACTGCCCAAGATTCAGTGATATTGTTTGCAAGGTCTCTGTGAATCTTCCAGGTGGGACAACTCATTCCAAAGAATGGAAGCTTCCTTTACGCATTTTGGCTTCCCATACTTGTTCACCACCGTTTTGCTCCACCCTTTTCAGATCAAACTCCCAATACCTGTCAAAGAAGACAAGCAAACATTAAGAATGAAAATTCGGGGCTTCCCTGGTGGCGCAGTGGTTGAGAATCTGCCTGCCAATGCAGGGGACACAGGTTCGAGCCCTGGTCTGGGAGGATCCCACATGTCGCGTAGCAACTGGTCCCGTGAGCCACAACTACTGAGCCTACGTGTCTGGAGCCTGTGCTCCGCAACAAGAGAGGCTGCGACAGTGAGAGGCCCACACACCGCAATGAAGAGTGGTCCCTGCTTGCCGCAACTAGAGAAAGCCCTCACGCAGAAACAAAGACCCAACACAGCCATAAATAAATAAATTTTAAAATTCACGACCTATGTCAATATTTAAAAAGAAAAAAAGAATGAAAATTGGGCCTTTATTTTGTTACCCACCAAGATTCTCCCCATGGCCCTACTCAAAACGTCTTTAGTTTCTTTTCACTCTATTCTTTGTAAAATAGAGTTCTTTTCGAAGTTTATCAAAGTGTAAGTTACATATTTAAATGCACAAATCTAACATGCAGAGCTAGATAAATTTTTATACATGTATTCATTCATGTAACCACCATCCACATCAATATACTGAACATTTCCAGCCCCTCAGAAGGCTCTTTCATGTGCCCTCCCTAAAAAGACTGCCTCTAGGGTGACCAACCGTCTGAATTTCTTGAGACTATCCCTGTTTTAGCACTGAAAGTCCCACATCCTGGGAAACCCCTCAGTCCCAGGCAAACTGGAACAGTTGATCTCCTCACCCCCTCCCAATGGTAACCACTATTTCGACCTAAATCACCATAAATTACTTTTATTTGGTTTTGAGCTGCATTTAAATGGAATCACACAGTATGTCCTCAACATGTTATGCTACTTAACCATGTTGTTGCATGACCAGTAGTTTGTTTTATCATTGCAGTAGAATATTCCACTGATGTGTGTGATGATGTCACAATTTATTCATCCTACCATTGATGAACCGACATTCTTATTTATGTCAGTTGGTGAACGTAAGCATACAGAAGTGAAGTTTCTGGGTTATAACTGTACCTATGGACAGATTTAGTCAATACTGCCAAACAGTTTTCCAAAGTAATTGTACTGATTTCCTCCTATAAGCAATGGAAGAGAGAGTTCTGTTGTTCCACATTTTTATCAACACTTGATACTGTTAGTCTTTCATTTTAGTCATCTTGGTGGGTGTCTAGCAATATCTCATTGTGTGGTTTGAATTTGTATTTTTCTCATAACTTACAATATAAGGGCCCTTTTCATATATTTATTGGCTGTTTTGATTCCATCTTTTGTAAAGTCCTGGCATAACCTGTTTGTCCATTTTTTATTGGGTTGTCTGTCTCACTGATTTGTAAAAGTTACACTTATATTCTGGATATGAGTTCTTTGTTGGATATATGTGTTACAAATATCTTCTCCCAGCCCATGGCTTGCCCTTTCACTGTCTTAATGGTATCTCTTGATAAACTGACATTCTTAATTTCAATGAAGTCCAGTTTATCAATTATTTTCCTTTAAATATCTCGATTATCCCATGGTCACAAAGGTATCCCCCTGTTTACTTCTAGAAGCTTTCATGTATTCTCTCTCATCCACACTCACTAATCTTATGTTCTGCTGTGCCCAGTTTGGTGTTAAATCCAGTAGTAACTTCTTAATTTCAGATGTTGCATTTTGTATTCCTAAATGTCAACTTAATTTTTTTTTTGTGGATTCCAATTCTCTGTTGAAATTCTCTCCCTTTCATTAATTTTGCCTGTCTTTTCTTCTATTCTCTTGAAATCTTATTCACAGTTACTTTGAATTCTATACCTGCTAATTCTAAAATCCAGATTATCTCTGATTCTACTTCTGCTTTTGTTGGTTGTTTTCTTTTTTCTTGATTATCAATTCGTTTTTCTTGCTTCTGCACATTTTCTGGTAATTTTTAACTGTATGCTGGATTTTAAGGATAACACATGGTAGAGGTTCGAAATTACATTATCTTCTCCTAAAGATGGTTGAGCTTTGCTCTAGCAGCCAACAAAATTGCTCACCTAGGGCTCTAGAGTCCCACCCTGTTCTTATGCAGCTTAGGAGTTGGCCAAAGATCTGAGGGAAACTTTCACATATATTTTGGGCGCTCCTTCTCTGTGGCTTTTCCTTTATAGGACCCTGCCCCCCAAATCCCAGCTACTCAGGCAGCCCCAAATCCTAATTGCTGTTTCCTCTACCCAGCAAGACCCTGCACTGCAGCTTGGAAAATGTCCTTGGGGGAAAAGACAGTGTGAATATGGGGCTCAGCTCATGTGCGGGATTGTTGCCCTATGTGGGTGGTGGTCCAACGCCCACAAACAGTTGTTTTATATGTTTTGTTTGGGTTTATAGCTATTTGCATCAGAAGGGTAAGACTGATACCAGTTACTCTGTTATGGCCAGCACTAGAAATCTCAGAATGATCTACTGCCCAGGAGAGAAAAAAACTGGTGCTATTGCATTCATATATGCAAATCCTAAATATAGCTATGAAAGCCATCTTTCTTGCTTTTGAAACTCTCACCTTATTCTAAAAGGCTTTGGCATTTTGGATACTATTTCAACGCTGAAGAAAGTGTGGGGAGTACCTGTGGCTTTCAGCCCAGCACATATGAAAGGAATCAAGCCTGCAATGAGAGCCAGAGGAGAATCTGACTTAATAACACACTTACAGCAGACCAGAAAAACACTTTCTATAGAGTACATGGCATTGTTTTCTTTCTTTCCTTCCTTTCTTTCTTTTTCTTTCTTTCCTTCTCTCCTTCCTTCCCCTCCTCCCTCCCTTCCTCCTTCCTTCCTTCTTTCTTTTTCTTTCTTTCTTTCTTTCCTTACTTCCTTTCTTCCTTCCTTTCTTCCTTCCTTCCTTCCTTCCTTCCTTCCTTCCTTCCTTCCTTCCTTCCTTCCTTCTCTCTCCCTCTCTCTCTTTCTGTTTTTGACTCTCCAACCAGACAGGGAACTACTTGAGGGGAGGCACTGCATCTTATTCATCAATGTCTTCCCACACACATGTCTGACATTGTGTAGACACTTCGTAAATCTTTGGGAAATAGAGAAGTGATTGAATGAGTGAATGAATAGGACATCATTCACCACTCACTATTCATGGCTTCAGGGTGACTCTTGATCCACACCTGTGCTAACTCCCTGGTCATCTCTAGAGGCTGTCAGATTTCAGAGTCTCTGAAAGTCCCGTCTTTCACCAAGAGAGCATCTTTACTGGCATGACTCAGGTGTTAACAAGCTTGAAAGTCCCATGGTTTCTACTCCTTGGAATATGACTCTTGATACCAGAAATGTCTACCTAATTTGGGTGAGAGGAATGGTGACACAGTTATCCATTAGCTTCTCCAGGGCTTGATCTCTCCATAGTTATCTTGGAAGAGAGATGGCTGAGGCATTTTGACCCAGGGCAGGGGAGGAAGAAATAGATGGGGGGCCTCTTGCTCAGGAGGAGGAGGGGTGATTCCCCCAAGGGCTTGCCTGGTAAGCTGGCCCAAGCACTTCTGAGCACAGCACCTCAAAGGGAAGATAAGACACCAAAAGGAAAGGTGAAAAGCAAGAACCAATTGCCCTTCCTCCACTTTCTCTAGGTAAGCACTGCCTCCTACCAAGGGGCTTCTGGGAAGGTCAGTGATTCAGGCTAACTTGGCATCTAGGGCTTCCCAAATGGCATTGGCTGTGGTGGAGACTTTCTGTACAACATCATGTATTTATATTCAGTAGGTGGTTATTTACCTGTGACACTTTCCAGTTCTGGGGACAAGACAGTGGACAGCATATATGCCGTTGTTTGGGGGGGGGCGTCTCTAGAATATAAATGACTTTTTTCTTCTGTTTTTCTTTTTCTTTTTTGGGGGGGGCCACTCCGCATGGCTTGTGGGATATTACTTCCCCGACTAGGGAT
This sequence comes from Phocoena sinus, assembly GCF_008692025.1. Classification (NCBI taxonomy): domain Eukaryota; kingdom Metazoa; phylum Chordata; class Mammalia; order Artiodactyla; family Phocoenidae; genus Phocoena; species Phocoena sinus. The sequence goes on along the minus strand of NC_045784.1, from coordinate 40,308,083 downwards.
CGAACCCGGGCTCCAGCAGTGAAAGCGTGGAGTCCTAACCACTGGACCGCCACGGAATTCCCTACAAATGACTTTTTAATTAACCAACCAATCTAACTGCCTTCTAGCATCTTGAGACTGGCACCTTCTTTCCACCCTAAAATTATAGTCCTTTCCTCACAGTTCTGGGTCTAAAGAACCCTATATGTGAAGCTATCTGATTTTTATAGGATCAGATGGCTACAGTCATGGGGCTTACCTAATTCTTGATATTCATCATCCTTGGGTCCATCTGATCTCTCTGTCCTCCTTGAAGTCCTGCCCATTACCCAATGGTGAACAATCTAGGGCTTCCCCTTTTAGCTGACTGTTTCACCTTAATACCTCAAGCCCTCACAGCTCAGGAGGCCATCATATTGTCTGAGCACGTTTTCCTGCAAGAGTTCCCCCATGACAGACCTCCTTCCCTTGACACAGACTTCCTGGCTGTGCACAGAGAACACCTCCAGCCAAGTCCTTCTCCTATGCAACACCCTCAACTCTTCCCATCAATTGTCTCCTTCCCTCTCACCTTTCCTTTCTCAGACACATCCTCAACCTGGCTACCTGCGACACTCGCAAAGAAACAGACCTTTCCCTTCCCAGTTCAATGTTTAACTTTTTTTTTGGGGGGGGGGGCATGCCTCACGGCTTGCGGGATCTTAGTTCCCCAACCAGGGATTGAACCCGGGACCTGACAGTGAAAGCGCCAATTCCTAACCACTGGACCACCAGGGAATTCCCTTCTTTTTATTATTAAATAACATATACTCATTATAAAAATTTATAAAGTATATTTTTTTAAAACGCATAAGGGGCTTCCCTGGTGGCGCAGTGGTTGAGCGTCTGCCTGCCGACGCAGGGGACACGGGTTCATGCCCCGGTCCAGGAAGATCCCACGTGCCGCGGAGCGGCCGGGCCCGTGAGCCATGGCCACTGAGCCTGCGCGTCTGGAGCCTGTGCTCTGCAACGGGAGAGGCCACAACAGTGAGAGACCCGTGTACCGCAAAAAAAAAAAAAAAAACTCATAAGGAAGTAGGGGGAAAAATTGCTTTCTAAGCCACCACCCGGAGGCAATCACCGTTAACACACTGGTGTTTTTACTTCTAGTCTTTTTTCTAGTCAGACTTAACTTAAGAAAAAATAAGTTATATGTTTCATGTTGCATATTTCTCTATGGATTAATGTTATATCACATACTATTCCCCATATCATTAAAATTCTTTATAAGCCCCATTTCATCACGTGGATATACCATAATTTTATTCACTAGTGTTTATATCATTTGATGTCATTATTATAAATAATACTTTGATGACCATCTTTCTGCAACATCTTTGCCTGAACTTTATATTATATTCTTTTTTTTAACATCTTCATTGTAGTATAATTACTTTACAATGGTGTGTTAGTTTCTGCTTTATAACAAAGTGAGTCAGTTATACATATACATATGTTCCCATATCTCTTCCCTCTTGCATCTCCCTCCTTCCCACCCTCCCTATCCCACCCCTCTAGGTGGTCACAAAGCACCGAGCTGATCTCCCTGTGCTATGTTCTTGAGACAAATTTCCTTTTCAAAACTACCACGTACTGACTACTTTCTATGGGCCAGGGGCATTTCATACACATTTGTCACAGTTAATCTTCACAACCTATGAGATATCCTTGTTCCCATTTTACAGATGGGGAATCTGAGGCTTAGGGAGATTTACTTACCTGGCCCAAGATCACCTGGCTAGAAAAGTTTGGAACTGGGATTTGAACAAAGGTCTATCTCCTGATTCCAGAAGTCATACCCTTAAGTACCATGCTTTGCTGCTTCCTTACTTTCTGTGGTGGAATTACTGGGTCTAAGGGTATGAACATTTTTTAATCTTTTTAATTTAATCTTTTTAAATCTTTTAAATTACCAAACTGAATTCAACTCCCACCAGCAGTTTTTGTGGGTGTTCGTGGCATCTTCAGGGCCAATAAGCTTTGCCTCTAAGATTATGTATGATATCTGTAGAATAAAACCTAAATTCCTAAATATGCTTTTCAAGAGCCTCACAGTTTGGTCCCACCTTTCTTTCCTGATGATTCCATTGGCCAGATATGGCCTTTAAGTCTGTTCCTTGCTTTTGCTCAATTCTGATCCTTCAGCTTGAAATGCATTGACGTTAGAGGTCCACCTGACAAAATCCTACTCATTCTTCAATACCATGTTCATGCCACCTCGTCTGTGAAGCCTTCCTAGATTCCCCTACTGCTCTCTCCTCTGTATTCTCACAGCACTTTGTTTACACCTCTTGTAGCATTTGTGTCACCTTGCCCTGTACTGAACTTTGTAGTATAAATGTCACTCTGCCCCACCAGAGTACCAGCTCTTTGGAGGTCAGGACCCTCTCTTATGTAAATGTGTGACTCCCGTGCTTAGCACAATGCCTTATATAAAGTAGGGGCTTGATAATTTTTGTTTAATAAATGATTTGCAACAGCCTCAGGGGAGTTTTGACAAGTTTCCTATCCCACATGAGTGGTTAGGACAGTATATTTGAGTTGGGGAGAAGACTCCCCAAATTCCTTTTGGTTCTCCCTGCAATGCAGTCCAAAGACCCATTGAGTCTAGTGACCGACCTTAGTCTGGATGGCTAGCACTTCCTTGTCAGGATAAACACTCAGCTCTGGCCATTCTGGGCTTTGCAGCCTCTCTCTCCAGGGCCTCTTGTTCTACTTTCTCATACCCATTCTCTAGGAAGTGGCTGCTTTTCTCTCTCTCCTAACCCTACCCTCCATCCCAGAAAGGACCTGGTAGACGGTACCCTGTGAAGATACCCAGGGTGCAAGGGAGTGAGGGCACTAAAGGTGGGGGAAATAGGGGTTGAGGTTGGTGACAGAAAGGAGGCTCAGCCAACCAGGACCTAACCAGACAGTCCATCACTGGCTCCCATCTGACAGAGAGCTCCTCACCCACAACCCTGGCCCAGAGCGGCCTATCTGAGCCTGTGCCTCTATCCAGGCTTTCCTCAGAACGACAAACCGCCACTCCTCAAATACATACTTAGGGTGGTTGGGGTCCAGTGAGATACTTCAGTAAGGTCGCAGAAAAGTCACCAAGAGAGAAGCAAAGGAGCCAAAGGTGATGAGGCAGGTTTGGAATGTGTCAACATGACCAGGCTGAACTACATTTCCCAGACTTCCCTTCCCTTACGTTTCCGGTTAGAGAGATTCTGTTGGGAGTTTGGGAGGGCGGAAGAGCAACAGTGGCCATTTTGTGGCTCACACACAGTATTGCATGTCTGCTCTGCCTTCCCCTGGGCTCCTGCTTCAGCTTCTCTGGCTCCCAGGCTAGGGTTAGCTTCATGCCAAAGGGCCCCAGCTTCTGCAGGTCTCCACACCATCAAGCTCAGAGGCAATAAGAACTGACATGGGTTTCAGTCCATTGTTATGAGCTCCATCATGTGCTTGTGGGTTCCATGTTGTCCTTGATCTTCCCCCATTTTGCGTCTGTCTTCCCTTCTCAACTGCCTGCCTATGGACTTCAAGCTCCAGCATCATATGGGAGATCAACAGCCGTACAGAGACTACTTAACCTGCTTGTACAATTGTATAAGTTCAAATCCTGTTTTTTAAAAAAAATCTAGTGATTCTGCTTCTCTGATTGAACCCTGACTGATACAGGTGGTACAACCTCAACAGAGGGGGTGGGGATAAAAAGAAGCCTGGTAGTCCCTCCCCCCAGGCAAACTCGAGGCTGGTTTGAAGGTTTTCCTGACAATCAGAATTCGTTCTGAGCCTCCTGGACCACAGGACCTTTGCAGAAGCTACTGAGTTTCATTGGGAGTTTCCGCAACTTTGCATGCACAAACGAGTTGTCACAAGCGCTTGGCTTCCTGTCTTTTGATTTAAAAAGAAAGAAAGAGAGAAAGAAAAAAAAAAACAGCGGCCTACAAAGTGAAATGGCCCAGTGGAGAATTATGACCAACCTTGGCATACCTGAATCAAAGTGACAGACCATGAAATAACGTGTTTTACTCTGTGTCAGCTGCCCTGCCTGTCCCAACTATCAGCTGAATTGCCTGCCACAATGATTATTTCATCTGCCACAGTGAAAATCTTGGAGCAGCCCACAAATGCTTCAATGGCAAAGCCTCTGGGGCCCCTGAATGGTGGAAGATGGATGACGGACGAGGTGGGAAGAAAGAGATAGACTCCAATAGGAGGAGAAAGCTAGTCGCCACTTCCACCAGCAGGGTCACCCAAGATGTTGACTACCCCATGGAAGAAGGGTCCAGGATCACCACCAAGTGAGCCTCTGACTGCTAAAGGTTTGACAGTAAGGGGCACAGGTAGGCAAGGGGAGGTAGCCCTGACCAGGGCATATCTTCCAGGGAATAAAAGAAGAGTGTGCTGGGCAAAGCCATGAAAATGAGAATAAGATGTAATTGTGGGAAGTGGCAAGAGTCATGCCCCCTGATTACAGTACGGGTCAAGAGCAGTGGCTAGACGTTGCAATGGTAGGACTGGGGCAGGGGGGTGGGGGGCTAAATTTTATTCTATAAGACAGTGGTTCTCACACTTGAGCGGACATCAGAATCCCCTGGAGGGCTGGTTAACACTGGTACTGAGTCGCAGCCCCAGAGCTTCTGACTGTGCAGGTCTGAGGCAGAGTCTGAAAATTTACATTTCTAAAGAAAAGTGATTTGAAGACTGTGGATCTTTCCACAAATGGGACCTAAAAGTGGTATGCGGGGTGGATGGGCAAGGGAGTGAGGTCAGTGAGGCTGTGTAGCAAAAGTAGGACAAGGCCCCCAAAACACAGCTTCTGGTGAAGAAAGTAGGGAGGAGAGGCTGAGTTTCAATGCAAGAAAGCAACACAGTCTGGCCTGGGATTCAGGCCTGGGTTCAAATCCTGGCTCCACCACTAAGGAGGGTTCCTCAGTGGAAGATAAGTCGTAGTCAAAAGCCTGTTGGGTGAGCACTGATCCGAGAGGGAAGTCAACCAAGTGATCCTCAGTGGCCTGGCCACCTGCCCACAGGCTGCTGGAGACCACGGGCTGGGTGCCCTTTTCCCCAGACCCCAAAACCAACTCCTGACCCTCGGATTTTCCTGTCTGGGTGCCCAATCTTACCAACCACTATGTCTACTTGGCCGCTCCAAACAGGGGACAAGATGATAACACTCATTCCCCAACCCTTCTCTCTGAAGTTACTGAGCTCCCTGACTAGGGTTTCCTGGGGTTCCCAACTGTTTTTTTTTCCAAATTTAAAGACAGTCCTGGGTCAACATAGTCACGATGTGGAGTACATTTGTTTGACCCTCCAAAGGCAACCTTATTTCCTACTCAGAGATCCATTTTATTGTGAAATTTGGGGAGGGGGCGTTTTACCATTGACGCCCACTGACCCTTGGAACTGACAACACTACCTTGTGTTCACAAAGCCCTCCATAGTGTGTAAAGCACAGTGAGATGTTTATCACGCATCCAGGAAAGTAGTATCAGGTACCTACAATGTCCAGAGAGCCAGCTAGAGCCAGGCAACCGGGTGATGTACCTGGTGTAAACCAACCATCTACCATAATGCCCACGTGAGAGATGAGGAAACGGCCTCAGAAAGGGAAAGGGACTTGCCTAAAGGCACACCTCCAGGCCAGCTAAGCCCAGGGGGAGCACAAGCTGGGGGAGAGGTGACTGATGACACAAATGGACACAACACAATGCTAGAGATCACAACGATGACAGCACAACTTGACATAGGGAATCAAAGCCGAGAGAGACCAGCCATTAAGATAAGGAAGTTGAAAATAGCTCCAGATACTCTAACCTGGAAGACTGGAAGAATGGTAAGGTCACTTACAGAAGTGGGAAAATTGGGAAAGGTGCTATCTTTGGGGCAAATAATAGCAAATACTCGTAGAGCCCTTCCCATGTATGTTTTGCCGAAAGCCTTACTTTAGGTTTCAAGGTTCGTGGGATTCGCTGGCAAAATAATCACTCTACACTCAGTTAAACAAGAATTTAGAGAGAGTTTATTGAATTAACAAAGATTACAGTATACTAATTAAGAAAAGAATAGTATAACTAACTAAGAAAGAATAGTAAAGACAGAGGTTTATACATCACCGAATTGGGGAAGCACCTACATCCAGGTCCAAGAAGCGCTGGGAAGTGCCTTAAACAGCAATCTGGAGTCCCAGTTGGGAAGGTCCCTGGTGCTGCTTCCCCCCCACGGGTGACGTTTGTCACTGAAGGAGCCCAGCTTTTAGCACCAGGCCACAGGCTGATAACAATCAGCTTACGTGCAAGTTTGTAGCTCTGGTTGTTGTCATAAATGCCTTGGTCTTAACTCGTAAGTCTTGGAATGTTCTTTTTTTTTTTTCCGTTTTTTTTTTTTTTTACATCTTTATTAGAGTATAATTGCTTTACAATGGTGTGTTAGTCTCTGCTGTATAACAAAGTGAATCAGTTATACATATACATATGTTCCCATATCTCTTCCCTCTTGCGTCTCCCTCCCTCCCACCCTCCCTATCCCACCCCTCCAGGCGGTCACAAAGCACTGAGCTGATCTCCCTGTGCTATGCGCTACTTCCCACTAGCTATCTACCTTACGTTTGGTAGTGTATATATGTCCATGCCTCTCTCTCGCTTTGTCACAGCTTACCCTTCCCCCTCCCCGTGTCCTCAAGTCCGTTCTCTAGTAGGTCTGTGTCTTTATTCCCGTCTTACCCCTAGGTTCTTCATGACATTTTTTTTCTTAGATTCCATATATATGTGTTAGCATACGGTATTTGGAATGTTCTTGATCCCTGGGGGCTGGCCAGGCCCTCAAGGTGCAAGAAGTCCCGTGACTTACTCCTTGTCTTATCTAATGGTTTACAGTGTGTGCCGGCACCACCCCTGCTGGCCTGCGTGTAGCTCAGCAGTTTGGCATGCAGCCTGCTTTAGCGTCATTGTCCCGTCAGAGAGAGGCCTAGCGCCACCTCTGAAGCCTGAATAAGGCTACTTTATTAGCCTCCCCAGCAATGTACCAGACACTTTTCCCGTAGATTTGACCCTCCCAACACCCTGATGAGGTGGGTACCACAATTATTAGGGTAACCATACATTCAAGTTTGCTTGAGACAGTTCCAACATACGCCAGCTGTCCCGATTTAATTATTAATATCATCCCTTTCACTCTCAAAACTATCCGGGTTTAGAAGATAAGTCACAGAGTCCCCTTATTATTATTATATTATCCCTCAGTTACACACGAGGAAACTAAGGCACAGATCAATTCAAGAGCTTGCCCCAGGTCAGACTGTTGTTAAGTGACAGAGCTGGGATTTGAACCCAGGTAGCTTGCCTCTAAAGGACAGGCTTGTAACTACTTTGTCATACTGCCTCTCGAAGTTGGTATTGAATCCAGTTTTTCACCTTTGCAGCTGGTGGGTGAAGGCTGCCCACCTATCCAGGCAAAGACCCCACCCCAAGCCAATGAATTCCAAGATGGAATGGAGGCAGGCAGTGGCCTGGAGAGGTTAGACGTAAACAAGATCCACCAGGAGGCGCTGGTAGAGGCGGGAGAAAGGATAAACCACATAACTCCACCCGTTCAGGGGGGATCTTCATTACTCCTCTCCTGGGAGACCTCCCCATCGATTTGAACAGAACTTCTCAAACATTCTATCAGGGCTCAACCCAGAAACTCTGCGGAGTATCAAGAATCTAAACAAACAGAAACCCCGCCCAAAGAAAGGATGTCACAGAGCTAGAGGCTCTGTTTCATGTGGAAATGGGAGCTCTGTCAGAGACAGGCCTTCCGGTGCGAGGGAAACATTTTATATCCCTCACCCCGCCCAACCAAGTCTGTTTAGTTTTTGATTTAATGTTGTTTTAACATCTAGTCAACGCTGCAGGGTATGTTATCCGCTCTGAGATGATCCAAGGCAAACTCCAAATTCTGGCCCCGCTCTTGGCTGACTTCCTGTCCCTGCTTCTACCCTTTGTGACTAACTTTCCATCAGTGACTAAGTTGCAGGGAACCTAAATTGCTCAGCCGAGGCGAACGGTACCAGAGAGAAACTTCCCAGTGGGGCAAGGGGCCTGTCATAAGGCTACAATATCTTATGGTACCTCGTAACAGCGGCTGAGATGAGCTGCATCATAAAGTAACATAAAAGACTGAGATTTATGAGGACATTTTTGGATGTCTGAACTTTGAAAATTACCTAGAGGGTTTCTCCAAAATAATCACTGTGGTGGCCAGCATTTGTAGAATGAAAAGTTAACAAACCACATTGAGTCTGGGTTTCAGATTAAAAAAAAAAATCAGAAAGAACTTTAATAAAAGAGGGGGGGAAAAAATCCATCTACTGAAGTTGGAAAAGAACCGTGAGCTACTTCTCTTAATAACATAAACCAAACAGGGATTTTCATGGTTTTGAATACAATGCAGCTTGAAGACATATTTGGGAACTTTGCGGTTAATTATCCACAACTGATACAGTTATTGAATCGTCATTGTTCTAATTAGGACACATTGATTAACTAGGACACATAATTAACCTAAACTCTAGACGCATTGATTAACTAGGATACATAAATAACCTAAACCCTGCTTCACAAGCATATTTAACAACTAAATCATGTGGAAAGTGTTGAGGTGTGCAACCAGAAAGACAACTCACAGGTTTATTAGCACTAGAACTTTCTCTCCTCCCTGGGTGCTAGGAGAGCTTGATAAAAGTAAATTCACTAAAAGTAAAAACTCATTTGTTCAAGATTTCCCTCAGCTTTCCAAATTGAGCTGGCCAGGGCAACCTTCTTAGCGGAAAAGCTAACTTCCAATCTTTTTTTTGCTTCTGGCATCACTACATGTGTGTATTCGTACATCCCCACATAGAACAATGGTGGCCTCTGTGGGCAGCAACATGAACTTTTTTTTTTACTTTCACACTGTACAGTTCCATAGTATTTGAATATCTCACAATGAACACGCCCATGATGGCCAACTTTGGAAACATCTATCCTCTTGGTGCATGGAAAAAAGTACACGGGCTAACCATTCTCTACAGTCAGTGCGGGCACCGCCTATGTCCTGATCCATTGATGGGGAAGATGGTGGTAGCCCTTGGAAAGGGTAAGGAGGGGAATAAAGTGACTGGAGTTAGCACATCTGCTATCTTTAGAGGTGTGCCATAATTTGCAAACATAATTTTTATTTGCCTAATTTTTATGTTCTTTAAAGCCTTAGAACAAAAGAACAGATTCTATCTGAGAAGTGAAAATTAATTCTCATTTCAGCATGAAGCTCTTCATTAGTTGGATATGTCCTTGGAAAGAAGGTCAGATTCCTGAATCAAACCGTGCCTTGTTAGCACTGTGACCTCAGCTTGCTGACTTCCAATCTTAAAGAAAAGCCGACTTCTTAGATTTCTCTTTCTAAGAGCAGCTCGTGTTCTTTCTTCTACACATATTTTTCATCAGAAAAAGTGTATTCAGTGGTGGTAAATCTTTGCTTTGATTTTCTTAAATAATATAGGCTATATTCTCTGTGGTGTGCAATGTATCCTTGTAGCTTATTTTATACCTAATAGTTTGTACCTTTTAATCCCCTACCCTTATATTGCCCTTCCCTCCTTCCCTCTCCCCACTGGTAACTGCTAGTTTGTTCTCTATATCTGTGAGTCTCCTTCTTTTTTGTTATATTCACTAGTTTGTTGTGTTTTTTTAATTCCTCATATAATATTTGTCTTTCTTTGTTTGACTTATTTCACTTAGCATAATGCCCTCCAGGTTCATCCATGTTGCTGCAAACGGCAAAATTTCTTTCTTTTTTATGGCTGAGTAGTAATCCAGTGTGTGTGTGTGTGTGTGTGTGTGTGTGTGTGTGTGTGTGTGTGTGTGTGTATACCACTTCTTTATCCATTCATCTGTTGATGGACATTTAGGTTGCTTCATAAATGTTTGCCTTTCGAGTAGCGTTTGCTTTGTGGAAACAGCTGAAAGTCATCCAGAACCAAGTGGGATCATTAATATGGGAAATGAACTTGAGGATAATGTGCACCAATAAGCAGCATGATCTTTAACAAGTCACCTCCCTTTCCTGGTCCCTACCTTAGTATCCTCATCTGGAAAATGGGAGCATTTTACTAGATCACTTGATAATGCAGTCTACCATTTGCATTGGCCAGCACAAGCTGCGAAATTTAATGTCACTGCATTTTCCACAAACTGTTTAAGCTTTTTGAAAATCAATCACTTTAAATTTCCAGGAGGGTCACAGGGCAAGAGAAAACTAAAAGCTAAAAGTCCCTGTGTATGCCGGGATAATGTCTGTGAAAGGCTTGCCATATGGCCTGACACTTAGAACTTCCATAAAGTGTTACCCTCCTTTCCCCAACTGTGTCCTGCCAACCATGGTTTCAAATAGTGATCACCACAGAGGCTTCTGCGTCAGCCCTCCACATGCAGCTCCCTTGCCACCCTCTGGAATTCACCAACACACAGGACCACTGGAAATGGGCTGCGTGTGCCCCACATTCTGTGATGGCAGGCGGTCAAACCCCAACCAAGATGCTGTCTCCCTGCTGCCATCTTCCATTTCCAACGGGACCCTCAAGCTGGGTAGATCTCACCCATGGCATGGAACTTGAGAAGGACTAGGGCAATTCCGGGTAGGTTACTGAAGATCCACATGACTTCTAAGTTGTGGTCTGCTCTGAGGAAAGCCCCCTCCTGCTCTCTTGAACTCTCTTATCTCTCTCTGGCTTCTAGGGAGGAACAACAAGCACAGCTCTCTCCATCAGAGTCACAGAATCATTTGTCTAGACAATTTAACTTTCACGCTTCTGTTCCGGTAAGAACCCTTTAAATGGGGACACCGCTGATTGCTGGTGACTTTTTTGAGAAAACACATGACAGGATGTGGATAAAAGCCAACCGACGGTCAAACAGTTCATTGGGGAAGTTACTTCTCATGTACTCAGATTTCACTAGAAGCTTCAAAAGTGAAAGCAAATCTAGATTTCCATCTCAGTTGCTGTTGTTTCCGCACAGAACAAGTGCTTTTCCCTTGGCACCAGTGTATGTGTGTGTATATATTATACATATGTAATGTACATATGGTATTATGATAATATATTACACAAAATATACAATATTAATCATTTATTAACCAACATTAATAAATATAGTATAAATGTTAATATAATAAATTTTATATAAAATAATATGCAATATAATTATATATAACATATAATATTATATGATATATATGTATGTGTGTATATATATATATATAAAACAGATTTATTTCAAGGAATTGGCTTATGAGATTGGGGGACTGGCAAGTCCAAAATCCATAGGACAGGCCAGCAGGCTGGAGAACCTTGTGCAGGACCTGATGTTAGAGTCCACAGGTGGAATTTCTTCCTCCTCAGGGAAACCTTAGTTTTGCTCTTAAGGCCTTTCAACTTCTTGGATCGGGCCCATCCACATTATCAAAGATAATCTCCTTTACTAAGTCAACTGACTGTAGATGTTAACCATCTCTACAAAATACCCTCACAGCAACACCTAGATTAGTGTTTGATTGAACGACTGGGCACCATAGCCTAGCCAAGTTGACACATAAAACTGACCATCACAATGATGTACCCATTAAATTTCATTGACTGTTTTATAAACTATTAGAGATTGAGGTGGAGAAGCGTGACAATCTCTCTCAGTACCACCGTGCACTGAAGACCCCTGTGAGGTGACAGTGCAGCAGAGCAAAAGCCGGGTCACTTGCACCACACCGTGAAGACCTTGACCCACTGGCTGGTTCCCTAGGGATGGCACCAGACAGGAAACGCAAAGATGAGGAAACCGGGCATGAGAGGGGGAGGGGCAACAGAAGGCCAGTGTTCGGTTCTCCTTTTGTCTTTCATTGGAAGATGGTGAGTTAGCCCTGTTGCCCATGTATAGAGAAGGAAGTAGTGATTTGGAAACTCCAAAGCAATGGGCAATCCCCAGAAAGTGTGTATTTCCAATAAAATAGTGAATCGTTATTTTATTGGAAATGTTTGGTTTCCTAATTCTGTTTGCCATTGGCCAATATCACTGTGGGCTTGCACTTGGCCAGCACAAACCAAACAGGAGTAGATGCAGCCCCACTCTGTGAGTGGGACCTTGGGAAGCAGCTGCCTCCACCATAAAGGGAGATTGGGGTACCAGATGGGTTTAGAGCCTCTTCCAGCTATAGTTCTAGAGATGGCCCAGAACCTTCTCAGCAAATATACCAGTTATTTATTGCTGAGTAACAAACCACTTCAAAACCAGGGGCTTAAAACAACAGGAATCATCAGTTTTGCTCACAAATATTCAATTTGGGCAGGGCTTGGTAGGAAGGCTCACGAGGCTCCACATGGCATCAGCTGGGGTGGTTCAATACAGCACTGGAGGACCCATTCCCAAAATGGCCAAGTCATGTGTCTGGCAAGTTGGAGGTTGACTGTCAACTAGGCACTCAGCTGGGTGAGAGCTAAGGGTCTTGCTTTCTCTCCATGTAGCCTGGGTTTCTTTACAGCATGGTGGCTGGATACAAGAGAGAGCCAAGTAGAAGCTGTATCTCCTTTCATGGCCAAGGCTCAGAAGTCATACAGCATCACTCCCATAAGCATTCCAGTCACTAGAGTCACCAAAGCCAGTCCATACTCTAGGGGAAGGGAATTAGACTCCACCCTCGATGGGAGGAGTGTCAAAGAGTTTGTGAACATGTTTTAAAATCACCTCCACAAATGATACCTCTGGTGTCCACCCTCATGTTGGGTACTAGCTCTGACACCTCCTTTTTCCTTGGCCCCCTCCCCCATTCAGCCAATCACCAAGACTTGTAGATTCTACTACCCTCAAATCTTTTCATTCTCTCATCTCACACCTGGACCATTGCATCTTCTTAACTGATCTTCCTGCCTCCATTCTTTTCTTCTGTGATATTTAGGATTAGACTCAGCTGCATGTGACAAAAAATCCAAGTAACAGTGGCTTAAACGAGATCAAAATATACTTTTCTTTTTTTTTTTTTTTTTTTTTTTTTGCGGTACGCGGGCCTCTCACTGTTGTGGCCTCTCGCGTTGCGGAGCACAGGCTCCAGACGCGCAGGCTCAGCGGCCCAGCTGCTCCGCGGCATGTGGGATCTTCCCGGACCGGGGCATGAACCCATGTCCCCTGCGTCAGCAGGCGGACTCTCAACCACTGCGCCACCAGGGAAGCCCTAAAATATACTTTTCTTTTACATAAAAAAAACTGATACATAGCTGTCCAGGGCTGATATAGTGGCTCTGGGATTGTCAGAGATCCAGGCTACTTTCATTTTTCTGCTCCACAACCCTTAGCATGCCCTGGTCCAAGATGGCTGCCCAAGCACCAGCCATCACTTCCACATTCCAGTCAGGAAGGGAGAAGGAGTAAAGAAGGATACACCCGCTCCCTTTAAGGACCTTTCTCAGAAATTTCTACTTATATCTCATTGACCAGCACTTAGTCATGTTACCACACCTAGCTGCAAAGGAAGCTGAGAATGGAATCTTTATTCTGGGCAGTCATATGCGTCACTGAGGTTTTTGTACAGCTTGTTGCCTCTGCACAGATACCCTCCCACCCTCTTTGCATGCTAACTCTACCCTTGCTTCAGGCCTCCACTTAGACTTCACTGTCTTCCAAGAAGCCTTTGAGGGGCCCACAAATATGTTTTGATTTCTTTTAAAATCAGAAGAAAAACTCGATATTTTAGATCCAAGCACATGTTTGAATATTTAATATTAAGGCATTTGTACCAATGCAGTTGTAAAATATCATTTTTAATATTTTTTATGGAGGAAGGGGCCCATGAAGGCAAAGGATTTTGGAGGTGCCAGCGCCTCCAAAAGTTCTGGTGTGGCCCTGCTCCTGTGGGCTCCCATATCTCCCTGACTTCACACCAGTCATAGCTCCCTCTGCACCACGTCATAGCTGCTGGGCATTTGATGGTCTCCCCCGCCCGACAGGCCTGGGAGGGCAGTGTCGACTGTGGTCCCCTTTGCATCTGCAGTGCCTCAAATACAGTCTGGTCCTTGGTAGACTCCCTGCAAATGTTGGTGGGTGAATGAATGAATGAGTGCTCTGAGCTCACCCAGCTACAGGGTTACAACCCCAGTAAAGATAAGGATGCAGGTCCTACCTGGCTCCACCTACCTGCTTCTCACCTGGTGTACTGTCTTAGTACAAATACTAGGTATGTGTGACTTGGGGAACTCACTTAATCTCTCATGACCAAGTGACCTCCCAAAGGCCCCACCTCCTAATACCATCACACTGGGGATTAGGGTTTCAACATATGAATGTGGTGGGGTGTGGGGAGGGCAAACATGCAGTTCATATCAGGTTCAAATCCTGAATCCAGCCCTTCCAACACCTACCTACACTCTGCAGACTTCCAGTTCCTCAGTTGCAAAATGCGGGTGGAGACACAGGGTCTCCAAGGCTCCAGCTGCTTGCTAGGGATGCACTGCCTGCCCAGTGCCCGCCTCCCCTGACCCCAGGACCGCTCAGTCCCTTCTCGACTCCCGCCCTCCCTCACATAGCCTGCCCAGGGCCCTCCCACCACGCCCCCCAGGGGCACTGTGCTCCATAACCCCCCCAGACCCCCTCAGGGCCTACTTGGTCCCCCGCAACCCCGCAATCTCCCCCAATAGCAGGGCCTGCCCGTGCCGGTCCTGCCGGCGCCCACGAGCACTCAGCACACTTTCCTCCTCCCGGAATCTCTCCCACCTGCTGCAGGGCCTGCCCAGCCCCCTCTTGCGCTGCCCGTCACAGCGACTCCTGGATCGCGTGGTCCGGCGCTACGCGGAGGTGGCCGACGCTGGCAGCATCTTCATGGACCACTTCACGGACCGCGACAAGCTGCGTCTCCTCTACACGCTAGCTGTCAACGCCCATCCCATCCTCCTACAGGTATGCAGGGACCCCCGGCCCCGGAAAGCCCGTCCAGGGAGCAGGTTCACTTCCGGCTCCGAGGGAGCAGGCCCTGGGTTGAGCTGTCTCTGCCATCACTGCACACCTTGGGGCCACCAGCCCACATTAGTACCTTTGTGGCATTTAGTAAATATGTGCTGGCTTCTGCAGTGGGGAAGTGCCGTGGTTGCTGCAGAGGAAAGAGGTGTGGGAGCTGGGGTGGAGGGGCGGCAGGGAATGGCCACTTTCACGGCCAGAGGCAGCCCAGAAGGGCTTTGTGGGGGAGGGCGACTTTGACCAGGTGTCTCAAAGATCAGTACGAGGGGCTTCCCTTCCCTTCCCTGGTGGCACAGTGGTTGAGAGTCCACCTTCCAATGCAGGGGACACGGGTTCGTGCCCCGTTCCGGGAAGATCCCACATGCCGCGGAGTGGCTACGCCCGTGAGCCATGGCCGCTGAGCCTGCGCGTCCGGAGCCTGTGCTCCGCGACGGGAGAGACCACAACAGTGAGAGGCCCACGTACAGCAAAAAAAAAAAAAAAAAAAAGAGGGGGCGGGAGAGGAAGAGAGGGAGGAGAAAGAGGCGAAGGAGAAGGTGCAGGAAGAGGAGCGGGTGGAGGAGGAGGAAGCCCCACAACAGTTAATAATAATTAGTATTGTTATTAATTATACTATAATTATTTATAATATTATATCGACTTTAATAACTATAATAATTATATCGAGATTATATTTTAATTATTTGTAGTATTGTGTTAATATTAATCATTCTAATTAATAATTATATTAGTTATTATATGATTATAAATAAATATAATTATTTATAATATAATTATTATTTTAATATTATTTATACTATATTATTTTGTTCTAATTATTTATAATAGATTTAATTCTAATTATTTATATTATTAAAATTATTTATGACATATTATATAATATATAATTACTTTTTTTTTTTTTTTTTTTGCGTTACGTGGGCCTCTCACTGTTGTGGCCTCTCCCGTCGCGGAGCACAGGCTCCGGACGCGCAGGCTCAGCGGCCATGGCTCACGGGCCCAGCCGCTCCATGGCATGTGAGATCTTCCCGGACCGGGGCACGAACGAACCCATGTCCCCTGCATCAGCAAGCGGACTCTCAACCACTGCGCCACCAGGGAAGCCCCATATTATTTTTATATATAATATATTAACTATATATTATTGGCCAAAGGCATGATGGCTAAGTACATAATAACAACTCATTTCTTGAGCACTAGCTATGTGCCAGGCACTGTTAAATGTTTTACATCATTATCTCATTTAATGCTCACAACTCGACAACCCCACAGGAATATTATTATTGTCCCCTCTTCCAGATGAGGTAAGTGGAGCCCAGAGCTGTGAAGTGACTTGGCCACAGTCCCTTAGCCAGTGTCAGCAATGGAACCCAAACCCAGAGCTGTCTGACTTCAGGGTCCACGCTCTTCCTGCTAAAAGCTGCCTACTAACGTTGGCATTTGAAATCCTAGAGGAGAAGAAGGAATTGCTGGTTTTTCTTCACGCTCAGAGGCCTTCTTCTCCAATTGTCCTACACCTAGTGGCCAAGGCAGGTGACCTGGCTGCTTCCAGCCCTGGCTCCTGAGAGGTCTGGGCTGGGAGTCTCCATCCACCCTGAGCTCCGCCCAGGAAGGGCATGGCGTCGATCTGCCCCCAACCCAGGGATGACTCGTGGCCGCACATTTAGACATCGCCAGGGGGCCGGGGGTCTCTCTGCATGGCACACAGTGGAGAGGCCCCAGTGGGCGGGGGGCGGGGGAGGGGACAAGAAAAGGTTCTTCACAACATGGTGAGCAGGTTAAAATGGCAGAAGGCCACAGAAAATCATCAGAAAGGGGGATGACTTTGTTTTTTTAAGAAGGAAAATGAGGAAAAAAAGTGTTAATATTTATAGTTTCTGTCATTTCTCCCATAAAGAAACACCATTCTAGATATAGCTGCCTCAGTAAATAGTCAAAAAAAAAAAAAGCTAGGATATTCCCTCCACTCTTTTTTTTTAATTGAGATATAGTTAATTTACAATATTGTGTTAGTTTCAAGTATACAGCAAAGTGATTCAGTTATATATATATATATATATATATATATATATATTCTTTTCAGATCCTTTTCCCTTATAGGTTATTACAAAATATTCAGTAGAGTTCCCTGTGCTATACCATAGGTCCTTGTTGTTTATCTATTTTATATATAGTAGTGTGTATATGTTAGTCCAAAACTCCTGGAGCTCTTACAAGGAGACGGAGGAAACTGGGTAGAGCTGTGTGCTTCCCTAGACCAGTGTTAGGCTGTCAGAACGTTCCAGTCAGTTGGGGAGTCTCTGTGAGTGTGTAATTACCCCAACCGGGCAGATTTGCCCAGGACCACGCCCAGGACCAGTGCAGCAGTTCCCAAAACTTGAGTCACCCAAGGGTCACCTTCATAATTTTTGCCCTATCCCAGAACCTACTGCCTGCACTGTTATTTTTTAAAATATTTTCTTTAAATCAGCCTTAAGTTGACCCTCTTTTTTTTCCCCCATAACCTCTTCCTAAGCCGTGATGTCTGTAAAATCTGAAATGCTAGTCATATTTTTTCAACTATACAACTCTTCAAATAAACACATTTCCCTGAAGCCTGAATACCCTCTAAAATTATAGCAAGGGCGTCGGCATTCTCTTACCTCGCTTGGGGCAACTTTGTTGAAATGCAATCTACAATATGGAAAGAAGAGCTCCCTTTTCTGAATCCCTCCATCAACAATGGAATAAAAAAGTGGTGGGGGGAGGGACGGGGGGGAGCAAGGTATTGCCATGTTCCAAGAGGTATAAACAAGGTTAAGGGATGCTTTGCTGACGTGTCTTGAGACGTTGGGTACCTGAGTAAGGCTGATCTTTCTGCCTGCTCTTGGAGAGAGAGAGAGAATGAGAGAGAGAGAGGGAGGGAGGGAGGGAGGGGGAGAGAGAGAGAGGGAGGGAACTGTCTCAGGAGGTTTTTCTCTCTAATCCTCTAATGCCTCCTCCTCTCGCTTGGCAGATCTTCCCGGGCGCCGAGGGATGGCCACTGCCCAGGTACCTGGGCTCCTGCGGCAGATTTCTGGTCAGCACTAGCACCAGCCCGCTGCAGGAATTCTATGGTGCACCCGCAGACCAGGCGGCCGACCTGGCCTACCAGCTCCTGGGTGTCCTGGAGTCTCTGAGAAGCAACGATTTGAACTACTTCTTCTACTTCACCCACGTGGATGTGGACATGTTTGGCATCTTCAACAACGGGCATCTGTTCATCCGGGATGCCAGCGCACTGGGCGTCATCGACAGGCAGGAAGGTACCCAGCATGGGCCTGGCCGAGCAGCTATCAGAGGGGAAGCCAGGGTGACAGGCGCTAGGGAGGGGTGACAACGGGGCCTGGGGGTGGGGTGTGGCTCACACCACTGGGCCTCGCCCGTCTCTCTGTGTCATAGTGAGAGCAGCCCAAGTTTGGGACGGGAGAGAGTCCCTCTCCCCGTTTTAAGTCTCTGCTCCAGCTCCAAAGGGGAACCGGACTTGACCTTGTCAGTACAGGAGGAGGAGAGTTGCACTGTGCTATGGCCCCAGCTTCACCCTCTGAGGGCACTGCCGTCGTCCGATTGGGTCTGTGTGGCGCGGGGACATACATCTCCCCCTCAGAGCCTTTCTCATCAGATGCTTTATCTGAACTATCTGGCTGATTCAGTGGTACATTTCGCAATCCATTTGGGCACCTTCGCTTTTTATAAAGTTTTCAAATTGAAAAACATGGCACCGAATGAGGTGTATGAGTGAATCGTGTTTTTGATGATGTGCACAGGCTCATCCAGGGTTCTAGAACCCTTTGAACATCGCAGTCTGTAATGGTGACTAGCTATTCTGAGCCCAATAGGACAGAGGATTTTAATTTCCAATTTCTGATTTTGTTTATATGAGAAGGCCTACAAAGATAGACCGATTAAACCACGCTTACTCATGTCCTGATTTGCCTTTATCAAGAAGAATCAAATGAGAAGAAGTGGGGCTGATACCAGAATATTCGGGATATGTGAACCGCTGAATAGCAGTCCCCCTACAACCCACTGAAGGCATATTCTGGATTACCTGTTCTTTCTCCCAACTTTGTGTTTAAAGAGGGCACATGAAACCGGCCCTAGGAATTTCCTGAGCTCCCTAATTCAGTCATAATAATGGGAGAATCACGATATGCATGAGAGCCTTGCAATTAGAAGCCCAAGTTCTGGTAGGAAGAAGTGCGTTTTCCATCCCCAGGTCTCATCTTTTTTTTTTTTTTTAATTTTTTGGGTGGCATGCAGGCTCTTAGTTCCCCAACGAGGGATCAAATCCATGCCCCCTGCAGTGGAAGCACAGAGTCTTAACCACTGGACCTCCAGGGAAGTCCCAGGCCTCACCTAATTGTAGCCAAGAGAGTTCCCCCCAGGGTCTCAACGGGTGCCATCGTGTCCCTGAGCCCTAAATCTCCTGGTAACAGGAGATGCTAGGAGTCTGAACCACTTTGCCCAGCAATTCTCATTAGTGACGCCTTCCCGCAAGGAGAACAGGTTGTAGGGTGTGTGATGTCTTCCATTCTCTTGTAGGCAGCCAAGCGGCCTCCAGGGCAGGAGAAAATAAAGACATCTTCAGCTGCCTGGTCTCTGGCTGCCAGACCGAGCTGCCCTCCTGCGACACCATCCCTGAGAAGCAGAGCCTGGTGCTGGTGTGTGGCCAGGTGCTGCCCCCACTTCTCCAGGCCAAGTTCCCGTCCCCGGTGCAGGAGGAGATAGACGCCGAGCTCGCTCGCTGTGGGGAGGGAACCCGGCCAGACCCCGAGGTCCTCCAAGCCGCCAGCCGGCTGAAGGACATCTTGAGGCCCCTGAGAACCTGTGACCCCAGATTTGCCTACCGCTACCCAGACTGCAAGTATAATGATAAGTTCTGAGGGGCTGGAGCCTTGCTGGCCTCCGGGGACCACATCCTTGGAACTTCCGCTGCCCGCTCGCTTGCTGCAAGGTTGAAAGAAGCTACTCCCTTTTAGACACTGGGAGAAAGGTACCTTTGTTTCCCAGGGAGAAAGGAACATGCCAAACACCAGAGGGCAGTCATGCCATCGGGTGGCATGATTACCCCCACTGGCTGGGTCATCGTGGAAGAGCCCAAGGGTGGGCATCGGAAGAACCAGGTGTGGACGCTCACTCGGCCTCTTTGAGCCTCATTTTTCTCTCTTCTCCACCAGACTCTTGAGTTAGTGCAAAAACACAGAGATATGAAGGGCCAGGGACACATGCTCCCTCCCCCCAGCCCAGGTGGTTAAAAAGAATGTTCCAGAAGCATGCACGGTCAGGGCAAATGTGACAGAGCCGTGGAGGTCAAAAGGCTGGCACGGAGGGAAGACTGTACCCCTGCCCTAGCCCTCCTGCTACACTCCCCGCACTGCCACAGGGTGAGGAGACTGCAGGACAAGGGGACACGTGGACAGAAGCCCCTTCTGTCCCAGAAGTGTCCAGAGAGGCACTTCATGGTGTGGGAAGGAGCCAGGGGTAAGAAGAGAAGAGGGCTGGGCTGGGGGCCAATGTGTTTGTCCAGGTCCTCAGAGAACCAGGTGTCAAGACAGAATTAAATGGGCAAGGATTGTATCAATATTAAGGAAGATGCCTGGCAGGGGCGGGGTGGGGGGGGGCGGGGGGGAGGAAAGGAGGAGGGAGCCAGAGAAGGCTGGGAGAGCCATCAGGCCGGGCTGTAAGGTTGACCCCTCCCTCCCCCAAGCAAGGGCAAGAAGGTCAGGTTGGGGCATCCCAGACTGCCATCTGCACAACCGAAAGAAGCTTCAGCGAGACCGTCAGGGTGTCCTCGAGGCAAAGCCAGCCATCAGAGGAGCTTCGCAAGAATGGAGAGCCCTTATATTCCTGTGGCAGGGAACAGCCCGTGGGAAGCGTGGCCTCAGCCCAACCGCAAAGATGGATTTCAAAGCACAGCGCAGGGCGCTTAGCCAGTTCGGCTCCCTGGAGCAGAAGGTCTGTGAGTTCGAAGATTCTCATTGTAGCCACAGCCGGGAACCAGGGCCAGCTCTCTCCACACCGTGGCCTCCAGGGCAGGACTCTTAAGTAGTCTGAGAATTTTCATTCAAACTTGGCCTTACAGGTCATTCTAAAAATAGTTTTTCAAGGTCAGCCAACGGAATATATTTTATTCAGCAGTTTGCTTTATATCTTTAAAATGTTTAGCCACGTGGTATGTGGGTCTCCGTGTATACTCCTGCCCGGGCCCCTCAAACATTAGTGGGGCCTCCTTGGACCTTTGCCCAGCCTCCCTGCCAGCCCTCCACCCCCCAGGCACCTCTCAGTCGGCTTCCTCTTTTCTACCTCTGAATCACCACCTTTAAGGTCAGAGTGCCTGGCTTAATAGGCTTCACGCTGCAGACGGGGAAACGGAGGCCCAGGGAGGAAGAGTGACTTGCTGGGATAGTTCCAGAACTCCTGCTACCCGTCCAGGCTCCTCTTGCCTTCCCCTTCAGCCTCTGTCCTGCCCAATTCTGGTCCCTCCACTCACATTTAAAGAGTAGCCAAGGAAAGTCCTGTTTGGTGGTACACTGCGGTGCGGTTGGGAGTTCCTTTTTGACTGCTCCGGGCACTACCTCTGGGGCAACTGTAACAGTGAGGATGCCAGGCCAAGCTTCTGGGAGGGCAGGCTTGGGCTGCCTGAGAGTCTTTGAGACAGTTGCTTCCTGGCTTGGTCTGGAGAGCGAGGATTGACCACCCTTCCCAACACCTTGCTTTTTGAGCCCGGTGAAATTGATCTTAGACTTCTGGCCTTCCGAGCTCGGAGAGGATAAATTTCTATCGTTTTAAGCCCTCACTGTGGAGTCATTTGTTATAGCAGCCACAGGAAACAAACACATACCCCGAACTCTTAGTGTCTGCTTCCAGAGAACCCAACTTGCAATGCTCCCCAGATCCAGTCTATTGTGATGGATTCAAAAGCCAGACCCACCAGGAAGGAGTGTGTTATGCGTCCATAACCAGGGCTGGGGCTTGGACGGTTCCGTTCCTCCACGGACTAAGTCCTGGGCATCATTTAAGACCCTGAGTCCTACCTTGACCCAAAGCTTTTCCTGACAGCCCAGCTCCCGGCAAGCCTTTTCTGAATCCTACCTCTGTACCCCTGAACCCCAGGCCCGCACCCATTTGAGGCTAACCTCAAGGGTATTCCAGAGAGATCTGTGCTCCGCCTTCCCATCCAGCTGGGAGCTCCCTGAAGATGCTAGTGGCACAGAGCTCTTTGTGTTCCCCGTAGCAACCAGCACAGGGCTAGGCACAGAGCACGTGCTCAGAAAATATGCTTGCTGAGAATAATGACTGTGTTCTTCGATCCTTTTTCTTTTGTGCTCTGCATACACCATGTGCTCTAGACTGATTTATTGTGTCCCCCGCAAAAATTCATAGGCTGAGATCCTAACCCCCAATGTGATGGTATTTGGAGGTCATGGGGGTGGAGCCCTCATGAATGCCCTCATAAAAGAGACCCCAGACAGCTCCCTCATTCCTTCCGCCATGTGAGGACACAGCAAGAAGGTCCTGGCTATGAACCAAGAAGCTGGCTCTCTCCAGACACTGAGCCTGCCAGCCCCATGATTTTGGACTTCCTGACCACCGGAACTGTGAGAAATAATTGCTGCTTATAAGCCACCCAGTCTGTGGTATTGTTACAGCAGCCCAAACGGACAAAGACACCATGTTGAACATATACAAGTCGCAGCCACGTCCTCGAGAACAGCTCTTTCCCCTCAACAGCCAGGAGACAAGTGAGTCAACACTCAAGAGACCTAGCCATCGTACTATGTTCTCATCCCCCTGGAATCTGATTGGAGGCGTTATTTTTTCTGCATTTTGCCAGCCACTGTCTTTCTACCTGCAGGACCGGCTACATAATTTGTGGGACCCCCTGCAAAATGAAAACGTGGGGCCTCCTGTCACTGAGAATTGCAAGATGGGGCCAGCAGAGTGTTAACCTAAGTGCAGGCCCCATACAACTGTACGTTGATGCCCACGAAGCCAGCCCTGGGTGCCTGAGAATACTAATTAACCTCTGTGTAGAGGGTTCTTGGGGTTTACTGGGGTCTCACTTGATCTCCACAACCAAGGGGAGTAGCTGTGGAGCCAGAGGTAATATAAAATATTTAATAACCGTCATGGCAAAAGAACTGACGTAGGAGAACAGACTCCATTGGCTTCAGCTATCAGCTCAGCGTCCCCACAGCCCTGCGGGCAAGTCCTACGTTTCAAACAAGGAAACTGATTCAAGCGATTTGCTCAAAGTGACAATTTTTAGGTCTCCTGCTTTCCTAGTCTTCCCCTGTAGCATCTAACTTCTGCCTATAAGTGATTGCATGAGCCTGAATGTTTCCTCTAGAGCTAAAATAAATACTTTGTTGGATTTGTATTCATTTTGAAAAGGTCTAGAGCCCTGGAATCAGACAGACCTGGCTTCAAATCATGACTGCTGGTTACTGTGTAACCTCGGGCAAGCTGCTTAACCTCTCTGAGTCTCTCTTTCCTCACTCATAAAAAGATGAGAAAAAGATTTACCCTTGCAGGGTTATTATCCTATTTAAATAATACACTGTTTCTCAAGAGCCTGGCACATAC
Source organism: Phocoena sinus (assembly GCF_008692025.1). Lineage (NCBI taxonomy): Eukaryota > Metazoa > Chordata > Mammalia > Artiodactyla > Phocoenidae > Phocoena > Phocoena sinus. The sequence goes on along the minus strand of NC_045784.1, from coordinate 40,284,456 downwards.
GGGCGTTCTATATTTAATGGTAAATGTAGGGCAAGAGCAGAGGGCTTCCTGGCAGAAAGGGCTCCTCACACAGCCAAGGTGAGTGCTGCAGCCTCTCCGGAGGGACGCTGATCTCTGTCCCAAAGCTCTGCTCCAGACCAAAGGAACCACCAGGATGCCGCAGGCTGCCGGACAGTCTGACTGGGGCCATTTTACTTCCCTCCCGCTCTCCAGACTCTGGGATGATCATGAATGGCAGCCGGGCAGCCACTACACTCGCCTCCACAGCCTAGGTCTCCACCAGGCTCAGGAGGGAATCCTCCTTGAGCAGGTAACGTTGGGATCCTTGGGAAGTCCACCCGCGCTTAGTATCCGAGAGGTTCAAGTATCCCTCTTGGCCCATTGAAAGCTCACAGCTCACTGCCTGTGTGTGGTGATGTGGCTTTCCTGCCCACTTCAGGCCTGTTGCTCACATATATTGACACAGCTGAGCTCACGTGCACACAAGTATAGTCAGATCGGTCTGCAGCTCTTCACGTCATTTTTAAAAAATGGTTGCATCTGCGGACTGTGCAGGATGGTCAACACCCAGGCTGAGGGCCCTGATTTGCAGATGTAATGACCCTCTAAGAAGGCAACTTAGAGGAATAGGCCAGCAAAGGGGAGCTGAGCAACCAGTGACCCGCCCATTGGAGCTCTTTGTAGAAGCAGACAAGGAGAGAGAGCACCCCCAGCCCACTAGGGTGAGCAGGGCATCGTCTCAGGTCTGAGCTGCCTGTGGCAGCGCAGAGGGATCAGCGGCTCCGGAAGCAGACTCGTCTGCTTTCAGATCCTGTGCCAGCCTCTCTCACCAAAATTAGTACGTCAAAGTTACTGATTGCAGCGTCGTTTGTCATTGCAAATACAGAAAACAGCTTCAGTGCCCGTACATGGGAGAGTGGTTGAATAAACTGCAGTACATCCACACAAAGGAGTGCTATGCAGTTCTACAAATGAATAAGGAAGGTCTCTAGGAACTGACATGGGATGATTTGCAAGATATAGTATGACGTGAGGGAGAAAAAAGCTCACAAGGTTATTTATAGGATGCTACCTTTCATGTAAGAAAGAAGATATAAGAAAACACTTATGTATCCGTTCACCTGTGATGCAAAAAAAGATATACACACATACACACATATGTATGTGTGTGTGTATATGCATGTGTGGGTGTATAGATACATAGATCTAAAGAATAAACCAGGGGGCTTCCCTGGTGGCGCAGTGGTTGAGAGTCCGCCTGACGATTCAGGGGACGCGGGTTCGTGCCCCGGTCCGGGAAGATCCCACATGCCGCGGAGCGGCTGGGCCTGTGAGCCATGGCCGCTGAGCCTGCGTGTCCGGAGCCTGTGCTCCGCAGTGGGAGAGACCACAACAGTGAGAGGCCCGCGTACCACAAAAAAAGATAAAATAAAATAAAAAATAAATAAAGAATAAACCAGAAGCTAATGAGATTGGTTCCCTACAGGGGGTGGGTGTCAACACGGTGGAAAGAAGAGAGGAATGGGAGTGGGGCAGCAGGGATGAGGGGGGAGTGAAACTTTTCTGAGCATGCCTTTTTGTATAACGCTGTCTCTTAGAACCATGGGAATACCTCACACAACCCACAAATAAATAGTTAAGATCAACCAGGAGGTGGGTTGAACTAAAATGAAATACAAAGAATAACAGATAGACCCAACTGTATTACAAATGAATAAAATAACTACACAGAGGAACTAACTTAAGTAACTTGCAAACTAAGCCTTTTGACTACATAGTATAAGACGAAAAACAACAAGAAGTGTACATACACTTTAAAATGGTTAATTTTATGGTATGTGAATTTTACCTCAATTTAAAAAGAGAGAGGAAAAAAGAACCATCCACAAAATCTGTGCTCTAGTCAGTAAATATTTTTCTCATGAAGATCTGGGTTAGCAATTCCGAAACTAAGTTTTGAGCATGTAGGTAAATATGTTGTGGATGGTGAGAGACGGGCTTCTCATGGCTCGAGAAAGGAGTTACAAGTCAAGAAAGAGGGAATTTTGTGTTCCTTCCAATTTTGAAGTCTGATGTTAGACTGGAACTGGAGGTATCACTATGAACTCAGGCTTTCTTTTTCTTTTAATTTTTATTGGAGTATAGCTGCTTTGCAACACTGTGTTAGTTTCTACTGTACAGCAACATGATTCAGCTATACACATACAGATATCCCCTCCCTTTTGGACTTCCCTCCCATTTAGGTTATCACAGGGCACTGGGTGAGTTCCCTGTGCTATATAGCATGTTCCGCTCAGTTGTCTATTTTATACACGGTACCAATAATGTATATGTTTCAATCCCAGTCTCCCAATTCCTCCCATCCCGCCCCTTCCCCCTTGGTATCCATACATTTGTTCTCTACGTCTGTGTCTCTATTTCTGCTTTGCAACTAAGATCATCTATACCATTTTTCTAGATTCCACATATATGCGTTATTACACGATATTTGCTTTTCTCTTTCTGACTTACTTCACTCTGTATGACACTCTCTAAGGATTTCTCATATGTATGCACATTGCCCAAATAGCAGTCAGTGCTCACAAACGGTCCTCAATGGCAGACAGACATCAGAACCAATTGGCAAAATGCCCAAATAGCACTTCGTGCTCAAAAGAGGAGTTTGTCTGGGTGCACACTGGTGGACTTGGTCAGTCTTGGAGCTCATCAACTCATCCGGATGTACGTTTCCATCCCACCGCTCACATCACTTAGATGTGAGTGTACAGAAATATATTTCTTAGCTCTGTCTCTGAGAGGGTCTATAAGCAGTGACACCCCAGTACCTAGTGCCTGGGTCTTGGTTTCTTCAGTAAAAGAAACCAGAGCTCTTTGGAGAAATGGCTGATTCCAAGACTAGACAGGGAAAGTACAAGATGAGCCTGGAATACTCTTGTGTTGCCAGAAAGGAAGGGGCTCCCAGGAGGCAAATTTGGGACAATTTGTATATCAAATAAATAATGGTAGTAATAACACACAGAATAAAATCAATTCTTACGAGACCATACTGATATAAATAAATAAACAGATAAGTCAAGAAAAGGAGGAGGCAAGAGCTCTTCCTTATGGTAGAATTCTAATTAATAAATGTAGAAGAAATGATGGGAATGGAAAATCACCACTTGGCAAACACCACAGTAATAATTCTTGCAGGCAGGTATCACCAGTGAGGCTAAAACTAGTAGATCATAGTATGAGAAGCAGGATGTTTGCATCGTCTCAAAGTTATCTCGCCACAACACACTCATAATTACAAAGGGAAAAATAGCAAATTTATGCTGAAGACACCTGGCAGACACAACTTCTACCAAGTGATCAAGGTCAACGTCACTAGTCATAAGTCACATAGACATCAGGTATCCTCTGATATGATGCACTGAGAGGGGCACCGCGTCACTTTGGTGGTATTCTTGCCCCAAAGGCCAAACCTCAATTGAATCATGAGATAACATCAGACATATCGAGGGACAACCTACCACTAGCCATGAGAGACCAAGAAAGACTAAGGAATTGTCACAGATTGGAGGAGACTAAGGAGACATGAGAACTACATACAATGTGGGGTCTTCAGTTGGATCCTGGAGCAGAAAAAGGATATCAGTGGTGTCGATACCCACCAGCCCAAACTCACCAGCAACACTGCTGTAGTTGGACAAGATCGAGTTATTGCTCATCAAAACAAGGGAGAGCGCACATCATGGAGCAACATGAGCTGTCTCAGTAAGAGGGGGTTAGAAAGGACTTTGGAGAAGATTTGGGCTCTTTAGGTGATTTGGGGGAGGGTTCAAGGAAGCAGGGCTTTGCTCTAGATTGAATGCCATCAGGAAGAGGGGTAAATCCATGATTGCACATCTCAGTAGATCTTATCTATAAAGCAGGAGGAATGAAGCAAGGTAATGCCATAGTTAGGAAAGCAGCAGTCCCTCACAGTAGCCAGGATAGGGGGATGTTTTGTCATTTTTGTTTAAACAATGTTCATGTCGTTGTTTGTGTTCAGACCTTAGTAGACTTCTTTTGTCTTGGTTCATCGTGGTCACAGAGTGGTCTTGTTTAATGTTAGTGATCTGAGAAATTGTTTAGGTTCAAGGAGAACACAAAGGCCCAGCTGTGAGGCCCAGGCCAGCTCTGAGCAACACCAAGAGGAAGGCCTGACGATGCCAGGCCGGTTGCCAGCTACAATGGTCCACATTTCTCTTTCTCAGTGGGACAACTGTTGAAATTCCAATAAGATCTATTAGATCAGTACATAGTATTTTATGGAAGATCCCACATGCCACAGAGCAACTAAAAACCCGTGCACCACAGCTACTGAGCCTGCGCTCTAGAGCCCGCGAGCCACAACTACTGAGCCTGCATGCTGCAGTCACTGAGCCCACGCACCCTAGAGCCCGTGCTCTGCATTGAAGAGTAGCCCCTGCTCGCCGCAACTAGAGAAAACCCGCGTGCAGCAACGAAGAGCCAACGCAGCCAAAAATAAATTAATTTTTTTTAATTAATTAATTAATTAAATAAAACTATTCCAAAATAAAAAGTCAAAAAAGCAACTCAGTGCATGAAGCAGAAATTGTTCAGCACCAGGTAAAGAAGCTGGCTTGCATATTGAGGCTGTGCTATATAAAACAAAAGACATAAAACAAAACACAAAAGCATTATATGTGTGACAAGATGGCCCTGACTAAGAAAAACACATGGAAACTGAGTTGGATTAAAAGGAAGATTCAGATGTGTATAACTCAGTCACTTTGCTGTATGGCACTGATTGGCACAGCACTGTAAATCAACTCAACTTCAACTTTAAAAAATAAATAAAAATAAATAAATAAATAAAATTAAGATTCAGGTCTGCCATCTAGGGCTCACTCCAGGGTGACGCTCATTGAGTAGAAGAACCACTGCACCATTTCCATTGTTCAATTTGCCCGAGTGAATATGCCTGTACTAGAACCAGGGTTACCCCTACCACATTGGAAGGCAGTAGAGACTTGGGGCTCACACACTCACTTCTGATTCCTTCCTTTCTACATACAAACCATGGTGCCTCATGTAGAGAGTTGAAATCCCCCTTCACACACCCTCACCCAAACCCCGCCCCCGACCTGCCCCCAGCCATTTAGCTGAATCCAACTTACCACCTCATGCCCCTACCTGGAGCTTCTCTCTGAAAAAATCATTCTTTAGGGCGAATTGTGCCAAATGTGAGTTAATATTTCCCTCGTCAAAATAACACATTTGTGTGTGTGTGTTTTTAAAATAATCCTACCCAAGGCAGGCAAAATTTCAGGAAAAGAGGCAAGTCATGGAAACTCGGTGAAAATATAATCCTATCGAAAAGCAATCTGGCAATGTTCATCAAGAGCCTCAAAAAGGATTGCACACTCTACCCAATAATTTCACTTCTGGGACGCTATTCAAAGGAAGTAATCAAGAATGCAGAGCGAGTTATGCACAGACTGACTGTTAAAAATCATGGATTGAACACTTGTAACCCCTACTAAAATGAGAGTAAGTGGAATTTTTAATAGGTATAAACTACCACATGGGGAAATGAGAGAGGAGAAAATAGAAACAAAATTTTGAAAGCTGGAAAGCAAATAACTTAGCAGGACCAAAAGAACTGAATCCTAAGCTAGCAACAAAGGATGCTGAGAGCCATCCCAATTCACATCACAAAATCTCTCAAAACGTTGAAGCATTTATGGCTCTGGATCCCTGAAGAAATTAGGGAGAAGGCTGAAATAAGGGTGAGGCTATTTCAAGAAGGAATTGGATGCCAGTTTTCCCCCATCCTCCAACCCTTCACAGCCAGGTAGTGGCCAGGTGATGGCCCTCCAAGATCCAACAGATCGGAAGCTCCTTCCCTGGAGGGAGTCAATCCAAGGGTTTTCAGGGACAGCACAGAGACTAGGGCAGCAGGTCACCCTGAAACTGGGGGATTAAGCGCATGTATGCACAGTGGCTGTGCACTTCCCCCCAAGGCAGGAGAACTGACAAGTGAGCCTCCTGGGAAAAGGCTAAAAAATCCCAACATCAGAAGTCCCTCAACCATCCCCCACCCCCGCCACATAAGGTCACAGCTGGCAGACCCCACTGACTGTCCAGAGCATCCAGTCATCTTTTTAGTTCCTCACTCCTTTCTATTTTTTTCTAACACTATTTTAAAATCATTTAAAGCTTTCAGAAAAGTTGAAAGAAAAGTACAAATAACTCCCATATACCCTGTATTCACATTCCCAAGTGTTAAATTTTTTCCTGTGTTTGCTTTATCATTTTCTCCCTCTCCATCTCTCTCTCTCTCTCTCCCCCACCACCCCTCTCCTCCATTTTTTTCTGAACCCTTTTAGAGTAAATTGCAGATGTGCCCCTAAATGCTTCAGAGTTTATATCCTAAAAATAAAATAAAGGCTTACATAATAACCACAGCACAATTCTGAAAATCAGGGGATTAACACTGATACAACACTGTTATCTACCTACAGGCCTTATTCAAATTTTGCCAATTTCTCCAATAATGTCCTTCATAGAAAAACTTTTTTCTGGCCCAGGATCAATTCTGGATCATATATTGCATTTAGTTGGCATGTGTCTCTAGTCTCCTTTAATCTGGAACAGTTTCTCAGCCTGTGTGTTTCATCACTTTGACATCTTTAAAGAGGAAAGGCTGGTTATTTTGTAGAGTTTCCATCAATCTGGATTTGTCTGTTGTTCCCTCATGACTCAGTTTAGTTTTTTTTATTTTGGGCAGGAATGCCTCAGAAGTGATGCTGTGCTCTCTTCATTGCAGTCTACCAGAAAATACATGAGGTCAGTTTGTCCCATTTTTGGTGACATTCACTTGGTTAAGGTGACGTCTGCCAGATTTCTCCACTGTACATTTACTCTGTAATTGGAGAGGAAATACTTTGACACTATGTAAATGTCCTGTATTCATCAAACTCACACTCGCTAATTTTAGCATCCGCTGATGATTCTTGCCTGAATCAATTATTACTGTGACGGTTGCCAAATGGTGATTTTTAAAATTTTATTATTCCTTTTACATTTATTAGCTGGCATTCTAGTGTAAAAAAACCTTTTCTTCCCTCCTACTTACTTATTAATACATTTATATAAATACATATGGACTCGGAGATTCTTATTTTATTCAACGGTTATAATTTATTATTATCATTTATTTGGGTGATCCAAATTTTCCCAGGTTTGGCCAGTGGAAAATTTCCCAGGAAGTCAAACAAAAAGTCAGACTAAAAATGAGAGAAAAAATTTAATTACAGAATTAGTTCAGGAGGTCTTATCGAATAATAAGACTTCCAAAGAGGATACACACACACATAGACAGACACACAGATACCACACAGTGACATAGGCACACACACAAAGGCATATATAGAGACACAGACACATATACCCAAACACAGATACAGACACAAACATGGACACACACACACAGATACACAACCAGAAACATACACAGACAGACAGACACACACACACAGGAGGAAATCATCAACAACAAAATTAAATTTCCCAGAATGAAAGGACATTAGTGTTTACATTGGAAGAACTTTTGGAGTGCCCATTACAATGGATGACTGTTCAGAGCTCTAGGGACAGAGGAAAGACCCTACAAGTTTCCGGAGGCTGGGGAGCGGGACGGATGATCACATATGAAGGGTCAAGAGTCAGAACAGCCTTGTATTTCTTAACAACATTAGAAGCCAGTAGAGAGTGACTTCCAATTTCTGAAAGAAAACTATTTCCCACCTTCAATTCTCTATCCAAACAATCAGTCAGTTCTATATCTGTTCAAACTACCAATCTCAGACACCCAAATTTTCAGAAGTTTGCATTTTCAAGCACTCTGTCTTAGGACACTATTGGAGGATACGCTCTACCAAAAGGGGACCGTAGACCAAGATAAAGGAGACCTGAGATATAGGAAACAAGGGATCCAGTATGGGAGAAAGGAGAAGAGGTCCCTGGATGATGGCAAAGGGTGGTCCCAGGAGACAGCTGTGCACCAGGCATAGGGCCGTGTAATCCACAGGGGAGCAGGTTGGAAGGCTTCAAGAGCAATACCTTTGGGAAGATGCAACTCATACAAACCTGATACATCTGAATGTTTTGAGAGAAGATTTAGACCATCGGATTTGAATTAACAGTGAATACATAGAAAACCAAGCAAAGGACTTAACAACACAATTAAGAACTGCTGAGAAAATAAAAAGTTATGCAGGAAAGGAAAAGTGAGCATTGTACACTACATGGCTCAGCTTTGAATGGCATTTATATAGACATAGTAATCAAAACTGTTAAAGTAACCAGATTAGGTCCAAGATGGAGTCACTCATGCTAAGCCACATGCCAGCAAGCCAAAATTTAAATAAGTTTCTATGCTCGGCTCTCCCGGAAAAGGAAGGCCTAGGTCAGCCAATCAGCGCTTGCCTGCTCTGCACAAGATACCTCACCTGGTCCAACACTTCTCTTGGTGCCATATAACCCATCAGCAAATGCCGAGTGTGACTTCCTTGTTCTGCTCACTTTGGTCCATAAAAATCTCTCACCTTGTACAGCTCTGCAGAGTTCCTTCCTATCTGCTAGATTGGATGCTGCCATAATTCATGAATCATTGAATAAAAGCCTACTAGATCAGCACATTGTCTGTGGAAATTTTTCTTTTAACAATACTACATATTAACTTAGCCAGAATGATGATATATTCATATTGGGAGTACGGGAAGAGTGTGCATGGGAGGGGAGGGCTAGGAAGAACAAAAATAAAGCAAAACAAATCTGTATCTTCCATAGCAGAGATTCAACAGATAATGCCTACAACAGAAAAATCAAGAAGTCTCCACTCAAACCTGTTATTTGCAGAAGTGGTAGTAAGTAGACAAAAGAATTAGCTAAAAGATAGTGTTAGCCGTTTGACAAGGCAAATGAGGGGAAAAGGTGGGGGGAAGCTGGGTTTTTAACAATCCCTACAGCACTATATGACTCTCCAAACTATATACGTCTATAACTTTGCCAAAATTTTTTTTTCTAAAGCAACACTAGAAGACTTTAAATAGAAGAAACAGAAGACTTATGCATTGAAATTATAATCACACCATTATTTTAAATAGCAGAGAGCTGTATATAATTTAAATTCCCAAGAGTGGAGAAATGCCTATGTATTTAGGGTTGCACCCACACAATTATATACGCAAGTACATTAAAATACCATTTACAGAGGAGTTATAATGCCATGGCCCCAATGCTAAGTGAAACTAACCGATGAAAAAAATGTTCTATATGTGTTGAGTTTTTCTGTTCCTGTGTTTCGTTTTTGTTTCTTTTCTTTCTTTTCCTTTTTCAGTAAATAAAGTTTTGCACAGAAATAAGACTGCAAGTAAAGATAACAAAATATTAACAGTGGTTGGATTCAGATAAAGGGGCTTTGGATTCTTTAGAAAATGATTTCTATTTTTCTGTATTTAATAAATATTCTTTTTGAACTTTAAAAATATTTTAATAACAATATTAAATACGTGTTCATTATAGAAAAATTGAAAGCATTAACGTGGACCAAGAATAAAAGAAAAGGCATCCAGATGTTTTGTTTTGTTTTGTTTTGTTTTGTTTTGTTTTGCTGTACGCGGGCCTCTCACTGTTGTGGCCTCTCCCGTTGTGGAGCACAGGCTCCAGACGCACAGGCTCAGTGGCCATGGCTCACCGGCCCAGCCGCTCCGCGGCACATGGGATCTTCCCGGACTGGGGCACGAACCCGTGTCCCCTGCATCGGCAGGTGGACTCTCAATCACTGCGCCACCAGGGAAGCCCCAGATGTATTTTTTTATTATGAAAAAATGCAGACATTTTTAAAGAGCGGAGATTTCTCCCTCATGCATGCCCGGTGGCCTGGGACCAGCCATGCCCAAGACAGTCTGGCCAACTAGGACTTGACCAAGGCCTCTGAGTCCTGGCCTTGACTTTGAGACAGACTTCATTCGCAGCGCCAAGATTGCCTTTTTAAAAAAAAAAAAAACCGAGATAAAACCTTATTGAAAAAAAACCTGAGGCTGTTTTGATGTTTATTTTCCAGTTAATTCCCAGGAGCTAAAAAGAAACCCACACAAAGTTTCAGAAGAATTTCAGAAACTGGGTGATTAACAATGAAAGTTGGAAAAAATCATTTTCACATTGACCATCCCTTTTGTTTTATATGCTTCAGTGCTAAATCCGCAGCCTGCTTTCTCTCAGTTTCCATTTGAGTTGTGCGTTGCTTCTTGGAGTTGTGAGTTGTGCAGGGAATCATAGTTTATATTGCCCTCATGTACTCATAGAAAATGGGGAGTAATATTTTTACATTAAAAAATTTTTGTTAAGGTTGTACGTGCACAATTTCGGGCTACTGTTACACCAAAGAGTAATCCATAATAGAGCTTTTCGTGGATAGATGCATGAAAATTACATGTTGAAGACGGAGGGAGAGAGAGAGAAATCCAACTTGTCGTCCCACTGTTGGGACCCATGGGAGGAAAGAAAGGGAAGCAGGGGCCACTCTAGGCTGAGTGAAAGGGGACAAGCGACTCTGCTCATGAAGAAAGCGGCTCAGCGTAGACAGAACAAGCAAGTGAGGCCACGGTGTTGGTGGGAGAGGCCCTCTGAGAACAGGAGGAAACTCCAGCACAGAACTGGGCAGCAGCTTTGGGAGGCACTCTGGCCCTTCAGTAAAGCAGTCTTGGTCTCCAACCACTATTCCTCTGCCATTTTCTTTCTTCACCCCCCCCACCCCCAGCTGTGTTGGGTCTTTGTTGCTGCACGTGGGCTTTCTCTAGTTGTGGTGAGCGGGGGCTACTCTTCGTTGCAGTGCGCGGCCTTCTCACTGCGGTGGCTTCTCTTGTTGCGGAGCACGGGCTCTAGGCACGTGGGCTTCAGTAGTTGCGGCACGCGGGCTCAGTAGTTGTGGCACATGGGCTTAGTTGCTCCACGGCATGTGGGATCTTCCCAGACCAGGGCTCAAACCCGTGTCCCCTGCACTGGCAGGCGGATTCTTAACCACTGTGCCACCAGGGAAGTCCTTGCCTTTTTTTTTTTAAGTTGCCATTTTTCTTCCTGTTTGGCAGCAAATCTGTGGGATTAACGCCCACTCTGTCACACTCTGGAAACTGTCTCAACTGGCTCTGTGACATTCCTGAAGCAGCTGCCAAAAGGTTAAGAGGCTGTGAATAGGGTTGGCAAAAAGCTCGTGCAATTTTTAGCAAATTATCTGTCTTCCCAGAAAGACAATGCAATAATTTGTTTCTGGAGGCTGAGGAATCCCTGGCCCGGTAGAGCCAGCCCCTGCACCCAGACCAAGTCAGGCCTCCCCTCTTGGGCCGACTCCACACAGACGCCCCTAGGAAGCAGCCCGGAACACTGGCTCCATTCACGGGGCCATGCTGCAGCTGCCTGCTCCCTTCCGCAGAGGACGTGCCTACGTGGCTCTTCCAACTAGCCGCCTTTTGTGTTCTGCTGGTTTGATGATTCCATTCCTCACTTCCCACCCTTTCTTTCTTATTATTTTAATTGAGGTATGACTTAGACATCTAAGAGGCGTACCTCTTCAGTGTACCGTTTGATGAATTTTCATATCTCTACACCCACATGAGCACCATCATTACCCAAGAAACGTTCTCTGTGTAACTTCCCATTCACTACTGTGCCCCTTCCCACCTGCAACAAAGGTCATCATAATTCCAGGTGGTCCCACCATAGACTCGTTTGGCCTGTTCTTGAAGTTCACCCAAATTGCACAGTGTGTACTCTTTTGCATCCGGTTTCTTTCACTCAACATGTTTTTGAGGTTTATCCATGTTGTGTATCTGTTCTTCATTCCTTTTTATTGCTGAGTAGAACTCCATTGCGTGGAGATATCATCTGTCATTGGTCCATTCATCCACTGAGGGACATTTGAGTTGTTGCCAGTTTGGAGCTATTAGAAATAAAGCCATTGCGAATGTTCTTGTACGTGTCTTCGTGGGACGTATGTACACTCCCTATTTTACTGAAGAATCCATTTCTCCTAGAGAAGACCAAGGCAGTTTGGTCTGGGTCCAAAGCCCTCATCGAGACCAACTAGACATTGGAGGGATGGCCAGAGGCCCGGCTAACAGATAGATTTAGAGCATCAAAGAACTGCCCCAATTTTTCCCAATCAAGGAAGCCATCCAATGCTTCTAACAGTCCAAAGGCAGGTGTGTCTGATGGCAATGAAATGCAATAGCAATGGGAGCCGTGACTGGGCTCAAGCTTTTATTTTTAATTAAAATTTTGTGCTTGGCTGAATTTCTTCAGATTCTGGCAAGTCTAACGTAAATGACGTGGACACCATCTGTGGGGTTTGAACCCACCTCTTCATAGATGGCCCTGTCTTATCCATTCATCCCTTAGCTGTACTATGGCATTCAGGAGAGGGTATTAGCGATGGGTCTGGAATAAAGACTACTGATTCCACCCCATACCATGGAGACCAAGGAAACTGATCTGGTCTCCTTTGCAGAATCTATGATGCTAAAGAGGGTTCCCCAAAGTTGCGATGATATCTGACTGTTTGCCCTACCCCCATTTCCACTCCTTAAGGGTAACTTCACAGATTTGTTGAATGTCTACTGTGTGCCAGGAACAAATCATTTTGTCATTTGCATGTTTGTTTCTTGCTTGCATTTACTTCTCATATAAACCCTGAGAGGTAAATATTATATTATTCTTTTCATTGGTGAGGAAACCATGACTTAGAGAAGATAAGCAACTTAGGTTGGTGCTGCCATAACAAACTACCACAGATTGGGTGGCTTAAATAACAGAAATTTATGGTCTCACAGTTCTGGAGGCTGGAAGCCCAAGATCAGAGTGCCAGCATGATTAGGTTCTGGAGAGAACTCTCTTCGTGGTTGTAGACAGTGTCTTTTTGCCATGTCCCCACACGGCAGGGAGAGGGAGCAAGTTCTCTGGTGCCTTTTCTTATAAGGACACTAATTCCATCACGGAAGGCCCCACCCTCATGATGTCATCCAAACTTAATTACCTACCAAGACCCCATCTCCAAATGCCATCACATTGGGAGTTAGGGTTTCAACATATGAATTAGGGAGGGGGACACAATACAGTGCATAGTAGTAAATTGCCCATGGGCACACACTAGTAAGCAGTGGGCCTGGATTTGAGTCTAGGTCTGACTCTAGAGTCCACGTACTTAACCATCATGCTATAATGTTTTGATGGTGTCAGGACCTTTGCTCACATTCACGTCCCACCTCCAACCCTCGGAATGAGATCCAGCTAGGCAGATCCTGTGTGCCAGGCCACAGGGTCAGATCGCAGTGGCAGTGACTACCAACCAGAATGTACCACCAGACTCCAAGCCCAAGCCCACCCCTGCATTTGCTCTTTCTCCTGCTTGGGATTTTCTAGGACTAATCATCCTCCAAAACCCAGCTGAAGCCTACCTCCTCCTGGAGGGGCCTTTCCTGCTGATACTGACTCTCAGTAGTTTCCCTCTTACTAAGCACTTCTTGTCTTCATTATCCATTATACAATCAGCCCCATGTTCACTATCTTGTTCACTGTCTCTATGAAACATTTTGCCATATGAGAGAAAGGGAAGATCTGAACTATGTTGGTTTAATGAGAATTCAGGAGGGGGGAGAAGTGCTAGAGAGTGCTCAGTTGAGGTCCTTGATTAGAACGAGGGGGAGATAATAAAAGATTACTACTCATGTGAGGATATTTGGCAGATTGAAAGAGGCTAAAAACCTGGATCCCTACTTCACACCTTACATAAACATTCTGATGGATTATAAAACTAAACGTAGACAAAACTTTGAAGCTATTGAATAGAATATGGGAGAATATCTTCATGACATGAGACCAAGGAAAGTTTTCTTAAACAAGACACAAAAAGCAGTAATCATAAAACAAAAGATTGATACATCTGACTACACTAAAATTACAAATTTTTATTCATCAGACGCCTCCATAAAGAAGCCACCAGGTGGGAGAAGATATTTGCAACTCATTCATTAACGAAGGACTCACAGTCAGAATATATAAAGAATACTTACACCCAAATGAAAGGGGAAAAGACAACTCAGTATAAGAATGAGCAAAACGCTGAAACAGCTATTTCAAAGAAGTAAATCTAAATAGCTGATAAACATATGAAAAACTGTTCAACTTCATTGTTAAAGAGGGAATACAAATTAATACCATGATGATATAACACTATATGTGTATCATATTGGCAAACATTTAAAAGTCTGATAATACCAAATGTTGGGGAGGATGTGCAGCAAAGGTAACTCAGAATGGCTGATGGGTATGCAAACTGGTACCATCTCATTAGAAAATGGTTAAGCATATTCTGATAAAGGTGAAGATACACATACCCTTATGACCTAGCAGTTCTGCTCTTGGGTGTACACTAAAGAAATTCATGCATACATTCACCCCAATTTATGACAAGTTCCTCAAGTTTTCCATCTTTGTGTTTTGCTCTGTGCTTTGAAGTATTTCTTCACTTGAGTTTACAAGCCACCATGTTGTGTCCTAACAATGACCATCCTTTTTTTCTAATCAGCTCCTGAATTGAGCAGTTGGGAAGTTATGCTGACTCAGAAAATATTTTGCACTGAAAGTGACTCCTCCCATGTTCATTTTTTTTTATTCAAGTGGTTATCTTGAACAAGTTTTGGTGAACATGTGTTAACCGTGATCTGAATTACCTCCTTTGTCTAGCTTCTGGGACTCCTTAGATGAGTTAGTTTTACTTGGGGCTGAAGTCCAGTTACTAAAGAACAGGGGCAATAGGCCCCAATGTGGTAGAAGACTAAGTGGTCTCATCTCTCAGGGGCTCACCGTAGCAACAGGCAGGCTACCAGTTCCCTGCTGAAGCCCTAGAAGAAAACCCTCCTGCTCCAAGGTCACTTCACATCTCCCGAGACTCAGACATGGAAAGGACACAGTACACCCTTTTAGCTACCTTTGGTCTCTTGGAAGTCCAGATAATCAAACCCACCTGAGGGAATCCAATGCCAGCCCCCAACCCCCACCTTGAGATCCATGCCCTGGTGACCTGAGTGTTTTCCAGTCGCCACCTCATTCTAATCCCCTCCCTGGGGCTCTCCTACTCTGGTTCCAAAGCTTGACCAGTCCATCCAGAACAAAGCTCCACCCAAGTTTTCCCTGCTAGGACTCCCATGAGGCTCACAGCCTCACTTGCCCCCAGTTATCAGCTCCCAAAGTAGACCAGATCTGGGTTGCTATCTATATCCAGTGTGTCATCCTTACACGTATTTTTTAAAAGGAGCAAAATCCTGATACCAAAACCTGCCCAAACATAGCAAAGGAAAAAAAAAAAATACTGTAAACCCATCTCGCTAATAACTAGAGATGCAAAAATACCAAATGAAATATTTTCAATTGAATACAGTGGCGCATGAGAAAAATGTTATACCTACTTCACTGTCAATTGCAAAGTGTCTATTCAAAAACATAGGTCTCCTCTCTGGCCTCTCACAGGGCTGCTTAAAGATTAGGTCATGAGGTCATGTTCTTAATATTAAGAGACGTTTTTCCCCCACCAGTCTGGGTAAGTAGACTTTTCGACTTTATGGTTTTCCAGAAGGAAGACATATATAATCACAACCACTTACTACTTGTGTGAAATACAGTATCTGAGAAAGACAAAGGTCCAACTGATGGTTACAGACCTTTTCTGTTCCTTCTGGAAGTTGATGCAGGCTTCTCATCCAGCCTCTAGAGGGCAGCCAGAAGGAAGAAATCACATTCTTGTGTTCTGTTGCACCCCAGTTGTCTCATCTCAATAGTTTCAGTGAGTCAGTGTTAGGGTTTCTGCAGACTTGGAAACCAACCCTTCAAAAAGGCCCTGGCCCTGGGTTGGGGGGTGAGGAGCTGGGAAAGGACACAAAGGCAAATTTTTAGGGTGATTGAACTCTTCTGGGGGTGGTGGATACATGACTCTATGCATATAGAGTGAACTTTCCTGTATATAAATTTTTAAAAATCAACAAAGTTGTCAGGGGAGACCAGGATGGATGGAATGCAGACTACGACAAATGAATCTAACTGTATTACAGATGTATGACATAACTTCATCGATGTGGGTGGGTATAATAAAAGGAGCTGACCAAAGTAACTTTGGAAAACGGTATTTTAATTAGCTACTCAAAGACTAAAGACAAAAAGAACTATATAAAAATACTGTACTCTACTTTGTAAAGTTTTTTCTTCACAGGGATGCAGGATAGTAATTCTGAAACTACTTTACATGTATTTTAGGGCTGAACAAATAAGTAAATTGTATATAATAGGAGCCATGGTACCAGAGTAAGTAGTTACAAATAAACAAAGGGGGAAGACAGAAGGCTAGACTGAACACTGTAATGCTGGATTCAAGTCACCAATACCAATATAAACCCATGTTTATGTGTGTATGTATGTAATTACATCACTTTTTTTTTGTTGTTATAGATGAAACAATTATGGAAGATTGGGAAGGCAAGGAATGATTTTAATTTTTTGCATTAATTTCCATGTACTTTTTAATGTCAGTGAACTCATGTGTATTTTAAAATATATGCAGATAGAAATAGAATTGTGGATATATGTGTATACATGAATTAGTACACATACATGTATTTCCTAGTTTTGTCATTGTAGAGGGTCCAAAAGCAGTGACAGCCCAGTAGCAATGAGCACACCTATCACCCAGGCCTAGGTTTCTAACACCATTCATCAATAAAAGGAACCAGGGCTCCTAAGAGAAATGACTAAGTCTAGGGTTGGGGCACAGAAAATACAAGATGAGATTGGAGCATTTTGTGGTGCCAGAAAATTAGGAAATGCTTTTTAAAAATGCAAGGAGGGGGCTTCCCTGGTGGCGCAGTGGTTGAGAGTCTGCCTGCCGATGCAGGGGACACGGGTTCATGCCCCGGTCCAGGAAGATCCCACATGCCGCGGAGCGGCTGGGCCCGTGAGCCATGGCCGCTGAGCCTGCGCGTCCGGAGCCTGTGCTCCGCAATGGGAGAGGCCACAACAGTGAGAGGCCCACATACTGCAAAAAAACAGAAACAAAAACAAAAAAAAACATAAAAATGCAAGGAGGCTTGTCAAAAGAACACAAGAGCCAACTTGGAAGAGCTCTTATTGGCCAAAGCTGGAATAATTTGAGCAACAAAATAAATAACAGTAGTACTTGATTATAACTCCAAAAATAAGATAAATATCCATGAGTCAATACTGATATAAATAATTGATTAAATGAATGAATAAATAAATGGGGGAGATGGTACAACTATTCCTTACAGAATAAATTTCCTTACAGAAGAATTCCATGTAACATACATATAGATTCTACCCCCTCTAGGAGGTAAAGCTTAATTTCCTCCTCATGAGCATGGTCTGAACTTAGTGACTCACCTTGAAAGAAAAGAGTATGGAGAGGGAAAATAGTAACTTTAAACTAAAAATACATGTGGACAGCACCTTAACCAAATGATCAAGGTCAAAATCACCAGTGACAAAGTTATGTGATATCATGAACCCACTGATATGATATGGTGAGAAAGGCACTTTAGCTCTGTAGTGTTCGTCCTCAAAACCCATAACTCAAATCTAATCATGAAAAAAACATCAGACAAACCAAAACTGAGAGATATTCTACAAAATACCTGACCAGTACTCTTCAAATGTCTTTTTTAAACAAATAATTTTAAAACAAGCAGTTTGATGGTTAATTTTATGTGTCAACTTGGCTGGGCCACGGTGTCCAGATATTTGGTCAAACATAATTATGGATGTTTTCTGTGAAGCTGTTTTCTAGATGAGATTAACATTTAAATTGATGGACTTTGAGTAGATTACCCTCCATTATGTGAGTGGACCTTATCCAATCGGTTGAAGGCTTTAGTAGAACAAAGACTAACTAACCTCTCTGAGCAAGAATGAATTATGCCAGCAGATGGCCTTTGATGAGCTGCAACTCTTCCCTGGGTCTCCAGCCTGCTGGCCTACCCAGCAGATTTTGGACTTGCCAAACCTCCACATTTGCATGAGCCATTATAAGTCAGTCTCTCTCTCTCTCTCTCTCTCTCTCTCTCTCTCTCTCTCTCTCTCTCTCTCTCTATATATATATATATATATATATATATATATATATATATATACACACACACACACATACACATATATACACACACACACATATACACACACACATACATACACATATACGTACATACGTGTGTGTACAGACACACACATACATTCTGTTGATTTTGTTTCTCTGGAGAACTCTGGCTAATAAAAGCAGTATCTTAATGGTTACTGAGAATACAAAATTCAAAAGGCACACAACTAAAGGGTAGACAGAGAAAAGTCTTACTCTCACCCCTGGCCCCAAGTGACCTAGTTTGCTATCCCTGGAGGTCCCCCCATGTAGCCAGTTTCTTATCTTTTTAGAGCTTTTCAGTGGTTTCAAAATTTTTAAGGTCATAAAAAACAAGGAAAGACTCAGGAAATTGTCACAAATTGGAAGAAACTAAGGTGATATGATGACTAAATATAATGTAGTATCCTGGATTGGATCTTGGAACAGCAAGAGGACATTAGTGGAAAAACTGGTGAAATCCGAATAGTCTGGAGTTTAGTTAACAGAATTGTACCGATGTTAATTTCATAGTTTTGATCAAGATAACATGGTTATATAAGACGTTAACATTAGGGGAAACTGGGTGAAGAGTATAGGTGAATTCTCCGTACTACCTTTGCAACTTTTCTGAAAATCTAAAATTATTCCAAAATAAACATTTTAATAATAAATATTCCAGACCTCTGGTTATGGACCAAGATGGAATGGACATGCTTCTTTCTATCCTTTCCACTAAGGCAGAAAACCTGAATATTATATTTTAAAAAAACAAATATTAAAATGACTTTGAAAGGTGGAGAGAAGACATGACAGCTGAACGGCTAGGAGCCCAGGGTCCTGAAGAATGACATGCATGAGTTCCCTGGGTTTCTTTTTGCCTCCATGTATCCTAGACTAGGTATTGTAGAAGCTGGCAACCCAGAAATGCCAATGGGAGATGACAAAAAAAAAAAACACCACACCTCCCCCCTCAAAAAGTCTGCTGGGTGCCTTTTATTTCCTTTTCTTGCCTAGTGAAATGACCAAAATCTCCAGTACAATGATGGAATAAAAATGAGAGTGGACATCTTTGTCTTTTTTCTGATCTTGCAAAGCATTCAGTCTCTCATCATCAAGTGTGGTGATAGCTGTGGAGTTTTCATAGAAACCCTTTATCAGGTTGAGAAGTTTTCCTCCTATCTGAGTTTGCTGAGATTAATTTTTCTTGAATAGGTATTCAGTTTTTCAGATTTTTTTGTGTGGCAAATATTGAGATGATTGTGTAGTTTTGGACTTCTGTTAATAAGTTATATTAGATTAATTGATTTTTGGATGTTAAACTAAACTTGCATTCTTGAGATAAATCCCAGTTGGTCATGATGCATACTTCTTTTGTGTATGTTGCTGGATCCAGTTTGATAATATTTTCTGAAGAATTTTTGTATCTATGTTCATGGGATATTGGTCTGTGATCTTTCTTTCTTGTGGTATTTTTGTCTGGCTTTAGTATCAGGGTAATTTTATTTTCATAGAATTCATAGGGAAATGTTCCCTTCTCTTCTATTTTATGGAAGAGCTTGTAAAGGAATGACATTACTTCTTCTTAAATATTTAAGAGAAATCACCAATGAAGCCATCTGGGCCTATGCATTTCTTTGTGGGAAGTATTTTAATTACCAGCTTAATCTCTTTACTTGTTATTGTTACCATTCAGCTTTTTCTAATTTTTCTTTGGTAACAACTTTATTAAGATATAATTCACAAACCTTAAAATTTACCCATTTAAAGTGTAGAGTTTAGTATATCTACAAAACTGTACGATCATTGCCACAATCAATTTTAGAATATTTGCTTCACCCCAAAAAGAAGCTGCAAGCTCTTTAGCCTTTATCTCTCCTCCCCCAATTTCTCCATTCTCTCTCTCTGCCTGAGGCAACCACTAATCTACTTTCTGTCTCTATAGGTTTGCCTATTTGGCATTTTATATAAATGGAATCATACACTATGAGGTCTTGTATGACTGGCTTCTTTCACTTGCATAATGTTTTCAAGGTTCATCCATGCTGTAAGATTCACCAATACCTCATTCCTTTTTATGGCTGAATACTGTTCCATTGTACAGATAGACCATTTTTATTTATGTATTCATTAGTTGATGGACATTTGATTCTTTCCACTTTTTGGCTATTATGAATAATGCTGTCATGAATATTTGTGCACAAGTCTTCATGTAGACATGCTTTCATTTCTCTTGAGTATATTCCTAAGTTTGGATTCTACTTCTTGAGTCAGTTTTGGTAATGTGTGCCTAAGACACCTAAATTGTTTAGTTTGTTGGCCTAAAGTTGTTCATAACATTTGCTTATGATGTTTTTAATTTTTGTAAGGTCAGTAGAATGCCCTCCCTTTTCATTCCTGGGTTTGATAATTTGTGTCTTCTTTTTTCTTGGTTGGTCTAGTAAAGGTTTATCAATTTTGCTGATCTTTCCAAAGAACTAAGATTTTATTTTATTGATTTACTCTATTTTTGTTTTTTGTTTAGTTTCAGATGATTTAGGAAAGACACGTGCAACATGGAAAGAATGACAAAGCAAATGTGGCTAATTGTAAGCAACTGGTGAATCTGAATAAAGATCTTTGTTCTAATCTTACAACTTTTCGATAAGTTGGAAAAATATCAAAATATTATATATTATAAAAATAAAAACTTATAAAAATGAATATTTCTTCTACCCCAGATCAAACTGCATTGTGGCAGCTCCAAAGAAATGGAGGGAGAAGGGAGGGGGGCAGATGTGGGGTACTCAAGGAAGAAATGCCCAAGGCAGCCTTCCAGAGTCTTCTCACATGCCAATATAGCACAAAGAGACCCAGAAAGTATTTTCATGAAGCTGAGAGCAGTGTGGATGGGGCCCTAAGAGCTGGCAACAATGGAGAGAGGCCTGATGTCCAGGATGAAGAACAAGTCTGTGTGACCCAATAACAGGATACAATGGGGAATGAGGTATATTGGCAGATGTTTGCATTGACAGAGTGACTCCCCCTCCTCAAGCCTTGGTGTCACTTAAGTCCCCTGCAGAACTGAGATTCAACACTGGAGAGGGTCTTGAACCCTGAGTTGACTGTGGTTGTCTCTCAGTCAGTTAATGGGAACTCTAAATATAAATTATACAAAAAAGTTATATCTCTTGTTCATACCTTTCCCGTCCTGAGAAATGCATACCCATTAAATACATACACACAATGATAAAACTAAACCAAAAAAAGCTGGAGTATCTATAATATTGTCAGGCAGAGTAGATTTCAGAACAGGGAAAATTGTCAGCAATAAAAGGTCAATTCTCCAAGAAGACATAGCCACCCTAAACATTTATGCACCTAACTATAGAGACCCAAAATACATGAAGCAAAACCAGACAGAATTTAAAGGGCAAATGGACAACACAGTTATACTTGGAGACATCAACATTTCTCTCTATATAATCAGTGGAGCAAGTAGCACAATCTGCAAAGATATAGAAAATCTGAATACTACCAACCAACTAGACCTAATTGATGTTTATAGAACACTCTATCCAATAGCAGCAGAAAAGGCAACAGAAAGGTCTTCAATGGGAAACTAAAAGGCTTAGAACACAGTGGATCAGAACATTCATTTACCCATACATGTTGTTGAGCATAATAACCACTTGAATGTTCACAATACATTGTTAGGCATTCTGGGGACCACCCACTATTGGATCCTGGATTCCCTCAATTTAACCCCACTTTGAAAAGAGACTTTCTTCACTCGTCACCAGACTGTTCCCTAACTTAACATCAGTCTGAGGCTTTAAAAATAAACCTAGCTGATACAAGTTGAGGTTAGTTGTCAATACTAGGTTTGAAATAGAAGAGTGTGAATATCTAGCATTGTACGGAGATATTAACCAGTACAACCAAACAAAACAGTTAGAGGCATAAAAATAGGAAGGGAAGTGGTAGAACTATATTTATAGCTAAAATAATATATCTGTAAAACCCAAGATAATTAACGCTGAAACTAATACAAATAATAAGAAAAGTTTAGGAAGGCAACAATATAAAAGTAACACAGAAAAATTAAGTCTTTATATATCAAACAATTATTATTTCTAAGATATAGTGGAAGAGAAAATTCCATTTGCAACAGCAATGAAAAAGGAATAATATTCAACAATCATAAAAAAGTAAAGGAGGATAGTTCTATAACAAAAAGCAGAGAATTCTGCTTCCAGCGAGATGGAGTATCAGAACTTACTCTCTTGCCTTAAAAAATAACTGGACAAATTATATGAAGCAATAGTTTTTAGACATTGGAAACAGGCATCACAAGACAGTAATCACTGAGAAAGGGAAGAGAATGACGTGATCTCTACAATTGCCCCAGTTTATTGCTTGGAGAGAGTTTCCAGACTGCAACCAAGAGATAGGGAACCCAGAACTCAGTACTTTCCCTGAGTTGGAGATACGGAGTTGAGAATTCAAGGTGGCCAAGACAGCTAAAAATCCAGAGCGCCAGAGTAGGTGGAAATGCACAAAACAATATCTCTGGAGATTTGCCTATGATTCCTTTCAAGTCTTCCAACTGAAAGGATCAACATGGGTGTGAAGAAACTACTTGAGACCAGAAGGTGTAAGGGAGAGGGGAACCACACAAAAAGATTAGAGAAAGAGTCCTTTGGAGCTAACTTAGCCAATTATAGTTCCTGTTCCTGGTCCCACCAACTGGATTAGAAAAACCTCATAAATCACATGGCATCAGGTAGAATGCTCTGAATGCTCTTGCCTCAGTAGTGGGACAAAATTAGAGCTAGATTGAACACTGTTCTAGTCTCACCTAATATAGTTTAAAAGCAAGACCTGAAAGTTTCAAACTGTTTCCAAGTAACTTAACTACATCCCAAAACAAGCCCAAGAATACTTATAGAAATAAAACAGAACCTAACAAGGTAGAATTCACACTGTCTGGCATTAAATAAAAATCATCAGGCATGCAAAGAAACAAGAAAATATGACCCATAATTTCAAGAAAAATCAATCAAAATAAACCTAGAAGTGACATAGATGATAGAATGAGTAAACAAGGACATTAAAGTTATTAAACTACATTATATATGTTCAAGAAAGCAGAAGACATGGAAGATATTAAGAATATCCAAATCAAACTTCTTAGAGATAAAAATAACAATGTCTAAGATGTAAAATATATACTAGCTGGGATCAAGAGCAAATTAGACACAGTGGAAGTAAAATTTAGTGGAATGAAAGACAGTGATCGAAACAATCCAATATGAAACCCAGAAACAAAAAAGACAAAAAAAAAAAAAAAAGGGAACAGATGATCAGTGAGCTATGGGAAAATTTTAAGTAGCCTAACATATGAATCCTTAGAATACTTAAAGGAGGACTCAAAATCTAATATTTGAAGGAATAATGGCTGAAAATTTTCAAATTTGATGAAAACTATAATTCCACAGATTCAGGCAACCCAAAGAATGTCAAGCCAAAGATACACGAAGAAAGTTACACCAAGACACTCAATCAACTTGCTTAAAACTAGGGAAAAAAGATGAAATCTTAAAAGCAGCCAGAGAAAAATTCTGACAACAATGTGTGTGGGGTTTATAATCTATGTGATGTAAAATGTATGACAGAAATAGAAGTATAATGTTTTAAGGTTATTAAACTATATTTAAAGTGGTATAATATGTGAAGGTAGACTGTGATAATTTAAAGATGTATAATATAAACCCTAAAACAACTACTAAAATAATACAACAAAGAGCCATAGCTCATAAGCCAACAAAAGAGAGGAAATAGAAGCATAAAAAAATCAATACAGGGCTTCCCTGGTGGCGCAGTGGTTGAGAGTCCGCCTGCCGATGCAGGGGACACGGGTTCGTGCCCCGGTCCGGGAAGATCCCACATGCCGCAAAGTGGCTGGGCCCGTGAGCCATGGCCACTAAGCCTGAGCGTCCGGAGCCTGTGCTCCACAACGGGAGAGGCCACAACAGTGAGAGGCCCGCGTACCGCAAAAAAAAAAAAAAAAAAAAAAAAATCAATACAAAAGAAGACAGAAGAAGAGGAAAAAGAGAACAAAACACAGATGGGAGCAATGAAAAACAAAGAGCAAAGTAGTAGATTTAAATCAAAGTATATCAATAAGCACACTAAATACAAATGGCATAGACAACCTGTGGTAGGCTGAATAATGCCCCCCATCCCCTCTCCAAAGATATCCACACCCGACCCTTGAACATATTATCTTACATGGCAAAAATGACTTCACAGATGTGATTAAGGGTATGGACCTTGAGATGGGATATTATCCTGGAATACGTGGGTGGGTCCAACCTAATCACAGGAGTCCTTAAAAGCAAAGGAGCTTTCCTGGCTGGGTCCAAGAGATGTGACAAAATAAGGGAGGGAAATGTGACATAAGAAGGACTCGACCAACCATTGCTAGCTTTGAAGATGGAGGAAGAGGTCCACAAGGCAAAGAATGCAGCAGCCTCTAGAAGCTGGAAATGGCTTTCAGTTTTTAGTAAGAAAATGGGAACCTCTGTCCTACAAGAACAAAAAACTGAATTTTGTCAACAACCCAAATGAGCAGGAAAGAGATTTTTCCCCTAGAGACTCCAGAAAGGAATGCAATCTGCTGACACCTTGACTTAATCTAGTGAGATGCATACTGGACTCGTAACCTACAGAACTATAACATAATGAATGTGTGTTGCTTTAAGCCACTAAGTTTGTGGTAATTTGTTATAGCAACAAAATTTAAAAAAATTTTTTTTAATTTAAAGACATTTAAAGGTTATTTGGGTTACCTTATTTAGGTTATTTAAACCTTATTTAAAGGTTAAAAGCAGACACATAAAAAAAATACAACATGCTAATGCTAATCAAAAAAAGCTGGAGGGCTTCCCTGGTGGCGCAGTGGTTGAGAGTCTGCCTGCCAATGCAGGGGACACGGGTTCGAGCCCTGCTCTGGGAGGATCCCACATGCCGCGGAGCGACTGGGCCCGTGAGCCACGACTGCTGAGCCTGTGTGTCTGGAGCCTGTGCTCCGCAACAAGAGAGGCCACGACAGTGAGAGGCCCGTGCACAGCGATGAAGAGTGGCCCCCGCTCGCCGCAACTAGGGAAAGCCCTCGCACAGAAACGAAGACCCTACACAGCCAAAAATATAAATAAATAAATGAATTAATAAAAAAAAAAAAAAAAGCTGGAGTAGGGAATTCCCTGGCAGTCCAATGGTTAGGACTCTGTGCTTTCACTGCCAAACTAAGATCCCACAAGCCACGTGGCATGGCTAAGAAAAAAAAAGAAAAGCTGGAGTTTTTTGATCTTTGCTCAAAGATCAAAATAGAACTTGGAGCAAAGAATATTACCAGGAATAAAAACGGTCATCTCATAATGATAAAGGGGTCAGTTCATCAAGTGAACATAACAATCCTAAATGCTTTTGCAATGAATAACACAGCTTCAAAATACATGAAGTAAAATCTGACAGAAGTGCAAGGAAAAATAGACAATCCACAATTTTGGTTGTAGAGATCAACACTACTCTCTCAATAACTGATAGAAAAAATAGACAGAAAATCAGTGTAGAAATAGACTTGAATAATACTATCAAGCAACTTGCCCTGTCAATTATAGAAAATTCTATCCAACAGCAGAATATACATTCTTTTCAATCACACGTGGAACATTTACCAAGGGCCATATTCCAGGCCATAAAACAGTCTCAATTAATTTAACAGAATTCAAGACATACAAAATATATTCTCTGACTGTAGTGGAATTAAATTAGAAATAAAGAAAAATATCTTGAAAAGCCCCAAACAGTTGGAAGCTAAAGTAACACAGTGTTAAATAATCCATGTCTGAAAGAAGAAATCAAAGGGGAAACCAGGAAGTATCTTGAAATGAATGAAAATGAAAATACATTACATCCAAGTTTGTGGAAGGCAGCTTGTAAAGAAAAAGGCTAACTCAGTAGGACTGGATTGCTCAAATTCTGCACATTCCCAGGAAAAACTCTTGGCCATCTCCTGGGAACTAAACATTGAGCTCTTGGAATGTTCTGTTAAGAGTATTGTGGGTTTTTTTTTTTTTTTTTAATGTCTGTCTTGGCCATGCTGTACCAGTTTGACCAGATAGTTTATGCTGCTAATGTGATTTATAGTGAATACCTGCATTTTATCTGTGAGTCTTGGTCTGGAGTCTGAGTAGCTGAGGTCATGCAGGTGCTGACCCCCAATAAAAATCCTGGAGTTTTCCTGGTTGGCAACACTTCGTACATTTGTCACACACTGTTGCTGGTGGAATTAAGCACATCCCGGGCAACTCCACTGGGAGGGGACATCTGGAACCTTGAGCCTGGTCTCTCCCATACTTCTCCCCATGTGTGTGTTCCCTTTGCTGAATTTAATCTGTATCCCCACCGTAATAAACTATAACTGCATAAAACAGCTTCTTAGTCCTGTGATTCTTTCTAGCAAATCAGCAAGCCTGAGCCTGGTCTTGGGGGACCCCTGACACACAGATAAAGCATTAATTAGATGGAAATTTATAGAACCAAATGACTATACCAGAAAATGTCTCAAATCAATGATCTCAGTTTCCACCTAAAGAAACTAGAATAAGAGCAGCTAAAGAAACCTGAAGTAAACAGAAGGAAGGAAAATAATATAGATGAGAGAGAAAATCAAGGAAAAAAGAAAACAGAAATACAATAGGGGAAAATCAACAAAAAACAAAATTAGTTTTTTGAGCAGATCAAGAAAATTTGTAAACCACTTGCCAGACTGATGGGGGGAAAAAAGGCACAATTTGCTAATATCAGGAGTGACACAGAACTATAGATTCCACAGAGATTAAAAGGATAAATTACCTGAAAGCCACAAACTACCAAAGCTCACTTCAGAAGAAATATATAAACTAAAGAAATTAATTTTGTAATTAAAATATTCTATCAAATATTTTATTTAGAAATACCAATTCTACGTAAACTCAAGAGAACTGGAGAAAATACTTCCCAACTCATTCTCTGAGGCCAACATTACCCTGATAACAAAACCAGACAAAAACATTATCAGAAAATAAAATTGTTGACCAATATCCCTCATGAACACAGATGTAAAAATTCAATTCAGTTCAAAAAATTGGCAAAAATATATAATCCAACAATATATAAAATAATAAAACATCATGAGCAAGTGGGTTTATCCCAAGAGTATAAGATTAGTTTAACATTTAAAAATCAATCAGGGCTTCCTTGGTGGCGCAGTGGTTGAGAGTCCGCCTGCCGATGTAGGGGACACGGGTTCGTGCCCCGGTCCGGGAAGATCCCACATGCCGCGGAGTGGCTGGGCCCGTGAGCCATGGCCGCTGAGCCTGCGCGTCCGAAGCCTGTGCTCCGCAGCGGGAGAGACCACAACAGTGAGAGGCCTACGTACCGCAAAAAAAAAAAAAAAAAAAAAAAAAAAAAAAAAAAATCAATCAATGTAATTCACCATATTAGCAAACTAAAAAAGAAAAACCATATAATCAATCAATGCAGAAAAATCATTTTATAAAATTCGACATACATTTCTGATTTTTAAAATCTCAGCAAACCAGCAATAGAAGGGGCCATCCTCAATCTTCAAGGGACATCTTGAAGATGAAAAACAAGATGAAAAACACTGAAAAACATTCAATTAACATCACACTTACTTTCCCCTAAAACTGGGAACAGACAATGATGTCTTCTCTGACCACTTCAACATTGTACTGGAGGTTCTAGCCAGTGCAAAAAGCAAGAAAAAGAAATAAAAGGCAATAATACAAGGGAAGGAAGCAGTTAAAATATCTTGATTCACACATGGCATAATTCTTTATGCAGAAAACCCTAAAAATCTACAGAAAATCTACTAGAACTAATAAATGAGCTTAGCAAGTTTGCAGGATACAAGGTCAATATTCGATAATCATTTATAGTTCTATAAAATAGCAATAAACATTGGAAATTATCATTTTAAAAACACAGTTCATAGTAGCATCAAAAATATAAAAGACTTAGGGATATGAAGATCTGTTTACTGAAAACTACAAAATACTGCTGAGAGAAATTACAGAAGATCTAAATCAATGGAAAAATATGATTTTAATGCGTTTGAAAACTCAATATTGTCAAGATGTCAATTCTCCACAGATTGAGCTATAGATTCAGTGCAGTCTCAGTCAAAATTCCAAAAGAATTTTTTTTTAAATTGGCAAGCTAAAATTCATCTAGAAATACAAAAGACCTACACAGCTAAAACAACTTTGAAAAAGAAAAGCAAAGTTGGAAAACTTACACTAGCTGATTGAAACACTTCATAGAACACAAAAACTAAATTGATATGACTTATAGACCTAACTGTAAAAACTAAAACTATAAGGCTCCTAGTAGAAAACGTAGGAGAATACATCGACTAGAATGGCTAAACTTTTGAAATCTAACACCACCAAATCTCTGTAAGGATGCAGAGCAACTAGAGCTCTCATATATTGCTGGAGAAGTATAAACTGGTACAACCACTTCAGAAAAAGTCTAACAATTTCTCACAAAGTTAAATATATACCTAACTTATGATCCAGCCATGTTTCTTCTCGGAAAAAAAAAAAATCAGAAGCAAAAATTGGAAACAACCCAATACAATTAGCAGGAGAATTGATAAAAACATTGTATTCTATTCATACAATGAAATCATACTCAGCAATAAAAAAAGAAGGAACTACTGATAGATACACCCATCAACATAGATGAATTTCAAAAACGTTATGCTTAGTGAGAGGAGTCAAACACACAAAAAAGTACATTTTGCATGCTTTCATTTCTATGAAGTTTAAGAATAGAAAAATTAATATATGGGGACAGAAATCAGAAAAGTGGTTGCCTGGGAGAACGGCAAGGGAGGAGGTGATAGAATAGAAAAGGACTCAAGGGAACTTTCTAGGGCAATGGCAGTACTTTTACTTTTTAAAAAAAAAATCTTTATTGGAGTATAATTGCTTTACAGTGGTGTGTTAGTTTCTGCTTTATAACAAAGTGAATCAGCTATACATACACATATATCCCCATATATCTTCCCTCTTGCGTCTCCCTCCCTCCCACCCTCCCTATCCCAACCCTCTACGTGGTCACAAAGCACCGAGCTGATCTCCCTGTGCTATGTGGCTGCTTCCCACTAGCTATCTATTTTACATTTGGTAGTGTATATATGTCCATGTCACTCTCTCACTTTGTCCCAGCTTACACTTCCCTCTCCCCATATCCTCAAGTCCATTCTCTAGTAGGTCTGCGTCTTTATTCCCGTCTTGCCCCTAGGTTCCTCATGACTTTTTTTTTTTTTTTAGATTCCATATATATGTGTTAGCATACGGTATTTGTTCTTCTCTTTCTGACTTACTTCACCCTGTAGGACAGACTCTAGGTCCATCCACCTCACTACAGATAACTCAATTTCGTTTCTTTTTATGGCTGAGTAATAGTCCATTGTATATATGTGCCACATCTTCTTTATCCATTCATCTGTTGATGGACACTTAGGTTGCTTCCATGTCCTGGCTGTTGTAAATAGAGCTGCAATGAACACTGTGGTACATGACTCTTTTTGAATTATGGTTTTCTCAGAGTATATGCCCAGTAATGGGATTGCTGGGTCGTATGGTAGTTAGTTCTATTTTTAGTTTTTTAAGGAACCTCCATACTGTTCTCCATAGTGGCTGTATCCATTTACATTCCCACCAACAGTGCAAGAGGGTTCGCTTTTCTCCACACCCTCTCCAGCATTTATTGTTTGTAGATTTTTGATGATGGCCATTCTGACTGGTGTGAGATGATATCTCATTGTAGTTTTGATTTGCATTTCTCTAATGATTAATGATGTTGAGCATTCTTTCATGTGTTTGTTGGTAATCTGTATATCTTCTTTGGAGAAATGTCTACTTAGGTCTTCTGCCCATTTTTGGATTGGGTTGTTTGTTTTTTTGATATTGAGCTGCATGAGCTGCTTGTAAATTTTGGAGATTAATCCTTTGTCAGTTGCTTCATTTGCAAATATTTTCTCCCATTCTGAGGGTTGTCTTTTCGTCTTGTTTATGGTTTCCTTTGCTGTGCAAAAGCTTTTAAGTTTCATTAGGTCCCATTTGTTTATTTTTGTTTTTATTTCCAATTTCTCTAGGAGGTGGGTCAAAAGGGATCTTGCTGTGATGTATGTCATAGAGTGTTCTGCCTATGTTTTCCTCTAAGAGTTTGATAGTGTCTGGCCTTATATTTAGATCTTTAATCCATTTTGAGTTAACTTATGTATGGTGTTAGGGACTGTTCTAATTTCATTCTGTTACATGTAGCTGTCCAGTTTTCCCAGCACCACTTATTGAAGAGGCTGTCTTTTCTCCATTGTATATTTGGCAATACATTCTTGATTGAGGTATGGTGTACGCATTTGTCAAAACTCATCAAACTGTACACTTAAGATCTGTTCAGCTTACTGTATGCAACCATATCTCAAAAGATAAAAAAGCAAGTTTAAAACACAGGCAAATAGTCTCTAACTATATGAAAAATCTGTCAACCTAAAATTAAAATTATCTTAAGATTCCATTTTCACCAATCATATTTGCAAAATTCCAAAAGGCTCCGCAATACAGTCTGTTGGCGAGACTGTAGGAAAAATAGCCAAGTTCACATATTGCTGGGGTGAGTGCAACACAGTATAGCTATGAAGGGTATTATCAAGCAAAACTATATATGCACTTACCTTTTGGCCCAGCAATCAGATCTCTAGGACTCTACCCTGAAGATATATATCTCCATAAACACAAAACAACATATGCATAAGTTCCTTGAGACACTATTTGAAATATCAAAAGACTGAAAACACCCTCAAATGTCCATCATTTGGATATAGTACATGCAAACAACAATGGAGTCCCATGAATTGATAATAATTTTTAGGATATATTCAGTGGAAAAAAGAAAAACAAACCAAGGTGCCAGATCTAGAGAACAAACTAGTGGTTAGTAGTGCGGGGAGGGCTGGGGAGCAGGGGAAGAGACAATATAGGGGTAGGGGATTTTTTTAAAAGGGTTATGGGATTATATGAAATCATGTGTGTGAAACTTTTGAAAATTGTAAAGCACTATAGAATTTAAAAATCTTTCATTCAATAATTTTTTTTTTTTTTTTTGCGGTACGCGGGCCCCTCACCGCTGCAGCCTCCCCCATTGCGGAGCACAGGCTCCAGACGCGCAGGCCCAGCGGCCACGGCTCACGGGCCCAGCCGCTCTGCGGCACGCAGGATCCTCCTAGACCGGGGCACGAACCCACGTCCCCTGCACCAGCAGGCGGACCTCCAACCACTGTGCCACCAGGGAAGCCCAATAAAAATTTTTTAATTGCTCAGTAGTATTCCTTTTTATGGGTAATCTACAACTTGTTTATTAATCTGCTGATGAACATTTGTGGTTTCCTTTCATTTTTGCTATGACAAAGCTGCTACGAAAAAAAAAACACCAAATAAACAAAAAAACCAAGATGCCAAATAATGTATACAACATGCTACATCTTGTGTAAAAAAGAAGGGAAATAAGACTATATAACAAATTTACTTACTTTTAGAAAGAGAAACACAGGAAATATGAGCTAATAAATTGAAAATGGTTACTTATCAGTGGTGGGTGGAGAAATCTGAAGGTGAAAGGGATGGGAGCAAGACTTCCCAGAAAGCACCTTTTAATATAGTTTTGCATTTTGAACCATGTAAATGTTATATATTTTGAAAATAAAGTTAAATCAAAAGAAAGGGTGGGGGTGGGGAGCTAGATGGATACTGAAGCAAGCCTAAAATTCAGGTTTCAGAGTGCTAGCATGAACTTCAATGTCAACTAGCAAATTACCTAATGTTCACACATGGCTCTTCAGTGGGCTCTTATTCATGAAATTTTTGTGCAGACCTTATCTGGAGGAGCAGATGGAGATAATCTTACAAAGGAATTCCAATTCATGAACTATGAGCCCCAACTGATACAGAAAAATTTATGACAGGATAATTTGTAGGCTGATCAATATTTTCAAACTATCCAGGTTTTGTATACAGCAGTTGTATTTTCAAACCTTTGGTACTTAGTTTTTCTTCAATGAATTTTTTTTTTTTTTTTTTTTGCGGTACGCGGGCCTCTCACTGTTATGGCCTCTCCCGTTGCGGAGCACAGGCTCCGGACGTGCAGGCTCAGCGGCCATGGCTCACGGGCCCAGTCGCTCCGCGGCATGTGGGATCTTCCCGGACCGGGGCACGAACCCGTGTCCCCTGCATCGGCAGGCGGACTCTCAACCACTGCGCCACCAGGGAAGCCCCTTAAATGAAATTTTTGATGTATCAATAACTCATATCGTTTTGAGCTTGTTCCCACCCCTCCCAAATGTTTTCAGTACTGTAACCCAGAAAATCTTGTTGATCGTAGATTTGGGTACTGATTTCCATTTATTAGACATAGAATCCTTTCCATGTGCAGACATTTCAAAATTTGCATCTGAGTACGTTTAATGAAAGAGGACATTTAAATCACATATATCAAGTTCTCTAAAGATAACATTCTCATCTAGTTTCACCCTGCCAAGTGTATTATTCTATCACAAAGTGGAGAGCTAAAGTTAATGCTTAGGTACAATTAACCATACATGCCTACAAAATCAGTGAATTTGCTTTCTTTTCTTCCCCTTACTCTCTTTAACAGATGTTGTATCTGGGCATTTGGAAGTAGGTGTAATTCAGAGTATTGCTTGGTGTTAATCATACCTTTAATCTATTTGAAGCCACCTACACTTTCACACACATGATTATAATACCTTAAGACAGTCCCTATGTTCATGAGGAATCTTTCTGTTGTTCACATTAAGACATGTTTAATCACTTCAAAGTGATTACATGGCACTGAACTACATGGCACTGAAGTTTTAAAACCCCGAGAAAACTGATTCTACATCTTTTTCAGGTTGGTACACTTAAAATTCATACTTTGAATATGTTAAATCAGATTCCCACCTTAAACTAGATTGGTAAGTGGTAGTCAGACCAAGAGTTTAGAAAAATGCATATTAATCTTTATATTGAGAATATTACTCGCTTTCTTGTTAGTTTGTTGAAGTGCCATTATTTGGTTTTAGGATGGGTACAACTCAGTAGACATCACTAAGACTTAACAGGAATTTCCTTTTCCTTTCTCATTTCCACTTTAATTCATTGCTTGCATTTTCAGTCTTTTTCAACCACAATTGAGGGTCCTAATGCAACCTAAACCCATGCTTCCTTCCCATTCTAAGAGCGCAAAAATCTAGGAATATGATGTTAGGAGGAGGTAAATACTACTACTCCCCAAATGCTTTGTTTGTGATAGTTCTTTATTACCCTTTCACTGTCTGTAGGATCTGTAGCAGTGTTCCTTTTTTTATTAGTTATCTATTTCATACATATTAGTGTATATATGTCAACCCCATCTCCCAATCCATCCCCCCGCCTCTTTCCCCCTTGGTGTCCATACGTTTGACCTCTACATCTGTGTCTCTATTTCTGCCCTGCAAACCGGCTCATTTGTACCATTTTTCTAGGTTCCACATATATGCGTTAATATACGATATTTGCTTTTCTCTTTCTGACTTACTTCACTCTGTAGGACAGTCTCTAGATCCATCCACGTCTCTACAAATGACTGAATTTTGTTCCTTTTTATGGCTGAGTAATATTCCATTGTATATATGTACCACATCTTTATCCATTCATCTATGGACACTTAGGTTGCTTCCATGACCTGGCTATTGTAAATAGAGCTGCAATGAACATTGGGGTGCATGTGTCTTTTTGAATTATGGTTTTCTCTGGGTATATGCCCAGTAGTGGGATTGCTGGGTCATATGGTAATTCTATTTTTAGTTTTTTAAGGAAGCTCCATACTGTTCTCCATAGTGGCTGTACCAATTTACATTTCCACCAACAGTGCAAGAGGGTTCCTTTTTCTCCACACCCTCTCCAGCACCCAAATGCTTCTTAACACAAACTTAACCACTATGACGTACATCCCAGCTTGCCCAGGATAGCCCCATTTCTTGGCTGTTGTCCTGCCCAACTAATAGCATTGTCCCTTTTCGATCTCAAAGGGGTTCTGGTTTGGACTATAAAAATGTCAGCCTAATTATATGTTATACATTTTAAAACAAACATTTTTCTCTTGTTAAAGAAATATTCAAAATGAAGTTTCTTTCAAACGTGACTACAGAGCAAGCACTCAGCAATCCCTATTTCTCTGCAGTAGGAGGTAGAATAGCACTTGCTCTGGAGTCGGATCAACATAGTTGGAATCTTACCTTCAATACTTAATAACCACAAACCTTGGGCAAGTTACATGATCCTCTCTTTGCCTCAATTTACGTATGTGTAAGATGAGGCTAAAACAGTACATCAGAGGGTCATTGTGAGGACTAAAGAGAATATATTTAAAGTACTTAGCACTATGCTTTGCAACAGTATTCAGTAAAGGGTAGGTATCTTCAGGCCATACTAAAAAAATACCATTCTCATTTCCCTGTTCAACTGAAAAGTATTTCTTCCTTTCCAAACCAAAATACCACATGGGTTGCTTCATGGTATATATACAAAAGTATTAATTACTGTGTAAAGCACTCAAGACAATGATACAAAATGTTTAAAATTGATGACTGTTTGCTGTTTCACAAAGACCAATGTAATTGCATCCCTGGTGCTCTTGGAAGACCGAAGTGACTCCACCACCCCCTCAAATTCAGCACCTCTTCCCATCTACTGCAATCCATCCGGTTGTTGCTCCACTGAAGGTGCTCTGGCAAATGTCACCAACTATCTTGTGCCAAATCCAAAGAAATCCATTTAATCCTCATCTTTGCAACATGGAATGGTTACTTTTGAAAAACTTTAGCGTGTCTAAGATCACCCCGGCTGGTTTCTTTTAGCTTTCTTCTCCTTTGCAATCTCCTCTCCCCTTACATGCTGACGTTCTTAAGTGGGTATTTGATCGACCTCTCCTCACCATACAGTTCCTGTATGATCTTACCTCCTCTGGCTCTAAGCACCACCTCGATGATGGACAGCCAGATACATGGCTCCGGTTCAGGCCTCTCCTAATTCCAACTACTTAGATGCGTTACAAGCAGTTCTACTCTGATTTTCCATTCTAGTTAGAAGGGCCTCCACCCACTGGTAGACATCTAATGGGTCCTGTGGACTTCACTTTTGTCTTCCAAATCTGCGCTCCTATTTCCATCCTCACAACATCCAAAGTCCAAGTCCAAATCACCTCTTCCTTGAATTTCTGTGTTTTAGAAATGCCCCCCTAGCAGCAATGTGGAAGATAAAGCAGGCACGAAGACTACTGCAAATTCAATGCTGTTCTTTTGCTTAATTCTGTGCATGGTTCCACATTAACCACGGGGTAAAGTGTAAACATCTCTCATGGCAGAGGAGGCTTTTCAACATCGGGGGCTTCCACTCTCCAGTACACTCCTCTAATCCCTTAGTCAAAGTTCCCAAATCCTCTTGCTCTAGGTGTGATACAAACCCTGCTGAAATGCAAGTCCCAATCAATACTATTCACCTTTCTTGTTATCTCTTCTAGGTTCTGCTTGACATATTACATGAATCTCCCATATGAGGTGCATGTATGAAGAGTAAAAGGCAGGGATCACATCTTATTCAGATTCATTTTTTAGGAGATACTAAATAAATATATTGCCTAAATGAAAATACACATGATAATTTAAAGATTTAAGTTCTGAGAAGCAGACACTTCATTTAATGTAATTTCATAATATTACGTGATCTTTTATTTCAGTTGCCTATTACTAGTAATTTGAGAGTCCCAACTGTCAAATACTACTTTGGAAAAGTGACTTAGATTTTAGTTCAAAATACAGAAGCCAAAATTTAATTGATTTAACTTAAATGGGTTAAACAAGTTAAACTGCTATACTGATGGTGTAAGAGTTCCTATTTAGCTGGTGACAACGAGAAAAGAATATGATTTAGTTCTCACTTTCTGGATCAACATCTTTTTTTAATATGTCATATAATTAGTTTCTTTCTCTAAACAATGTGTGTGTGTGCAAATGATGCAAACTCATTTCATTATTAAGGCACCCAGATAGTGTGTGCTTAGCTGGACTTACCTATATAAGCAGTAAAAAGAAGAGAGAGAAAAAAAGCATGCTATTTCTTCTGCAACCTGAAAAATGTAAGTTATTAAAGCAGTTAAATTGAAGAAAAGAAAGCAGTTTACATAAGACTCTGTTCATCTAGTTACACCTCAGACTAATGTTGATAGGTTTGACTTGTCTCCTATCCTCTACCCATTCAAACACTAAGTGAGCAAGTATTACTCTGAACCTTTAACTTCCAAATATTGTATTAGTGAAACACCACTAAATTACTCTTAAATGTCAGACAACTTATGTTAATCTTGGCAATAAACCATCTTAATAAAACCATAGAAAAAATGAGACACTGTGTTAGTAAGATAAACTAGGAATGGTTAAGGAACATTTAGGCATAGCTTTAGCATTCTTATAATCTTTGCTTCTGGATGGTTGACGTACTTTTTTTTTTTTTAAATTATAGTTGATTTACAACGTTGTGTTAATTTCTTTGACTTGCAATTTTTATTTGCAAAAATGTTTTGTCTTGTTTTTTTCTTTTCTTTTTTCATTGGCGATACGTGGGCCTCTCTCACTGTTGTGGCCTCTCCCGTTGCAGAGCACAGGCTCCAGGACGCTCAGGCTCAGCGGCCATGGCTCACGGGCCCAGCCGCTCCGCGGCATGTGGGATCTTCCCGGACCGGGGCATGAATCCGTGTCCCCTGCATCAGCAGGCGGACTCTCAGCCACTGCGCCACCAGGGAAGCCCGTCTTGAGTTCTTTTAAAAAATCAGTGGTTAAACATCTTAAGCAGCACTTAGACAAGCACTCTTGCTTCTTAACTAAAATTTGTAATTATTTCCTTCTGAAATTTTAAGAGATGATTGCTGCTAGCAGATATTCAAATTCAATTATTTACCAAATTATTAACTAATTGGATAAAATATCTCTGTGCTTTTAAAGTCTTCAAACGGTTTCTAGGAGGACAACATACTCCACAACTATCTGAAAAAGAGCACTTGTTAATGCAGTCAGCACAGCATTTCACCAGTTAGGATTATAAATTCTCTTTAGTTATATATAACTTCCTTTACAGCATTCTCTATGCACCTTCATTGCATATTCCTGGAAAAACCTTAGAGAGAACAGCATGATAAAATGAGAATATGTGCCAAATACAAGGTACCATTATTATAAAATGAAATACTATTGGTAATTAGAAGTGATGTGTTAATGCTAATATAGCTTACTATATTTTATTAGTGATGTGGAATTGGAAGACTCCCTCCCCTGCCCAAATCATGTCATGCAAGCAGGAAAGCATGAAATGTCAAAACTGCCTAACATTAAAAAATAAGTCTCTTAATTTATTTGCATTCTAAAATAGAGCCCTTCATCTGAATCTTTTTTCCATATAAAACACTACTAAGTGATGTACAGGATTTGTCAAGCCCATAGAACATTCCCTTTGAAATCTTAAGTTCAATCACTATTTGTTTTCTACTATTATACTACATTTTGGCAGCAACTGTTTATTGGTCTGTCATTGCAATAATTGCAACTTAACAATAAACCAGTCTGACATTTTAGGTCTTGAAGATACATACCATATATATTTCTTTAAAAATAATCATACTTTTGTAAGCAATACTTTACAGTAGACACCTCAAAAATCTACCATAGATGTGAAACTTAAAACGAGAAAAATTTAAGCTCTAAATCTTTATACATATATATCCAGATTTCTATATATATTATATATACATATACAAGTATATATAAAATATATATAATCAGATTTGAAAAATGAACAAAAACTGGGCACTGTACATAAAGTCTTTTTAAAACTCAAACAATAGAAACCTCTTTAAACATTAAACAATTTTAATAAAAGTTTCTGTACAATGCTAAGCAGTTTTATTTACACATAGAAAATGTAATAGGAGTAGTGTTTGAAATTACAGAACTCCTTAAAATTTCAATGGCAGGTAAATCTGGAAAAAATAACAGCATTCCATTCACAAATATTTTCAAGCAATAAATATGTATTTATAAATAGTGTAAATTTACATCAAGATTAGAAACAAAAATCACAAATCTGGTTTATTCCTTAGTCTATGTGCAATCCATTATCTTTGTGACTTGGCTGTTAATTTTTTAAACTTTTTATTTAGGAACCAAAAGTGTAATAACCGTCATGGTTTCAAAACAAGACAGAAAAACATAAAAGCAGTAAAAAAGTTCCTTACCTAACTTTTCACATTAAAAAAAAGTTGACCAAAGAAAGACTTAAAATTGCTAACTACCTTACAAAGAAATGACCAGCTAGGCTAGTAGTTTTTTCCAAGGAAAATTCTGAAGGGGGAAAAGATAGATGAAAACCAATTCATCAGCCCAGAAATAGAGAAATATAAAAGAGGTTGTCTTCAAGTCAGTAGTCTGTATGATGTTGCCAGTTTTGTCAGATATATACAAAACATGGAAATTATTATTTTTTTTTTCTGAAGTACAGCTGATCAGCTTTGTGAGAGTCCTGGAGTAGGAGCAATGCTCTCCCCTGTCCAGTTGGTTGACACTCCGCACTTGGAAGGTTGCATAGACACAGTTTTCAGCCAGCAGCCTTACGAGATAGCTACAAAAACCAGTGGTGCAGAACTGGGTTAGTTCCTGAATAGCAGAAAAGTTCTCATTTAATGTCCATGGAACAATATCAAGATGAGGAAGATGGTAATGGAGGAGCCTGAAAATAAAAGTAAAGTATGTTACTTTGGTATACAAATTGTTAACAGTGTTCCCTAGCTCCAGGTTACAAACACAGCCTGTGTATGAAAGTAAAGGAAATAACAATTCTCAAGAAAGTTCAACGGCCTGCCACACTCTCTCTGTCAAGCACAACCAACCTCCCTTACTGTCTCCCACCTGGCCAATTTTCCTAAGAGTCTGAGACCATTACCCAACTCAGCACATCCACATTTTTCGGTACTTGTTCACCAATTAGTCAAAAACTCTTAGAATGTTATTAGGTTGACCATTTTTTGAGATTGCTTAAAAATATAAAGAAGGCTTGTGGAAAATAATATAACAAAGCAATTATGATTTCATTAGTGACTTGCTTCAGAAGCTAACTCAACTAGATAATAAATTTTGTTTAACACATTCCAGATAATTTTCTTCTTCTTCAAGCAATCCTGAAGACCATTCAAGTGAAAGTATCAGGAGCTAAATTTCAAAAGTTCAGTTTCTGATCACATATGTAAGAGAAAAAGTACTGAGGGAATTCAACAATTCTCTTCTATTCATAAAACTACTGATGTGCTAGAGTAAAATGCTTCCCCCTAAGCATCTGCTGTTTAAAATTAAAAACTGTATGCAATTTATAAAGATACTTGAATTTCATAAGGTTATGTAACATTGCAGGAAGTTAAGCTCCATCAAATATTCCCATAAAGTTAATACTTCTGGCAAGGACAAGATTTTAAATAAATACAATTAGCTCTGAAAGCAGAAGTATATTTAAAAGCATACATACTGATTCATATTGTGGACACTAATAACCTATATATACAAACATTTTATCAACTGAGATCAAATCACATAAAGGATGTGACAGTGTTCTAAAAGCACACAGATTTTTAAATGTAATTACTGTGACATTATTTAGGGCTGGTCTCACCCGGCAAGAAAAGTGAAAATGAAATATGCCAACTTCATAGGAATAAATACCTGGAAGTGGAGGAGGGGGAGTGATATGTTTACTCATGCAATATCTGATGAGCCAAAGGAAATTTTAAATATTTCATTACCTCCTCCTTATCAGGTGGCAGAACAAACACTGCTGCTTCCCTATCCAGCTAACTATATACACACATGTTGATTTCACTTACTAATGTAAATTGGTCATAGACTTGCATCAGGTCCTCCATTTTGTACTGTTCTAGCACCACAAAATTTTCCAGGTTTCCACTTGTTTTTCGTGCACAATCTTGGCAATGCACTATGTAGGTCTTTTGAGAATTGCTCTCATTAGTGACAAAAAGCAGATCAAAAACCTCCACCTATTTATACAAGAGAAAAAGCATTCAATAGAGACAGTAGTATTTATTTATTGTACTACTTTAGTATAATCATAGAGTTCTACTTCACATGGAGTTGTGGACAGTGATCACTGGTTAAGAGTGGGTACTAAGAGTTAAGAGTGTTTAAGAATCTTTAATAGATCAGGTTTATTTTGCACCAGACCCAAAGACATGGGTGGTAATGTCTATTTAGGGGAGTGACCTTGGGGAATGACATATTCATTACAACCACTGGCAAAAGCCTAATTCAAAAGTTTGATAAAAGTCAGCCTATTTATTTGTTTTAAATTCAAAACATTAGTATACAATCAGATGAAAGTGATCATTATTTTCCTTTTACTTCTCAATGATAGTACTTATCACAGGGCTCTGTATATGGATATTTGTCTTCCCCAATAGACTGAGCTCCTCAAAGATGAAGACTATGTTTTACTCATCTTTGTAACTCCAGAGCATATCATTTCACAGTGCTTAGTGCTTAGCCAAACCTCAAAACAAACTTGTTGAATGAATATAATCTGATTATTTCACAGATGAGGAAACTGACAGGTAAGTGACAGTGAGTGAGTGTTCAGCTATAAGCCTCATGTTAAGGAGTATGAGTACAATCAGAAAGTATAGTCATGAGTATAGCATGATTTTAGAAATAATACCTCTGTGTTAGAGAGACTGATGAGTTGCTAAGGCTCAAGCAGGATAAGGAATAACAGTACAGAATAAAAGTCATTCTCAAATACTGGAAAGCTTATACATTCATTTTTCTGAGGTATAACACACCTAACTAGAATCTATCTGGTCTCCCAATGGCATACTTTAGCCAGGTTATACAGCATTAAAATAGCTGATAGATAGACTGAATCATCTCAAATAAAAGTCAACATCAGAATTACAGAATTTCAAGGTCTGGAGTGGATCATTAATATCCCTGGCTTTGGCATATCCTTGAATGTATTCAATGAAAGAAAATTCTCATGACTTCGTGTCTTCTTTGAAGTTATGTTAATTAAAATCCCAGAGTTACCCATGTTTTCCATTACTATCAATGAGCAACAACATGCACCTCATAATCTGAGCTACAACATTTGTGAACATCCTTCAACCTGTCCCTCACTTCTGCCATTTAATGAGTTGTCTGGTGAATTTTACCTTCGAAATATTTTTGTACTCCTCTCCTTCTTTAATATTCCCACTGCCAGGTTCTAGTCTAGGCCTTAGGATAACAACTCTTAACACCACTGCAAGAGCTTCTTATCTCCATCCTCTCCAATCACTTTTCCAACTTGGGTGCCTGCCCAAAAACTTTTGATGGCTCTATGACCTCCGAATAGATATCAAATTCCTTAAAATCATTCAAGATGCTCTGCAAACTTCCTACCAACTAGGCTTATATGTAGAATTTACATAGTCTGTGTTCCAGCCACACTGGACTATTTACCGTTTTCTGAAGAAACCATTCCATTTCCCATGTTGTTCCTATAGCTCACAACAACATTCATTCTACTTCCAACTGTCATCGTTTTTTAGTCCGCTAAAGTCATACTTATCCTTCAAGGATGGACTCAAATGTTAATAC
Organism: Phocoena sinus; assembly: GCF_008692025.1. Classification (NCBI taxonomy): domain Eukaryota; kingdom Metazoa; phylum Chordata; class Mammalia; order Artiodactyla; family Phocoenidae; genus Phocoena; species Phocoena sinus. The sequence continues at coordinate 40,242,391 of NC_045784.1, read as the reverse complement.
TTTGGTGAACTCTTAGGCCAATACTAGAAGGAAAAAATTAGGTCATTTTCTCCCTTAGTGTTATCCTAACAGTAAGACCAAGACCAACTTTGCATTCACCACAGTCTCATATAACATCACAACTATTTGTAATTTGTCTTCCCCAAGTAGGATGTAAGCTCCTTCAGAGCAGGTACCATATCTTTGTTTCTGCATCTCTTGCAAGCCTTGGCCACAGGAGAAGATTGACCCATGTACTGTGAATTGTACCAGAGAGGACTGAACAATGATCTGCCTGGAGCTATACTGAACTATATCCACTTTACTGGCATCTGTATAAATCTGGACTGTTCCCAGTTTAAAATCTCAAGACTAAACTTGACGCTTATCATCTGTATCGGTATCCATGGGGGATTGGTTCCAGGACCCTCCATGGATACCAAAATCCAAGGATGCTCCAGTCCCTTACAAAAAGTGGCGCAGCAACTGCATATAACCTATGCACATCCTCCCCTATAGTTTAAATCATCTCTAGATAACCTATTAATACCTAAAACAATGGAAGTAATTGCTGGTGCATGGCAAATTTAAGTTTTGCTTTTTGGAACTTTCTGGAATACTCCCCACCCCACCCCGTGAATATTTTCGATCTGTGGTTGGTTGAATCCACAGATAGGAACCTGTGGATAGAGAGAGAGGGCCAACTGTTACCTACCAGATAAATGACACTAGTAGATACTTTTAGAGTTAATTCACAGTTAGTGAAATGGCGTACCACCAGATTAAATTTTAATATAGTAGGTAAGTAACAAGACTGAACACAACAATTTCAGTAAAATGCATTACATAAAAGTACATTTAAAAAAATAACTATGGGGCTTCCCTGGTGGCGCAGTGGTTGACAGTCCGCCTGCCGATGCAGAGGACACGAGTTCGTGCCCCGGTCGGGGAAGATCCCACATGCCGCAGAGCGGCTGGGCCCGTGAGCCATGGCTGCTGAGCCTGCGCTCCGCAACGGGAGAGGCAACAACAGTGAGAGGCCCACGTACCACAAAAATAAATAAATAAATAAATAAATAAAATAAAATAAAATAAAATAAAATAAAATAAAAATTAAAAAATAAAATAAATAAATAAAAATAAAATAAAATAAAAAATAACTAAAGAGGGCTTCCCTGGTGGTGCAATGGTTAAGAATCCACCTGCCAGTGCGGGGGACACAGGTTTGAGCCCTAGTCCGGGAAGATCCCACATGTCGCAGAGCAACTAAGCCCGTGAGCCACAACTACTGAAGCCTGCACACCTAGAGCCTGTGCTCCGCAGCCACCGCAAGAGAAGCCTGCGAACCGGAATGAAGAGTAGCCCCCGCTCACCACAACTAGAGAAAGTCCACACACAGCAACGAAGGCCCAACACAGCCAAAAATAAATAAATAAATAAATAAATAAAAACAAAACAAAAAACTAAAGAGAAACCAAAACTGGAGAGGTAAGAGGTTTATAAAATAACTGTGGATAAGAACAGTTACTTACCTCACAAATGCTACAGTAATGCGCTGGCTCTTCTTTTGTCCGCCCATGCCAGATAATCTCTTTTCCTGCAGCAATGAGAGCTTCCCTCAATGTCTGACACTGCTTCAGAGTTCTCAGAAGACAATACCTATATTGTGGGGGGAAAATTATTTGTGACCAGCAACTGAACATTGAAAATTTTTAGCATGAAAGATGTATCAACAGAAGTAATGCCAAGAGATTCTGTTCTAATATCTGTAACCACATTTTTTTTCATCAATTTCTCAGATATTCTCAGATTTTAAAAATAAGGCCAATACCCAGCAGGTCTGACAATGACAATATCAGATCGTTTAAAGTTGAGAATAATTGATATCTGAATATCAAAATATAATAACCTGACACCTTGTTTAAATGTAAGTTGCTAATTTTGGCTCTTATTTGGGCAAGTCAATTAACCTCTTTGGAAGTCAATGTCTCATCCTTGAAATAAGGGGTCTGAATTCCAGATGTGAACTCTATGATTCTAAGTAAGGCAGGAAAGCACACTATTTCTATCAACACTACCTAGACACTCATAAACAGCATCACTTATATGGCTGCTTTTGAAACTTTTGAGTATATAAGCAGAAAAGTATTTATGGATTTAGTCACTACACCATACAAAAAATGGTTTCACTGTAGTGCTGAAGAAGAAAAAAGACACTTCATTCCTTGATTTTAACTTGAAGATAATACAGTGAAATATTTCATTCATATTAACATAATTGAACTGTTCTTATACCTTTTCTAAACTCATACTTATGATGCTAATGATATAGTGAATTCTCACAATTTGTGATTTTCCTATAGTTTGCTGTCACTACTTGGAATTATTTGCTAAGTTCTCTCACTCGGAACTACTAATATTTAAAGTATGATAAATAATAGCATATTTAATTTCTCTTAATTCATACTTCCTTGCTATTTTACAAGTTACTAGGTTAAAGTACTGTAACTTATCAGAACCCACATAAATTAAAAGCCAGCATAAAAAAGATTAAAGATATATGTAAAATTTGATAACTTATTTAACAAACATAAAACAACATCAACTTTATAGTTGTAAGGCAAACCCCTTAAGTATCATTTTCAAAGGATTTCTCTGTCAGTTTGGCTCCAGCAATTCTTGTGTGTTTAACTTATTTAGAAACAAAACAATGCTTTAGACTATGGTTGCAAGTCAAAGCTAGGACAGCTATGTGTGTGTATGCATGCCGGGGAGGAGCAAGTAAAAATTCAGATCATGGCAAAAACGGAGAGCATATAATTCAGACTTTGCTGCTAGCTCTTGAACAGAACCTGTTCCTCCCTTTTGCCCTCTGTGTCCTATATACTTCATCTCTGAAGGCACTGATCTAACTGAACAAGTTTTCCAAGCAGGGCTTCAAAATAAGGTCTTTTTCACAGGAAAATACTGCCTAAAACTCTGCAGTATAGAGAGATTTATATACTTACTTATAAATAAGTATAAGTATATAATTAAGTACTTATAAGTACTTCCTTATACTTATTTATATATATATAAGTATAGGAAGATTTATAGACTCCACTATGCTCCCATGTGGGAAAACAAACAAAAAATGATAAAACAATACTATAAAAATAAATAAAAAATAAGAACAAGACAGGAAGCATGGTATTAGGTACTTCACACATATTATGCCATTTAGGACTCTTAACAACCCTGTGCAGGAGGCACTATTATCTCCACCCCACAAATAAGAAAACTAGGGCCTAGAGAAGCCGATATTATAAAGCTATTTTTAAGTGGTTGGGCTAGGGGTTTGTAAAAGCAGAAAATCTCAAGTTTCCCCTCACTATCTTACACTGTACTATCTTCTTTCTGGTCTCTTTTCACATCTTCTTACCCACTTTCCCCTTTCTCTTTTGAAAATGAGATTCTTGGGGCTCAGTCAGCACAGTTTTCCCCACACACAGAGCCTTGGTTCTGTGGAGTATTATTCCACTCTTTAGTCAGCAAATGAACTTTCACTTCCAATGCTACTAACTGCTTTGGCAGTTAGATTAGACTGTAGTTTATAATTTATGGCTAGTTTGGTAGTTTCATCTAGAAAAAGGCAATATACTACTTTTCTGCAAACAATAAAGGGTTAGAGTTAGGGTTGCTAAGAATAAATACTAAGCCAACAGTATTTTGCTTCTGAAATCACAGCTCCAGAATTTTTATTTTGTGAGATACTGGAGTCTAAGAAAACCAACAGCTCTATTAATCTGATCTGACAACGAATAACCAAGTCGCGGTTTTCCCCCTGCCCTTATGATTTTTCTGTAACAGTAAAATTTTTTGTTCCTTCCCATTTTCAAAGGGTAGCAGTTGGAACAGAAGAAGAATTGAGAGAGACAGAGGCTCTTCTGTAGTTTCGGGTTAGCAGATGCAAACTAATACATATAGAATGGATAAACAACAAAGTCTTATTGTATAGCACAGGGAACTATTTTAAATACCTTGAGATAAACCATAGTGAAAAAGACTATAAAAAAGAATGTATATATATGTATAACTAGGACTTCCCTGGTGGTCCAGAGGTTAAGACTCCGCACTTCCGCTGCAGGGGGCGCAGCTTCGATCCCTGATTGGGGAACTAAGATCCCACATGCCACGCAGTGCAGCCAAATATATATACACGCACACGCACACACACACACACACACACACATATATATACACACACACACACATATATATACACACATATATATAAAACTAAACCACTTTGCTGTACAGCAGAAATTAATACAACGTTGTAAACAACCACACTTCTATTAAAAAAAGAATTCAATTTGTTAAAAAAATAAAAAATCACTAGCAAAATGTGTAAAACTGTAGAAGACAGAAGATGCTGTTTTAAATACATTTTAGGAACAGGGTCAGAAATGATTTCAGAGCTAGAGAAGCTGGGAATCAAACTTCCCTTTGACTTTTCAGGATCAGTCAGGATCAATCTGGTTTCAGGACTCAAGTACTGGTTTTAGTTGTTTGGATAAAAGACTACACAAAAAGGCAGGGGTTATTAAAAGGCAGATCTGGCTTGGAAGAAAATCGCAAGGAAGAGGCTGACTGAGGGCTGGGTGTATTTGAGGTTACACAGAAGAATATAATCCAACCATAAACCCATCTGGCAAAGATGAAACCTAAAATGGGATGGAATTTTAGAAAACAGCTTGCCATAGGGGATAGAAATGAAAATATACTTGAAATATTACAATAAAAAAACTGAAGACAATAATATGAGGACAAACGATCATACACAGTATATTTATAAATCAACATATTAGGCAAAGACAGACTTAGTATGCCATGGATGCTAAAAGGAGAGGGAGGCAGAACTCACAGTTTTCATAAAGTTGTCAATTTAGATGTGACAGGAAGGAGAAGTGGGAGGAAGGCACCTTCTAGGCAAAAGGAATTCCATGAGCAAAGGTAGTGCCCGGATTATTTAGGGAATAAACAACTGTTCTTATGACTTTAATCTTGGGATGACGTTTCTGAGGTAAGAGAACAAAGGAATGAAGCTACTGATATTACTGGGTTGGCCAAAAAGTTCATTCGGGTTTTTCCTTATGACAAATCCAAACGAACTTTTTGGCCAACTCAATATATTATGTTGAAGTTAAGAAAACACTGGGAACTAGTATGACATTTTGGGGGTAACCTGACTACGTTTCCAAAGTAAATTCCTAAATATCGGTGTGGAGACAAGATGAAGCATGGGTTAACTTGCTATGGCACTTTTAAAGTCTTTATGGTAACAATCTCTGCCACTAAGAAGCAGATGATGTACAAATTTTAAAAGTATACCAAGAAGTGCCTTGCCTTGCCCAGTCTCTCTTACTGAAGGACCCATGTAGGCAAAGTGAGCCAACATGCGAGCCCTCAAAACTTCCCACCTGTCACTCCAAAGGTGGATTCCCCTAGGACAACAGTGAGTGTCTAAATGTCAGTAAGACATATAACAGTTTCATTTAAACCAACCACATGGCTGAAAATCAAGGTCTCAGTCAATGATAAAATGAGTATCTTACGAATTTTAAACTCTCAGATAGAAAAAACACGCATGAAAGCAAATATATGTTAACCACGAGAATGCAGGGTTTTAGAATTTTTAGATTTTGTTTGCTCAATATTTTCACAAAGCATTGCATATTTAACCCAATGGTGTTATTAGAAGACTCCCAAGGACAACAGCACTAAAATCTATACTAACTATGGACTGGTCTTCATGGCTATACCCTCTTATTCAATTATTAGGCCAATAGCCTATGACTACAGAGCTGTAGAACACCTCATATATCCATTTAAACATGGGAATCAAAGGGAAAAGGGAGTTAATATTTAACAGTCTGCTTTATTTTATACTCAAAACCTCAGTGCTTGTGATAAAGTATATATTATATAGATAGGGTAATAATCTATAATACGTGTGAAAGAAAAGGAGAAACAAAAATATTTTTAGTTCTAAAAGAGACTGAACCTAGACTAGGGTGTCCCTAACTTGTCTGGACCATAGAATTCATCTAGGCCATTCACTGTGAAAGAGATTCCCAGGGTTCTTCACACAGAGCTCTGAATTTATTTATTAGGAACAGAGTCTAGAAATCTATTTTAATAAGAGTCTTGGTTGATTCTTATAATTAGGCCAAGTAAGAACCAGTCAAACCTCTTACTTCATTAGAAACAATGTCTAAAATTTGTAACAGGATTTTTCAGCAAATCACCATGTTTTTATGATTAGAGCCATAAGAGATCAATCACAGAGAGAAAGCCAGAGAGTAGGAAAGAGCACCGATTCTGGAGCTAGACTGCCTGGGTTCATATCCCAGCTTCACACATAAGTCTCAGTTTTCTCAAATGTAAGGAAGGCACATCTAACTTACAGTACTATTATGAGGAGTACACGTTATATAAAATGCTTAGATTAGTGCCTGGAAGTTACTGATCAATATTTAATCTTGGTATGTGAAATTTTAAAATTGTGTTAAAATAATTAATGACTAAATTAATTTTTTTATTTGAAAAAATTGTGCAATGAATGCCAACTGGAAGGGTAATAGTTACACCTAAAAGAACATAAAACAGATTATTGAAAAGGTGTTAGTCTAGAGTCCAACAGGTCAGGATTTCTCAACATCAGCACTATTGTTATCTTGGGCTGGATAATTCTTTGTTGTGGGGACAGTCCTGTGCATTGTAGGATGTTTAGCAGTGTCCCTAACTTCTACCCACAAACTATCAGTAGCATCCCTCCCACTGAAGTCATAACGCTGCCATATGTCCCTTGGGGAAGAGGGTGGGGGGAGGCAAAACTGCCTGCAGTTGGGAACCACTGAACTAGGTCCATGAATACTAACTTACTTAAAAAACAGGTGACTGACCCTTCTATAATTAATATTAATAATAATTATCACAACAGCTACCATTTACTGAGTGCTTACTCTGTGCTAAGACCCATACAATACTCATAAAAGCTATTAGAAAGAATTATTATCCCCATTTTCAGAAAAGGAAATGAAGACTAATTTTGACCACGATCCCCCAGCCAGTAAATGGAGAAGCTAAGACTTGAAGGCAGACTGGACTCCAAACAACTACACAGTGCTGCCTGTAATATTTCACTGGAATATTAAATAGCACACACTCTAAGACTGAGCAAAATTTAAAAGGAAAGGCAAATACCAAACACATAATAACAAACACATAACACAAAGGGCAAAGGGAAAGCACATTAATACTGTACATATAAGACATTACATTTAAAAACTGAAATATAAAAACAGTACTTTATAAGATGGCCAGAAGAATGACAAAATGATATGACAAGAAATTAAATTTGTGGGGAGTGGTTTTCAATGGACTTGGTACTGTTGAAATTTTAGAAAATTTATTTTCAACTACTGACTTACACCTTATCAGTATTTTTAGAATGTATTAACATATGGCAGATTAGGGGGAGGTAGACTAGAGAATGTGTATTCTGAAAATTAACACTCTACTACTACTATTTTTTTTAAATTGGGGTATAGTTGCTTTACAATGTTATGTTAGTTTCTGCTGTACAGCAAAGTGAGTCGGCTATATGTATACATATATCCCCTCTTTTTTGGATTTCCTTCCCATTTAGGTCACCACAGAGCACTGAGTAGAGTTCCCTGTGCTATACAGTAGGTTCTCCTCAGTTATCTATTTTATACATAGTAGTGTATGTATGTCAATCTCAAACTCCCAATTCATCCCACCCCCCAACATTCTACTACTATTTGATATGCTCCTCCGAAGTCTAAGACTTCCTAATATTGAACTTATCAGAGGAAAATGGGCTCTTTGGCATTCTGATTTTTGACATTTTAAAATATACTGAACTACTTATTACGGTGATTTAAGTGGAATAACAAAGTAGTTGAAGAAACCAGAGTTTCCAATGTATCAGAAACATACTATCATTACCTTAACTTGCTAATACTCCAACACGATTGTAACAATTTATACCATATTAGTTGGAGTTGGCCTTATCTACCACTGAGATTAAACCAGTTAACTGAAATCCAGTTAAAAAGAATCCATTTATTCTGAAAGCCTGTTATCTACAGGGAAGTCTAATCATTACCAAGACTCTGCACTACTCACTTGCTACGTTATCATTTGATTCCTTTCAAGGATCCTATTAAAAGAAATATTTCAATGCTAAAACGTAATGAATCTTATGAAAGTGAAGTGAAAAAGAGCCTTTGCACTACTAACTATATAGGGAGAAAATGTAGGCCAAGCAATGTATCTCAAATATCTGAAAATGGGAACAATGAATTTGTAAAGAATGAGGGTTTCTCTTAGCTCTCAATCAACTAGTTTAAAATTAAAATCAAAGGGTAAAAACTGTATATTATGATGAAGATGGATAAAAAACAGCAATAATCTCCCCACTCTTAACTTTAAGTTTTAAACTGCCTACTTAAAACTTCATTCACTCAGGACTCACTAATGAAAATATCTATAACAGAGTTTATACTGGAGTGGGACACGGGTTTACCAAAGGTAAACGCCATCAACAGTTACTCTCAAAAATGTATAACCCAAATAAAATTATGAGAAAACATATCCAAAATATGGAACTCTATACAACACAAAGGTCTGCTCTCTTCAAAATAAAAATCACGAGAAAAGACTCATAGATTTAAAAGAGACTAAAGACACAATGACTACATACTGAATTCAGTGTGAACCTTGATTCAATGTGGATGGGGGTGGGAGGGGGAGAGCTAAAGACATTCTGGATAGTTGGGAAATTTAAATGTAGACTATGTATTAGCTGATTACTATTGAACTCCATATTTCTTATGTATGGTAAATGGTACTGTGGTTATGTGAGAATAAATATCCTTACTCTTAAGAGATACAGGTTGAAATATCTGGGGTGACATGTCATAACATCTGCAAATTACTTTTTCATATAACTCAGCCAAAAAAGTATGTGCGCAAGCATGTGAATATAGAGACTGATAGGGAAATGTGGCAAAAACTTATCTGATGACTCCAGATGAAGTTATCTAGGTACTGATTGTACTATTCTTTCAGCTTTTTTTTGTAGAATAAAAAAGTTTCAAAAGAAAAAGTTGGAAGAAAAAGTATAAGTTAAGTTTGGGAGGGGGCACGCAGTAATGTGTTACAGGCAAATTTAATATGTTTTAAAGGATAATAAGATATATTAACATGGAAAAACAGTCACAGTTCAGTGAACTAAAGGAAGAGATCAGTAGCTTTACATTTATTGTCTTCCTTAATTCATTTCTTTGTGTGGGCACTGCTCTACTTTAAGAATGGCTAATGGTTCAGAAAACTCAACAGCTAACACCTTAGCAGGGATTACCTATCAGCCAGCTGAGAGATACAAATGTGTATTTCAGACTCCTTCTCTAAACAACAGAACCATATATCCATCTGATTACTTTAAAGAGATTCCCACTGAAACATAGTAAAAAGAATTCAAGTTCTACGAGTCTAAAGCCGCCAATCTGGTAATCATCATGTCCTATATCTAACCCATTTCCTCTTTTCTTCCTTTACTCCCAGTTTCATCAGTAAGCACAAATATCCCACTGCATGGCCCAAGACAAAGCTCCAGCAATACTGATTCCCCTCTCACCTCTACCACCCAATCAATCAATATGCCTATTTTTTCTATCCTTTGTCTTTCCTTTTGTCTGAAATGTAGCAACTACCTTCTAATTAATATGCCTCTAAAACTTCTGCCCTCCATTTAGTACTTCACCTTGCTGTCAAGTTATCTAGCATGCAAATTTGATCATTATTAAAAATATTAAAAATTCTAAAGGCTTCTCATTAGCAGCTGCTGCCAGTGTGAAGTCTACTTGAAATTTTTAGCAACAGAAGTTTAAATCTATACTCTTCAGCTCATATAAACGAACAAGCAGGGCTTAATCCTGAGAGACATTTGAAAGTTTAGTCTAAAGAAGGAGAAACTAAGCTTACTTGCAGCATATGGGGTATGTGGAAAAAAGTTTATGTTCATTTGAACAGTGAAAGGAAACCAAAAGAGAAGTTATGCACTGAGCTTCCACTAAAATGTTCCTCAGGAGTTAGGCTGTGAACTTTTCAAGTCAAGTTCACTGAAATTTGAAAAGAAGTAATCAAGATAATGAATATTCCTTGAATGATATTGACTCATGCCAATGTAGGAGACATCTGGAAGAATGTGAAGGAGAGTATGAAGATTAGTGCGTTTTAGAAAAATAGCTAGAATGTAGAAATTTCGAGATTTACTAAATGACTCAGATAAAGGACTTTATGGAATTGTAGGGCTCTAAAAGACCCACCTTGAATTTAAAAGTGCAAAGAAAAAAACAAGAGTGGTGATGACTTTTTAAAATAACCACAGGTAATTCATTCTCAAAATGATAATAAGGGATTAGCAGATGACAACAGGAGAGAACATCATGTCCCATTATTAATCACTCAGTGCAAATACAGCTCATAATCTCTTATAGTCCTACAAATTTTTCATAAATTTTGCATAAACTCATTGGTGTTGAAACTTGACCTGGGGCTTTTTATAGTTTTCACTTAGCTCATCAGAGTGACTATTTATATGTTTTACTGCAGAAATTTTAATGTGTTTGATGCTAGCACACTGCCACAAACTCTGGTGGGAGGGTAAAATAAATGTACTGTTTTACCTTTCTAAATCCAAAGAATTCTGAATACCAAAACACATTTGGCCTAAGGGGTTTAGGATAAAGGACTATGAAGCTGTAGTACTACTTCTATGAAGCCTTTCCTAAATGTTCCCCTCTCTCAGAAGCACTTTCCTCTATGCTCTCCCATTTTTTTTTTAAAAACAGTATCTCCATCATTAAAGCAAAGATCATGTGTTTGAACATTTTGACTATTTCCCCATTTATTTTAAGCAGCCTGAGAAGTGATCAGATCCTTCTGTCACCTAGCACTATACCTGAGTTCCAACTCAGTTCATAATGTAGATTAAACAAATAAAAGAATGAAAAGAACTGGGTAGAGCCGAGTGAATGACTGGGTAAGAAGGCACAAAGTAAATTTTGCTTAGATTCTTTATGGTTGGGCAGACTAACCATTTAACCATGAAAACCTAAAAGTCACACATTGTAAATTCACAGTATTTTAAGAACTATAAAAAAGCAATAATCTAGGGAGAAAGTTAAGGAAGAAGACTATCTTTGCAAATCTTCTCCATTCACTTGTTAGGTCTAGATGATGATGATTATTTTCTTAAACAGCCTACAATTCAGATGCTCAATGCATAGTGAATTAATGCTTTACTGAAAGATAATTCAAAGAAAAAGAAAAGGGAGGGTGTGTAACAACTGCAGTTCATATTAAAGACGGTTTAAAACACCAAATAAAGTGATAAAAATGGAAAATTCAAGCACACATCTAAAAGAAATGGAGAAATGACTGACAAGGTAAGTGGGGGTCAGACTGGAGATAGACATGGGGATTTTAAAGAAAGTTTACATCTGTGCCTTTGTACATTTAGAATAGTTGGTTGTCACTGGTGACCTCAGCAGAAGTGACAGGAGCATACAGAAAGTCAAATTGCTGTGGATGGTGGAGTGAACAGGAAGGAGATGAAGAAAATGACTCAAAGCAGAGGGAAGGAACTGCAAGGGAGAACCATTTCTTAAGAATTGGTATAGCTCACAAGCCAGAACAAATACCACTTCCCTTGTTGGCAAAATACTAGACTTGAGGACCAAAGCAATGATGTGGATATAACAGTTTTAAAGCGAAACTAAGCTTGTGGAAAAAGACTCCCTCTCTATTTCTGTAACAATATATATTCTCTGTGTTGTCCTCTGACCTTTATCTAGTTCACCTATTTGCTTTTCTTAAATAGAAGTACTCCCCCAAGTTCTGTCCCCAACTCCCCCCTCCTCTTCCTCTCAAGACAATCACGAACCACTAGGTAAAAGATCCCCTAGTCAGTCAGCTCTGACTTTGCTCTCTGGAATCCTGCATTTACTACAGCTTCTAATAAACAGCTCTATACAACTATTTTACTGGCTCCTCAAACCTGCCACTGTTTCAAAATGAAGCCCCATGCCACAGATATATCCAAGTGGCTTTTACATAAGACAGATATGGGCTTAAATCTCACTCTAACCAAATGGGTGACCATGGGATGCTGAGAGGCATACCTGAGATAGTCTGGGAAGCACTTTGCTCAGTGCCTAAGGACCAAGCTCAGTTTATTAACTAACATTACTAAACTATCTAGAAATCAGACTTGAAAACCCGAAGTATCTTTGATTCACTTCTTTATCTTATTATCCAGAAGCTAATTCTATCTATTTAACTGCTGGAAACATCTTTATGAAACTCAAATTAGATCGTATTAGTTAAAAACCTACCAAAAGCTCTCCAACAGAATAAACTTAAGTTGGGCACACAACACGTGATCTGCCACTAAGAACTTTTACAACTATATCTTATTCTACTACTCATCACACACATTGTGTGTGAGCACACTCAAGCCAGAATATACCACCAACTGTTGTCAACATATATACAGCAGAGCTGCATCATATAATACATTTAAGTTCGTGCAAATACACAGTAGGGAAGGAAGTCAGAAGGGAGGGCAGAGGAGGAGGTATTAGGGAGAAAATGAGAGCAGGTGGAAGAGAAGATGATCTGAGGCGAGTATGCATTTACCACTCCTCTAAGCAGCCAGACTTCCCCTGAGTCGCTCACAATGTAAGCAGCTTACCATGCTGAGTATGATTTTAGTAGTTAGTGCAACAGGGCCTCTCCACTTAAGTTGAGTATTTTGTCTGGAGCTCTACTGAAGAAAAGGGATTTATTCCCTCACTGAAGGAAAACATGACTGTGTTGGACTGAAGGAGACATGGTATGTATATAAACTATTGTTTTATGGATGAACTTGGGAATCTTTCTGACGGTGCAAGAGTCTGGTCTTAAGTTGGCTTTAGGTGCTATACCTCTCTTCTCTCCCTGCCTCCACATCTTTACCCTTCACACAAAATATCTGCTCCCCAAAATACACAGACTTCTCTGACTCCGTGGGGCTGGAAAGAATTGAGTGGGTCTGTTGTATTTCTTTCAATCTATTTATTTGTATGCACTAACTTTTACTTCAAGATAGGAACTATGCCATATACACATATACATACCCTCTCAGTGCCTAGCTCAGAGCCTTGTATACAGTCAGCAAATATTCATTAAATGAAAGAAAGTACAAACAAAAGAAAGAGAGCAATGTTGGCTGGTGAAAAGTATACTTTCAGTAATAGATGAATGACTGTATTTTAAAAAGGAAGTTTATAGAGTAAGGCCTAAGGGTCTGGATTTATGGTTAACATTTTCAATCTGCATGATGACAAACAGAGCTTGCTAATCATATCTCGTGACAACCCAGGCTGGGAACAGAATTCTTAATATAATGAAGAATACAATCAAGATTCAAATGATCGGACATTTTGTAGCACAGAGTAAAAATGGAATAAGGTAAGTGTGTAAGTGCATTTACTTTGGCTAAAAAAATGTAAGGAAGGTATGAGGAACAACAGTACCACCAGTAATTTTAAGTCAAAAAATATTCAAGGGCTTCCCTGGTGGCGCAGTGGTTGAGAGTCCGCCTGCCGATGCAGGGGACACGGGTTCGTGCCCCGGTCCGGGAAGATCCCACATGCCGCGGAGCGGCTGGGCCCGTGAGCCATGGCTGCTGGGCCTGCGCGTCTGGAGCCTGTGCTCTGCAATGGGAGAGGCCACAACAGTGAGAGGCACGCGTACCGCAAAAAAAAAAAAAAAAAATCAAATTATGTGCATCCAGTTTTAACACAAGGCAACCTTAAGATAAAGATAATGCAAGTGTCAATGCTCAACATTTCAAATATTAAGAGGGACAATGATAAACTGGAAGGAGTCTAGAAGGACGACAAGGATGATGGGGGTGAGCGGGATGAAAAGATGATAGAGGTCAGATGTTTAAATTACCGAAGACCAGATAGGAAGAAGAGAATATGACAATAATCTTTTCTCTGATTCCTTTTTCCCTCTTCCCCCAATATCCAATCTGTGAGCAAGTGCCGTGAGCTTTTAGCTCTACCACAGCCCCTACTTTAATCCCTCTTTCTACCCCCTTGGGTTAATGTCTGTCCAGGATGGTCTATCCTGTTGCAACTGCCTCCTAACTGACCCCCTACACACACTTCTAAACTTGCCCCTTGGAATCTGTTCTCTACAAAGCAACCAGATTCATTTTCTTAAAGTTTAAATCAGAACCCATCCCTCTCCTGCTTAAAATCCTCTAATGGTAACCTGTAACACCCTGAATTGATTTATAAACTTACCATGTTCTAAAAGTCCATGTACAATCTGGTTCCTGGTCAGTTCATTGAGCTTATTATTACCCCTCTCTCTCATTCTGCCATAGTCATACTGGCCTTTTTGCCCAATAAACATGCCAAAGTTGTTCCCAATTCAGTCTTCACTTGCTCCCTGGGCCTGAAATGGTGTACCCCTAGATCTCTGCATGGTTGACTCCATCTCATTATTCAGGTCTAAACACAAAACTCATCTTCCCAGACACCTTCCCTGACCATTTTAGAAAAAGCAGCACTCTCACCCTCACCCCCCAAATATTATCTATTTTCTCTTAGTCATATTATTTATCAGTAATTTATTCAACTGTCTGGAGGTCTGTCTTGCTCCACTAGAATTTAAGTCCTCTGGGGTCTGGGATTTTAACTTATACACTATGTCTATCCTTAGAGCCTAGAATAGTGTTTGGTATAGAGTTGGTTCTCAAACACTTGCTGAATGGGATTTGATCTAAATCCCAAATATATTTAGGGAATTGGAACCAAATGACAGATAGATTATAGGCCAATTTGTAAAGACCTTTCAAGAATTATAGTGAGGTAATGAGAATGTTCAAGAAGTTGCTGGATGCCCACAAATTATAGATGTTATAGAAGGGATTACTGCAGAAGTCCTGACTAAATGACCTCTAAAATCCTTTCCGATTATAAAATCCTAACCTATCCAAAATGTAATGAGTCGCTTTCAGTCTTCATAGCTGTTACATATAAATAGTTTCTATACTGTACCATCCCTTTACCGTCAGGTGACCTGAACCAGCCTCTAGTTTATGCTTATTTCCAACTTACTAAATATCTTCAGTGACTTCACGTAATATTTTCTCCCAAAAGTAACCCTGAACTTAATATTCAGAGCAAAAGACCAATCTGAGATATAACAGGATAACCCCATTACCAATTACATTTATAGAGTATGGTACCTAAGATCCAACTTTTTAAGGGTTTGTACATCACCTGCTATGATTTGCTTTTTGTTACCTTTTGTCTCCCCCTACCACTTCTGCCCAGGACTAGAAAAACTAGTGCAAATGATAAAGGAATAAGATAATCCACAGGCATGTTACCTTGACCCCACAATTTTTGTTTGAATAAAATTTTAGATTTAGGTTTGAAATCACTTTAATAAGTTAGGATTCCTTTCAAAAGACAGTAGTTTGAAAACAACATGCTGACCAAATTAATATAGCTGTAGGAAAAATACTTAAGGTAAGTACTATTTTAACTAAGATGAAGACAAACTTATTTTATCAGTGAGTATAAAGCAGTGTATTTCAAAATGAGTTTTTGAGATCAATTCTTCAAAGATACTGGTCAAACAAATACGTTTGGGAAATACAATACATTATAACCCTTCTCCCCCACACAAAAAATAATACCAACTTTACAGTCTCTAACACATTTTACAAAAAATTAGAAAATAAAGGACTTGTTGAACTTTATATAATCCATCGTTTCCCATATTTCTTTGACCAGAATTCCCCACCTTTTGGGGTTAGATGTAATACTGGCAGAAAACACAGTTTAGGGAAACACTGCTATATAGCACTGTTTGAAAATATTACTTCTAAATAGATTTATAAAAATAGCTAGGATAGAAACTGTGACAATAAATGAGAAGGTTACTGGGGTATATGTATTCAAATATACTTGAATTAAGTGTTTAAAGCAGGTAAGAAAAGGGACAATTATAAGATGGATGATTTAATTAAAAATTTTAAAATTAACGTTTAAGTCAAATCCCTATATTAAATGCTAATTTCTCTGTATCAGAAAATATTTTTGTGATGCCATTCCCTCGCCCTGATACTAAGTGCAGTCTTTCAATATTAAAACTAAAGTTCTCCTAGGAACTGAGTGGTTCAGCACAGGTCTGTTTGTGAATCTGCTGGTTTAGAATTATTTGTGCCTTTGTTCCTCTTTGTACCATAGTGTACTGACTATGGGGAAGGGAAAAATACTTTTAACATGTGGATTCTCTTATATTACATTTTGCTAGACATCTGGACCATTTTGTTTTGATGTCAACATAAGTCTATGGCGGGGGGGGGGGGGGAAGTACTGAATAGTTAACACTCCCCAAAAAGAGAGGGACTACAGCAGTTTTAGAAAGCACTTACTTAATCATTTCAAAAAGCTTTGGATCTGAGACCTTGATATTTCGTGCCATATTCCAGGAAAGATGAACCATGGGTACTATTGACTTCACACTTTGCAATTTGTTCCATTCGTACCGTTCCACTGCCAATTTATACTGGCAGGCTAGGAAAAAAAAAACAGTTATAAAGCAACCCAAAGTACCAAAGATATGAAGATAACCATTATCACCTTCTCAGGTGACATCATCAACACCAATTCTGAAAATCTCAAAACATTACAAAAATATTTTTAATGTTTTTTGATAATTGTGGTAATAATAATAGTAGCGATCATGTAAAGAGTGCTTACTAGAACTCTGTGCCACGCATTTGTTTTCTGAGATATTTCGATACATTATACCACTTAATCTTTACCATTACCTTATTAATTTTATCATTTCCATTATACAGATGAAGAAATTGAGGCCCAGAGAGGTTATATAACTTGCCCAAAGTTGCAAAAGCCAGGTCCTGGTCCTAATCCAGGTCTATCTGGCTCCAGAGGCCATATTCTTAATCTTAAATATCTACTGCCTGAAGGCAGGCATAATTCAAACAGATTTTGACATAACAGGGCTATTCATATGACATACCAGATAAAAGAAAAATTTCAAAGAATGAAATTTGTACTTTGCTTTCTCCCATAAAGGGTTTCCTTTAAAAACCAAGCACTCTAAATATTATTAAAAGTACCTCTTGTACGTAACGACATAAATTTGTTATTTGCTGAGATCTACAGTCTTGGATTTCTATTTGTTAACTTAGTATCTTGTACTACAAATTAAAATTTTACTCAAGG
Organism: Phocoena sinus; assembly: GCF_008692025.1. Taxonomy (NCBI): domain Eukaryota; kingdom Metazoa; phylum Chordata; class Mammalia; order Artiodactyla; family Phocoenidae; genus Phocoena; species Phocoena sinus. The sequence continues at coordinate 40,225,016 of NC_045784.1, read as the reverse complement.
AGACATTCTTCCTCCAATTTTTAGTGAGTTATATTCCAAGAAAAAAAAGAATAAGCCCATCAGATAGAATCCTTTATAAACTAAAGATTTTAGTTAGTGTTTTTTTTTTGAAAGCATATTCTTTAAAATACCTGTAAGTGGACCAACATTCCAAGCAATGTTGTTGCACCAGCCAATAGCCTGAACCCAATGCACAGTGCCTGCATTTATCCAGACCAAATCTCCAGGTCGCTGAATAAACCTATACACTGGAACATTTGCTTCATAAAGATCTTCAAGGTTGGGCCACCAAGAACCCATTAGGAAATTCAAATTATTTCTGGAATAAGAAAAAATATTGCAAATGGATCAAGTACTTTAATAAGCTCATTATAAGACTGAAAGACATTATCAAAAGTTTTTAAAAATATGCTCATTCATTGCACTTGAAACTTTCTGCTTATGCAATAAGGAACTGCAGTATGTAAAGTGAGTGAAGTTACAGTTAGGTAGTAGATGACTTATCCAAAGATCAGTATTACTACCTTCCACTGATTTTTCAAAGATCCAAATGAAATCAAAAGCTATTTTTAAGTAACACTTATATATATTAACCTTTAATTTCATTTAACTACAGACTATTTTGATCAAACCCTTCTCCTTGGCACATTTAGAAATCTCTAACAGGTAAATGGAAGGTGGAGTTGGCATCAAGTCATCTAAATCCATAAACAGGAATGCCATGGCAGATATAAGTTCAATGTCTGAGGAAAAGCAGAATAGAAAACAGAAATGTTCTGTACTGCTGTTTTGAATCTTAAGCAGGAAAGGGAGCAGCACATCAGTCTCTGTACTGTTTTGATGACTAGTTGACTGAAACTATGCAGGTGAAAAAAAACTTCATCAAAAATGAACATACATGCATAAATAACAATCATCACTACCACCACCCCACCGATACTTTGGAAACATTCTAAAGATAATATTACTAAGCTTTTCCTTTAAAATCTGGCTTCGTATTCTACGTCATCATGACATGATACGAAGTATTTTTTAAACTACATACAATGCAGAAAAACTTGCCTATAAAGCCAAATATGGTTATAAACACAAATCCTAGTCCTGCTTAACCCATGTGTTGTTATAAAATTAGAAAAAACTTTCTAACCAAAAGCAGGCAAGCAACCAAGACCACCTAATAATCAATAGCTAAGTTGAAAAAACAAAAAAATCAAACTTACAAAAAAAAAAAAAAAAAAAATCAAGCATCCTCTTTATCATATAGTCAAGTGAATGGTTATTTCATAACAGATATTATCTAAAGTCAAAACAAACTCAACAGACATGGTCAAATCAGTTAATATCAAAGGAAGTATCCTTATGTGAAACAAAATTACACTGAAATGCAGAGGTAGCAAGTGCTATTTCTGCAACTTAGTTAAATTTACCTAACCCTTCAGACTTTTTTTTTATTATCCACATGTTCAAGCTTTTTAGACATTATCTGCCTATTCTAATTATTCTTTATTCTCAGGTTACCTCTCTATTCAGATAGGAAAGAAAACTAAATCCTAACAATAGTCAATCCCTACTCAGAAATAATGAGCAAGGATCACTGTACTGCAGATGCAATAATATACTACTATCTCAAAGTTTAAGAAATAAAAATATTCCTGCAGCACAACAGAGATTTCCTACATGACACAGTTCTTTCTCTGCTACCACTAGATTGCTGGTCCAGTATAGATTAAAGTAGATCAAGTTATTTCATCACAGCATTTGAAACTTTAAAATTCCACATCTTGAGCTTTCTTAGATTAAAGGAAACCTATACATTAGATAGTATAGACAATAAAAGGTGATTATCTTTTGCTTGTATATAAAGCAATTTTGGATTATTATGGTTGTTTTTGCAACTATATTTACACTTCATACTAAATCAAGATATTTATGGCAACCATCTTTTAACCCAAAATTTAAATATTATAAATTAGTATGTGGAATATGTGTATAATTAGTTTTCAAAGTCTCTCATATGTCAATGTTTTTGGTGGTTTTTTTCTCTCTTTATCTTGCTGGGCTGGGGGGAATAACACCGAATGTATGTATAATTTATGTGTTTAACCATAATAATTTTCCAATTTTTAATGGAAAAAATACCAGGTTCTTAAGTAATGGAGTATTTTTTTAAAACACAATAAGACAAATAATTAAATTTAAATCAATGAAAACAATTCCAAGGTACCCTTTAACACAAGATAATTAAATGAACAGTTTCTAGGATTATAAGGAAAGGAACATTTCCACTATGAATTCTTTGAATTCTAGAAACAAAATCTGAAGCTGCTGTTTAAATTTTATAAAATTCCTTTATAGGAAAAGTTGTCAATGTAGTTTTAAAAGAATTTATATCATGATGATATAGCAAAGAGTAATACGTTCAAGCTTGTGTTATTAACCACCTATAAGGGTACTCAATTACAGAATTCCTTCCACTTCTAAAACCATTTATAGTAGAACAATTTTTCTTGGAATACAGATCTTTCACATGAACAAGTATTTACACATCAATTGTTTAATGAATCCAGTAAACAACTCAACTTTCTATCCCCTAAATTCAAGACTATTACTACTACATGAAGCGGTTTCAAGGCATCTTTCTTAAAGTATTCCCAATAACACAAAATAATAGGTTTGTAATCAAATCATTTTATATGAATTTTCTGCTGAATGGTAAGTGAAAACTGGTTACATGCATTAGGATATCCAGCTTAGTAAGCTGCCCTTTACAGTTACTATTTTTGAATAATTATGTTTAAAGAAAATTCAGTTTGGAAACCTACTTTTCACAGAAGTCATTCAGAACACCCCAGTAACCTTCAGGAACAACAAACCATTCACAGTCACCTGGACCAATATTTATGTTAACTGAACAGAAATTGTTATTTTCTTGATGACCTGAAATGTGAAAAGAAAAAAAGAATCAGCAGACAATAAATTCTATAGAAAAATGTGTCTTTAGAAATGGAACCTTGGAAATGTTCAACAGAGAATGCTCCAGTGGTATTCAATAGTTTATCTGTATAGCATTTTTGTGTCAAGTCTAGTTTTAGAGCTGAGTTTGGTCAACTCCTAACTTAATTCAGTAGGAGCTTCTGTGGAAGATAACCTAAATCATGGTTAAAAGCTTAGGTTTTGAAGCCAGGTTCCTTGGCTTAGTCATTCTGTGAACCTGGGCAAGTTTCTAAACCTCTGACTCAGTTTCCTGTAAGATTTGATGATAATGATTCTGATAAGTCAATGGGTTGTTTTGAGGATCAATGAAGTAAGGACTGCTTCTAATAGTGCCTAATACATGGTATGTAATAAATATTAGCTATTATTGATATTGTTACCACTTCTTACTTGTGAACTAATTCCCATTTCTCACAAGTAGTATTAGGACATCAGTACAGAGGCAGGAAGTCTAATTTTCAAAATGTAGCTGCAGGAGTGGTATGAACAAAGATGGCAGAGCAGGGAACTTTGGGGGAACTCGCCAGAAACACACACACACACACACACACACACACACACACACACACACAATCTAGTGAAAACTGTCAGAAGCAACCTTACCAGAAATCTGGACAATAAGTCAAAGATTTACAGCACCAAACAACTGACAAAAAGATAAAGTGACTTAAACACAGTAGGAGATCTTTATGTAACCTACCTTATCTCTACCTCCACCACCGGTGTGGCATTGGACTTTAAAGAGTAGTTTGTATTGCTAGTGTGAGTGTCCCTGGTTCTGGAGGGAGCAGAGTAATCTTGTTCCCAAAGAACTGTGTTCTTCTGTTTTGTCTATGCTGCAGTTTCTCCAAAAGACTGACAGAAGGGACTTCTCTATGTTTTACCTACCTCAGTACTCTATCAGGGCAAAGCATTTCAATGGAGGAGGAGCCCCCCAAAAACACTGTAAGACTAAAGAACAAGCTGATACCACCAAGGACAAAAACAAAACAAAATAACCAGTTGGGGCAAACAATAGACATGCCAAAGGCTTGGAAGGAAAAGCTGGGGAGTGAAATTTTAGGGGAATAAAGGCTTTGAAAAGTCCCTGTGTGTACTGTAGAATTTAGAAGCCAAACGCATACGCAGGGCAAGAGGTATGCTCAGAAAAAAACCTAAGAAGACCATAAACTAACCTCTCACTGACCTTTGGGCTCAGTGCAAGCAAGGAAGTAAAAGCTAAAGTAGAGTTGTAAGCAGCATGGCTAAGTATAGAAGGAGTGACTCAAAATGGAGGCAATCGGGACTTCCCTGGTGGTCCAGTGGGTAAGACTCTGCACTCCCAATGCAGGGTCCCAGGGTTTGATCCCTGGTCCAGGAACTAGATCCCACATGCATATACTGCAACTAAGAGTTCGCATGCCGCAACTAAGAAGCCCATGTGCCACAACTATGAAGCCGCATGCCACGACTAAAAGATCTCGAGTGCTGCGATGAAGACCTGGCGCAGCCAAAGTAAAATAAATAAATAAATAAATAACATGGAAGCAATCTGCAAAGACCTACAGAATTCTTTTTTCTTTTTCCCAGTCTGCTTTCCTTTTTTGGCCACCAGGCATTTAAAGAAATCCCTGTCATATCACGGCTGAGATAATTAATAGAAAGGAGACTTCAGTGCCCACACACGACAAGGAATACAGTCTTTGCAAAAATAGTGTGAATACTATATATAAAATAGATAACTAACAAGGATAACTAGTAACTACTGTATAACTCTACTCAATACTCTGTAATGGCCTATATGAGAAAACAATCTAAAAAAGAGCAGATATACGTATATGTATAACAGAAAAAAAAATAGTGTGGAAAGTCACTAAACAAAGAGATGACTGAAGCCCACAGCAAGCAACAACAACAAATCTTAGAGAGGAGAATCTGATTTCTGTAACTGCTGCATCATAATATTCAAAATGTCAAAACACTAGCAGAGCACTATGCTAAAGGTACAAAGACTTCAGAGACTACATGACTACAGCCTACAGAGAATATACTCAAATACTTGAAGTCAGTTTTCAACAAAAAATCATGAGGCATGTAAAGAAACAAGAAAGTATTGTTCCGTCACCAAAAGAAAAGGAAAAAAAAAGAAAGAAAGAAATTAACAAAAGCTATTCCTGAAAAGGCACAGACACTGGACTTACTAGGCAAACACTTTATATCAACTATCTTAAAATATGTGTAAAGAGCTAAAGAAAACCATGTAAAAGAACAAAAGGAAGGACTTCCCTGGTGGTGCAGTGGTTAAGAATCCACCTGCCAATGCAGGGGACACGTGTTTGAGCCCTGGTCCGGGAAGATCCCACATACTGCGGAGCAACTAAGCCCGTACATCACAACTACTGAAGCCTGCGCACCTAGAGCCCGTGCTCTGCAGCAAGAGAAGCCACCGCAATGAGAAGCCTGCACGCTGCAACAAAGAGTAGCCCCCACTCACCACAACGAGAGAAAGTCCGCACAAAGCAAGGGAGACCCAACGCAGTCGAAAAAATAAATTGAAAAAAAAAGAAAAGAACAAAAGGAAACAAGGAGAATGATATCTCAACAAACAGATTATCAATGAAGAGACAGAAATCATAATAAGGAAGGAAATAAATGAAGCTGGAAAATATAATAAATGAAATGAATTCACTAGTGGGCTTCTCAACAGCAGATGTGAACAGGCTAAAGAAAGAATCAGCAAACTTATAGATAGGTCAAATGAAACTATACATTCTGGGGAGAGGAAAGCAAACAATGAAAAAAAATTCACAGACCCTAAGAGACCTGTGCGACACCATCAAATATGTTAACATATGCACTGTGGGAGTCCCAGAGGAAGAAGAGAAAAGGGCAATAAGAATATTTGAAGAAATGATGGTCAAAAACTTCCCAAATTTGACAAACGACATGAATCTACATATCCAAGAAGCTCAAGGAACTCTAGGAAAGATAAAACTCAAAAAGATCCACACTAAGACACATTAATAATCAAGCTGTAGAAATGCAAAGAAAATCTAGAAAGAAGGAAAAGAGAAGTGACTGTCATATACATGGATCATCAATAAAATAGCTGGTTTCATATCAGAAACCATGGAGGCCAGAAAGCAATGGCTTAACACATTTAAATTGCTGAAAGGAAAAAAAAAATTAACCAAGAATCTGGCAAAACTATTCTTCAAAAATAAAAGAGAATCTAGTCAATCTGCTCTATACGAAATGCTAGAGTTTTTCAGGTTGAAATGAAGGAATATAAGACAGTAACTCAAAGCCCTATGAAGAGATAAAAGACCACAGTAAAGATAACTACGTAAGCTGAAGACTCACATTCCAATTTTGAAACTTACCTCAAAGGTAGAGTAATCAAACCTGTGTGGTATTGACATTAAGACAGAGATATAAATCAGTGGAAAAACATCAAGATTCCAGAAATAAACCCATACATCTATGGTCAACTGATTTTCAACAAGGGTATCAAGATCATTTAACAGAGGAAAAACTAGTCTTTCCAACAAATGGTGCTGGGACAACAGGATAGCTATATGTAAAAGAATATGGTTGGACCCTTAGCTCATACCATACCCAAAAATCTAACTCAAAATGGATCAAAGATCTAAATGTAAGAGCTAGAACTATAAAAATCTAAGAAGAAAACATAGAGGCAAATCTCTTACAACTCTGGATTTGGCAATGATTTCTTAGATACAACACTGAAAGCATAAGCAACCAAAGGAAAAATAAATTGAACTTCATCAAAATTTAAAACTTTAGTGCATCAAAGGACACAATCAAGAGAGTGAAATGATAACCTACAAAATGGGAGCAAGTACTGCAAATCATGTATCTGATAAAGAATTAATATCCAGAATATATAAAGAACTCTTGCAACTCAACAACAAAAGGACAAACAACTCAATTAAAAAATGAAGAAAGAACTTGACAGTTATTTCCCCCAGAGTAGATATACAAATGGACAACAAGCACATAAAAATCAAAACCGTAATGAAAAAACATGTCATATCCGCTAGGTCAGCCATAATAAGAAAAAAATGGAAAATAATCAATGCAGGTGAGGATGTGGAAAATTTGGAACCTTTGCACACTGCTGTCAGGAATGTAAAATGTTGCAGCTGCTGTATAAAGCAGTTTGGAAGTCCTCAAAAAGTTAAATATAGAATTGCTATATGACCCAGCAATTCTAATTCTAGGTATATAACCGAAAGAAGTGGAAACAGGTATTCAAACAAAATCTTGTACATGAATGTTTATAGAAACACTGTAGTCACAACAGCTAAAAAGTGGAAGCATCCCAAATGCTCAAGTGATGAATGGATAAAAAATGTTCTATATCCATACGATAGAATATTATTCGGCCATAAAAAGAAATGAACCATTGATACAATATGGACGAACCTCAAACACATGCTAAGTGAAAGAAGCCAGACACAAAAGGCAACATATTGTAGGATTCCATTCATATGAAACATCCAGAACAGGTAACTCTATACAGCCAGAAAGCAGACTAGGGGTTGCGAGGGGCTGAGGGGAAGGGGGGAAATGGGATGACTACTTAATGGTAAGGGGTTTCCTTTCGGGCTGATGAAAATGTCTTGGAACTACACAGAGGTGATGGCTACACAGCACAGTGAATGTACTAAATGTGACTGAACTGCACACTTCAAAGGGGTTACTTTTGTTATGTGACTTTTACCTCAATAAAGAAAAATGTAGTTGCTCTTGCCATACCCTGTCTGTGCACACCACACTCTGACTCTTCTATATATCATAGTATGATGTGATATACTTACTTACAACTGTCTCTTACCACAGGTAAATGGCTGGAATTGTCCATGGCATGGACTCCAAATAAAATTTACCTCTAATTAAAACTAGAGATGTTGGGACCCCATCATCTTATTAAAAACCTTTCAGGATAGAGCCTGAGAGCATCTCTAGTTTAGAACATAGACTGATCATAAAGTCCATTAAAGCAGGTAACATACCTATCTAGGTAACTCCAGGAACGAAGTGTTTGCCCCATGAAAAAGTATTCAAAATAATTTTTAAAAACTGAATGGAACTAATTAACATTTCTTCTAATACCAAGTTGTCTAATACAGTAACCGACCTGAAATATGGTAATGTGAACTGAGATGTGCAGCAACTGCAAAGTACATACTGGATTTCAAAGACAATATAAAGAAGGGGGGAAGTCCCAATAATTTTTGTACTGATTACATGTTAAAATGATAATATTTAGATATATCTGGGTTAAAATTAATTTCACCTATTTCTTTTACATTAATGTTACTATAAAATTTTAAGTCATATATGTGACTTGCATTATATTTCTATTGGACAGCACTACCCTAAGGGAATTCTTTAGAGAATTCTTTAACGTTCCATAGGACACTTCTGAAAAACTAATACCCTGTATTTTTTATAAACCAACCAAAAAAACCCCCAACAGTCTAGACACAAGTGACAAAGTGATCTATCAAGTTTGCTTTCCCCTTGATCTGTAATGAAAAACGGCATTCTTTGATGTGGGGATAATACTATTTGCATAAAATAATTGAAATTGATGAGAGAAAATTTCGGTTGAGATGAATCTTAATAGAACCAGTCCAATACTACATGCATAAGAAAAATGAACTCTAGAGAGTTCAAATAACTTGCTTAGCATTTACATTGGAATCTAAATGACAGAGCAGGGAGTAGATAGGTCTTTTGCCATTTATTCCAGAACTGTTTCCACTTTATCCAATTATGGATAAAATATCACAAAATTAGGCTTCCAATGGCCTGAGGACAAAAACTACAGCCTAATCCTGGCTGTACATTAGAATCTTCTGGAGAACTTTTTTTTTTTTATAAATATGGATGCCTGGGGCTTCCCTGGTGGTGCAGTGGTTGAGAGTCCACCTGCTGATGCTGGGGACATGGGTTCGTGCCCCGATCTGGGAAGATCCCACATGCCGCAGAGCGGCTGGGCCCGTGAGCCATGGCCGCTGAGCCTGCGCGCCGCAATGGGAGAGGCCACGGCAGTGAGAGGCCCATGTACCGCAAAAATAAATAAATAAATAAAATATGGATGCCTGGATCCCAATCTCCAGATATCAGTCAACTATATATTTTTTAAAACTTTACCAGAAGATTCTAATGAGCAGCCAGAACCGGGAACCACTGACCTACGTTACCCAGACGCAAGCATAGACCTATTCTGAAACAATTTTTTAGCTACAATTAAATAAGCAGGTAATAAAGAAGGAAGCGATCTGTCTTCAAACCATGGCTACTTCAAGTAGCAAACAAGGGCTTCCCTGGTGGCGCAGTGGTTGAGAGTCCGCCTGCCGATGCAGGGGACACGGGTTCGTGCCCCGGTCCGGGAGGATCCCACATGCCGCGGAGCGGCTGGGCCCGTGAGCCACACCTACTGAGCCTGCGCGTCTGGAGCCTGTGCTCCGCAGCAAGAAAGGCCGCGATAGTGAGAGGCCTGCGCACCGTGATGAAGAGTGGCCCCCCGCTTGCCACGACTAAAGAAAGCCCTCGCACAGAAACGAAGACCCAACCCAGCAAAAATAAATTAATTAATAAACTCCTACCCCCAACATCTAAAAAAAAAAAAAACTCCAAAAAAAAAAAAAAAAAGTAGCAAACAAGCACATGAGGGTGATATGCTGCCTGTAGGCATTGGTACAACTGAACTCGTTATTACCAACACCCATCCTAATTGTTAAATATTTTGAACATCACCCTGTGAAATTTCATGTCAATTAAAGGGAGCACAAAAAAGATGATACATTAGTATCGGACAGAATTTTAAGTCTAAAACCAATGTAACTTCATTTTACAAATGGAGAGAAAAAAATAAAAGACCCAGAGAAGAAATGTGACTTGCCAAAGTGACAAGTCTAGTTAGTGGTAAAGTCTGGACTAGATACTCTGGTGAGTCTAGTAATGTCTCCACATCAAGTGTCGCTGTAAACTGTACATTGTAACCCAATAAGACGATTGCAACCTACACCTTCTTTTTTAAGTGAAATAGAATGGAATAGATTAGAAAATGTATTGTTCTATGAAAATGTTTTTGTATACATACATGTGCACTAGGTCATAATATAAAATATATTTCTTATTGTGATTGTGGTAAAAATAAGTTTAGAAAAAACCGTCACACTGCAGTAGATGGGATCAAAAATAGTCTTTTAAGTCACAGGGACTTGTTTTCCCAGGAGTGCTCCAATGACCGTGTTTCCAGATTACACTGCTATTGTTTCAGGGATATTACATTTCAAAAAAGATACTACCAAGTGGAAAAATCTTAAAAATCTAAGCTCAGTTAAAGAGCCAAATCTTGTAATAGAAATAAGCCTTTCAGTTTCATTCATTATAAATGGAAAGAATCCAGTTCTCTTTTGCATGTTTCACATTTTGATCAATTTGTGTGTCAATATGTTAGTTCATAAAAGTTACCTGGTGTTCTACTTCCTGGAACTCTCATGTATAGCTGAACTGTGTTCATACCCAGTATGGTATGACCAACGTGGCTTAGAAGATTTCCTGCTGATACGACACGCACAAAAGCAGGAAGTTTAGTCAGCTCATGTAGCTGCAACTTCCACCTGCAATAAAGTATCATATCAGATCAAGAGTGAAACCCTGCTATAAATATTTGTAGAAGTTAACCATTTCTTCAAAAATCTTGTGTTCCAATCAGAAAAATAATCAAATCTACAAATATTTTACTTTTGCATAGGAAACCCTGGAATGCTTAAACTTTTTAATTTTGCAAAGAAAACTTCCTAACAAAAAGCGTAAAAATTATTAAGTAAATAAAAGAAAAAACGTGACTTCCCTATTTTTATAATTGTTGTATAATTCTATTTTAAAAATATATTTTATATAATTATAAATATAATTTTATGGTTGTATAACTACATATAGAAAGGTCTTGATGAAAATTTGTACAAGAGTTTTAAGTCAAAGAAAATAATCACAAAGCCTAGCAAAAATAATTTGGCTAAAACTTGTATATCAACTTAGAAAAATGACAAGGAACAAAACAGAAGAGAAAGTTGTAGAAAATTCTCAGTCTTGCTAATAGGAAACCTCTTTGCATCAGTTCACAGAAACACTACTATGAAGACTTACTTTTTGTCATCAGACAGGTCAATGTTGGTCCCAAACTTTATGGTTTTAAAGGGTCCTTTCCTTCTCCTCCCAGAACTTAAAAAGAGAGATAATATTAGAAACATGCCTTTTAAACAGAAATACTAAGTGGACATTACAAATGACTTACTTATCTGAAGACGTAGATTCATTATCTGAGTGGTCTTTATGGTGACTTCTTTTCTCATTTTCTTCCTATAGATTAAGCAAAAAGCAATCCAGTTTAATATGTATTCTACAACCAGATATCCTTTCCATCATACAATTGAAAAGTTTACATATAGATCAGTGGTGTTATCTACAGACCTCTTTCACATGAAAATTTCTTCAAAGACCACATTAAATAGAAAGCCAAGAAAAGTCAAAGCTCACTGGCATGGTATCCAACCTCCTCCATCGGCCACAAAGTTATCCTGAGTTCTTCCTTATTAATATTCTTCTATAAGGGGGAAAACTAGGGATTCTCATTCTTGGCCCATTTTCAAGAGAGGAAATTTAAGGAAAGCTGAGAGGCCTAAGAAGTGTCAATCTTGATTATAAATTTCCTAAACTAACAGAGGTGTGTGCGTGTGTATGTAGCTATATATGTATGGAATACACAGAGAAGGGGGGAGGGTAAGATGTTCTCTATTCTTTATTACAGACAAACGGAAGAAGTTCTTCCTGGGTTAAATCTTTTCTTTCCCCCACAATGAATTATACATGAATGATAAACATTTACAACATTATTAAGTAAATTAAGTGTTGGATAAATATAGGTGCTTTTCAATGAAAGTATTACTATTATTTATGATTTCTGTGTCACAGACATGGTATCTCTTAATACTGTCCTACGATTTCTGAGTTAACTATACTTAGTGACATTTTGGCCTCCCTCCTTCTAAATGTGTATGTTTTTTAAACATTTGTCAAATTTTCCACACATAATGGTCCATACCTCCAAGGCACATATAAGAAATCACTGTTTCTTTGATTATGGATCCCTTTCCAGTTAAGTACCATGCCTCTCATCTTCTTCTTCCAAATACTCCTTTGATGATCTCTGAATCCTGCTTACTATCTATTCTTTTCTGACCGTAATACTACCACGGAGTTGAAGTATCTCAAAAGTCTGAACCAGAGAGACTTATATGGACAACAAATTCACTGCAACTCATGAAAGTTGCAGGATAGTTTTTATTAAATGAATTTCTCTATAGGATATGGGGAGTGGTGGTAAGAAAGGAACACAAATATATGATTAGCAGGTACAAATGTTGCCTTGATTGAAAATGTGAACTTGAAAATTTTAAACAGAGATAAGCAAATCTAATGAACTACAAATTAAAGACTTGCAGGCGCATATTAAATTTCAGCTGTGGGATATGTACAGAACAACTTAGTACAGATAAGTGTTTGAGTAATACATTTAATAAACTCACTTTTATGGATGTTTTATGTTCACTTCATAGGAGAATTCAAAGTTCTCACTTCATTGTTGAAGGATTTTAATAATGCCTCATTGCTGAAAGTCCTATGAGTCTTTTAATAATAATCCTGATTATTTTTCAAAGTTTTATTCTTTTATTTTCTGTATATTTTGAAATAATTTTTGCCTCTCCTGGAGTTCTCTCTTTCAAACCGAGATGGGTAATGCTTCCTGGGGGAGTTATATATCAGATAATACTAACCTGGTAGAGTTTAACGGGAAGGAATAAGACAAGGGACTCTGCAAGCATAAAGCAAACTTACGATTTAGTTTATCATCTAATATCAGTGGTTCCCAATCAGGGATAATTTTGCCCTACAGGGCACATTTGGCATGTCTGTACACATTTTTGATTGTCATAACTGGGATGGGGTTAAGGGGTGTGCTATGGGACATCTAGAAGGTAGAGGCCAGGGATGCTACTAAATATTCTACAATACACAGGACAGCCCCCCACAACAAAGAATTACCCAACCCAAAATGTGAATAACGCCAAGGTTAAGAAACCCTTCTCTAAACAGAAATATCCCAGAAATGAGGGAGACATCTCACTAGAAAGTAACAATATTTATCAACCCATAGGTTTGCTTAGACTTAGTAAGAGCAAACCAGATAGCACTTATAAAGTATGTTATAATAATAACTATTTTATATAACATAAAATGAGATGTTTACAAAAGTAAAGCGCCCTTTCAAAGTAAACTATAAAATAATAAAACAAATGATCTCCAAAATAAAATCATCTTCAGGAAATAAATACTTACTCTCAATGATTCCTGGAAAGAGGAGGCCTGGTACTGTGCATATTTAGCAATTGTAGTATGAGATCGATTACTTTCACAGTGCCAGATTTTCTTCGTTCCAGTGGGATCCCAGTTTTCATCTGCTGGCTGCAACAACTGTGTCCTCACTTCCACCATGTGTTCATTGTTAGCTTCTACCAAAGTTTTGGTAGAGAAAAGTCCCAGGTCTTCATAAATAAATAAATGTAGTTAATAAATAAAAATTATATTTGCAATAATATTTTTTAACGTCTTTACTGGAGTATAATTGCTTTACAGTGTTACTTTCTGCTGTATAACAAAGTGAATCAGCTATATGCATACATATATCCCCATATCCCCTTCCTCTTGCATCTTCCTCCCACCCTCATATATACACTACCGAATGTAAAATAGAAAACTAGTGGAATAATATTTTTAAAGTGTGTTTTTTTTTTAAAGAAAAAAAAGGAAAATGTTTCATGGTGCTCTATCCAATCCCCCTAAAAACTAACCAGGAACTCTGCACACCCTGAGCTTTGTGTCAGATTTGCACAACCATACGCTGAAGCCCTGGACCTAATCGTCATGCCATCAACAGAAGGAGAATAATCAAGGGGCCAGGGGCTAAAGATTCACTTGTTTGTTCAATCTCTGCAGGTGACAGGAACCACTTAGGGGGCTACAGTACTTATTAGTAATATCAAATTTTACCTATATTTTATCTTAAAAATTTCTTCTATTAGTCAACCTAAATCATAATTGTAATTATATAACTGGATGAAAATAAAAGCTAAATTAAAACAACAAAAGTTAATTTAACCATTATCATCGTATCTTCAAGTTATGGATTAAAGAAGTAATAAGTACTCTTTCTCTCTCTCACACTCATTAAAATGAAAATGCGAAAAACTACAAAAGAATAGAAAAAAGTTTCTGCCAGTGCTTTAGAAGTTAATAGACAGTAAAGGAAATATATACACTTTTCCTTTTTCTTATTGAAAGCTTACCCAACTTAAGAGCTCCAGCAAGGCCACGTATTACTGTAACAGGGTTGTTTGGATTTGTACAAAATTGGTGTAATGGAGGAAAGAAAGCATCACGTTTATTTTCCAACTGTAAAATTAAAACGTATTGTTAGATCTCCATAAAGCAGACCTTTTAGAAAATATTACGCCAAATTTATATTCATTATTTACTGCAATTTAAATAAATAATACATCCTATGTGTCGTTATTCCTATTTTATGTTTTATAGCATTTTATCACTATGTCTTTTGATTCTAATTGTAATTAGTAACCACATACATTTCTCTTGTCCATTGTATCTTGAACAAAATACGTGGGAGAGATACAGAACAAAGTCCTATCACATGCTACAATGTGGATGAATCTTGAAGACACTTTAAGTGAAAATAAACCAGTTACAAAAAGAAAAATTGTGTATAATTTCACTTATATGAGGTATCTAAAGTAGTCAAATTCACAGAAACAGAAAGTAAAGTGGTGGTTACCAGGGGCTGGGGAGACCAGGGTAGAGGGAGCTGTTTTTAAAATGTGTATAGAATTTCAGATTTGCCAGATGAAAATGTTCTGGAGAGCTGTTTTGAAACAATTAGAATATACTTAACACTATGGAACTGTGCACTTAAAAATGGTGAAGATGATACATTTTATGTTATGTGGTTTTTCTCTTACCACAAAAGAGAGGGGAAAAAAAATCAGCATTTAAAATAATATTACCAAAATGAAAGCAGGCTGAAGAAGACAACCCGTAAAAGATAAATAATAATTTTGCATTTTCCCCCCTCAGACCTCAGTATAAAAGTTTTATTACACGTGTATCCCAGTGCTTCCCTTACATACTAAAGGATTAATATGATAAACAGTTGGCTCCTGGAGGGTGAAAATAGGGTCAAATCTCCAAAAACACTCAATAGTTTAAAATTTCTTCATTTGGGGTAGAAGTGGGAAGATGGAAGGAAATGGGGTAGGAGGACCTATTTCAGAGAAACATAAATAAGAGTTGCTTTGATTGAACTCTTAACAACTTCCTATACCACATGTCTAAATGTCCATTAAGTAAAAGTAATCCCCAGTTTTAAATAATCTATTAAGCTTTTTAATGACATATTTATTATCACATTTTATGTTCTCGAACATTTTTTTGAAGGTAAATATCTTTTTTTTTGGTAGATGTATAAACAGAATGAATGTTAAGATCCTTACAACTAGTAGAATGCAGATTTAAAACACAGCTTACGCAAAAAGAAGTTACACTTTTAGGTAGCTTTTGCCTAAATCTGCTCAAAATTGGGTGCAGTAAAAAGTATTTCTCACTACTGTAATGTAACCGCAGTTAATAGCTGAGAAGGCACGTTTTAAATGCTATTACAAAATCTTTTTGAATATATCATTTTTTCCCCCGAAACATTCAAGCTGCTGCCAATAATTCTGAAGTTTCCTAAAGGGCATCCATATTGATTTAAAGCAAGATTTTATGAAAGACAGGTAGGTGCAAACACTGGTTTGATTTACTTCTAGACAGTCAATTCAGACTCACATAAATACTAGGTGTAGGTGGATTCAACTTGTCCTTTGGCAAGGGAGGGTATGGTGAAGATGGTGGTCTTGGAGGTGGACATTTATCCAATAAAATGCTACTGTTAGATAAGCCATTTTTACCTAGATTCCTTAAAAAAAGAAGAAGGGAGAATAAATCAGCTGTACATCTATTTAGAAAACAGAAAAAAAAATCCTGAATTAAGTCCTAATTAAATTACTGGGTAGTTGCACAAATCCATGAGATTTGGATCCACCAGGAAGAAGCTGAGAACAATTATTCATTTTAGTAATTACTTAGCTTGATTCCTATATCTCCCACTGAAGAAAAGTAATAGAAAAGATACTACAACACATGAATTATTGATGATATTTCCTTATTTCACTGGTAATTTTCCAATATATTTTCTTTACCTGAAGAACAAACACAAACTCCAGTTTTCTCTCCACCAACTTCCACCATCGGATTCTTTCCATTAAATGTAAAAACAATAACTTGACCAAAAAAGGTCTAGGTAATAGTAAAAATAGAATATATCTCTCTTTCTATGTCTCATCTCAATAACTATAACTGGAATATCTGAGTGACAATTCTCAAACCTGAAAAGACCTTTTCCTTTCTTTTCTCAAATGGTGGAAAGAATTTTCCGTGTAACTCCTTGGCAAAATTCAGCAAGACTCCAACCTACTAAATTTTATAGCTAATTATACCAATTTTTAAAATGAGGCATATAGTTGCTATCCATTAGCTGACACTCTATATAATTATTACTTACTAGTATTTGGTGTTTCTTTTTCTTTAATGAAGGTATCATGTTTGTTAAATTACAGATTATTAAAATATGGTAGAATTATTCCCAAACTGCAATTCTTTTAGTGTAAGAAAGAAAAAGAAAGATATTTCCAATTTCCTAATGTTTCTACCTAACTCAGAAAATCAGCAAGATATAATTTTGAGCTTTCAAATCATTCCAGAGTAACTAACCTACCTCACCCAATTATTACAAGTTCAAAACTAATCATTACATTAAACTATCAAATACTCTTAATATATTAAAATTTCAGATAAGAATTTGAAAACTGTAATTATGGTAGGGAGTTTAAAACTTAGTAATTTTATTTACTGAAGAAGGCACTAGCAAATTTGCATCATAAATAATAGAATAAAGGTTGAATCAAAATTAATTTTTCTTATTTTGCTGTTTTTCTAGCGGTGGAATTTTGTAGCTTTTGTAGCACTGGAAAAACCTTACAATCAGCCTGTTTTGGTTGGCTCTAATGAAAACTTAAGGCTTGAAATTTCACTGTTACACACTTTTGAGATGTTACACTATAGCATCACGGGTGACCCTTTTTAAATTTTCTCAACTCGAGCAAAAACAAGAGTTCAAGACAAGTATCAAAGAATGAATTAAGTTTAAAATAACTTTTTTTTAAAAAAAAGTACGTGAAAATAGTCATTAAAGTGAAATTTTAAGTTCAACTAACATTTAAGGTTAAAGGTTAAATAAATGAATATTCTACTCATTACCAGCTTTCAATATATCTCTCCACAAAGTAGGAGTGCCCTGTACATTTAAAGATAGACACGACATCTAACCTCTTAAATTTAGGTATAAAATTGGTATTAACTTATAAACTCCACGGCAGTAGAAAATACTTGGCTGGGACTAGTAAGGAAACAATTCAATTATCATTAAACCAATGCCAAGATAAAACATTCACTTACAATTTCCACATAAATAATTAAGTTTTCATGCTGAATTGTGTATCTACCACTCCTCAACTTTAGAATTTAAACAAAATATGACTCCAAATACATAAAATTTGTTTGCCAGAGCAGGAGATGGACATACTGTATAGTACTAATTAATATTTTAAGGAATTGGACCAAGTATTTTAAGGATATGGACCGAGTATTAAAACTGTACCATAAAAGAGCATCTCATACTAGTTAAACATGACACAAAAATTTAAGCTTCTACAACATTCTGGACATTGAGAAATGAGGCTAGAAAATAGGGTTTGATTGATTAGCAGAATTCTGCTTCTGTCATTTCTACAATTCTGTAACAATTAAAAGAAAAAAGCAAATGAGAAAGTAAATAAAACAAAGAAAGCTGTAGCTGCCTTTATTTTAAAATAGAAAAAAAAAAGTGAGGCATGACTAAGGGAGCTGAAATTGACTCAACCATTGAATGCTGCAATTACAATTTTTAAACAAAAAGGAAGCCAAAGTATTGTAACCGCCTTCTGATGTATAGCACTGACCACAAAGACGAACCCAACAAAAAGTCAGATTAAAAATAACGAACACTTTAAAGACTAACCACATATGTGAAAATAAGAGGGTAGTTGAGAATGCACTATGCAATCAAACTGTATCTAGCAGTTTCTTACTGTATTTCAAACATTGATTCCCTGCCTACTGAGGTCAAGTCTGGAACAAACAGGAACTTCCCTTAAGGAACTGATGTAGGTAGCTGTCTATATAGTGACTATAACCTTTTTCCACTGAAAATGCTAACGCAAAGACAGAGATGTGGATAACAGGAACAGACTTTATCTTCTGAACACGTAAATGCCCAACACTTTATAATACTTCAAGCCAAATAATGAAACTTTAATACAATAATCCAAAGTGGAGAAAGGCATTAAAGTTAAAGAAGCAGGTGCTGGAAAGGATTTAGACAATATCCCATTTTAAATCCTTTTCTCCCATCTTGAAACTCTTTCCCTGAGCAAAGTAGAGTAAGAAGAAATTAGTCATTGCCCAATTATTTTAAATTTTGGCTTAAACTTAATTTCAAATTCACCCTCATCATTTGGTAGAGAAATGAAACCGAGCTCTGTAGAAAAACTGACCTACACTTTAATTATCTTTTGTTATGAAGTTCCTACACCAGAAACATCAAGTCTCTTGCACCTATGTCACTTTCCCCTTCTAAGTTCTGGACCCCTGCCCAGCTCAGGACACTACCAACAGAACAGAAATGGCAAACAACATGACACATACCATTTGCCACCTTGACTTTTCTCTAAGCCTCAGGAGATTTTTATCTCCACTTTATCAGAGCATTTTTTTCTTGTCTCTTCATTAATAAATTGAGGCCTAAATTTACTGAAATAACCCAAGCAACCCCACAGGTCTATAGTGTTTTGGTGTATCTAGCTACTACAAATTCTCTTTAAGAGTTAAGAGCTGAAAATAAATCTCTAAAAATGTACTTTAAAATTCTGAAGTCAACATTTATATACACCTCAAAACTGAGATGGAAAAGAGTATAATCTTTAATATATTAAACACCATCACACCTAGTTACCCACAGCATAAGACTTTATGAATGAAAACTTAAGGTAACTGCTACTGTATACTGTTTATAACTTGCACCTCCATGGAACTCTTTCTGACAATATTCTTCCAGAATACCCTTAGGTCCCATATGGTCCATGATGTTAGTTTTGGACCGCTACATTTTCCCCCATTTTCTAGCAACTTTCCTGAGACTATAGCGAATAGAAGAGGGAGGAAGACCCTGCTCCAGCTGAGTGGCAGCAGCACTACCTAGGAAATGGGACAGAGGTCCCAGCAGCTGAGTGGAGAGCAGGTAGAGGGCAGTACAAATTGGCAGCAAGCCAAGGCATTGCATCCAAGGAGAGCTCAGTATAGCATTTGATGTGGATATTAAAACACGCCTATTCTCTTTAGGCCCAGAGTTGAAGTGAGTGATAGTGTAACATCTAGACAAAAGGACTAACATAAAAACCTTATTTTCTAAAGAATTATATTTTAGAAATTCAGGGATCTCACTGTATGCTTTAGAAGAATTTAGCCTGACTTGGAGATCATCCAGTGTGGTTTTAAGTCACTGACATGAAAAAATCTGGTAAGGCAGTTAATTTAATTACAGAAGTTATCACTTTGCAGGCCACTGAGGAAAATGCTGCCAGCAATGTGGACCCAATAGGCAATACAAAGGAAATAATAAAATATGAAAAAGATGTAATTTGTGCTTTAATCTGTGCCACAATAATTAAAGATAACAGCTGAATAGTTAAAAACAAGTGACAGAAAGTAATGAAGAGCAATGGAAAATAAAACACAGACCAGAAGGCATTTTAAACATT